>NW_027211603.1:37775000-38485000 GCF_022749685.1 Semicossyphus pulcher | reverse complement strand
CCCGAAGCCAGGAGAGGTCCTGGCAATGTGGAAGCCAGCTCCAAAAGTATCCATCGAGGGTAATCCGTCAATCCTGAAGAGCGTGGCTCGGCATGGCCTGGCTGTTAAAGATTTTGGTGGAGAGAAAGGGCAAGGTGAGGAAACCTTTCATCTTCTTGTAAGGGGAGAACATATTATCACCTAAATGAGCATTTTAGCATTTAGGCTAACCTTCAGCTCCACCCAGAACAAAACATGTTTGAAAGTTGTGCCAACCTGTCACGTTTATTCAGATGAAATTGAAATGTAATTGAAAACTTCATATTCTCTTGATTTACAGGAGTGGTTGCAACAAGGCTGTTTGCCAAGGGTGACATCGTCTGCCATTTCACGGCAAGGTCATCACGGCTGCCGAGGGGAGGGCCATGATGGAGGGGCAGAGGGACCTCTGCGTTGATGCAAAGACCTTCCCCTGCCAATGCCACCCTGCCGCAGACACAATTGGACGTCGAATAAACCACTCGTCCAAGAGGCCCAACTTGAAGCCTCTCCACTGCAGACTACAGGTGGATGGACAGGACACCGACGTCATCCTGCTCAAGGCACTGCGGGACATCAAATTTGACCAGGAGCTAAAGTTTGACTATGGGGGCAAACGGAAGTCCTTCCGGGGAGGGGGCCTTGACCTGGACTGGCTGGACGAGTAGTTCCAACCACTGTGAACATTTTTACCAATACCTAGAGCTCACACTTAAACGGAGCATGGATCTATTGACTGATGAATTTTACTGAAGGAGATTTAACAAAGGGACCTCGGCTCCATCAAGAAGCCAGTGGCAGTCTTGCAAGTGGCAGTGCCAAAGTTCAAAGTTAATACGTAGAAGCACACTTTGCTGCAGAGGAAGGAACTAACCCGAAGATCCTCCTGTGACATCCCAAGGTAAACCTACAGACATGATAATTAGGCTCTTCACATCTTTTGTTTTGGTGAACGGCTCTGCTTTTCTTCTCCTTTCTTCTCCTCCTCTTTCATGACAGACACAGATGATGCCTGCCAGAAGCTGAGGAACATCCAGCTCAGTGAGGAGAACATCAGCATCTGGTTTGTGCAATTCAAAAAGACCTATGTTAAGTTAGCGGATATCCTGATTGGTTCATTGCTAAATTTAGACCCATCCCCCAAGAGCAGGAGAGCTGGTCTCCTCAAATGACCTCTGTCACCACCCAGTGGTCACTGCTGAGAAGACACACAGAATAAAACTTAGAATGAAAAATAACAGTGATCACATTTTATCATGTTGGTAAAAGTGTGTGCGTGTGTGAGAGAGAGAGATATTTATATGTGAGTATGAGATTGAGTAAGAGAGATTTGTTATATCTGATGAGATGAACAATTTAATTGAGGCCACAAAATCAACAACCCCCAGCTGCCCCCGGACCCCCCTACAAGGTGTGAGGTTAGCCCCAGATGTATTTGGCTAAGCCCCAGATGTTTTCAAGTCCTAAAAATGCCCCTGACGTTCATTGGTGTCCCCAGAGGCTTTATCGTCTCGGACTATAGCCGATGGGATCCGAGATTTCCACACAATTAACACACCCCATCAAACCACTTAAGGTTATGTCTTTCATTTTGTCACTTCCTGTTTTATTTTGAAGCTTACCTGTGTCTGTCTTCAAGACTTCCTGTTCCCCGTGATTCCCACAACCTGTCAGCCCTGTCCTAATTGGCCACACCTGTGTCTCGTCTTACCCTCTTTGTATGCCCCACGTGTCTTCCCTCTTGTTGCCAGTTTGTTGTCTGTTCCTTCCTGTCACCTTGTCCCGGCCTTTTATCCTTGTGCTCATGACTGTTTTTGTGAAATGGCCATTGCCTGTTTTCTGCCTCTGCCTTCTCCTGTGGATTTGTTTGTGGAACTGACTGTACTGAACCTTAGACTGACTTGTATAAAGCACTGGTTTTTGGCAGGCGTTTAGCAGGGCTTCTGGCCTTATGGGAAAGAATCAAAATAAATAAATAAATACATTTTTTTTAGCAAACATTACACTGCATCATTAAAACTTTTCCCTATCCTGTCACTCACCTGACCATGCCTCTGCTCCGCCGCAATATTTTGAATTGCCTTCCTAAGGCCCTCTCTCTCGCCCTCGCGGAAATGAAAAAGGGTGTAGTTGACCTTTAAATTTCCAAACTACATGACTACGTGTCCTCCTTTTCCTCAGGGTTCCACACTTGGTAAATATGTGTATGATCACTGATTAACTAAACCATCTCACTCACCTTGCTCCAGCTCTCCTCCTCCGACTCTCCCCCCGCAGGTGTGGCCTTTTGGCGGGGCTCAGCGGCCTCTTCCACCTGCTCCTCCACCTGCTCCTCCTCCTCCTGCCTCTGCCCCTGTTCCAACTGCTCCTCCACCTGCTCCTGCCCCTGCTCCTCCACCTACCCCTTCTCCTCCTCATCCTCCTCCCCCTCCTCCTGCCTCTGCCACTGTTCCACCTGCTCCTGCTCCTCCACCCTTTCCTCCTCCTCCTCCTCATCGTCCTCACTGGTCTGTATATGAAGACAGAATAAAAAGACAGATTTCAGTTAAAGACTTTGTGAAGGAGAAAAAGTTTGTGTGTCATACACTGTAATAAACTGATGTCACTAAAGTACATTCTATTCTTCTCTGTTCACACCTCTACAATGTGTCTTGTTTTGGCCGTCCATCTCTACTAAGTGTAACCGATTTAGGTCTAGAGGAGGAGCTCTGCCTGACTGATTATTATGGAGATGACCAACAACGCCACCTTGGGACTCTCACCCAAAGAATATTCGGTGGGTAACACCTGACCCCGCCCCCTTTAACATGAGGGTTCCCCTTTTGTGAGAACCATAAACCAAAGAAAAATACACAGGCACGTTTGACAAATTAATACAAAAGGCGTGGTTTACAAATATAAATTCAATCTTTATTTTCTTTCAGCAAAAATATTAGTTTAAAACACAATTATATTTAATTTAGCCAATAAATAACATCAGGCCATGCAAACAGTCTATTCAGGGGGAAGCAATGCTGCCAGAAGGGGGCGCAGCTGTACCAGCACCGGAACCCCTGCAATTCCAGTGCCCCTTTGTTTATCTCATCTAAATAAGGAGAAGAAAAAAAAGAAACACTACAATGGGCAAACTAAAAGAAGAAAGAACCAAGGCACACAACTAATGAGATACAACAGAAGAAGAAAGCCCTGATACAACAGGTCCGGCGCCGATACCCCTACTGCCCCTTCCCACAACGTGAAGACTACTGAGCAGGTTAGATCTACGCAGCACACGAGCAACCGCGTCAACAGAATAATACTGAGCAAAATATAACTGAAGACAAAGCAATGCTTTAACTCATGGAAACAACAGCTTTAACTAAAGGCAACGACAGCTTTAACTAAAGGCAACGACAGCTTTAACTAAAGGCAACAACAGCTATAACTAAAGGCAACGAAAGCTTTAACTAAAGGCAACGACAGCTTTAACTAAAGGCAACAAAAGCTATAACTAAAGGCAACAAAAGCAATAAATAAAGGCAACAACAGCTTTAACTAAAGGCAACAAAAGCAATAAATAAAGGCAACAACAGCTATAACTAAAGGCAACAAAAGCAATAAATAAAGGCAACAAAAGCAATAAATAAAGGCAACAAAAGCTTTAACTAAAGGCAACAACAGCTATAACTAAAGGCAACAAAAGCAATAAATAAAGGCAACAAAAGCTTTAACTAAAGGCAACAACAGCTTTAACTAGAGGCAACAACAGCTTTAACTAAAGGCAACAACAGCTTTAACTAAAGGCAACAAAAGGCAAGACAACAGTGGCCGTCTGCAACCAAAAGAAAATAGAACATGTTAATATTTTGACTGACCAACATGACACCAAAATTATAATTAATATAAACAAAAATAAACAATAAGGGGTTACCTCGGCTGTCCGCAACGCTACAGCGGCATCGCTCCCTAAGCTCGCCACCCCGACATGTCACAACACCCCCGCTCACCGACACAGCAGCGACAGCAACCAGTCAACCGCCGGCCTGGAATAAAGTTAAAATCACAATCTACACAAATACAGACAGCATGAAACTCAGCGCGGCCCATACCTGCCCTGGAAACGGAAGTACTGCAGAGGGTGAGGGGAGCAAAGACAGGGTATTTTATCCCCAGAAACTGAGTGAAAAGCACAGGTGATTGGTTCCCCCCTTAACCTGACACACTCCGGAGCGCACCCTACCAATCAGCCGGTTACATAAGCAGGAATATTTACTCTATTGCTGTCATGTCTGCCTGTTAGGTTAAGTTTTCCTTTATTTTCTCCTCATGTGTCTTGTCTGGTACTTCCTGTTTTATTTTGAAATCACTCACCCCTGTATCTGTTTCAGGTCTGTGTCCTGCCCCTCCCCCGTCGTGTGCTCACCTGCTCCTGATTGTGCTCTCCCCAGCTGTGTCTCATCACTCTCATTACCTCGGGTATTTAACCCCCTGTCTTCCCCTGTCTCGTCGCCAGTTCGTTTGTATCCTTGTGTCGCGTTCCAGCATTTTGTTCCTAGCTCTCGTGTTTTGACCTCTGATTCTGAGCCTGTTTTGCCTTTTACCTTGCCTTTTCGCCTCACCTTCTTTGGATACGTCTGCTTGTTTCTGACTTCTTATTTTGTGTACTGAACCTTGCCTGGCATTAAACCATTCTGAAATCTGTCCACTGGTTTTGTGTTTGCTGTTGAGTCCTTCCTTTTGGTCCCCGGTTCATGAAAATTGTAATGTTATTGATTTGATTCGTTACCGAGTTGTATTGTTGTAATGTCTGTTCAGGTTCATGTTCAGGTTACTTTATTGATACCCAAGGGTAAACTAGCTTTGCAGTCGAGAGTCGAAACATCCAACACAGTTTGACAATCTAGACAAGACATAAAACAAGAAACATAAACAAGAAACAAGAGTGCTGCAATCCATGAAATACAAGCATGGAATAAAAGCAAATAATTAAGATAATTAAAAAGGCCACAAGTAAAAATTCCTACCAGACATAGGTTAAAAGAATAAAAACAGTTCAATAAAATAGAATAAAACAATGGGATAAGAATCAATCCATCCATAAAAAGTAAGATATAAGATACATGCTCCAAAGTGACTCGTGCAGTTCTGTGCAAAGGTTCTGCAGCTTGTTTACCAGTGTGATTGCAGCTGGAACAAAGCTGTTTTTGAAACGTTTCGTTCTACAGCGTGGGACTAAGAGCCTCCGACCCGAGGAAAGAAGCTGGAACTCACTGTGCAAAGGATGCGAACCGTCATTTCAAATGGTCGTGGCTATCGGCTGTAACTGCTTGTTATACAGGAAAGAGGGGTTCAGCTGGGACTCGCCGGTCAGCTAACTTGACCATTTCACAATTTGATTTAAGGAGTTCTTGTTCTTAACAGAGAGGCTTCAAACCATGACACCAAGGACAAGGATAAAATGGATTCAATAAAAGCATGATAAAATAAGGTCATCATGGTTTTGTCTACACGAAAATAGGACAATTTTCTCAGACAGTGCAAATGCTGTTGTCCTTTTCTACATACAGCCTCACAGTTTTTTTAAAGGTTCAGTTTAAAATCTATAATAGTCCCAAGGTATTTGTAGGATTCCACACATTCCACTGACTGACCTTTTATGGTTGTGGCATCGTGTGTGGGTTTGTTTGCTAAAAACAATCAGCATATCCTTTGTTTTGGATATATTAAGTTGAAGATGTGACTCTTCACACCGCTGCACAAAGTCATCCACTATAGGGCCATAGTCAGGTATTGATGGTAGTTGATTACACAAAGACAGTCTGCCTGCTAAATTAACCTCTCTCTTTCCTAACCCGGCACTCTTAAAACTTACACACATACAAGATTTTGGACTGACCTTTTGACCTTTTGACCTTTAGCCAGGAATTAAACCTCCCGGTTCTTTCTCTGGGTCTCAACCCGTCCCATGTGCTCAGTGCAAGTTGGTTGAGACAAAGGACAGCATTCAGTGGCCATCCTTAAGACGGCCATTTTATGAGTTCTTTGTCTCCCCTATTTGCCACTGAAGCCATGTGGTCACTTAATGGACACAACCTCCATTTGGGTCTCTTCCTGTCCGGAGACGGACACACCCTTTTCTCTCTCTCACTCTCACATACTTGTTTATGCTACCTCGTGGGGATTCCTGCAAGGAGGTGAAAGGTGAGGATAACATTTTTTAAATGTTATCATGACTTTGTTTTAACTCCAAAAAATCTAAAAGGGCTCTGGTATCCCAAAAATGTATTCAAGTATCAATATTTCAAAAATTTTAAAATCTTAATTTTTTTCTGGTTTTTCTATTCCGGTGAGGACAGACCCATTGTGTCTTACTACAAACCACCACCAGGGGTCACCGTTTCACATCTGTCAAAAGAACAACAATGTAAATACATTTACAGGCTTGTTTACGCAAGGCAATACAAGGAAAGTTTAGAGTCAATAGATAGCTTTAAAAAATGTCTCTTACCTGGATTAGTCTGCAGTTTTTATTCAGCTTTCTTGTTAAACATTTACTGCACTGTAAATACAAACGGAAGTGCTGTATGCTGCACTGTACTGTAAAACAAATATACATGTACATTACACTTTCGAGTGTTAAGGTTTCAAATTAAAGAAATGTACAAAAACTGTACACTAAGTGTGGTAAGTTCAAAGAGCTGCAAGCTGCAACACAACATTATTACACATCATTAATGATATGCAAAAACATTAGTTCCAAAGATCAACACACAAAATACAAGCCATGCAACACATACATGCTAATGAGGTTTCAAAATACATGTTGTTGGAGATATATCCAAATACAGTATTTACATTTGTAAAACGGTTCACAAACTTTAGAGCTCTCCATACCATTATGTCAATAGTACAAAACTCTTAAGATGGGTGAACTGTTTATAGAATTATATAGCTTCATAACTTCAAGCCAAAAAAATCAAACATTTGCTTTGCACAGCTTATAAAAAATGAACTCAGTTTAGGAACAAACTACACAAAATAGGCTGTTGAAAAGACCCCTTTGGGCTCTGGGAAATAATTCCCCTTATTTTCTTGGCATTTAACAACTGTAAATATCAACTGATTATAGTTTATGATCAGTAAATCTGTTGATCATCTTTTACAATCTTTTAACGGAGACTTAGAGACTAAGACACATACACTACAGCAGCTTAGGGTATTTAGGTAAACTCAGTTGCTCTTTCGCGGACAAAAGGAAAATACAGTAAACAGGCGAGACTTTCAACTCCTGAAATTGTTCACAAATGGGTTTTCTAATTCTCGCTTTTAAGTGCTCGTGTTTTTTTGCACATTAAACATTTCGGAAACTATCAACTCCTCTTTATTAATATCAATCTTCTTGCACTCCAGACTCTGAGATTTTTCCCAGGAACAGTCCTGGTGTTGAGGTAGTCCATGCTAGTCAAGGCTTGTGTAACTGGGGTAGTCTGCCGGTCCCCGCCACTCTGCGTTGTGTTCTGGGTAGGCGTGCAAAGAACCACTGGAAAGTGACAATTCTTGGCGAACTCAGGTTTATTGCTGCAGTGAGTTCAAACAGAGCAAAAACGCTGTCAGGCTTCCTATCTTCACAAAGCACGCCTAACATGAGAAAAGGATAAGCTTAAACATGGATCCTATGAGAAGGTAAAATGGCGAAAGCCAGCCACTTAACATTACAGTTAACACGTGTTTTAGCTAGTTTTTCAAGCTCTCAAAACTCACATTTACAGGTAAAAACATGTCAGAAAAACAATAACAATATTGTAACTAAAGAAACTGCTGTGAGCATTCAAACCAATGTTAAAACGTAAACTTCAGACTTTATGATCGCGCTGCTTTGAGTACGTACCTCTCACAGTCATGTTCAGTGCAGACTGACGAGAGACGGGAATGGAGCGATATGTCCGCTAACGATCGCTAGAGGGCGCTATGACACAACTCTACAGTAAACACTACTCCCAATACCAAGAAAAGTCGAGTAATCGAATCGAGTAATTATTGTGACCCTGTCCTATTTCTGAGGAGTTTCTAAAATCAGTCATTGTACTTTTTAGTGAAGTTTATTTTGAGAGAAGTATTGTACTTTTCTACAACTTAAATAGCATCTGCTACCATGTAAAAAAATCAAAAGGCAAAAAGGCGATCAAAGGAAGAGGAGGAGGTGGAGGAGGAGACAGATCGACGAGTCAGACCAAACCGTGATCAAAAGGACATAAATGAACTGTTGTCTGGATATACAAATCCAGATCTACTGTACCGTCTAACATTAAGGAAAACTATTTACTCTATACAACCACCTTTCATCTAAACCTGTATGGTCTCACCATTGGAAGATTTCACATGATTTGGATATCTGTAATATTTTACGTATGTCAATAAGATATGAGTTTGAAGGCTACTTTGATGGCTTGTTTATAAACCGCTTCATATATATTTTAGTTAAACTGCTCAGGATCATGATCATGAGTACTGATTCCACATGATAAAATGTGTCATTGCACTTTACTGTAAAGTTGGTCCTTGGTTGAAGATTCATATTCTCTTGTTTTTGCACGACATAGGACAGAGAGATCATATTTTCTTTTCAGTACTTTTAGTAAAGAGCAGTTTAGTAGTCATTTTAAATCTACGCAAGTAAAACCTTAACTGTTATTTTACGTGAGAACAATATTCTTGTACTCTTTCCACCTCTGAATTTAAGCATTAAAGGTGAACTATGGAGTTTTGGAGGTGAAATGTGAACGTTGTTGAAGTGAAACACTTCTATGCTATATTTTCTGAACTGAATACACAAACAAAAAATGGGTCCCTGGAACACTTTTTGGATCTAAAAAGCTACCAGGGGAGTTTCACTCTTGGGCCCCCCACCAGAACTTCTCACGTAGCATTTTATCTTCAGTGTTCCAGGGACCCTTTTTTTCCTTTGAGTAAGTTTGTGTATAGAGTTATGAACGTATACCACAGAATCTGTACACTTCTCTAACTTTCACATTTCTCTAGCAAAACTACATAGCGCACCTTTAAGACATTTCCATAATCCTCGCCTTCAGTGCTGGACTGTTGACTGGGAACTACCACTCCTTTTCCTTCTTTCAGCACCGTATTGTTATGTAGACGATTCCCTTGGTTTCTCAGTAAGCTCACTTGCATTTTTCTCTCTTTTGACCCCTTTTGATTTGTCATTGCTCTGGCCACTTCTGGTTTGTCATTGTGTTTTGTTTCTAAATGGCGGGCAATTTTACTGCAAGCCTTTGAGCAAAACACACAGTAAAACCTTTTGGTGTACAGTCTGCCACCATTCGGTTTCTTCTGTAGCATCATTACCTTCACGTTTGAACTATCCTTCTCCATTGCCTTTTTTGGCCACCGAACGTGTCTTCTGTCTTTGTTTGTGTGGTTGGACGATTTGTGCTGCCTGAGTGTTTGTTAAACACTTTTTCTCTTCTTATACTTGTGCTGTTTGACCTCGGCAGAACTGTCTTCTTCTGAACATTCATCGTCGGCTTCGTCAGCAGAATCAGGAACATAAAACTCTGTGCTGCTCCCAGAACTTGACAGAAGATAGTCTGTGTTCCCCAGCATTTGTCTGGTCAGCTAAAAACACAAAAATAGTGTTTTGAAGTTTTGATTATTAGGTGAATTGTCTAATTATAATTATCTTTACATCAGAAATGTAAAAACAAAAGAAAAGGCTGTGTTCAGAGGTGGTGCTGATGGGGAAGGTGAGTTGAGCACACATACAACCTTAACCCTATGCATGCATAAAATGTTTTTTTTATATACTGCCGAATCAAATGACAAATACAAATTTTTCATAGGCATAAACAAAGTACCAAAAAGTGCAAACATGGACATTTGGGATGTGCAAAATACACAAGATAACCTTTTTTAATTCATGGTGCACTGTGTCATTTTGGTAGGTAATTGGGAGAAGTGAAACAATTCTATGCTATATTGTCTGAACTGAATACACAAACTGTATTCAAAGCAAAAATGGGTCCCTGAACACTGTTTGGAGCTAAAAAGCTACCAGGAGCGTTACGGTGTCACTGATGCAGACCCCCCCACCATAACTTCCTGCGTAGCATTTTATCTTCAAACACAGTTTGTGTATAGAGTTATGAACATATACCACAGAATCTGTACACTTGTCCAACTTCCACATTTCTCCACCAAAACTACATAGATCACCTTTTAAGTAATATGCCCCAAAATTATTATCATTGTCCATTTTATCAGAGGTAGTTAACCCAAAAGCATATGATAAAGTAATGGAAATCAATTTCATACAAATATTTGAAAAGGTTCTTTCCAGGATATATCAGCCTTCTGTGAGTGTGAGAAACTATGACTGCGTCCTCTATGCAGGAAGATCATGGAGTAAACTGACAAAAGCCATGGCAGGTCAACTGACTGAAACACTCTCAGTTCTTTTCAGCTCAGGTACACTGTCCTTGTCCTCTCTGTCCTTGTCTACATCAGGTGACGTGAGGCCAATGGTATTATCAGTGTCACTTGAGCACTGATCAGCTTCCTGGGGGGGGACAAGAAGAAAAATTAGAAGCACTAAATATGACAATGGCAGTTTTCTGCCAGAACAGACGAGTTTTTAGGCATCTTGTTGTGTTGAGGAATTGTGACATTGTATCTTTGGTCAAAATATATGAGTCTACCTTTATGGTAAGAGAATGGGTTTTTTTATGCTTTATAGTAGAGCTGCACCATTTTACGTTTCATCGCGATGTGTGCAACAGTCACATCGTGATGACGACGATGTGAGAGAGGGAGCAAATTAACTCAAAACGTCATTCTACAACTCCTTTGCTGATTGCTAAGAGGAAAATTCATCATGTACTTTTCTTTTCCGTGATTCACCTACAAAAGAAGTATGTCTGGAATAACATCATTTACTCTGATTTGGGTTCTTACAGTGGTCGGTAACCGTCCTTCTTTATTAAAAGAGCGACGTGCCTGATTGGTCGAGCGACTGATAGAGAGGGAGCGGTGAATGTGAGCGGAGCAGAGCAGGGATTTTGACAATCTGACAGTTTGCTTATAGTTAACATCATATAAGGGGCTGTATTTAACAGTTCCAGGTCTGTGGCAGACAGGTGAGAGTCTGTAAGGGATCATTTCTTCATCATTTGATTCATTAATGAGATCGATCTTCGATCAAAAACCTCGGGATCAAGAATAATGGAAGAAGGTAAAAACTAAGCAGGAGCCAAACATTTCTGTTCTGTTTCAGAGTAGTGCCATAGACGCCAAGAGAGATGGTTATTAAAATGTCATTTTTTTATCTTATCGCAGAAAAAAAAAAAAAAGCAATGTCAGTTTTTTTCCAATATCGTGCAGCCCTACTTTATAGTACTTGTTTAGCAAGGAAACTACAGCTGGGAATGTATAATTCACTAATCACTACTGACATTCATATAGTCACTTTAATAATGTAGTAGCAAAGTCATTTTTATCTAAAGCAAAGACTAATAATGTAACTGAAACCGTTAAAACTAGTTAAACAGAAAACGGCACAGAGTATTTACTTAAGGTATCAATAAAAACATGTAGCCTCATTCCCCTTCATTGAACTTAAAAAGTATTTTAAATGATAAAAAAGTGGTGCAGACTCAGCAGAGCGAGAGCAAGAGAGAGATAAACAAAGATCCTTTTACTACTATTTCCCATATTTAAGTAAACAACCTGCTATATTGCATAAAATACATCTTGACATGCTTAGAATTACAAGGACATTTTTATTTCCAAGATGATATAGCAGAAAAGTTTTACATCAGAGAGAATTAAAGATAACATGAAATCTGACTGCTGCCTTTGATCGCTGTCGGCTGTCTTTCACTTTGGCTCAGAACATATTTGTGTTTGATTAGTAATGTAGAGTTGGATCTCAATGTGCCCTCGATGCATTGTTTTGGCATCCTTCCTGATTACAGAGGAGAGCAATAAGGCGTAGAGAAGGTAGGGATGACATGCAGCAAAGGAGCGAGGGCTGGAGTTGAAGAGTGTGCACTATACCAACGGAACTAAACCTGAACCAAGGACACTCGTGGTAGGATAATTCAGATAACATACCAGGTGTTGTCAGGCCTCAGGGAAAGAGTTCTCTCACTCCTGTAACATTATGTTAAGTGTGTAAAATTTGCTTTATAACTTACCATCGTGTTCTGGTTGTTGTGTAAAACCAACTTGCTGTCCCTATTGACTTTTAACCTCTCTGTTTGCACTTTGTTATAGCGTCTCTCACACACATCATGGTGTGCTTTGAGATTCTTCAGGCGACGAAAATGACGACTTGTGGCCTGCAAAACACAACATTGTTTTAATGACAAACGATGCTTTATAGGAGAGGACAGCATAGAGACACAGCGGATGAAAAAGAGGAAGCAACAGCCCAGGCCTGAATTCAATCTGGGGTGCTGTGACAGAGAGTTATTGTCCATGCTCTCTCTTAAGTAAAAAAGAGTTCAGGTTTATCTGACGGCTTGTTTTATTACTCTTGGAATTAGGGCTGCGCGATATGGCCTAAAACCAATATCGATATTTTTAGGCTATATCGCGATACACGATATATATCTCGATATTCTGATTTCTCCTCTAAATCACTATATAAATGTTAAATTCAACCCTTTGATGCATATCGGCATCTCTGTAATTTCGGGTGGTAATGTATTTTTTACAGACGGTCTCTGCAGATTTTTCTGATCCTTTTCTGCTCAAACATGATTAAGACAGCGTTGGGCATTGTCAACGAAGGTTTCAACAGCACTTTTGATAGACATAAGATGGAAGGAGACTCTATGTCATCGGTAAATAGGCTTTAAATAGTCTAATTTATGGACGCAAAAATACAATGAAAGAACGCATGTCACTGGTTTAATGTCACTCACGTTACGTTATCACATTCATGAGAAAAACAAATAAAACATACTGCAGCCAAATATCAAATCAAATCAAATCAAATCAAATTTTATTTGTATAGCGCCAAATCATAACCAGAGTTATCTCAAGACACTTTACAGAAAGAGCAGGTCTAGACCGACTCTTTGTTCTGTTATTTAAAGAGAGGCCCAACATGAATCACCATGAGTAGCACTTAGCAATTCGGCACATTGGCAGAACAACTTCCTTTGAACAGGCAGAAACCTCGAGCAGAACCAGACTCATGTTGAACAGCCATCTGCCTCGACTGGATGGGCCGAGAATGGGATAGAAGGAGATGCAGGATAGAGACATAATAATAGTGGTACACTAGTGTGAAGATTAGCAATAAATAAATTAGCGAGAGAAGCAGAGTAATGATAAAGGCTGAGGTAATCGTAATTGTAACAGGTGAAGTCAACAGGTCTACTATTTAGCATTAGCAGCAACAATAATGATACTATGGGGAAGGCTGATGTTAGTAGTTGTTGCAGTCGAGCAGGTCCACAGCAGCAGGTGGTCTGCAGCAACGATCCCCAGGAACCTTCAAGACAAGGGAGCACAAGAACTCCCGGGAAGATATGTGGTTAGTAATGTTAATGGGACCAGAAGATACAGAGTTAATGAGCTGCATTAATATGACAGAGAGAGAGAGAGAGAGAGAGAGAGAGAGAGAGAGAGAGAGAGAGAGAGTCAGAGAGAGAGAGAGAGAGAGGGACAGAGAGGAGCTTGGTGTGTCAGATCCCCTCGGCAGTCTAAACCTATAGCAGCATAACTATGGGCTAGTCCAAGCCTGAGCCAGCCCTAACTATAAGCTTTATCAAAGAGGAAAGTTTTAAGTCTACTCTTCAAAGAAGAGAGGGTGTCTGCCTCCCGGACCTTGACTGGTAGATTGTTCCAGAGGAGGGGGGCCTGGTAATTGAAGGCTCTACCTCCAACACTACTCTTAGACACTTTAGGTACCACCAGCAGGCCTGCATCCTGGGAGCGCAATGTTCTAGAGGGGTAATATGACACTATGAGCTCTTTAAGATATGATGGTGCCTGACCATTAAGAGCTTTGTAAGTAAGAAGAAGGATTTTAAATTCTATTCTAGATTTTACAGGAAGCCAGTGCAGAGAGGCTCATACAGGAGAGATGTGATCTCTCTTCCTAGTTCTTGTCAGCACACGTGCTGCAGCATTTTGTACCAGCTGCAGAGTTTTTAGTGACTTATTAGGGCAGCCTGATAGTAACGACTTACAATAATCCAACCTGGAAGTAACGAATGCATGGACTAGTTTTTCTGCATCGTGTTGAGACAAGATGTGTCTGATGTTTGTTGCGAAGATGAAAGAAGGCTGTCCTTGATATTTGTTTAATGTGGGAGATGAAGGACATATCCTGATCAAACAGAACTCCCAGATTCCTAACAGTAGTGCTGGATGCCAGGCTGATGCCATCTAGGGCAGCTATATCATTAGAGAAAGAATCTCTTAGGTGTTTTGGGCCGAGCACAATAACTTCAGTTTTGTCTGAATTAAGTAGCAGAAAGTTTCCAGTCATCCAGATGTCAGGGCGCCTTGAAACCGACTTTAAACAACGTCGGTATAATGAATTGGTATCTGACAAGCTGAGATCGTTTAGAACGAAATATTGATCATAACTTGTCGTAAAATATATAAAATGCAGTGAATAACTGCTGATTTGATTTGTTTTCTGAGTCAACATCTGAGTAAAAATAAGTTAATTGTCTAAAAATCAAAAGTGGCAAAAACAGATTCATTTCTATTAAATTTAATCTAAAAAAATACCTCTCGTCATGATCAGTTATTCCCCTGCTAACTTTTATTACAGATGAATGAATGAATTCAGAGGGAGCAGGAGAGTCTCTCTGTCAGCAGGTAACACTTTTTACGTGTGAGAGTGATCATCAGTGAGGTCGGGTTTGATCAGCGTGACGTGATTTCTATTTATCCTGAAACTTTGAGCCTAATAAATCATTTTCATAGTTCATGAACAGACAGTATTTGGGCTTATTAAATAATTAATTCAGATCAGATGATCAGTGATAGAAAATGTAAATAATGAACAAATAATATAAAGACACAGTGCTGGTAAGAAATGTCCGTCTGGCTCTGCAGCAGGAACACAGACTGCAGCCTGTTCTTCATGTGCAGGTGTTTGTTACACAGGTAACAGGACACAGAGAGGAAACACTGTTACTGTGTGTTTCATTAGAATGAATACAGTTCACATGTGTACAGACACAAACAGCTGTTAAAGCAGACTGACAGCTGATCCAGATGTGATCAGCTGACGCGATCATCACAAACGGACGTCGCAGCACGTGACGCTTCATCAGAAAGGACGTCTCATGTCTCTTAAAAAACATTCCCTCGTTTCCTCTCTCCTTTCTTGGTTTCCTCACGTCTCTCCATGCCTCTCTGGTGGGAGGGACTAAGACGCAAGTGAACGACGCAAGTGAAGGGAACATGGATGCAATTTAAGAGACTTGGGAAGCAGCCAAGAGCTTTGAGACGGTCCTCAATATGGCGGCTCCGGAATTACTTCTGGTTCGGGCGAGGAGCGAGGAGCGAGGAGCTATCAAATAAGAGACTTGGGAAGCAGCCCATGTCTCTCGTGTTGGTCCACTTCCTGCCTTTGTGTTTCCCGCTTGTTTGATTCTGTGCCCTGCCCTGATTGTTTTCACCTGCCCCTTGATTGTCTCATCTGTGTCTCATTAGCCTCACCTCCTAAGTTTATTTAGTCTTTGTGCTCCCCTGTCTCGTGGCCAGTTCATTGTCGTCCATCGTGTGTGAGTCTATGTCCCTGACCTTACTCTGGATTATCTTCGTGCCTCCCCTGATTTCCTCGTTGCTCCTCGTGTTCCTTTGGATTACCTTTTTCCCGGTTTTGTTTGTAAGTTTTTTGCTGTGTCTTTTGATTTTCCTTTTTGTCTTTTGTTGGAGTTTAGATTTTGTTTGTGCATTTTTGCCTTTTATTTAATTAAATCCGTTATCTAAGTCTGCGTCTGGGTCCTCACCTTTTTGTTTGAATTGAAACCGTGACAGATCCACTATTATGGACCAAAGATTGTTTTATTTCCTAACAAGTATCAGAGCCAAACATGCACCAAGCAGCATGAATCGAGCCGTCAGTGTTTGCTCCGAGGTAAATGTCACCCTGTAAACCAAAGAGACGCTAACATTTTTTGTAATTGTTTGTACATTTTCCTGATTTGTTTTAATACTGTTCCTGTGTTCACCTGTTTTTTTTTGTTTTTTTTCACTTTGTTCCTGTTCCCCTTGATATATTTGTTCACCCCTAAATCTGTTCCTGTTCCCCTGATATTTTTGTTCAACCCTGATTTGTTTTTGAGACACCAACCATGGCACATTTGATTAAGGGTGAGGAGGAAGAAAAGGAGCTTCCAAGACCTGAAGGGGGAAACTTTTTAATTGTGTAATTTGTGTAATTGTTTGTTCATTTTCTAATTTGTTTTAATATGGAGGGCGGGGAGCTTTTTAATAGAATAATTTAGGATATTAGTTTGAAAATTTTCTGATTTGTTTTAAACCTGTTCCTGTGTTCGCCTGTTTATTTTGTTTATTTTTCACTTTGTTCCTGTTCCCCTTGTTATATTTGTTCACTTTTAACATTATTCCTTTATTTATCTATTTATTTACTTTATTTATTCTAACCCTAACCCAGTTCCAATCAGATACGGTTGTAGTTGAAATACACAGGAGCTGCAAATCAGAAACTCAGCAGACCTGTGCAACTTTGTAACAAGCACAGTATGTTTTTAAATTTTTTTTAACTTCTTCTGAGTTTAATCTTTTCCTTTGTTCACCTGATTTTATTTGTTCCTGTTTGTCAATGTGGTTTGTTTTGTTTTTTGTGAAGACTTTTTAGAGCCAGTCCACAGTGAACAGCTTCGGGCCTAGATAATACATGATTTTTAATCCATTTTAACTACATTTCTCCGTAGCTTAGTGGTAGCTTCGCTTTTCAGTAGCTTCGCTCTTTTACTAAGTAAGTTTTGCAGCAGCGACCACACAAGTTACATTTTCCAACTACAGAGTTGCAGCGCACGTAGCTCTTTGCTGCAGTCTGAAATATATCAGCTAACGGCTAATTCACACATGAAGCTTGGCGTGTGTGTTACGGCTGCGTGGCGTGTTCATTTTCATTTTAGTCTTTATTTAAACAGGTAATCTTGTTGAGACACGGGGTCTCATTCTCAAGAGAGACCTGCTTTGGACAGCAGCAACACACAGAGTTACAGACAGACAGTAATCATGACTCAACAATAATCAATACGAGGATGAAAATGCATGAAAACAGATAATCCTGCGAGAGTCTCGCTCTGCTCACTCGCCGAAAATCTAGAGAATAGGGGGCTCGCCTATTTTTACTGCGACCCGCGCGCGGTTCTCGGCCGAAATACACGGTGAAAGTGAATTGTGATGAGTCCTATTGATCTCTGACAAAACCAATCCCTAAATTAGCTCTCATCATTGTAGTGTGAAAGCACTACTTAGCAACTTGTCAACAGCTAACTGCAAAACATATGTAAAAGAGGAGCATGTAAAAAATTTGGGGAGAGTGGGGCAATGTGTACCACCTCCTGTTTCTGGACAACTGTGCACACTTTTTTGTTATTCAAGCATACTTTCAGGAAGCTCCCCAGGAGGAGACGATCCAGACATTAAATTCTGATATGTCGGAGTAGCTTAGTCTTGAATATCACAATACGGATTCAGTTTAGCTGTTTTTACAGATACCATCATGTTGATTACAACAAAGATTGAGAATGAACAGAAATACGTCAAGATCAGTGAACTGAGCCTGGATGAATTCTTGAAATCTGGTAAGCTTTCAGTTATCCCTCATTGTTTTTCAGACTGTGATGGGACCAGTGGCATGGTCAGTAGGTATCACTGAGGGTGCCTCAGGGGTACTGTCTTTGTTAATCTCAAGCATTTCATCAGCCGTCAGTGAAGGCATCAGAGTTTACGATGAGACTGGAACTGAGGTGGAGGCAGATGTCTTTGAAGAAGTAGCACAGCAACCTAATGCTGGTGTATTTACTATCAGATTTGACAACGGTAAACTTGTTCTCTCTTTATTCCCACTTTCAGAATAGTCCATGGGATGTTAACTTGGACTCAGTTGCACTTTTAAGTTGGGAAAATGGCAAAACAACAACAAATGGTAGGTGTGTTTATTTTTTCTCTTCTTCCTCTCTCTCCTTAACCAAACTTAGGTTCCCAGGGCAGCAACTTCATCCCCAAGTTCATTGCTTGATGTCCCAGATGTCTCAACCAATTCAGCACTGGAACTCTCAGCCTGCAGCTCTGATGATACAATCATTGTGGATGAGGATAACAGTCAGAAGGCTGATTATGATGCTAAACATGTAAGTTGATGGGTACAATTTGAATGAAATTTGGTCTATGTACTGTCAGTTGTTTAAAACTATGACATTTTTAGTGAACGTTGCCTTGTGTTATACTTCTTTCACAGGTGGTTGAATCTGCACTTACCAAAAAAACCTGGTGGAGACCGTATTGTCAAGGAATACAACCGGACGAAAGGTCTGACTGATTGGTCCCGGCGACAGATGATTAACATCCTCGCTGCAGACATGACTGATATTCATGGGTAATTCAGTTGTCTTTTTTTTAAAGCAGAACTTTACTTCCATGTTTGTGACATTTGAGCCAGTTATTTCAACCTTGTCAGTGAATCTTATTGTAAGCATTAAAATGAATTGACCTATTCACTCTGCTCTTGTCAGGACTGCACCGCCACGGAGTGTGAGGGAGAAGTATGCTCGAGGCATAGTTGCCATGTTCCCTTACCTGATGGATCCCTATTCCAAAAATGGATATGTACGTTTTTGTTTTTTTTATAGACTCTTGGGAGACAATTATCACTTGAAAAAAGGAAAGAGGCAAAAGCCACAAACACAAGCAAATGTGATCAAACTTGTGTGCCCAAATGTAACTTACTTAGATTCCATGTACAACTAAACTGTTACACTTTTGAGACCTGATGCACGAGCCATACACTGTAAATAATGAGTTACTATTTCCAAATACTTCATTGTCTGTATTACATCCGTTAACTTCATTACATTTAATCCTATTTGAATTTTCAAGGAACATTTCTATGATGGAGAAAGTGGCACTGGTTACTTGGCTAGAGGCTCAAAACCATCCAGAGGAAGAGTGCTTCATCAGAGAGCGAAGGGTCACCAGGTCAGCTGACTGGTGGAGGGCCGACAGCTACAAGAGATGCTTTATTTAGTCCTGAGGTGACGCTGAGTGAAGAGCAATGTAGGGAGGCCATGTCCTTCATGAAGTATTCCACTGATGAGGCCACTATCAAGCAGAAGATGAAGATGACGTTCGAACATTGACGCAATATGGTCCTTGACGATGAGAAATCACCAGATGTCTTGACTGAATTTCCGCGCTTTAAAGACGTTAAGGCCTGGTGATGAGTTTTTTTTCCAGAAAAATGTGCCATACAATTACAAATTATTGTTAACAGAAACACTCTTGTCCTCCTGTCATCTATTTCAGATTGAGCAAGACTTCATCTTGGAGTTTGGAGAAGATGTAGCAGCCAGTTTTTGGAGAGGTTAGTCCCGACTTTAAATGAGTCCTAGCCAAAACAAACAAACACTTTGCGGGTCTATGAGGTGGTCCTCAAATAGGCGATTCTGTTGAATATCCATTCCCTGTTTCACATCTACACTTAAATACTCCATATTGGCATACTCAGAATAAAGCAGTATTTGTTATGCAATTCATCTACAAATTGTTGCCATGCTAGTATGGCAATTACAATATGGTTATGATGATATATTACACAATGGTCACTTTTTAAAATTGTTTTAAATTATTTTTATTACTTAAACATTTAACTTTTTTCTTCAGTTATTGGTGAATTCCTCCATGTTTAATAGTATCTTCCTGTCTAGGTGGCCAACTACGTTCAAGCTCAAGGTCATCCAGCAGAGCAAAACTCTCCCTACCTCAACAGACCTTGAAGAACTGATTGTTTGCGCAGAAGCCAAGGCCAGATGAAGAGCAAATGGATGATGAAACTGTCTCCTCTGGTAGTTTGATTTACTTCCTCTAGGACTGTGACTTTTTCTTGTTGAAGCTTTAAAGGAAAGGTGTTTTAAAATGTAAAGATTATAGCACATTTGCATAACATTTTATTCTTTTGTTTCTGAGTACAGGATTGGACAGGGATCTTTCTTCGATTATCCTCCTCCTCCACCTGATTCCTCCTTCAGCCCAAGGCCGGAAAAGGCCGGGCAAGGTGTCCGCCTCACATGCTGAGAAGCACCTTGTTGTTTTCAAGAAGGTAAGCATTATAGCCAAGTGACAGATGTCAAAAGTATTAGCTTTTTTTCTTTTTGAGACACAAAGTTTTTCCCTCATACGTAGTGTGTTCCATACATGAGATTGATTGTGGTGTAGAAATATTTTACTGGAAAACTGGTTTAACTGTATACAGGACACCTTAAAGGGGCTCCAGATGAAATTCATCTGATTCAGATTGTTTCTACACGACTCTCAACAATGGAGGCGGCTGAGCTGGTGAATGGCTAAACAGTGATAACAATGTGAACAACTGCAACAAGGCCCCATTCTTTGCTCAGGACACAATTACTTCACTATATCTTTAAATAGCTAATAGTTTCAAAATCTCAGTAATGTTCTTCAGGAATATTGAACCTTGTCTGTAATTCTTGGAATGTCATATAAATGTCGATCTCGATATAAATCTCCAATCACACGTGTCCCTTTTTCATGCCACTTAACAAACATATTAGAGTGGAGACCAGGGGTAAAGTCTTGATTGCTTGTAAGAGGAGTCAAAAAAGAAGCATAGTCACTTCGACCTGCAAATCTACAGACTCTCCACCACACTCTAACTGTGTTATAAATGACGAGATTATTCTTGATGTGCCTAGAAACCTTTTTATCACCTGTAATCAGACTCCACAACGAAAAAGGTAGGGCAGACAAGGAATCCAGACAAGGCTTAGAATTGAGATGAGCATGTAGCCACTCCCACAGGAAACGAGCGTGACATGCCCAATTGTAAAGAAGTATGTCAGGCAAAGCCAGGCCTCCCCTGTCAGATGGCAATTGTAATGGTTCTATTTTCTGCCTTGGCTTTTTGCCTTGCCAGATGAATCTAGAGAGTGCTTTATCTATTTCAAGAGCGACTTTTTGGAGATCCAAAGTGGTAACATTTGCAGGGGGTATAGTATACGAGGGAGAACATTCATTTTAATTAAGCTTACTCGACCCATCTTAGACAAGGGGAGATCGTGCCATCTGTCCAAATCCCTCTTTAACGCATTTAGGATTGGAGAAAAGTTAAGTTTCCATAACTCTGTTAGGTCTGGGGATACCCTTATTCCGAGATAGGTGAAACCTAAAGGGGACCATTGAAAGGGGCAGCTAAGAGGTGGGGACAGACCAGCAGATCCACTCAGCGGCATGATCTCTGATTTACCAAAGTTAATTTTGTAACCTGAAAAGGAGCTGAACTCTTCAATAATAGACAAAGTGGAAGATATTGACAATTCAGGCTCAGTTAAGAACAATAAAATGTCATCAGCATACATTGCAATTTTGTAAACTGTGCCATTAATTGCTATGCCATGAATGTCTTGTTGTTGCCTTAAGGCCTCAGCTAAAGGCTCGAGAGCCAGTGCAAAGAGCAACGGGGACAGGGGGCAGCCCTGCCTTGTCCCTCTAAACGGTGAAAAGGGCGATGATTGTATGCCATTGGTTACTACACAAGCTTTCGGAGAACTGTACAGTGTCCTAATCCATCCAATAAAGTTTTCCCCAAGCCCGAACCTCTCTAAGATGTCAAATAAGTACCCCAATTCGACCCTGTCAAACGCCTTTTCGGCGTCTAAGGATATGGCATATGCTTTACTATCTGTTTGTCTTGAGTGTTCTATCATGTTAAGTAACTTTCTTACGTTAGAGAGAGATAATCGATTTTGTATGAATCCCGTTTGGTCCGGATTTATAAGGGATGGCAGGAGCTTCTCCAATCTGGTTGCAAGAATTTTGGAGAGTAGTTTACAATCTACATTGATAAGGCTGATGGGTCTGTAAGAAGAACAAGTATCAGGTGGTTTGCCTTTCTTTAGTTTGAGTGTGATATTTGCTAAGGCAAGTGTCTTGCCTCAGCCCTGCCTTTCGCCAGTCTCGCCAAGGTTTATTTCCTGACTCGTAGAGCCCGTGTCTTGCAAAGAAAATGTTTGATGCTGCTTTTTTAGTTAACAACTGGTTAAGGGCAGAGCAGGCTGCCTCTAATTCTCTGAGGAGAGTTTTGGAAGGTGTACTTTTGAATTTGGTCTCTAGTTGTTTTATCGTGCTCTCGAACTTAAGTTGTTCTTTTAGAGCAGCCTTTTTCTGAGCTGTGGTATAAGAGATAATGCAGCCTCTGAGATATGCTTTGGCAGCTTCCCACAGTAATGAAGGACTAACATCTGGGTTTTTATTAGAGATAAAAATGTTCCAATTATTAGTAATATATTCAATGACCGCAGGACTACTCCGTAAAGATGGGTCCATCCTCCACTGGCGAGAGGCAGGGTCAGAATAAGGAGGACTGATGATAAGACTAACATGAGAGTGGTCAGAAAGTGAGCATATGCCAATTGAGCACTCCTTTACCCTATCCAAAACCATCCTAGAAGATAGAAAAAAATCAATTGTTGAGAGTCTGATGGGGTTTGGAGAAGAAAGTGTAGTCTCTCTTCATTGGATTAGTTATCCTCCATGTATCAAATAGCTCTAGGTCATGGCAGAATTCTATCAGTCTTTGACTTTTTCTGTTAGTTGAGCATGTGTTAGCTGGAGACTGATCAACAGATGGGTCAAATAAACAGTTAAAATCTCCCCCTAGCACCACATAAGGGACAGAAAATGAAGAAAAATCAGATAGCAGCTTAGAGAAAAATGAGCCATCATATGAGTTAGGCCCATATATACAACCTATAAGTATATGTTCCCCATACACATATCCTGATATGAGAATGTAGCGGCCATCACTATCTTTAATTGTTCTCTCAAGAGTGAATGGCAGTCTACGGTGAATCAGAATAGCCACCCCTCTGCTCCTAGTGTTGTGAGAGGAGTAAAATACCTGTCCCACCCAGCCCCTTCTCAATTTTAGGTGCTCCAAGTCATTTAAGTGTGTTTCTGATAGTAGGGCTATATTTGCTTTCTCCTTTTTCAGAAGAGAGAGGATCTTTTGTCTTTTTATTACATGGTTGATTCCCTTAACATTAAGGGAGACTATTTTGAGGTCGGTCATGACAGATCTAATAGATATTTGTGAACTAATGGTAGTAGGGAGAGTCTTGTGGCGCCGCAGAGAGAGACAGTTCTATCATGGCTTTGCAAACAAACAGCAGCATCACATAAAATACAAATGGCTTAATTTGTTTGATGACATGAACATGAACAAAACGAAAAAGAAACACCCATCCCCAAACGATAGGTACCTGTGCAAATCCCAGCCCTAGCGGGGCACATGAAACCGAGCACGAGCGCCACCGAAAGAGAGAAGTCTAAATCCTCTCTCCCGCACATCATGAGCTTGAGCCATGGCAACCGTTTAGCAGTTTAAACAATTTAGAATGGGCATGTAACTAGGCAGTTAAGCATATCCACAACAACATACCTTCATGTCCATTGTCTGGCAAGGAAATGCGATAAAGAAAATGAGTCCAGTCCATCCAGAAAGGCAAGCGCATCCTTTGGTGAGCGAAACGAGTGGTTTTGACCTCCGTGGGAGATGGTCAGGGTGGCCGGGAAGCGCATAGTGAACTTCATGTCCTTTTTCGATGAGTCGTGCACAGACGCCGTTAAAAGCACGTCGCATCTCCTTGACTGGAGCGGCCAGGTCCTGTCAGATGAAAATAGTTTGATCCTCGTATTTCAGCGGGCCGTGTTCCTTGGCAGCGGCGAGAATCCTGGGCTTGTCTCTGGAGTGATGCAGCTTAATAATCACCATGCGGGGTCGGTCAGGTTTAGGCGGACCAAGAGTCCTGTGGGCACGGTCAATTTTGATGATTCCCCACTTGGTTTCCAGATTTAGAAAATGACATTCTGTGATATATCCATAGCGAGAGCTCCACTGTCCACACTTGGTAACTCATGCGATGTAGCTTCCATGCTAGCTAGCATTTTCTTCCTTGCTTCTTGCTACACCGCAGGCAGTTTAGTTGTAGATTTCGAAGTCTTCTGGTTAGGCATGCTGTCGGGATTTTATAAAGTAACGTTTGTATGGTTGTTATGTCTTAAGTAGGTATTTTAGCAGATATAGCTCGTTAGCAGTGGGAGCTCAGCGACGGTCGACTGCTCAGGGCGATTACATCACGTGACCCCCAAACATGTTTTTAAATGCTACAACGTGACACATTTTCACTGTTAGTAGTTTGATTAGTGCTTACACAGTCAGTACATGTTCACAAAGTTGTTTAATGCGTTTGAAGCCGAAATATGAAGTTTAAAAGTCCGTTTTGCATGCGCTGGCGCCGTGCGTCTGGATGCCATTATTTACTACGTATGCATAAAAATTATGCTTTTGAATGCTAACACGTGACGCTGCTTGCAGCTTTAATATTAATTATGATGTTTAATTATTATGTTACTTGATTTCCTTTTAGGCATGACAAAAACTAAGACCAACTGCGAATGCCCACTTTGTGGAAAGCTGCTCCAATGTGTGGCTAAACACTTGCGGGTGATCCACAAGTTGAAGGAGCGGGCCATCCTGAACAATCTGGCCACGGGGAGAGTCCTCCTGGGTGGGGGACAGTGCCCGCTGGTCCTCTGCAATACTCATGTTTTGCATTTGGAAAAGCACCCCAGAGGTCATAAAGACCTCACCCAGCGCCGGGTGGACAGGGAGCTGAGGTCCCTCAAAAAACGTTGTGCAATGAAGCAGCTGGCTGACCTGAGGGCATCAAACCCAAATCCTCCGATGGTCAGCCAGCTGGACCTGGACGAGGAGGATCCTGAAGAGGGGCCTGGTGGCTACCAGAACCCCTCCTGCATTAATGCCTTCCAGCAGGTGAGGGAATTGGAGCGGGAGGTCCGGCAGCTGCGGCAGGACATCCAGATCCTGAGGGTGAGCGAATCAAAAATACATATCAATTAAAAAATGTATTCACATTCATTAAAATTAATTTGCAGTTCTGTTTTCTTTCGCTATTTCTCTCTCTCTCTATTTCACTTGAATAATATCAGAGAGTTTATCTGAAAACCATGGATTGTCACGTCCTTTGACTTTACATTTTCTAAGAGGAGCATGCCTATTTATGACTTCTAAGAAAAGTGATTTAAAATAAGCCATTTCAGGGTCTGGAATCAGACATATTCTGTCCCAGTCACATAGATAAAGATCATATAGAAATGCTTGCTCACAGAAGTATTTGAAATGTCTTTTGTATAGAATACGTGGTTGTTTCTTCGGGAGCTTTGTATCTCACTGTGGCTTTATATTTGTGGGGAGAGCTAGTTAAAAATAAGTCAAGGAGCGTTGACTTTTCAGGATGTTTACGGTTGGACCTTGTCGGAGATTCTATAAGCTGCGTCAAGTGTGCAGAATCGCAAAAATATTTAACAGGTTCAGAGATAGGAGCCAGCCAGTCCCAGTTTAAATCCCCCATAACAACAAGCTCACTCATACAGAACATAGACAGGGATTCAGATAGTGAAGACAAAGTTCCCCTTGGAGCAGAGGGAGGTCTGTAACATCCCACAAGTGTCATAATACAACCTTCAGTGAATTCAACTTTCAATACAAGCAGCTCGTACTGTTCAGGTTCAGATTTGAATAATAGTGTTTTTGTGTGTTTTTTATATAAATCCAACTCCTCCACCTTTGGACGGCGGTCAGTGCGAAAGATGTTGTATCCATCCATACAAACATGACTGTCTGGAGTAGATCTACTTAGCCATGTCTCTGATAATACCATGATATCAGCATTTGTTGTCTTAGCCCAAATCCTAACCATATCGATTTTCGGTAAAAGACTCGTGCACAAAACCAATACCAGATCTGTGCTGGAAGTCTTTGGGAGTTTCAAAGCGTTCAGAGTTTATGTCAGGCCCTGGATTAGACTGCACATTTCCAGACAACAACAACATGATTATACATTTCAGCGTGTGTGCACAATGCGTGCAGCTCGCGTTTTTCTTTAGGTGAGATTTCCGCCTGAGTTCTTGGCCAGAGTTTTTAGGCATGAAACAGTTATTTAGGAGGAGGAGGCTTAGGAGATGAAGTCCTGCGCACCGATCGTCAAACTAAAACATTTGAGCAGTTTGAGGTGATATTTTGACATGATTTTGTTGTTCTGTGTATATTATGTCATAACAGTTCCCTCATCTTCCGAAGTGGGACCTGTACAGGAGTCACATATTAGTGGAAGTGTTGAGAAGGTCCTCAGTGAGAGGTCTTCCAAATCCACTCAAGAATCAGATGGTAGGAAGTTACTTGGGCAGCAACTGACAATTTCCTTTTCATCATTGATTATTATGCTGCTTACTGTTCTTATTCATCAATTATATTGTCTATCAATGTCAGAAAGTAATGAAATAATCACTGTGAATACCAATCAATGTTTCCTCCTGTGAAGTTCACACTGTTTTATGATAGTAGAATTGTTCCGCTTCCACGCTTCCTGTGACGACGCTTCCTGTGACGACGCTTCCTGTGACGCTCTGTGTCTCTCTCCTTCTCCGTCTATCTTAGCTGTTTATTCTTCTTTGATTTCTTAGTCTTCATAGTCACACTGGTTTTGTACCGTAGCTACTGCTAGACTTTATAACCTGTACATATTTTGTCGAATTGAGCTTCTTTTACTGGGTAGTCTGTTGCTGCCCGGTTAGCTTCCTCAAACTAGCCTAGCTCATTGCTTTTTTGCCTTTCACCGCAGTCAACACAGCCTCAATAAACAAGTGTTACGATGGCCTGTGCTGACTGTTCTGCAGTTACTGATAGGGCGTCTCTATTAGAGAGACGTGTCCGTGAGCTAGAGCAGCTTCTTTCAGCCAGAAACACGGGCACTGCAGATAGTGTTAGCCCCGGGCCTGATAGCCTTAGCACTAGCTCAGTCTCGTAGGCAGCTGCTGTGGATTTTGTTCCTGCTCGGTTGCGGCGTGGGAGGGGGCGCAGGAGTGGGCGCAGGAGCAGGTCACCGGTTGTGTGGCCTGGCCAGCAGTCACCCCTCCCAACTGCTAACTAGTTTTCTGTCCTTGCTAGCCCTGTTGTTAGTCCGGCTGGCTCGCGTGCCTCCCCAGCCCCGGCCCACAAGGCTAAACTCCACATTCTAGTGATAGGGGACTCCATTACCCGCATTGTTAAGTTAGCGTCGCCAGCCACTGTTTACTGTTTACCTGGGGCCAGAGCTTCCGACATAGAGGCTAATCTTAGGGTGCTGGCATCAGGCAGGGAGAAAAAGGGAACTCAGGCACACAGCACCACAAGCTACAGCAACATTGTAATTCATGCTGGCGCCAACAATATTCATCAGAAGCAGTCTGAGATTACAAAAGAGCCTAGCCAGGACTTTTCAGGCTGCAAGTAAGATGTGTCGGCATCGAGTAATTGTCTCTGGTCCCTCACCCCAGCGGGGTAATGATGACACGTACAGTAGGCTTACAGCTATGAGCCGCTGGCTGGTGCGTCACTGTAGGGAGCAGGGATACAGGTTCGCGGATAACTGGCCCTCTTTCTGGGGTCGCCCCCACCTGCTGAGAGCACACGGCCTTCATCCTACTGGAGTCGGCGCTGCTGTTTTGTCTAGCAATATAGACAGGTGTTTGAAGCAGGTTTGACACCAGGGATGTAGCACTCAGCAGGTCGCAGGTGAGAGCCTGCTAGTGTTACTGTTAGTGCTGGTATGGAGTCCACTAGCTAATCTAATCTTGATCTCCACCTCTGACTATGTAAGGTGCATGCTGAGACATTTCCCCACTGTCTTACATAATAAACTACCGAAGCTAATCACTACGATATCCTGGCATCCCTACCTGCATAGGCAGCCAAAACTTACTACTACTAAAAGGTATGTTCCAATTCCTAAATGATCTACCATAAGCTCCACTGAACGGCCTGTCGCTGGAAACTGCTCCGATGAGCTTTAAACCCGAAAATGTTGCTTTATTAATACTAGATCACTGTCAACCAAAGCCTTACTGATTAATGATTTGATCACTGAGCATGAGCTGGACATGATTGGCTTATGTGAAACATGGCTGAAGCCTAATACTTTTCTGCCATTAAACGAAGCCTCTCCTCCTGATTATAACTACGCCCATGTTGCTCGGGCCTCTAAACAGGGGGGAGGTGTTGCTCTAATCTACAAATCTATTTTCAGTCTAAGCTCCAACCAGGATATTAAATTTACTTCATTTGAGGCTCTGGTTTTAAAACCATCTTCATCAAATAGTAACAGCCTTGTCCAGGGAACAGGCTTTCACCTGGTTGTACTGTACAGACCTCCAGGGCCTTACTCCCCATTCCTAGAAGAATTCTGTGAATTTATTGCAGATCTTGTGACTTGCTCAGATAAGATCCTAATTATTGGGGATTTCGATGTCCACTTAATAAGCCCTCTGACCCTCCATGAACCTACTCGTTCCAGTGGTAACACTCTGGATTGGATCATTTCCCATGGACTAGATGTGTCAGCCCTGAACGTCGCTTCCGTCTCCTCTGCTGTGTCAGACCACTCTCTCATTACATCTGAAGCTATTAGCCCGTCCCTGTATCAGTGACACAAATGTTTTTACTTCTCGTCACATCAGCCCAGCAATCATAGCGACGCTCAGTGTTAAATTGCCTGGGGTCCTGGCTCCTTTTGCAACTGTGACAAAACCTGTGGAAAGTTTCACAAATGAAGTTAACTCTCTCTTCTGTGGCAGCGGTCTCTACCAAGACGAGACGACCAAAGAAATCTAATCCCTGGTTAACTAATGAAACCCGAGATCTCAAGCAGGCCTGTAGGAAAATGGAATAAGCATGTCCAACGAGATAGTGCACTTAATTATTAATACACCCTTTAATGCAAATGGTTTCTCAGATTTCTTTTGCAATAAAATGGATGAGATCAGAATCAAAATTAACTCATCATCTCTGGCTTCCTCGTCAAAGTTTATTAAAAAATATCCTTCTGCTGATTCTCAGTTAGTCTCAGCTCTAAACACTTTAGACAATATCTCCCTTGAGATATTGTCTAAAATTGTCTCATATTATGTCTCGTATTATTGTATATTTCAGTATGATAGTTTGTAGTTAATGCTGAGGTGTTGTTTTGTTCTTGTAGAAGAAACACACATTATGACATCAGAGACCTCACCTTCAAGACCTCCAGTCAAGCAAAAAAGCAGCTGCATTCACCACTTGGCAATGTTGTAAAGGTAATATTGGGTATGAAGTACAGTGATCTAACGAGTCTTTTTTTGAAAACCAGTAGAAAAAGAAAACCATCATTCCATAACATACAGAGGACTGCATAATATATTTGTGAGGATGTCAGCACCATTCTACATTCATGTTTTTGCTCATTTCTGTTTCAGGTGTGGAGCCCCGAGAAAAAGCCATCGCAGGCCTTGGAGTTCTAAAGAAAAAGAACCAGTGTGGCGACAGCTGGGACGGTACATCACTCTGCAAAGAGTTCCTGGTAAAGAAGCAGGTGTCAAGGCTCTTGATGCAGAACCGGTACTCTGCAGGCGAGATTGGAGGGATGTTAAGAACAAAGTATACAATGCCATCACAACTCGTAAAAGGAAACAGGAAAAACCCACAATCATGAACAAATCTGTCTTCCTATTTCAAAATAAGCTGGAACTGAGATGATAACATTTGTTTGTTGTGTTGAAACTGCCTCAGGAATCAGAAGTGATGTGTAGAACAGCAGCTGTTTTAATGTTAACTGCTCAAAACTGTTCAACAAAGTCCTTAAAGGTGTTTTTTGAGTTTTGCTGTGCTTTAGGATGGCAGCACACCCGTCCTCCAATCCCAGAGTGTCATTATTTGATGAGTTGGGCATGAGACTCAAAAATAAACTTTTCTTACAACCAGCACCTTTAAATTGCATTAAAATAAAGTTATTTTTGCCATTATATGAGTGGTTATTTTTTTCCATTTAGCCCCCATGCACAGCAAAGACTTAATGTGGCCACGTTTGGTTTATAATATAGTGTATCTCAGTTTTTTTGATACAGATATATCAAACAGTGCATTTAATCTTTCCTTTGATTGGTTTTAAATTGTGTGACAGCCCTCTTGGCTTCCTGTGTGGGGCTGTCTTTTCCTTTTTTAGGCGAGAACCAGGAAGTGCAATCGGCTAATCATTGCACCTGTGTCTGCTGCTCCTCAGCTACAGTATATAAGCTGCTGGATTCAGCCAGTCTCGCTCTCTCTTCCTGGGCATATGGTTTGTTGTTTGGGTTAGACTGTTTTCTGATTTAGTTTCCTTGGTTTCTCACATGACATTCACACTCATTCAACACACTGGACATTACTGATATTACTGATAAACACGTTTAACATTGGTAGTGTTAAAGTAAGTAATGTGTGGTCCTCTCCTTCTTGTCCCTCCCCTGAGCCGGGCTGTGACAACTGACATTGTGTTTTACTGCAGTAGATGACAAATAACTGCAAAAGCCTCAAAGTCCCCCTTAAGTACAGTGAGTACAGTAATTGATTCGAAGTTATTTCGGACTGCATCAATTAGTCACTGAACAGATTAGTTAACGACTACTGTCTCAACTGAATAATCATTGTAGTAATTTTTCAACAAATGCTGGTTGTAGCCTCGTGTCAATTTGATTCTTTACTTAATATGATAGTAAACTGATTATCTCTGGGTTATGGTCTGTTGGTCAGACATAACATAACATTGGAGATGTCATCTTGGGCTATTGAAAATTATACAAAGCATATTAATCTACAGATTAAAAGATGATGAAAATAATAGTTATTTGTTTGTGTTAACCAATTGTAAATAAAATTAATTCACTTAAAAAATGCTTCTTTGACTCTGATGCAGCTTGTAATCTGTAAAGTAAATAAACGATTCAAATGAAATGATTGTAGTGGAGTAAAAAGAATATCTGCCTTCAAAATGTAGTGGGGTGGAAGTATAAAGTGGCATATACAGAGACACTCAAGTAAAGTACAAATTCCTCACATTGTACTAAAGTACATAGCTTGAGCGCCGCCCTCCCTAGTGGAGAGTGTTTTTTTATTTTTATTTATTTTATTTTAAAAAACTAATATTAACAAAATTACTTATTTAAATATGCAATATATATACATGTATATATACAAAAAAATATATACATTAATTAATGTTCATTGGAAATGTGGGAAACAAGCGTTAGGCTACTTGTCTCTGCTTTAGGGGCGCTTTTTCCAGCGCGAGTAGCCAATCAGGGACTGTTGCTGGGGCAAGATATGCGCATATCAATGTGAATGCGGCCAATCAGCGTCGTAGAAAATAATCCCTCGTTAGTCTCGGGGGTTGAAGTCTGATCAGTCTATGAGTGATGGAAATGACAATGATGGACGCTGACACCGCAAACAGCTCTGTACGCTCTCTTCTTCAAAATCTGTTCGAGAGGAGAAGTTTAAGTGAAAAATAACGGATTAAAGAAACTGGACCGGATCAGCCAGATATTAAAATCAACCATCAAGCGAGTGAAAAAGGTAAAACCTACACCAGAGGATTTTCTCGCAATAGTGGAGCGGCTAAGAGCTGATTTTAGGCAGAATCGTGCATTTGGTGATACAAGCATGAAAATTGGCATGAGCAGTCTCCATGGGTCACTTGACAAGAAAATTGTCCCAGCCACTTGAAATTTCAAGTTGGCGGCCATTTTTCAAGATGGCCGCCACCTTGGTCGAACAATTAAGTGATGTTATTGTTTGATTGGTGATATAGGCATGACAATTGGCATGGGCAGTCTCCATGAGTCACTTGACAAGAAAATTGTCCCAGCCACTTGAAATTTCAAGATGGCGGCCATTTTCAAGATGGCTGCCACCTTAGTAGAGCAGTTAAGTGATGTAATCATTCAATTGGTGATACACACATGAAAATTGGCATGAGCAGTGTACTTGGGTCACTTGACCAGAAACTGCTCACAGCCAATTGAGATTTCAAGATGGCAGCTATTCTTTGAGATTGCCACCAGGATCTTTAAATAATATATTTTCTCATGTTAATTTGAGTTCCTAAAAAGGCCAAGAGTGTTTTTTTGACTGTGTTTTGTCTAACTTCTCACCCTTGACCTGTCCGATGTGGTAAAACCTGCCAGGAGTTGCCTCCTAACAGCATAGCTCTCAGGGTTCAGTGAAGTACACAAGCTCCCTTACCACGACAAGGTAACAGTCACAAGGGAGGGTTTTTTTGTTTGTTTTTTAAGGCCTAAAAAAACAGACAGTTACGTTGTCAAATAAATACTGAGGGATGGGAAAACAAAAAGGAAGATTAGTGAAATAGCACAGCTGTGGTGCTGAATGGACAGCGCTCCAAAAAATTATTGAGCAATTAGTACTGAATGGCAATATAGGCAGATCCAGAGGCAACAGCAGCTCTGACTGACACAGCCGTGGAACCATGCCAAACTGAAAATATCTCTCACAAATAAAAGGTAGAGGTGCTGACATTACAAAGTAACTCCTCAACTAAAAATATCTCTCACTGGTAATTAGCCAGTGGAAAACAATACTAAAGAACTAAACTAAAAATGTGATTCACTGTTAGAACTGAAGACACACTGATGTGACGATGGGACGCCGAGCCATAGGTCTACACCAGAAAACACATGTGGCCAAGGGGGAGTGACCCTGGCAAAAGAATACACACATAGGGTCTAGCAGGGGCAACTACACAGACATGTGCAAGTGACTCCATATCTGAAGCGCTCTCTGCAATAGGTGGAAGAGGAGTCCAAAAGATTTTCCACTCCTCATCTTGTTTCATACATCCCCAGTCGGATGGGCTTGGCATTTCCGGTTGTTGCTTTAATGCCTCTCCCCACACGTATCCAGCCTCATAAGCTGCACGTTTGGCATGCTCCTTGAGTGCTGCTTGAGTTGGTGGGATCAGGTCATATGGTCTTTGTTTTCTGACAAAGAGATCAAGCCTCGCCTCATTCACAGTTGTGACATCGCTGGATCTGTCATACATTAGCACAACAAATCTCTCCAAAGCTTGCAGGTCGCTGTCATCAACTGCAGAGGGGCATTCACTGAGTTTTGCAAATGTGTTTGAGACCTCATCACACACGTCCCATGTTTTCTGAACGAGTTTTTCCTTTGTGTCCTGCTGACAAATACAACATCTGTCCCAGTTGGTTTTCTGAACTGAACACATTCTTGTGTCGGATACAACTAGGTTCATGCTTTCGCCCTACACCTAGTCCGATCGTTCATCCAATGCCATTTAAATCCTGTGCGATCTGTAAACCATCCGGTTAACTAAAACCCCGTTAACCTTGGCTCGGCTCTGCCGCGCTGGCACAACCTCTCAATTCAGGTGCGGCTATCTAACTGATTTGGGGTAAATTAGATAACATTTGGGATACTAACTTTCAATTAGCTGACATTGAACCCCACTCTGAGTTTAACAGCAGTGATATATCACCAGTGTGCCCTGGTAGTGCAGATATTCACTCTAGTCTAAATGACCTGTAATCACCAAATCAACACAAGTGTATTTCTATGCATCAGTGTTAGAGGTCATAAAATGACTCTAAATCCTCTTTACTGAAAAAACAATATTTATATGAGAAAATGGACCTTTTGAAGATCCATTAGGCGGCTCACGCCAGTTTCCATGCTTGTATTAGCCTAAATGCTCCAATAAGGTGGCAGCCATCTTGAAAAATGTCCGCCATCTTGAAATCTCAATTGGCTGTGAGCATTTTCTGGTCAACTGACCCATGTACACTGCGCATGCAAATTTTCATGTGTGTATCACCAACTAAATGATTACATCACTTAACTGCTCTACTAAGGTGGCGGCCATCTTGAAAAATGGCCACCAACTTGAAATTTCAAGTGGGACAATTTTCTTGTCAAGTGACTCATGGAGACTGCCCATGCAAATTGTCATGCCTGTATCACCAAATGTACGATTATGTGACTTATCTGCTCCACTATTCTGGACATTTTGACTTTATTCTCGATATTTTGACTTCATTCTCGATATTTCGGCTTATTCGGGACATTTGTACTTTATTCTCGATATTTTGACTTTATTCTCGAAATACTAAATTAATTAAAAACAATCTCTTTTTTTTTTTCTTAGTTTGGCTCTAATACTCCGTCATATTATTGTCACGTTATTACACCAATTTAAAAAAAAAAAGAAAGGATTCCACTGACTTTATCTAGAAAATATCTTAACTGAGTAATTTGCCTGACAATACCCTTCCTTTGGACATCACAAGCCTCTACACAAACATACCCCATGGTTGGAGGCTTTAGCTTTTTACTTACAAGACCGAAACAGTGAACTGAATCCTTCTAACCAGCTGATTCTTGACCTGACCAAATGTGTCATGAAGTACAATTACTTCTGTTTTGAAAAATACTTTTATTTGCAGGTCTCAGGCACACATATGGGCACTATTTGTGCACCAAACTATGCAAATGTATTTGTTTTTTTTGTTTTTTTTTAAAGAACTTTTTTCTGATCCAGCTAAGAACACACACTTGTCTAACATCATTAAATGGTTCAGATACATTGATGACATTTTTTGCATTTTTGATGGCAGCCCTGAGGAGCTAGCAGACTTTGATTCTCTGTTGAACGGCTTCGAAAGCAACCTGGAGTTTACATGGAACTACGGAGACAAAAGGGTACCTTTTTCAGACATATGGGTTATGGAAGACAACAACGCCATTATCACCTCTCCTACGCACCTGTTTTGAAACGGATGTGCGAATCGCCTTTTTTAAACATTTAAAACTTGAAAAAAAGATGCTTTAAGCTCTCTGAATTATTTATGTTTAGATTAATTAAATAGATAAATAGATTTTATAGTTTTTTATGGTTTTTTGTTGTTGTTTACTTCTTTAAGACTGATAATCACAATTATTATTTGTTGTAATGATCAATAATATAAACTGGACGTTGTTTAATACATGCTTAATATAATGTGATAATAATAATAAAAATAATAATAATAACTTTATTTATATAGCACCTTTAAAAACAAGAGTTTACAAAGTGCTTTGACAGCCAAGCAAACAAAGTAAAGCAGAGAACAAGCAGATCATAAAACCAGCAGATCACAAAACCAGCAACTCACCCAGGACCAGCAAATCACACAACAAGCAAAGCACAAAACCAGCAAGTCACACAAAACCAGCAATTCACAAAACAAGCAAAGCACAAATACCCAATACCCAATAGGCAACAGGAGAACCCACACAACCAAGACCAAGGGGACAAAGCAGGAAGAAGCAGAAAGAGTAAATAAAATGAAATAAAATAAAATACCTAAAAGAGATAAAGAAAGGAAATAATGCAAAAACAAATAAATAAATAAAAGCTGTAAAAGCAATAGGAGAGATAGAAACCAGTAAAAGTCAATAAAAACAATAAAAGAGCTAAAGCAATACAAGCAGTAAAAAGGAATCAAATCAGTAAAGCAACGAAAGAGATTAAAGCAATAAAAGCAATAAAGGAGATAAAGGATCAATAAAAACAATGAAAGATGGAAAAGTAACAATAAGGTGAAATAACATTTTAAAAACATAAATAAGAGCCAATAAGAAGACGATAAGAGGACGACATCACGTAAAAGCCTATAAAAGTGAGTTTTTAGAAGAGATTTAAAAGATGTTACCGATTTTGACCGATATAGACGCTCACATTTCCGAGCTTTTCTGCGGAACGTAAACGCAACATTCGATAGTCTCTTTACCATGCAGTCATTGCTCTTTACGGGGAAGTTGACGTCAGCGGATCCAGGTGACGCGGCACACCTTTACCTGCCCACGCGCGCTCCCAAACAGAGCTAAGGCTGTAGGGAAATGCGGAAGTGTCGCGCGGATCGGAGTTATTGATTAAGAGCATGAGAGCGATTGGTGGATTAAAGTGATGGATTTAATGAAGAGGACGAGCTGAGACATGTTTCCTCAGACAGAACTTCACCTCAACACCGGAACCAGAGCCAGCATGTTCTACAAGAGCGCTCAGGTAAACACGCGCGCACACACACACGCACACACACACACACACACACACACACACATACACACACACACACACACCCACACACACATAGACACAGACACGAACGCATAACACCTGAGCTAACTGCTAACTCTTGCGCGGTTATAAACTCTAACACTGGCGCTTACAGTATTAAGGAAGTGCTTGTACTCAGTATGTACTCAGCACATCATGCTGGGAGTACAGTTTACCTGTGCAGCTCCATGTTGAAGTACCTGTTCTACAGTTAACGCTCCGTTTGTAAAGTTCTGCTTTAGTGCTGATGTTCCTCTGGAGAAAGCAGTCAGTCAGACAGTTAGAGGAGAAATACTACATGATAAATAATGTGGAATATGTTTCATCAAACAGCAGACACTCTTCTTATTCATCTGTCTGTCACTTCATAACTCATATGAAACATGTTTTCATCTGACTGAATCTCTGCAAGTTCTTTTCATGCAACAGGATACTAAATGTATTTAAACACCAGAGCACAGCAGACGGAGTCACATGCTCAGAGAGAGGACAGATATGATGAGAGAAGTTTAGTTCCTGACAGAGACGGAGTGTGTGAGTGTATTAATGCTCTAAAAGTGACACATCATTGAACCCTGACCTATCCTGTTTACACTCGACGTGTGGGCTGACCTGAGAACACTCAGAGTGTCTTAATTCTCACACTGCTAAAACACTTCAACATCCATTAACATGCACAGATACAAACGTAAGATAATCCTTTGATCCCCAGAGGGTAAAGACGTTTCTTGATGTAGTTTTAGTGTTGAAAACATCAGCTGTTTGTCTCCTCTGATAAAGATTATTAGGTCATAAAGTGTTTGAATTTCTAACATGTCGTTTACCTGCAGCTCAGAGAACTTCAGTTTAATCTCAGAGAAAAGTGAAGCTCAGATCATATTCACCTCTGACACACTGAGGTGGAGGTTAGAAACAGGACTGTAGCTTCAGTTATTGATTTATATTCAGTGATTGATCAGCTGCTGTTTTTATGTGTAAGCAGAAAGTAAAGTTTTTGAAGGCTTCTCTCTGTCACTGTAATACACACTCAGCAGGGTTTACTGTGACAGTGTGTGTGTGTGTGTGTGTGTGTGTGTGTGTGTGTGTGTGTGTGTGTGTGTGTGTGTGTGTGTGCGTGCGTGCGTGTGTGTGTGTGTGTGTGTGTGTGTGTGTGTGCGTGCGTGCGTGCGTGCGTGCGTGCGTGCGTGCGTGCGTGCGTGCGTGTGTGTGTGTGTGTGTGTGTGTGAACCAGTTTATCAGTAGGAGCAGTCAAGGTCACACCCTGCTGAAAGTTCACTGCAGAACACTTAATATGGAGTAGAGACTGATCAGAGAGCACAGTAAAGACTGATCAGAGAGCACAGTAAAGACTGAACAGAGACAAGGTAAAGACTGATCAGAGACCACAGTAAGACTGATCAGAGACCACAGTAAAGACTGATCAGAGACCACAGTAAAGACTGAACAGAGACCACAGTAAGACTGATCAGAGAGCACAGTAAAGACTGATCAGAGACCACAGTAAAGACTGATCAGAGACCACAGTAAAGACTGATCAGAGACCACAGTAAAGACTAATCAGAGACCACAGTAAAGACTGAACAGAGACCACAGTAAAGACTGAACAGAGACCACAGTAAGACTGATCAGAGACCACAGTAAGACTGATCAGAGACCACAGTAAAGACTGAACAGAGACCACAGTAAGACTGATCAGAGACCACAGTAAAGACTGATCAGAGACCACAGTAAAGACTGAACAGAGACAAGGTAAAGACTGATCAGAGACCACAGTAAAGACTGATCAGAGAGCACAGTAAAGACTGAACAGAGACCACAGTAAAGACTGAACAGAGAGCACAGTAAGTCTGATCAGAGAGCACAGTAAAGACTGAACAGAGACAAGGTAAAGACTGATCAGAGAGCACAGTAAGACTGATCAGAGACCACAGTAAAGACTGAACAGAGACAAGGTAAAGACTGATCAGAGAGCACAGTAAAGACTGATCAGAGACAAGGTAAAGACTGAACAGAGACCACAGTAAGACTGATCAGAGACCACAGTAAAGACTGAACAGAGACCACAGTAAAGACTGATCAGAGACCACGGTAAAGACTGATCAGAGAGCACAGTAAAGACTGATCAGAGACCACAGTAAAGACTGAACAGAGACCACAGTAAAGACTGATCAGAGACCACAGTAAAGACTGATCAGAGACCACAGTAAAGACTGATCAGAGAGCACAGTAAAGACTGATCAGAGACCACAGTAAAGACTGAACAGAGACAAGGTAAAGACTGATCAGAGACCACAGTAAAGACTGAACAGAAACCACAGTAAAGGCTGATCAGAGACAAGGTAAAGACTGATCAGAGAGCACAGTAAAGACTGATCAGAGACCACAGTAAAGACTGATCAGAGACCACAGTAAAGACTGAACAGAGACAAGGTAAAGACTGATCAGAGAGCACAGTAAAGACTGAACAGAGACCACAGTAAAGACTGATCAGAGATCACAGTAAAGACTGATCAGAGACCACAGTAGAGACTGATCAGAGAGCACAGTAGAGACTGAACAGGGACCACAGTAGAGACTGATCAGAGACCACAGTAGAGACTGAACAGGGACCACAGTAGAGACTGATCAGAGACCACAGTAGAGACTGATCAGGGACCACAGTAGAGACTGAACAGAGACCACAGTAGAGACTGAACAGAGACCACAGTAGAGACTGAACAGAGACCACAATAAAGACTGAACTGAGACAAGATAAAAACTGAACTGAGACAAGGTAAAAACTGATCAGAGAGCACAGTAAAGACTGAACAGAGACCACAGTAAGACTGATCAGAGACCACAGTAAGACTGATCAGAGACCACAGTAAAGACTGAACAGAGACCACAGTAAGACTGATCAGAGACCACAGTAAGACTGATCAGAGACCACAGTAAAGACTGAACAGAGACCACAGTAAGACTGATCAGAGACCACAGTAAAGACTGATCAGAGACCACAGTAAAGACTGAACAGAGACAAGGTAAAGACTGATCAGAGAGCACAGTAAGACTGATCAGAGACCACAGTAAAGACTGAACAGAGACAAGGTAAAGACTGATCAGAGAGCACAGTAAAGACTGATCAGAGACAAGGTAAAGACTGATCAGAGAGCACAGTAAAGACTGATCAGAGACCACAGTAAAGACTGAACAGAGACAAGGTAAAGACTGATCAGAGAGCACAGTAAAGACTGATCAGAGACCACAGTAAAGACTGAACAGAGACAAGGTAAAGACTGATCAGAGAGCACAGTAAAGACTGATCAGAGACAAGGTAAAGACTAATCAGAGACCACAGTAAAGACTGATCAGAGACAAGGTAAAGACTGAACAGAGACCACAGTAAAGACTGAACAGAGACCACAGTAAAGACTGATCAGAGACCACAGTAAAGACTGAACAGAGACCACAGTAAAGACTGAACAGAGACCACAGTAAGACTGATCAGAGACCACAGTAAGACTGATCAGAGACCACAGTAAAGACTGATCAGAAAGCACAGTAAAGACTGATCAGAGACCACAGTAAAGACTGAACAGAGACCACAGTAAAGACTGATCAGAGACCACAGTAAAGACTGATCAGAGAGCACAGTAAAGACTGATCAGAGACCACAGTAAAGACTGATCAGAGACCACAGTAAAGACTGAACAGAGACAAGGTAAAGACTGATCAGAGACCACAGTAAAGACTGAACAGAAACCACAGTAAAGGCTGATCAGAGACAAGGTAAAGACTGATCAGAGAGCACAGTAAAGACTGAACAGAGACCACAGTAAAGACTGAACAGAGACCACAGTAAGACTGATCAGAGACCACAGTAAAGACTGATCAAAGACCACAGTAGAGACTGAACAGAGACCACAGTAGAGACTGAACAGAGACCACAGTAGAGACTGAACAGAGACCACAGTAGAGACTGAACAGAGACCACAATAAAGACTGAACTGAGACAAGGTAAAAACTGATCAGAGACAAGGTAAAGACTGATCAGAGACCACAGTAAAGACTGATCAGAGACCACAGTAAAGACTGAACAGAGACCACAGTAAAGACTGAACAGAGACCACAGTAAGACTGATCAGAGACCACAGTAAAGACTGATCAGAGACCACAGTAAAGACTGATCAGAGACCACAGTAAAGACTGATCAGAGAGCACAGTAAAGACTGAACAGAGACCACAGTAAAGACTGAACAGAGACAAGGTAAAGACTGATCAGAGAGCACAGTAAAGACTGATCAGAGACCACAGTAAAGACTGAACAGAGACAAGGTAAAGACTGATCAGAGACCACAGTAAAGACTGAACAGAGACCACAGTAAAGACTGATCAGAGACAAGGTAAAAACTGATCAGAGACAAGGTAAAGACTGATCAGAGACCACAGTAAAGACTGATCAGAGATCACAGTAAAAACTGATCAGAGACCACAGTAGAGACTGATCAGAGACCACAGTAAAGACTGAACAGAGACCACAGTAAAGACTGAACAGAGACAAGGTAAAGACTGATCAGAGACCACAGTAAAGACTGATCAGAGAGCACAGTAAAGACTGAACAGAGACCACAGTAAAGACTGAACAGAGAGCACAGTAAGTCTGATCAGAGAGCACAGTAAAGACTGAACAGAGACAAGGTAAAGACTGATCAGAGAGCACAGTAAGACTGATCAGAGACCACAGTAAAGACTGAACAGAGACAAGGTAAAGACTGATCAGAGAGCACAGTAAAGACTGATCAGAGACAAGGTAAAGACTGAACAGAGACCACAGTAAGACTGATCAGAGACCACAGTAAAGACTGAACAGAGACCACAGTAAAGACTGATCAGAGACCACGGTAAAGACTGATCAGAGAGCACAGTAAAGACTGATCAGAGACCACAGTAAAGACTGAACAGAGACCACAGTAAAGACTGATCAGAGACCACAGTAAAGACTGATCAGAGACCACAGTAAAGACTGATCAGAGAGCACAGTAAAGACTGATCAGAGACCACAGTAAAGACTGAACAGAGACAAGGTAAAGACTGATCAGAGACCACAGTAAAGACTGAACAGAAACCACAGTAAAGGCTGATCAGAGACAAGGTAAAGACTGATCAGAGAGCACAGTAAAGACTGATCAGAGACCACAGTAAAGACTGATCAGAGACCACAGTAAAGACTGAACAGAGACAAGGTAAAGACTGATCAGAGAGCACAGTAAAGACTGAACAGAGACCACAGTAAAGACTGATCAGAGATCACAGTAAAGACTGATCAGAGACCACAGTAGAGACTGATCAGAGAGCACAGTAGAGACTGAACAGGGACCACAGTAGAGACTGATCAGAGACCACAGTAGAGACTGAACAGGGACCACAGTAGAGACTGATCAGAGACCACAGTAGAGACTGATCAGGGACCACAGTAGAGACTGAACAGAGACCACAGTAGAGACTGAACAGAGACCACAGTAGAGACTGAACAGAGACCACAATAAAGACTGAACTGAGACAAGATAAAAACTGAACTGAGACAAGGTAAAAACTGATCAGAGAGCACAGTAAAGACTGAACAGAGACCACAGTAAGACTGATCAGAGACCACAGTAAGACTGATCAGAGACCACAGTAAAGACTGAACAGAGACCACAGTAAGACTGATCAGAGACCACAGTAAGACTGATCAGAGACCACAGTAAAGACTGAACAGAGACCACAGTAAGACTGATCAGAGACCACAGTAAAGACTGATCAGAGACCACAGTAAAGACTGAACAGAGACAAGGTAAAGACTGATCAGAGAGCACAGTAAGACTGATCAGAGACCACAGTAAAGACTGAACAGAGACAAGGTAAAGACTGATCAGAGAGCACAGTAAAGACTGATCAGAGACAAGGTAAAGACTGATCAGAGAGCACAGTAAAGACTGATCAGAGACCACAGTAAAGACTGAACAGAGACAAGGTAAAGACTGATCAGAGAGCACAGTAAAGACTGATCAGAGACCACAGTAAAGACTGAACAGAGACAAGGTAAAGACTGATCAGAGAGCACAGTAAAGACTGATCAGAGACAAGGTAAAGACTAATCAGAGACCACAGTAAAGACTGATCAGAGACAAGGTAAAGACTGAACAGAGACCACAGTAAAGACTGAACAGAGACCACAGTAAAGACTGATCAGAGACCACAGTAAAGACTGAACAGAGACCACAGTAAAGACTGAACAGAGACCACAGTAAGACTGATCAGAGACCACAGTAAGACTGATCAGAGACCACGGTAAAGACTGATCAGAAAGCACAGTAAAGACTGATCAGAGACCACAGTAAAGACTGAACAGAGACCACAGTAAAGACTGATCAGAGACCACAGTAAAGACTGATCAGAGAGCACAGTAAAGACTGATCAGAGACCACAGTAAAGACTGATCAGAGACCACAGTAAAGACTGAACAGAGACAAGGTAAAGACTGATCAGAGACCACAGTAAAGACTGAACAGAAACCACAGTAAAGGCTGATCAGAGACAAGGTAAAGACTGATCAGAGAGCACAGTAAAGACTGAACAGAGACCACAGTAAAGACTGAACAGAGACCACAGTAAGACTGATCAGAGACCACAGTAAAGACTGATCAAAGACCACAGTAGAGACTGAACAGAGACCACAGTAGAGACTGAACAGAGACCACAGTAGAGACTGAACAGAGACCACAGTAGAGACTGAACAGAGACCACAATAAAGACTGAACTGAGACAAGGTAAAAACTGATCAGAGACAAGGTAAAGACTGATCAGAGACCACAGTAAAGACTGATCAGAGACCACAGTAAAGACTGAACAGAGACCACAGTAAAGACTGAACAGAGACCACAGTAAGACTGATCAGAGACCACAGTAAAGACTGATCAGAGACCACAGTAAAGACTGATCAGAGACCACAGTAAAGACTGATCAGAGAGCACAGTAAAGACTGAACAGAGACCACAGTAAAGACTGAACAGAGACAAGGTAAAGACTGATCAGAGAGCACAGTAAAGACTGATCAGAGACCACAGTAAAGACTGAACAGAGACAAGGTAAAGACTGATCAGAGACCACAGTAAAGACTGAACAGAGACCACAGTAAAGACTGATCAGAGACAAGGTAAAAACTGATCAGAGACAAGGTAAAGACTGATCAGAGACCACAGTAAAGACTGATCAGAGATCACAGTAAAAACTGATCAGAGACCACAGTAGAGACTGATCAGAGACCACAGTAAAGACTGAACAGAGACCACAGTAAAGACTGAACTGAGCTGACAGTGAACACAACACAGGAGAGGCGGAGGGAACAGGTCTGGACTTGCAGTGTCTGTTAGTCACAAACACAAAGCCTCCTGCCACCTGCTGCTCCTGAATCAGAGCTGAGAAACACTCAATAACAAACACAGATGTTGGAGTTTTACTGTTCACTGGTTCCATAGAGATGTACCTGTAGATCTCTTCCAGTCAGCCTTAACACTTGTGCAGTTCATATATTATATGCAGGTGAAGATGAACTGTGTGAAGTCCTGCAGGAAGCCCTCCTGCTAGTAGGTTCATTCTACGTGTCACAGATCTACACACACTGACCTCACAGGTCTATGGATCACTGAGCACTGACTGGCCTTTCTGCTAGAAGCAATTTTAGTTTAGATGATACAAATACAGAGATGATGCAGAGTCAACAGCAGCTTGTGAATGAAACATGTTAAAAGATAAACACTGTGAAGATAAGTCAAATAAAGAAAGGTCATAAACCAGAGCAGACCAGGCGTTCTGTTAGATAAAGAACTGTTTAAAGTCTTAATGAAGTGTGACATGTGCAAGGTAATGTTTTTTATGTCTGTACTGACACAGTCTCACATGTTAGACTTCCTGAGCAGCAGCTGATAACCAGTCATTAGTTTACATATCCAAAAAGATAACTCTGCATTATGAGAAGGTAAAGACCAGTTATCACTCATCACATGTAAATAGATACACAGTGAACTGACTAAATGCTAATGCTACCACCACTGCCTTTAGCTAACAAGCTACGCTAATGTCACAGGAGTGCAAGTGAGGAGAGAACTGAGTCAGTGATGTTTGCTAACATTAGCCACCATGAGCTAACCAGTCTAACCAGAGCAGGTGAAACTGTCACACCTGAGTGAACTGACCATCAGTGTGATTCATTCAGAGTGAATGTTTTATATGTGAGAGGAAGGAACACCCACAACACACCAGCAGCAACATGAAAACAAGTTCCAGCTTAATGTGACAGAGGAAGTCAATCTGTTCTTCATCAAAACAGCATGCTGTATGTACATCTAATCTGTGTGTGTGTGTGTGTGTGTGTGTGTGTGTGTGTGTGTGTGTGTGTGTGTGTGTGTGTGTGTGCGTGTGTGTGTGTGCGCGTGCGTGTGTGTGTTGTAGGACAACATTGAGCTGTGGGACAGACAGAAGGACGGCTCTGAACCTTTACTTCCTTCTACGGTGAGTGTGTCTCGTGTTTCAGGAAGCAGATAAGTGTCATGCAAACACCGACTGTATCTGTGCTCTTATGAAAATGATAGTCTGACTGTTTGACACAGATAAACAGTGATGAACACATGAACACTGAGCTCCAGTCAGTTCCCATACAGACTGTTAGCTTCAGTAAACACTGAGCATGTAAATGTGACAGGAACAGATGTCTCAGTTCAAACAGAGAGCTGTCTCTTTTACATGCTGTATGTTGACTGAAACAAACATGCTGGGACATGAGCTCAGGGTTTCTGTAACGGTATCACATGTCTGTGTTTACCCTCCACAGTGACAGCACCTGAACAGGTGTTACAGAGGGCAGCTGAAGTGCGGATAGTGGAGGGGGGTGGAGGTCTTTTTAATACCACTTCAAATTTACTGTTGACCACATTTCATCTTTAATCTGGACATTTCATCTTATTCTTCTCAACATTTTGACTTTACTCTTCTCGACATTTTGACTTTATTCTCGATATTTCATCTTTATTCTTCTCGACATTTTGACTTTATTCTCGATATTTCATCTTTATTCTTCTCGACATTTTGACTTTATTCTCGATACTTCATCTGACACTTTTTCGATCAGAGATATCGAGAATAAAATGAACCGTGTGTGAGACATTCACAGCGCTATAAAGAGCTGGTTAGATTTAGTCTTAACATAAACATAGTCAGAAGGTGACACGTTGAAGCACTGTGTGTTCAAAGGACTGGCTGCTTAACTTGGTAAAAGATAATGATGAAATGTTCCAGCTTCATCAGCATGCTGGTCTTTGCTGTGTGTCCATGAACACACAGTGTGGTCACTGTGCCATGTGAAGGATCAGCTCACTTCAGTATTTGGACCCCCTAAAATCAGGTAGAGTTTAAACCATCAGCTAATAAAGTGTGAAAGGTGTGTTTCACCCCTTTTTACAGCGATAGTAAATGAGATCAGAATCTGCTGACTGGGGAATAAACCTAAACACATGTAAACCTAATTCAGACCTATGTATGAATAAATAAGATGGATGTACAATTCACTTAGTTTAGAAGTGCGTGCTTCCCTGTTTAATAAATCTGATGCTACTTGCCAACTATATTTGGATCCCTGTCTTCTCTTTAGAGCTCATAACTTTCTAATAAAAAGCATCAATATTCAAATGTTTGACAGCCCGCTCAGAGGACATTCGACTACGTCCTGGTGGCCCACAAAGTGGATGATGACTCAGACCAGAGGGCCCAGAGGCAGAGGGCCTTCATCCAGCAGCTGGAGAAGAAGAACATCGCGGTCACTGTGAGTCTGCCTCCTAGCTGACGGTCACGTGACCTCACACATGTGACCTTTCGCAGTCTCAGAGTTTTCCCTAATGTGCTTCAGAAAATCGACCACGATGACAAAGTGTTCTTTGGCCTTCGTGCTCCGTGTGAGGTGTTTGAAGACTACCAGTACCTGCTCAAGGTGTCCGACTCCTGCAACTGGTGTGGTGATGTGAGGGGCAGCATCGCCCAGGCAACCAGGTAACGCACACACACACCAAGCTATGTTTTTTGTCACAGTTAAACTTCATGAATGAGACCCAGTTCTGAATGTTGTGCTCCAATTAGGTGACATCATTTATTTGTCCCATTGATGTCCACGATAGGTTGATAAATATTAGGTTTAAAAGGTACATGTTTTTATTACACTGATTGTGACTCTGAGTGAAGTTATTTCACTGATTTAGAAGGACACGTTAGTCTAGTCCTGAAACATCTAGGATCCATTTCCCACAATGAAACACCTCCACACACCACGAAGCACCTCCACACACCACGAAGCACCTCCACACATCATGAAACACCTCCACACACCTCCACACACCACGAAACACCTCCACACATCATGAAACACCTCCACACATCATGAAACACCTCCACACATCACGAAACACCTCCACACATCATGAAACACCTCCACACATCATGAAACACCTCCACACATCATGAAACACCTCCACACATCATGAAACACCTCCACACACCATTAAACACCTCCACACACCACGAAACACCTCCACACACCACGAAACACCTCCACACACCACAAAACACCTCCACACACCTCCACACACCACGAAACACCTCCACACACCTCCACACACCACGAAACACCTCCACACACCACAAAACACCTCCACACACCTCCACACACCACGAAACACCTCCACACACCACAAAACACCTCCACACACCTCCACACACCACGAAACACCTCCACACACCACGAAACACCTCCACACATCATGAAACACCTCCACACATCATGAAACACCTCCACACGCCTCCACACACCACGAAACACCTCCACACACCACAAAACACCTCCACACACCTCCACACACCACGAAACACCTCCACACACCACGAAACACCTCCACACACCATGAAACACCTCCACACACCACGAAACACCTCCACACACCATGAAACACCTCCACACACCACGAAACACCTCCACACACCATGAAACACCTCCACATACCACGAAACACCTCCACACACCATGAAACACCTCCACATACCACGAAACACCTCCACACACCACGAAACACCTCCACACATCATGAAACACCTCCACACATCATGAAACACCTCCACACATCATGAAACACCTCCACATACCACGAAACACCTCCACACACCACGAAACACCTCCACACATCATGAAACACCTCCACACATCATGAAACACCTCCACACATCATGAAACACCTCCACATACCACGAAACACCTCCACACACCACGAAACACCTCCACACATCATGAAACACCTCCACACACCACGAAACACCTCCACACATCATGAAACACCTCCACACACCACGAAACACCTCCACACATCATGAAACACCTCCACACATCATGAAACACCTCCACACATCATGAAACACCTCCACACATCACGAAACACCTCCACACATCATGAAACACCTCCACACATCATGAAACACCTCCACACATCATGAAACACCTCCACACATCACGAAACACCTCCACACATCATGAAACACCTCCACACATCATGAAACACCTCCACACACCACGAAACACCTCCACACATCATGAAACACCTCCACACACCACGAAACACCTCCACACATCATGAAACACCTCCACACATCATGAAACACCTCCACACATCATGAAACACCTCCACACATCATGAAACACCTCCACACATCACGAAACACCTCCACACATCATGAAACACCTCCACACATCATGAAACACCTCCACACATCACGAAACACCTCCACACATCATGAAACACCACCAAACACCTCCACAAACCACGAAACACCTCCACACACCATGAAACACCTCCACACACCTCCACAAACCACGAAACACCTCCACACACCATGAAACACCACCAAACACCTCCACACACCACGAAACACCTCCACACATCATGAAACACCACCAAACACCTCCACAAACCACGAAACACCTCCACACACCATGAAACACCATCAAACACCTCCACAAACCACGAAACACCTCCACACACCATGAAACACCTCCACATACCACAAAACACCTCCACACACCATGAAACACCTCCACATACCACGAAACACCTCCACACATCATGAAACACCTCCACACACCATGAAACACCTCCACACTCCTCCACAAACCACGAAACACCTCCACACACCATGAAACACCTCCACACTCCTCCACAAACCACGAAACACCTCCACACACCATGAAACACCTCCACACGCCTCCACACACCACAAAACACCTCCACACACCATGAAACACCTCCACACAGGTGACATTCGCAACAGGAACACAGCTGATAACTGACAGCATTAATATTGACTGCACTTCCAACTTGAGGAGTCAACAGATGTTACACACACACATGATCACTGGCTCCTGTCAGAGAAATGTTGATCCACACCCCAGATTTTCACTTTGGCGATGTGGTTGTTGCACACATGCAGACCAACACAGCGGTCCATTAAGCTGTATCTTTAATGTTTGTATCTCACTGAATATAGTACAGATGTAAAGTCCACAGTTAGTTCTCAGACTGTGGGGGGAGCAGGCTGTAAGTTTCAGAGACAGATTAAAGTCTGTTTACATACATGTGTATACGGTCATAAAAAGCCTCTCTCTTACTTCTCTTGGTGAAACTCTTTGTTTCTTCTCCAGGATCCGAATCGTTCATTTCATTCTCCATCAGACCTTCATCAACACAGGAGGTGAGTCCTTTCATACAGTCTAATGCACTTTTTGTATTTGTTGTGTATAAGTTACAGAATGATTCAATGTACATTTAGACTGCGTATTCTTGTTGTCAAACTTTGCTGCTTTACACACATATATCTATACTTTATACATATGCGGTATATATATACACTGCTCAAAAAAATTAAGGGAACACTTAAATCAAATATCAGATCTTGATGAATGTATAATTCAAGTTGAAAATCTTCACTGATGTACATTGTTGAATTTGTTGAGAACAAAATGATGTAACAACGGTGAGTGGAAACCAAAATCATCAGCCCATTGAGGGTTGGATTCAAAATCACACCCAAAATCAGAGTAAAAAAATGAAGTCACAGGCTGATCCAACTTGCGTGAATGTCACCATGGCAACTCCTGATGTGACTCAGTAGTGTGTATGGCCCCCACATGCCCGTATGCACTCCTGACAACGTCTGGGCATGCTCCTGATGAGTCGGCAGATGGTGCCCTGGGGGATCTCCTCTCAGACCTGGATCAGGGCATCAGTGAGCTCCTGGACAGTCTGTGGCGGTACTTGGCCGTGTCTGATGCACCGATACATAATGTCCCATAGGTGCTCAATTGGATTTAGGTCAGGAGAATGAGAGGGCCAGTCAATGGCATCAATGCCTTCGTCATCCAGGAACTGCCTACACACTGTGGCCACACAAGGCCGGGCATTGTCCTGCACCAGGAGGAACCCAGGGCCCACTGCACCACCATGAGGTTTAACAATTGCTTGGAGGATGTCATCCCGGTACCTAACAGCAGGCAGGGTACCATTGGCTATGACATGGAGGTCTGTGCGGCCCTCCAAGGAAATGCCTCCCCAGACCATCACTGACCCACCGCCAAACCGGTCATGCTGGATGATGTTACAGGCAGCATAACGTTCACCACAGCATCTCCAGACTCTTTCACGTCTGTCACATGTGCTCAGTGTGAACCTGCTCTCATCTGAGAAGAGAACGGGGCGCCAATGGCCGACCTGCCAATTCTGGTGTTCTCTGGCGAATGCTAATGGAGCTGCACGGTGCTGGGCTGTGAGCACAGGTCCCATTAGAGGACGTCGGGCCTTCATGCCGCCCTGACAGTTTGGTCAGAAACATGCAAGCCAGTAGCCTGCTGGAGGTCATCTTGTAGGGCTCTGGCAGTGCTCCTCCTGTTCCTCCTCACACAAAGTAGCAAATATCGCTCCTGCTGCTGGGTTGATGCCCTTCTACGGCCCTGTCCAGCTCTCCTCCGGTCTCCTGGTACCTCCTCCATGCTCTTGAGACTGTGCTGGGAGACACAGCAAACCGTCTTGCGACTGCACGTATGGATGTGCCATCCTGGAGGAGCTGGACTACCTGTGCAACCTGATTGGGCTGCAGGTACCGCCTCATGCTACCAGTAGTGACAAGGACACGAGCAGAACACAAAACTAAAGAAGAATCAGTCAGGAGGTATCAGAGAGCAACTGTCTGTGGCCACCACATGCAAAACCATTCCCTTTTTGGGGGTTGTCTTGCTTTTTCCTCTCCATTGCACCTGTTGTCTCTTTAAATTGCACCATAGCAGGTGACATTGATTCACAATCACTTGTGCTTCTTAAATGGACGGATTGATATCCCTGAAGTTTAACTGACTTGGTGTCATACTGTGACGATTAAGTGTTCTCTTGATTTTTTTTGAGCAGTATATATATGTTAACAGTCCTGTCTACTCTCTGTATTGAGATGTACTCCTGTGTGTGAGTACATAGAATCAAATGTATGATTTAGATGAACACACGTCTGTCCCTGAAGTTGATTATATTTCTGCTTCCTCTGATCATTGATTATTAATAAAACAGACATAAACATGTTGTGATATTGGTCAAACAGCAGCGTCTCATGCAGGTATATTTTATCTATCAGAGAACCTGGAGGAACTGTTCGTGAATGATGTGTTTGAAACCATGTTCTGCCTCCATGAGGTGAGTCAGTCTCTGTCTTGGAGTCTCTGCACAATCCTTGAATATTATCTGCCAATACACACTCCAGTCTGATACATTAACCTGAGTGACAGCTGCAGAGACAGAACTCACCACTTATTATTTATTCTGAAAAAACATGCTCATCATACACAGTAAACATGATCTCATACAAAGACATGTTGAATGAATAAACATTATTTTGCAACAGCTGATAAAGAAAATATCTTTGAAAAGACTTATTTCGAAAAGGCCCACATCAGCCTTGATAGATGGTCTGGGCTCTTCTCAGCACACGTTGTACCACCTCTGCACAGAGAAACTGAATGTATCAGAGAATGGTTAAAATGCAGTCTTAATACGATGCTGTGAGGTGAACCTTGTTCAGACACCTGACCTCTGTGTGCTCATTTTTCCCATGATTCTTAGAGAAAGAAGCAGAAATATCTGCAGGAGAAGTGGGCTCGATGGTCCGGTCTGTTTGTAGGACAGCCAGTCAACGAAGTCAAGTCAGTCTCTGTCTCAATGTTTGTCTGACTGTCTCACTCTCTAACTGTTTGTCTTTTTTTCTGTCTGTAACTGTCTGTCTGTCTGTTACTGTCTGTAACTGTCTGTCTGTAACTATCTGTAACTGTCTGTCTGTCTGTTACTGTCTGTACCTGTCTGTCTGTCTGTTACTGTCTGTAACTATCTGTAACTGTCTGTCTGTTACTGTCTGTCTGTAACTATCTGTAACTGTGTGTCTGTAACTATCTGTAACTGTCTGTCTGTTACTGTCTGTAACTGTCTGTCTGTAACTATCTCTAAATGTCTGTCTGTTACTGTCTGTAACTGTCTGTCTGTAACTATCTGTAACTGTCTGTCTGTAAATGTCTGTCTGTTACTGTCTGTAATTGTCTGTCTGTAACTATCTGTAAATGTCTGTCTGTTACTGTCTGTAACTGTCTGTCTGTTACTGTCTGTAATTGTCTGTCTGTAACTATCTCTAAATGTCTGTCTGTTACTGTCTGTAACTGTCTGTCTGTAACTATCTGTAACTGTCTGTCTGTTACTGTCTGTAACTGTCTGTCTGTTACTGTCTGTAACAGTCTGTCTGTAACTATCTCTAAATGTCTGTCTGTTACTGTCTGTAACTGTCTGTCTGTAACTATCTGTAACTGTCTGTCTGTTACTGTCTGTAACTGTCTGTCTGTTACTGTCTGTAACAGTCTGTCTGTAACTATCTGTAACTGTCTGTCTGTTACTGTCTGTTACTGTCTGTCTGTAACTATCTGTAACTGTCTGTCTGTAACTGTCTGTCTGTAAATGTCTGTCTGTAACTGTCTGTCTGTAAATGTCTGTCTGTAACTATCTGTAACTGTCTGTCTGTAACTGTCTGTCTGTAGCTATCTGTAACTGTCTGTCTGTAACTATCTGTTACTGTCTGTAACTATCTGTTACTGTCTGTCTGTAACTGTCTGTCTGTAACTATCTGTAACTGTCTGTCTGTAACTATCTGTTACTGTCTGTAACTGTCTGTCTGTAACTATCTGTTACTGTCTGTAACTGTCTGTCTGTAGCTATCTGTAACTGTCTGTCTGTAACTATCTGTTACTGTCTGTAACTGTCTGTCTGTAACTATCTGTCTGTAACTATCTCTAAATGTCTGTCTGTTACTGTCTGTAACTGTCTGTCTGTAACTATCTGTAACTGTCTGTCTGTTACTGTCTGTAACTGTCTGTCTGTTACTGTCTGTAACAGTCTGTCTGTAACTATCTCTAAATGTCTGTCTGTTACTGTCTGTAACTGTCTGTCTGTAACTATCTGTAACTGTCTGTCTGTTACTGTCTGTAACTGTCTGTCTGTTACTGTCTGTAACAGTCTGTCTGTAACTATCTGTAACTGTCTGTCTGTTACTGTCTGTTACTGTCTGTCTGTAACTATCTGTAACTGTCTGTCTGTAACTGTCTGTCTGTAAATGTCTGTCTGTAACTGTCTGTCTGTAAATGTCTGTCTGTAACTATCTGTAACTGTCTGTCTGTAAATGTCTGTCTGTAACTATCTGTAACTGTCTGTCTGTAACTGTCTGTCTGTAGCTATCTGTAACTGTCTGTCTGTAACTATCTGTTACTGTCTGTAACTATCTGTTACTGTCTGTCTGTAACTGTCTGTCTGTAACTATCTGTAACTGTCTGTCTGTAACTATCTGTTACTGTCTGTAACTGTCTGTCTGTAACTATCTGTTACTGTCTGTAACTGTCTGTCTGTAACTATCTGTTACTGTCTGTAACTGTCTGTCTGTAGCTATCTGTAACTGTCTGTCTGTAACTATCTGTTACTGTCTGTAACTGTCTGTCTGTAACTATCTGTCTGTAACTATCTCTAAATGTCTGTCTGTTACTGTCTGTAACTGTCTGTCTGTAACTATCTGTAACTGTCTGTCTGTTACTGTCTGTAACTGTCTGTCTGTTACTGTCTGTAACAGTCTGTCTGTAACTATCTCTAAATGTCTGTCTGTTACTGTCTGTAACTGTCTGTCTGTAACTATCTGTAACTGTCTGTCTGTTACTGTCTGTAACTGTCTGTCTGTTACTGTCTGTAACAGTCTGTCTGTAACTATCTGTAACTGTCTGTCTGTTACTGTCTGTTACTGTCTGTCTGTAACTATCTGTAACTGTCTGTCTGTAACTGTCTGTCTGTAAATGTCTGTCTGTAACTGTCTGTCTGTAAATGTCTGTCTGTAACTATCTGTAACTGTCTGTCTGTAACTGTCTGTCTGTAGCTATCTGTAACTGTCTGTCTGTAACTATCTGTTACTGTCTGTAACTATCTGTTACTGTCTGTCTGTAACTGTCTGTCTGTAACTATCTGTAACTGTCTGTCTGTAACTATCTGTTACTGTCTGTAACTGTCTGTCTGTAACTATCTGTTACTGTCTGTAACTGTCTGTCTGTAGCTATCTGTAACTGTCTGTCTGTAACTATCTGTTACTGTCTGTAACTGTCTGTCTGTAACTATCTGTCTGTAACTATCTGTAAATGTCTGTCTGTTACTGTCTGTCTGTTTCTGTCTGTCTGTAACTATCTGTAACTATCTGTAACTGTCTGTCTGTAACTATCTGTTACTGTCTGTCTGTAACTATCTGTTACTGTCTGTAACTGTCTGTCTGTAACTATCTGTAACTGTCTGTCTGTCTGTAACCGTCTGTAACTGTCTGTAACTGTCTGCCTGTCTGTAACTGTCTGTCTGTCTGTAACTGTCTGTAAATGTCTGTGGTGTCTCTAACTGTTTGTAACTGTCTGTAACTGTCTGACTGTATTGGTCTGTCTTGTCTGTAACTGTCTGTCTGTCTGTCTGTCTGTCTGTAACTGTCAGTAACTGTCTGTGTGTCTCTAACTGTTGCAACTGTCTGTAACCATCTGACTGTAACGTTCTGTCTGTAACTGTGTCCAACTGTCTGTCTCACTGTCTGTCTATAACTGTCTGTCTGTAAGTGTCTGTCTTATGATTAAGGATGTGGGCATAGCGGTTTACATGTAGTAGAATAACGGTCTTATAAGTGTGAGGCACGCCTCCTCTGGGGGGCGCCAGAGGATTTCAGGGGAGGCACAGCATGAGAAAAAATAAACCAGTAATAGAACTGTAAACATCTGGTTAGCTTACTTCTGCAATGTGTGGGGCAAAATGGATCGATATTTATAACTATAGAGAGAGAGGGCACATATCGGTTTCCTGCATTGACTGATTTTTGCATTGGCAGTCATTTTTTGGTCTTAAATGAGGTGTGATCAGGCAAACAGGTGCTGCGTAATGATCTGGAGGACGTAATAAGCAACTGCACCATAGATGAACAAAAAGCGAGCCCCGCCACCAGCCCGAGACCGATGCCAAGCTCTTCATCATGTGTGCTCATTCTGACGCATGCTCTCTATAATACAGAAACAGACACACACTCACACACATGGAACTAAGAGGTACATTTATTATAATCTTCAAACATAACCTGTGGCGCTGACAATCGCCCACAGATATTTTTGCACTGTCCACTGTCCATCGCACACACTGGAGAATACAGTCGTGTGATCCAGCAGCAACAATAAGTTAATGAACATTTCAGGGGAGGCTCACTTTCCCACACTTTGAAAACCCCTAAAGTGGAGTGTTTTCAAGACCTCTGCTCCACACAGATGCAACAGGTTTTACAGTGGCATGTAATGTGTCGTGGAGTTTCATGTAGGAGTTTTAAAAACAGGAAGTCAGTTACTGCATCCTGACTGCTGATTGGACCGCTCACCAACATATTCTCACGGTTGAACTTCAACATGGCTGTGACAAACAGCTCTTGGAGGTGGCTGTGGTTCGTTTGAACACGTCTCTCATCAGTGTCTTATTCCTGCAGTCTGATTTAAACCAAAGTCTGAAACCTGCACACAGAATCATGAAATCAATCAGTTTTTATTTATAAAGCCCCAAATCACAAGCAAAGTTATCCACTTTACAAACAGAGCAGGTGCAGACCGCACTCTTTAGGTTTATTGACCTACACGTTCAGATGACATCCCCGATGTTCATTGTGAATAAACAGTCTGTTCTTTCGTGGTCCAGTGACACTTTTCTGTTGTCAGTCGGTACACTGCAGACACTTTTAGGGTTAGCTCGTCCATTTTCTTCTTCTACCCATATTTCAACAGGACCCAGACATTGCTACATGCCAACACACATAATTCAAATGTCTGTATTTCTATATTTAATGATCTATGACACTGATGAGTCGCCCCAGCATGAACTAAAGGCTTGAGCTCGAACGAGCTTTAGCAGGTCCGCTCCAACATAACAGGCTTTGTACAATGTATTTTTCAGCTTCCCTTTTGTCCTTGTTCTGTTATATCAGCCCTTAGTAAGTAAATTGACAGCTATTAAAAAAATTCCTTTAATGTGTAAACATGAGTGTGGTGATCATCAAGTTTAGTTCTGACCCACATCAGCTGGGAAACATGCACTTTGATGTCATGTGAAAGGAAGAAGAAAGAAACTGACCTCATTAATAAGTCAAGGTGTTGTGATGTGTTAGTGTGTTACATCATGTGTGCCTGTGTGTGTGCTCCTGCAGGACCTACTTCGGAGAGAAGGTGGCACTATACTACCTGTGGCTGGGCTGGTACACCAGGCTGCTGGTTCCAGCTGCTGCACTGGGTGTTGTTGTGTTTCTGTATGGACTCGCCTTCTTCAACACCAACCCTCTCATGTGAGTCTCATTACTTTAAGTCCATTTGTAACTGTTTATATTTGCAACAGAAAATACAGAAGAAAGAACATCTTGTTATCAGAAACGTCTCTGACTGTATCTGAGAGGTTTAGGATAAGACCAACCGCAGGCTAAAGACTGAGGGGAGCTGTGCAAACAATGAGGGGTCACTAACAGTTTGATGGAAGAAACTATGTGGCAGGGCAGGAAGGCACCAGCTGATGGGTCAGAGGGTGTTTTCATGAAGTTACCTAAGAAGGATTTCCTGTTTCTACTTACCTGTTTTTACACCTGTAGAGCAGAACTGTGTGCTACATGTACACCACTCTCATGCCAGAGGAAGCTAGTTTCATTGATTATAGTGCAAGCTTGGTACCGCAGCAGCCACTCCAAAAACTGTCTGCTGTGACTACAGTAAAAGAATGATTGAATACTTACAGGTCATTCCTATTTAAGCTTTGAGGGACCAGAACCGGTACTCAGAACAACCCAATGCCAAGTAGTAGCCAAAACAGCAGCCACAATTTAAAGTCACGCCAGGAGTGAGGCACGGATGTGTGATGTCAACATGACTTTATAATGTTTGTCAAAGCTCATGAGGTCCTTGATTTTGGAGATGACTTAGCACTGGTCTCTCTCTCTCTCACACACACACACACACACAAACATCCACCCCCCCAATGACACAGTGAGGTGGAGAAAACCTTCTCTCGACAAATAGAGAGTGCTGTATATCTCAGAAGAACTGTTATATATGATGGATAATCAGGGAGTGAGATCAAGCATGGCCTCACAGAGCCCAGAGACGAGCTAACTGTGATCCCTCCACACCAGGCTTCACTGTACCAGAGCTGTGGCCACGCTCACTCACAGAGGGATGGATACGTCTCTGTAAATATTACATAGGATACTTTTTAGACCGGCTCTTCATCAAAGTGCCACTACATAAATACAGACCGATGCACTGAGCTGTTCCTGTTTGTCATGTTTAAGCAGAAGAATGAAACACTGACACAACATCACTGACCCTGTAATCTGTGTGTGTATGTGTGTGTGTGTGTGTGTGTGTGTGTGTGTGTGTGTGTGCTCAGTAAGGAAGTGTGTCAGTCCGGCGTCATCATGTGTCCTCGCTGTGATAAGAGGTGTACAGTGTGGCAGCTGTCAGACACATGCACCTACGCTAAGGTGAGCTCATCTCAACTATGACTCTTTATACATGTGACCTGTATTACAGTCTGTGAGGGTTCGGTGCTCAGGCTTTAGGGTGGAGACTGGGATTGGGCCTGTGTGTCACATGCCTGTAAACATGCGGGCCACCCTGCAGCCGAATAGCCTGTATGATGTCAGCGGGATGATTGAGGCAGACGTGGAGTTACGCGAGGCGGCTTTTCAGTGAATGTGATCCCGTTATTAGCAAACAAATCACATCACAGGGTCTACATTTAATCTTCATGTTTCAGCAGGTTGTTTTATTCTTTTAGCGTCACACTGTGACCCTCACTGAGCAGCTTCATGCTTTATGGATGCTCACTTTCCTTTAAACACTGGAGCAGAGTTTAACATGAACTCACTGAGGACAGGAGGTTTACTCTTACAGCATGTGGAGAAATGTAAAGCTGAAGTAAAAACTGAGAGCTGCTGATGTTAGACGAGGGGAAGCTTATTAAACCTAGCACAACAAGTACTTCTCAGTGAGTGAGCAACAAGAGCGTTAGCAGCTAGCACATAAAAGTCCTTGTGTCTGACTGATGAAGGTGTCAGTCACCACTTCACCACTACGTTTGTTTCCTCACAGGTCAGCCATCTGTTCGACAACGAGGGAACTGTGGCTTTTGCTATGTTCATGGCTATCTGGGGTGAGTGTGTGACCCCATCTCACACGATGTAACGGTGTCTAATGTAGCTGATCAGATGTGTAATCATGTACTGTGAGTCTCTGCTGTCTCATCTCCTGGTGCGGGTCTGTGTGTGTTTCAGCCACTCTGTTCCTGGAGCTGTGGAAGAGACACAGAGCCCGGCATGTGTGTGAATGGAAGGTCTACGACTGGTGTGAGGAGGAGGTACACACACATCATTCTGCAGCTCTTCTCAGTCTACATCCTGCTTAGTGTTACGTCGCTCCTCAGTGACAGCATCTCTACAATATATTAACAAGCAGATACCAACAAACTTTAAAACCTGTTCTTGAAAATTCAAAAGAACAGTTTTTTTATTGGGTGAACAGGAACTTTAAAATAAGTCATCATTGATTCTGCACCATGAACTTGAGACCAAAACTATAAGTAGTTCATATTGTACAACATTCAGTTAAACATGAGGTTAAACCAGATCTAATTCATATGCAGTAAAGATATTATTATATCCCACAGCAAAAATAGTGAACAATATGCACGTCATATCCAGTTAGTATGAAGAAGTGCAGCACACGTCACCCCGTGTTAATCACATTTTCACTAACAGGCTGCAGACATGAGTGATGTGCCCCATGTTGTGTTAATATGTAATAAGCTCTGCTAACAGACGTTGAAATGAGTTAGTTTTCTGGGTTAAGTCTTCTTTACCCAGAGAATCTCTGAATTCAGTATCAAACACTGTTGTGATCGTATTGATTTGCTGTAGGGTAATGTCAGCTCGCCGTGTTGATGCTTTGCTAAATCGTAGTTTCAGCATTATTCTCTGTGGTGGAGCTCACTTGCCCACAGCTCGCTAAATCATTTCATTCTGTGTTTGTACATTTTATTACTACAAAGGAGGCTGTGAGAGGCCTGATGTTTCCGATTAGTGTTAACAGAGTGATGGAGCCAAAAGTGAATGTTAATGCCTCATTCATCCCGCAACGCAAGAGAGAGTACACAGCTGCTACACAAACAACTTATTATCTTGAACGAACAAGAGAATAAGTTCACCTTTTTGGACTTCAGGGGCTCCGTAGTCAATCATTTTCATTAACTGGACAAAAATGAAAATATGACCGAGGCTTTTTGAGAAAACGATGAATAACTGAAACTGTATGTTTACAAAATAACTCAAAATATCTCATATTGTATATTTTTACAACAGCAGATGGCAGCATGCATCTGTGTTTTAAGACATGTTTAGGATTGGGATAATGCTTTCAGTTTTTATTACACAATACTTTTTCTATCCCATTTGGACAGGTAGCCCATCAGACAAGCAAACGAAGAAACCAGCTTTAAAAACCAAACCGACACTGAAATCAGAAAAATAATGAAAAATTCAATACTATTATAACTGTGTGTGTGTGTGTGTGTGTGTGCGTGTGCGTGTGTGTGTTTTGACAGGAGGAACTGATTATGGATATTGTCACTGATCCAAACTGTAAATCCAAACAGTTCAGACACTCTTACCTGCGCAGCACCTTGGTGCTCACTCTGGTGACACTCATGGTAAGACACACACCTACACACCTACACGCACACGCTTTAATAAAGGCTTCACAGCCTGTCTCTGTGTGTGTTTGTGTCCCAGCTGATGCTGATCATCGGCCTGGCTCACGCCCTGGTGGTATTCCGGGTGGTGGCCGCCCCGCTGTTGTCTGAGGGCAGCTGGGAGTTTATCAGCGACCACGCTAACACTGTGGCTGTGATGCTGGGAGCTGTGCTGCACTACGTCACCATTCAGATCATGACCCGGGTACGTACCTGAAACCTGATCCTCATGCTGCATTCACACACTCTCAGCTGTTAGTTAGTGGTTAGCCTTACTGCCGGGGCCGGTGTCATTCAGAACCACTCAGGATTGGGTCGTAAAGACGAGCCTCCACGCGGCTCGCCTGCTGCTGTGAAAACGAGATCGCGGGTGAAAACTCAAGTACATATGAAAACAAACCAGTGCACATGAAGACAAGTAAACATGAAAACAAACCAGTGCAAATGAAGACAAGTAAGCATGAAAACAAACCAGTGCACATGAAGACAAGTAAGCATGAAAACAAACCAGTGCACATGAAGACAAGTACGCATGAAAACAAACCAGTGCACATGAAGACAAGTAAGCATGAAAACAAACCAGTGCACATGAAGACAAGTACACATGAAAACAAACCAGTGCACATGAAGACAAGTAAGCATGAAAACAAACCAGTGCACATGAAGACAAGTAAGCATGAAAACAAACCAGTGCACATGAAGACAAGTAAGCATGAAAACAAACCAGTGCACATGAAGACAAGTACGCATGAAAACAAACAAGTGCACATGAAGACAAGTAAACATGAAGACAAACAAGTGCACATGAAGACAAGTACACATGAAAACAAACCAGTGCACATGAAGACAAGTAAGCATGAAAACAAACCAGTGCAAATGAAGACAAGTACACATGAAAACAAACCAGTGCACATGAAGACAAGTAAACATGAAGACAAACAAGCCAGTGCACATGAAGACAAGTACACATGAAAACAAACCAGTGCACACGAAGACAAGTAAGCATGAAAACAAACCAGTGCACATGAAGACAAGTAAACATGAAAACAAACCAGTGCACATGAAGACAAGTAAGCATGAAAACAAACCAGTGCAAATGAAGACAAGTACACATGAAAACAAACCAGTGCACATGAAGACAAGTAAACATGAAAACAAACCAGTGCACATGAAGACAAGTAAGCATGAAAACAAACCAGTGCACATGAAGACAAGTAAACATGAAAACAAACCAGTGCACATGAAGACAAGTAAGCATGAAAACAAACCAGTGCACATGAAGACAAGTAAGCATGAAAACAAACCAGTGCACATGAAGACAAGTAAGCATGAAAACAAACAAGTGCACATGAAGACAAGTGCACATGAAAACAAACCAGTGCACATGAAGACAAGTAAGCATGAAAACAAACCAGTGCACATGAAGACAAGTAAGCATGAAAACAAACCAGTGCACATGAAGACAAGTAAGCATGAAAACAAATAAGTGCACATGAAGACAAGTACACATGAAAACAAACAAGTACATATAAAAACAAACAAGTACACATGAAAACAAACAAATGCACATGAAGACAAGTACACATGAAAACAAACAAGTACATATAAAAACAAACAAGTACACATGAAAACAAATAAGTGCACATGGAGACAAACAAGTACACATAAAGACAAGTACTCGTGAAAAATAACAAGTAAACATGAAAAAAACAAGTACACATGAAGACAAGTACACATGAATACAAACGAGTGCACATGAAGACAAACAACTACATATGGAAACAAACAAGTACACATGAATACAAGTACTCATGAAAACAAATAAGTGCACATGAAGACAAGTACTCGTGAAAACAAACAAGTACACACCAAGACCAGTACACATGAAAACAAACAAGTACATATGAAGACAAGTACACATTAAAACAAACAAGTACACATGAAGACAAACAAGTACACATGAAGACAAACAAGTACATATGAAAACAAACAAGTACATATGAAGACAAGTACACATTAAAACAAACAAGTACACATGAAGACAAACAAGTACACATGAAAACAAACAAGTACATATGAAGACAAGTACACATTAAAACAAACAAGTACACATGAAGACAAACAAGTACATATGAAGACCAGTACACATGAAAACAAACAAGTACATATGAAGACAAGTACACATTAAAACAAACAAGTACACATGAAGACAAACAAGTACACATGAAACCAAACAAGTACACATGAAACCAAACAAGTACACATGAAGACAAACAAGTACACATGAAGACAAACAAGTACACATGAACACAAACAAGTACATATGAAGACAAGTACACATTAAAACAAACAAGTACACACGAAGACAAACAAGTACACATTAAAAGAAACGAGTACACACGAAGACAAACAAGTACACATGAAACCAAACAAGTACATATGAAGACAAGTACACATTAAAACAAACAAGTACACATGAAGACAAGTAAGCATGAAAACAAACCAGTGCACATGAAGACAAGTACACATTAAAACAAACAAGTACACATTAGAAGACATGAGTACACATGAAGATAAACAAGTACACGTTAAAACAAACAAGTACACATGAAGACAAACAAGTACACATGAAGACAAGTACACATTAAAACAAACAAGTACATATTAAAAGAAACGAGTACACATGAAGACAAATGAGTACACATGAAGACAAACAAGTACACGTTAAAACAAACAAGTACACATGAACACAAACAAGTACACATAAAGACAAACAAGTACACATGAAAACACACGCAGAAGGAAGGGAAGAAATAAAAACAACAGAATATTTTGTCTGTAGGTTTAAAAAGTAAATGTATATTATAGTGAAGAGAATATAAAAGTGAATAGTAAAAAAAATATACATGTACAAAAAAGTAAACATACACTTATCAAGATAAAAAGAATATGTTTAAATAAAGTCTATATAGCTCACCTAAATGGGAAGTTTTGTCTCCTTAATACTAACATTTTCAGAACAGACTTGCAGTTGGAGGCAGAAACAAAACAAGGTCACATGTCAATCATCAGCTCTCAGTTTGTGGAAGCACATCTCACGATGATCATCATGATGTCCTCACAAACCTGTAAATATGAATACTCTCACATAGCTCTGTCCATCCTGTTCAAGCTGGCAGGAACATCATCAGACCCTGAGGGACACAAAGCTGGTCAAGAGCAGCTCATACATTCATAACTGTGAAGAAACACACTTATTCATCATGAAAATCTACCTGCCAAAAATGTAGAAACTAAACGTGTCCTTTCTGTGTGTCTGTCTCCTTCAACACCTCCTGCAGGTGAACAGATGGGTCTCTCTCAAGCTCTGTGAAATCGGTGAGAACACAGTACCAGGCTTTATTTACTATGTTGTTCAGAAGTATACATATGTAGAGATATAGAATCTATTGATCCATCATGATAAGTCTCAAACACTTGTGTGTTGTGTGTGTGTGTGTGTGTGTGTGTGTGCGCGTGCGTGTGCGTGTGCGTGCATGTGTTCAGAGAAGACAAACTCGTTCGCTGCCACAGAGAGGAGCTTCACAGTCAAGATGTTCACCTTCCAGTTCTTCACTCTGTTCTCCTCACTCTTTTATGTGGCCTTCTTCCTGGGCAGGTACTGCTTCTGTCTGTCTGTCTGTCTGTCTGTCTGTTAACTGTCTGCCTGTAACATACAGTCCCCTCCAAAACTATTGGAACAGCGAGGCCCATTCCTTTATTTTTGCTGTACACTGAAAACATTTAGATTTGACATCAAAAGATGAATATGAGACAAGAGATCAGCATTTCAAAGTATAGGAACAGACTTCAAATAGAAATAAATGATAATTAATATTTAGTTGCAAATCCATTTGCTTGCAATGACTGCATCAAGCGTGTGACCCACTGACATCACTAAACTTTTGCATTCTTCTTTTGTGATGGTTTTCCAGGCTTTCCCCGCAGCCTCTTTCAGTTGTTGTTTGTTTTGGGGGGTTTCTCCTTTAGCAGGTAAAATGCATGTTCAATAGAGTTTAAGTCTGGAGATTGACTTGGCCAGTCTAAAACCTTCCCATTCTTTGCCCTGATGAACTCCTTGGTTGTTTGGGCAGTGTGTTTTGGGTCGTTGTCTTGCTACATGATGAAGGATCTCCTGATCAGTTTGGTTGCATCTCTCTTTAAATTGGCAGACAAAATGTTTCTGTAGACTTCTGAGTTCATTTTGCTGCTGCCATCATGTGTTACATCATCAATGAAGATCAATGAGCTCGTCCCAGAAGAAGCCATGCAAGCCCAAGCCATGACATGACCTCCACCGTGTTTTACAGATGAGCTTGTGTGTTTGGGATCAGGGGCAGATCCTTTCTGTCTCCACACAGCAGCCTTTCCATCACTTTGGTAAAGGTTCATCTTTGTCCCATCAGTCCATAAAACTTTGCCCCAGAAGTTTTGAGCCTTGTCTCTGTACTTTTTGGCAAATTCCAATCTGGCCTTCCTATTCTTGTTGCTAATGAGTGGTTTGCATCTTCTGGTGTAGCCTCTGTACTTTTGTTTATGCATGGTGGCTTGTGATACTTTTACTCCTGCCCTCTGGAGGTTATTGGTGATGTCACTGACAGTTATTTTAGGGTTTTTCTTTACAGCTCTCACAAAGCTTCTGTCATCAGCTGCTGATGTTTCCCTTGGTCTACCGGTTTAACGTCTGTTGCTCAGTAAACCAGTGGATTCTTTCTCCTTCAGGACATTCCAGATGGTTGTACTGGCTATGGCCAATGTTTGTGCAATGGCTTTGACTGATTTTCCATTTTCTCTCAGCTTCAAAATTGCTTGCTTTTCTTCCATAGACAGCTCTCTGGGCTTCATATTGGTTACATCTTTTGAACTGTAAATGTAGTCTGCACAGGCAAGACCCAAAGCTGACACTGAGAGTAGACATTCAGTTTGTTTGAATTATCAGTGTGATAGGACACACCTGAGCAACGAAAAACACTTGTTAGTCACATGTTCCAATAATTTTGCTCACTTGAACAATTGGTGGGTTCAAACAAAAGGTGCTATCTTCTAAGTTGTTTAACAGATCTAGATGTAAATACCTGGAAATAAAAGCTGAAATGCTGATCTCTTGTCTCATGTTCATCTTTTGATGTCAAATCTAAATGTTTTCAGTGCACAAAAAATAAAGGAATGGGCCTCGCTGTTCCAATAGTTTTGGAGGGGACTGTAACTGTCTTTAACTGTCTCTTTAATTTTCTGTCTGTCTGTCTGCCTGTCTGTAACATAACTGTCTGTCTGTCTGTCTGTCTGTCTGTCTGTAACTGCCTGTCTCTAATATGTCTGTCTGTCTTTAACATAACTGAGTGTCTGTAACTCTTTGGGCCATGTATAAACGATTTACAGCTGATGGTCAAAGTTGCACTTAGAGCAACCCCCACCCCCACCTTGAACTGGTGTGTCAGCAACCAGCCCCTAAAGTCTGAAGCTTAATATGCTGATGTGTTCCTGTCACAGAATCAACGGCCACCCAGGAGACTACGTGCGCATCGCTGGATGGAGACTGGAGGAGGTGATTCTCTCACATGATGAACTCATTCGTCCAGCATGTCGACAGCACAGCTCTTCCCCTTACCTGTGTGTGTGTGTGTGTGTGTGTGTGTGTGTGTGTGTGTGTGTGTGTGTGTGTGTGTGTGTGTGTGTGTGTGTGGTAGTGCCATCCCAGTGGTTGTCTGACAGACCTCTTCATCCAGATGGCTGTTATCATGCTGCTCAAACAGACCCTCAACAACATCTTTGAGTTCACCGTGCCGTGAGTGTTTTCATAGCACACCTCCTGTGAGGCAGCACTTCATAGTGACATCACTGTCTCACTCATGTGAACATGTTGTGTTTCCAGCTGGTTGAAGAGCTGCCTGAGCAGAAACACTGCGAAGAAGCTGCAGAGGAAGTGTGGTCACTGTTACAGGAAGGCCTGCAGAGATGAGCATGGACAGGTTGAACCATGTGACATCTGCAAACTCCGGGACTGGCTGCGTAACTACCACCTGGCCAACACGGACGCCTTCAGCCTGTTCAACGAGTTCCTGGAGATGGGTAAGTCCACAGGCTGCCCCAGACCCTCACACCTGGAGATCACACTCACTAGTTTTAGTGTGGATTGTATCCTCAAACACACAGTGCCTGCTGATGCTTAGTTCCTGTTTGTTCCATCATAACAGTTACGTAAACTTCTCTCACTCATCTCAACACTTTTTCAGTACTAAACAGAGTGACATTTTCATGTTCTTTACGACTGTCCCCTCTAGTGGTCCAGTTCAGCTTCACCACCATATTTGTGGCAGCATTCCCCCTCGCCCCCTTGCTGGCTCTCATCAACAACATCTTCGAGATCCGCCTGGACGCCATCAAGATGGTCCGCCTGGAACGGCGGCTGGTTCCTAGGAAGACCAATGACATTGGTGAGTGTAAGGTTTCTATGCAGAGCAGTAGAACAGTCTGAGCAAACTGAGATACCCAAACTCGCTAACGAACTGGTCCATGTAAGAGCACTCCAAAATGTAAAATTACATACAGTTTGTACTATTTTGTTTCCTCGTCAGTGATTGGATGAGAGAGAAACTTGAAATCATTAGAATATGCAAATCTAAAGTTGTGTCCTTCAGTGCTAAAAGCACATGGTCATATAAAGCACTTCTGTTCAGAACTTTTAACTGTGTCTGAACAAAGACATTTTTTCCACCACTGTCAAGTATTAAGAAAGACAATTTCATAATCTAACATAATTAAATTACCATCAGAAAATACAAAGCTAGCAGCGATTGTTTTCTACAATATGAGTAAGTTACATTGTTGTTTTTAAATGAAAATTCTTTGACCATGAAGGTGTAAAAGGTGAGAGTGTCTTCTGTCCCCAGGTGTTTGTGTAACGGTTCATGACCTCTCACTGCAGGTGTGTGGACAAAGGTGTTGGAGGTCATCGGCGTGTTAGCAGTGATTGCTAACGGTCTGGTCATCGGCGTGTCTTCGGACTTTATCCCTCGCCTCGTCTATCGCTACCGTTACGGCCCCTGTGCTAATGGGACCACGCACACACAGTGAGTCATGTTTCAGCTGGTAGAGACAGCTGATCCCAGGTCAGGTGTGTGTCTCATGTTGTTTGTGCTTGTTGCAGCTGCATGCAGGGCTACATTAATGACACTCTGTCCAACGCGTTTTTGTCTCACCCTGCTGTCGGGAAGGACTTCCTCCCAGAGCAGATGGTAACAGAACATAACTACAATGTGACACAGTGCAGGTGAGAAGAGCTTCCTTTCACACAACAGAGGGGGCGATGGAGGAAGTGATGCACAGGACAACCTGTCTGTCTCTCTTTGTGCCTACAGCTATAGAGACTACAGGAGTGGTGAAGACTACACTCTGACCTCTCAGTTCTGGTTGGTCCTGGCTGTGCGCTTTGCCTTTGTCATCTTGTTTGAGGTTTGTACTCTGGCTTTGGCTCTGCCAGTGTCATCGAAATGTTATCGTCTATATAAACTAAAGTTACACAGTCTCTGGTTTGGGTCTGACAGTGTTTGTCTTGTGTGCGTTTTGCAGCACGTTGTGGTGGTGTGTAAGTTCATAGCTGCCTGGTTTGTCCCAAACAATCCCATTCATGTGAAGAATGATCGGCTGCACGACAAACTGGCTCGACTCAAAGACGAGCTACGGTGAGTACCGCAGGACAAATGTATATAATAATTAAAAATGCTAGTTTAAAAAACAATATAAAAGAATTGTGTTTCTACACTGTTTCCTCACTATGTGTTTTTATTTTCATTCCAGTGAAAGGAAACGCAGCAGATCCACAGACGTCTGACCTCTGACCTGCTCGTGAGTCCAGCTGGTTGGAGAGTCAAAGGGAAAGATGGTTTTCTCATTTATATTTACTGTTTGATCTCGAGGCTGGTTTCTAAATCGACTGAACTGCTGTTTGAGCTTCACGTGTCTAATTTCTTTACTCCTGCTGACATGCTAACACTCAACCATCATTCCACACCAGCAGAATATGTTTCTGTCAGTAAATGTTGTTTGTAAGTTATTTTTATTTGAAGAAGCAGGTTCACTGAGTGACCTCATTAAAAGAACAGTTTATTACCCAGCTATAGATGGTAACGTATATACACACATCCTGTTAAATGTGCAGTTATGATAAGTGAATTTAAACACGCCTCCCAGTTTGCCATCATTCAACCAGTTTACTGCTCCACATCAGTCCCAACAGCTGAGGGTGCTAACCAGTCTAAGAACTGGTTTTAGGACTAACAACAAGCAAAAGACATGAAGTTAAAGCTATGTCACACTATATTCAGTATATAGCTTTTTTACTATATAGTCTGTCACATGTTCATAAAGACTGTAAATAAGTGTGTCCAGTAAGCTGCCATGTGTTTTTAACTGTGTTTTTACTGTGTAATTAGTGTTATAGTACTATCATTACTCTGTCTATAGAAAGTTATTACTGTGTCATTACTGGTGAAGAATGTTTTCAGGATGGAGTCAGCCTGTTCTCATGTTGGACAATGTAAATGGTTAATACATATGAACGTACCTGTGCATGGTGAACAGTATTAGACGGGATGTTCTCTCTGACCTGGAGATGTGTTTCCACACAGCCAGCCTGACTGCCTCTCCTGTTGTACAACATGAGCTAAGCAAGCATGTTTGTGTACAAGGCTTTACCTTTATAAGATACATGTAATCATATTTTATTTTAATAATGGACACAATAAATACAATCTGACATTTGACAAACAAATAAAGAAAATGATGCAGGAATGTTTGAAGGTCTGTAGTTTTTGATGTTCCTCTAAAATCCTGTTTCAGCAATAAAGCTCGGCCAAAGATCCCAGTTTATTCTCATCGTACAGGTCCTGCATCAGGGCCCTCCTCATTGTACAGGTCCTCCATCAGGGCCCTCCGTCAGGGCCCTCCTCATTGTACAGGCCCTCCATCAGGGCCCTCCTCATTGTACAGGTCCTGCATCAGGGCCCTCCTCATTGTACAGGTCCTCTGTCAGGGCCCTCCTCATTGTACAGGTCCTGCATCAGGGCCCTCCATCAGGGCCCTCCTCATTGTACAGGTCCTCCATCAGGGCCCTCCTCATTGTACAGGTCCTCCATCAGGGCCCTCCGTCAGGGCCCTCCTCATTGTACAGGTCCTCCATCAGGGCCCTCCTCATTGTACAGGTCCTGCATCAGGGCCCTCCTTGTCGTACAGGTCCTGCATCAGGGCCCTCCTCATTGTACAGGTCCTCCATCAGGGCCCTCCTCATTGTACAGGTCCTGCATCAGGGCCCTCCTTGTCGTACAGGTCCTGCATCAGGGCGCTCCTTGTCGTACAGGTCCTGCAGGTCCTGCAGTCGTGATGACCCTTATGTGGTTGTCACAGACCTTCTGAGAAGGCTGGGCTGCGACCAGGAGAACATAAAACCTTAACAACTAAATAAACATTACATTAAACATTAAACACAAACAATTGTTGGTCCTGGATGGAGCTAGAGGTTAGCCCTGAATGCTAAAAGGGGGAAGAAACATTTACTTAAATGAGCCTAAGAGGAAAAAGAGGATTTCTCCCTGAGCCCTTTCTTTCCACCTTCTCACACTCTTCAGGATGTCCCATCACTCTGGATGCTGAGCCTGGGGCTTCCACATCTGCAGAATATTTTCTGGGTGTGGGTGGTGGTCCCCCCAGCCTCTCTCTGAGAGGAGAGGACGTATACATATGTTACATATATCTAATACGTTTTGAATCCCACCTGAAATTGTTCATGTTTGATTTCTTGAGAGGGAGAGTAGTTCAGGGACAGGATATAAAATTAAAAACACAGGTTCTGAGTACTGACCATAGGATTCTAGTAGATTCATTAAATTAGGCAAGCCGACATCAGGTTCATCCAAGTAGATAATTACAAGTAGATTATAACAGTAGTGTGAGTCTACTGTAAATCCACTTACAGTAACTGTTCTGCCCACGAAAAACACAACAACATTACACGAGAGCTGGGTTTTTTGGAGGGAACACAGCACGTCATGGGAAAGGCAAGGCATTGGCTTCACAAAAACATGTAAGAAATGTTATTTCCATATTACGTTTGATATGATTTAGGATCATTTTAGCAGGCTAGTTAAGTTGAGCGTTTCTAACAATTCAGCCAGGTCACATTTCAACAAGACGGCCAACTTTACATTATATCTGTAACAGGGCTGTCAATCGATTAGAATATTTCATCACGATTAATCGCATGGTTGTCCATAGTTAACTGGCAATTAATCGCAAATCAATCGCACATTTTTTACCTGTTGTACATGTTCCTTAAAGAGATATTTTTAAAGTTTTTAATCCTCTTATCAACATGGCAATGGACAAATATGCTTCCTTTATGCAAATGTATTATTATTATAACATTCCAAAACAAAGACAAATACTGTCCAGAATATTCTACAGAAGAACCTCAAAGGTTCTGCACGCTCAACAATATGCTGAAAGCATCACATGGCAATCATCACATATATCAATGATTTCTGTGAGCAGCACATCACATGTAGACTTACTCAGTCTGGATGACTCTCTTTCTAGATGCTTATTTTCCTTCCACAGTTTAATTGTTCTCTCTGCTTCACCTTAATTAAGTTTTAATTCACAAACTACTTTAATCTGATCACTTTGCTTCAGTCCCCCAACACACCTGCACCTCTGCTCGCTGCACAGCTGCTGGCCCCGCCCCCTCTTTCTGTCTGTCTCTCTGTCTGCTGTGTTGACTGTCTGCATCATTTTCTCTTGCAATTCAGTTCTCACAGCACGTGAGCCGGGTGTGCACGAGGGACTTTATTAATGACGTAGCGATCAAAACGATTGATCGTTACCGAATGACATCTGCACTTTTTATTAATTGAGTAATGGACACAATATGCTTGTTTCATTGGCGCAAATGGTCCTCACATGTAGACATGCAGTTTTTAATGATTTTATTATATTTCGCAGACCCCCAGGCTGTGGTCCGCAGACCCCCAGGCTGTGGTCCCAGGCCCACTTTGAGAACCACTGGTCTAAAGGACTTTCTTTTGTACCAAATGAGGGTACAAATGTTGTTGGCATATATCTGTTTAAATGTTTCAGGCAACTCAAACTGAGATATTTTTTTAGAAGCCACACTGACCTTACTGCTAATACTACATTATATGGGCCTACTTGTTAAGGCTGGTCTAGTGTTAGGACCACAGTACCCGGAGACAGACACAGAAAGCAATTTAAAGGTGTTTAATTAATAGTACAGGCAAAATTATTCAACAAAAAAGTAAAAAGTCCATAAAGGGCTAAACCAAAATGAGCCAGGTGGTGGTGGCTGACGAGGCTGCAGGGCACACACACTAAAAAAACACCAAAGAAAAAGCTGTTAGCTAAAGCAATTACTAGGCCAAAGGCTAAAGCTACAGGTAGCAGGGAGAAAACACAGACTAGCAAAAACACTAAAGAACGCTAGAGGCAAAAAGTACACGCATTAGCACTACCGAACAAGACGGAATTATCTGGCAGAGTGGAGTCTTGACCAGCCTTTTATGGAGTCGGTGATCACTGGAAGATTGAGAACAGGTGTGCCTCTGCTGCAGCTCCACACGAGAGTGAGTCAGCCACACCTCCTGCCACACACACTGTGGAAAAAAGGTAACACAATGAGGAGGGGTAAGAGGAAAGAAAAAACCAGAAACAACACAAGAAAAGTCCAGACCCTAACACTGCTCCTTTTAAACATAAGAGCTTGTTTTGTCCTAATGTAACAAACCATCCCATTAATACGCTTTGTAGAATTGTGGAGCAAGAGGTCATACAAAGTCATGAAAAGACCATCGTTTCTCCAAAATTCTAAAGGTGAAAAAGTAGCATTAAAAGAGTTAATGAGATTTTGGACTTCCGGTGACGCCATGTTACAGGTGGCAGCCTAAAGTATATGCTCCGTCCATATTTCATTATTTCCTAACTTGACTAACAAAATACTCGGCAAATTTTCCCTAAAACAATATGGCATCATCCCTGAGAGGTAAGGGACCGCACAAACAGGATCAAGCTAAAGACAAGGGCGACAATTTGAAACAGTTAACTCTGAAGCAAGCCTCCTGTGGACCTGCGGCTACAGATGTTAGCATGCATGACTCGGAGTCAAAAATACTAGCAGAGCTCGAGAAACTGAGGAAAGACAACCAAGAGGGACACACGCAAACCCAACTCTCTTTAACAAGACTAGAAACTTCTTTTAAGGGACTGAGAGGAGATGTGACAAAACTGAAAAATAGAACCACGGAGGCGGAGGGCCGTATTAGCGCTAATGAGGACACCGCCAAGCGCCATGAGCAGGCCATTCGGTACTTGTTGCACAGAGAAATACACCTATCTGTGCGGTGCGAGGACATGCAGAACAGACTTCGGCAAAATAACTTATCGTGTTTATCGTGTGCCGGAGGGGAGCGAGGGAAGGGATGTTAAGCTTTTTGTACAAGAGCTGCTTAAATCTGTCTTGCAACTTCCCCCCGAGCTCAACATCGGCATCGAGAGAGCACACAGAGCCCTCACCGCCAAGCCGAAGAATCCCAATACTGCCCCGCGCTCTCTGATTGTCAAGTTTTTGGATTACTCTGTCAAAGAAACCATACTTCGAAAAGCCTGGGAGCAGAGAAGAGTAATGTACAGCGAAGGGCAAATCTACTTTGATCACGACTTCTCTCCCGAGCTGCAGAAGAAGAGAATGCTTGTGCGAGACGCGGTAAAGCAGCTAAAAATGAAGAATATCAGAGCGAAGTGTATCTTCCCTGCACAGCTGAGAGTGTTCCTTGAGGATGGCGAGAAAACCTACCCGACAATGTCGTACGCTCTCCCAGCACTGAAAAAGATGGGTGTGCAGGTGAGGGTGGATGAGAGGGAGCGACTGGAAACGGAGCTGTCCCGGGACGGATGGAGCACTGCGGGAGCGAGATCAGGATTTACTCACGCAGAGATTAAAACCTTCTTCAGCACAAAGGAGTGAAGTGTTTCTTCGCCGAGTTCATATGATTGTTCTGACAAAACAGGTTAGGAGAAGAAGAATAAAGTGTTTCAACCTTGCACGCGACGTAAAGAAAAGCGAGTGGAGGATCACCTATCCGCGGCTAAGCCGCAACGGACCGCTCTGAGACCGGACTACAGCGACACAACACGCACCGTTTTTTTTCCCCACGGAGGATCGGTCACCAACCTCCGCCCAGCATACATCGGGGACTGGGTTACTCAGGTTTGAGGATACAGTCTGGTATGTGGAAGCCAACACTGTTCTGTTCGTTTGTTATCCTTTCAATTGTAAATGTTCTTTTTGTCCTGAGACTGGAAATGGGCCATTACTCTATAACCTGTAATGAATGAGGTTTTTGTGATCTAAGTGTGAAACAATACAGCGTTAAAATAGATGTGTACATAATACAACGAGATGGATAATTTTATTTGTGTTACTTATAACGTTAAAGGCTTGGGTAGTCCTATTAAGAGAAAAAAGGTGCTGAACCAGTTAAAAAAGCTTAACTGTGCCATAGCGATGCTCCAGGAAACACACCTTTCAGAAAAGGAGCATGTGAAGCTAAGGAGAGAATGGGTAGACCAACAATACAGCTCCTCATATCAAAATGGGAGAAAGAGGGGAGTCGCAATTCTCTTCGATAAATCTATTTATTTTTGTCATGAGAGAAGCTTCGTTGATAAAGAGGGGCGATATTTGGTGGTAATTGGGAGTGTGGGGGGCATTAAAATAACTCTGCTTAATTTATATGCTCCAGACGAGGATAGCCCAAATTTCTTCAAAAATATTGCATCATTGATTGCAGATAGAGCAGAGGGAATTCTCCTGATAGGGGGAGATTTTAACTGTGTTTTGAGGGCATCTTTTGATAAACTCCCTGCAGACTTAGGTTCTAAATCTAAAAAGTCTCTTGCTCTATCTACACTGATGCAGGAGTTAGGCTTGGTAGATGTCTGGCGCCACCTTCATCCCAAGGAAAAAGACACTTTTTTCTCACATGTTCACGGCACCCACTCAAGGTTAGATATGTTCCTGATGTCTGGGGCAGACTCCTTTAGAGCTATTCAATGTAATATAGAAACAATCACCATCTCAGATCATGCCCCAGTCTGTTTGAAATTAAAGATGAGCCCAAATAATAACTTTAAATACTGGAGAGCCAATTAGTGGAGCAGATAAGTCACAGAATCGTGCATTTGGTGATACAAGCATGAAAATTGGCATGAGCAGTCTCCATGGGTCACTCAACAAGAAAATTGTCCCAGCCACTTGAAATTTCAAGTTGGCGGCCATTTTTCAAGATGGCCACCACCTTAGTAGAGCAGTTAAGTGATGTAATCATTTAGTTGGTGATACACACATGAAAATTTGCATGCGCAGTGTACATGGGTCAGTTGACCAGAAAATGCTCACAGCCAATTGAGATTTCAAGATGGCGGACATTTTTCAAGATGGCTGCCACCTTATTGGAGCATTTAGGCTAATACAAGCATGGAAACTGGCGTGAGCCGCCTAATGGATCTTCAAAAGGTCCATTTTCTCATATAAATATTGTTTTTTCAGTAAAGAGGATTTAGAGTCATTTTATGACCTCTAACACTGATGCATAGAAATACACTTGTGTTGATTTGGTGATTACAGGTCATTTAGACTAGAGTGAATATCTGCACTACCAGGGCACACTGGTGATATATCACTGCTGTTAAACTCAGAGTGGGGTTCAATGTCAGCTAATTGAAAGTTAGTATCCCAAATGTTATCTAATTTACCCCAAATCAGTTAGATAGCCGCACCTGAATTGAGAGGTTGTGCCAGCGCGGCAGAGCCGAGCCAAGGTTAACGGGGTTTTAGTTAACCGGATGGTTTACAGATCGCACAGGATTTAAATGGCATTGGATGAACGATCGGACTAGGTGTAGGGCGAAAGCATGAACCTAGTTGTATCCGACACAAGAATGTGTTCAGTTCAGAAAACCAACTGGGACAGATGTTGTATTTGTCAGCAGGACACAAAGGAAAAACTCGTTCAGAAAACATGGGACGTGTGTGATGAGGTCTCAAACACATTTGCAAAACTCAGTGAATGCCCCTCTGCAGTTGATGACAGCGACCTGCAAGCTTTGGAGAGATTTGTTGTGCTAATGTATGACAGATCCAGCGATGTCACAACTGTGAATGAGGCGAGGCTTGATCTCTTTGTCAGAAAACAAAGACCATATGACCTGATCCCACCAACTCAAGCAGCACTCAAGGAGCATGCCAAACGTGCAGCTTATGAGGCTGGATACGTGTGGGGAGAGGCATTAAAGCAACAACCGGAAATGCCAAGCCCATCCGACTGGGGATGTATGAAACAAGATGAGGAGTGGAAAATCTTTTGGACTCCTCTTCCACCTATTGCAGAGAGCGCTTCAGATATGGAGTCACTTGCACATGTCTGTGTAGTTGCCCCTGCTAGACCCTATGTGTGTATTCTTTTGCCAGGGTCACTCCCCCTTGGCCACATGTGTTTTCTGGTGTAGACCTATGGCTCGGCGTCCCATCGTCACATCAGTGTGTCTTCAGTTCTAACAGTGAATCACATTTTTAGTTTAGTTCTTTAGTATTGTTTTCCACTGGCTAATTACCAGTGAGAGATATTTTTAGTTGAGGAGTTACTTTGTAATGTCAGCACCTCTACCTTTTATTTGTGAGAGATATTTTCAGTTTGGCATGGTTCCACGGCTGTGTCAGTCAGAGCTGCTGTTGCCTCTGGATCTGCCTATATTGCCATTCAGTACTAATTGCTCAATAATTTTTTGGAGCGCTGTCCATTCAGCACCACAGCTGTGCTATTTCACTAATCTTCCTTTTTGTTTTCCCATCCCTCAGTATTTATTTGACAACGTAACTGTCTGTTTTTTTAGGCCTTAAAAAACAAACAAAAAAAACCCCTCCCTTGTGACTGTTACCTTGTCGTGGTAAGGGAGCTTGTGTACTTCACTGAACCCTGAGAGCTATGCTGTTAGGAGGCAACTCCTGGCAGGTTTTACCACATCGGACAGGTCAAGGGTGAGAAGTTAGACAAAACACAGTCAAAAAGACACTCTTGGCCTTTTTAGGAACTCAAATTAACATGAGAAAATATATTATTATTTATTATATATTATATTATTTATTATTTATTATTATTACTTGACAATTTTCTTGTCAAGTGACTCATGGAGACTGCCCATGCCAATTGTCATGCCTATATCACCAACCAAACAATAACATCACCTAATTGTTCGACCAAGGTGGTGGCCATTTTTCAAGATGGCCGCCAACTTGAAATTTCAAGTGGCTGGGACAATTTTCTTGTCAAGTGACCCATGGAGACTGCTCATGCCAATTTTCATGCTTGTATCACCAAATGCACGATTCTGCCTAAAATCAGCTCTTAGCCGCTCCACTAAATGTATCTATTTTAAATAAGGAAATAATTAAACAAGAATTACAGAAGGGCCTAAGTGAGTATCTTAAATTTAATGATAATGATGAGGTGTCTCCAACAGTATTGTGGGAGGGAGCCAAATGTTTCCTAAGGGGCAATATTATTGCAATCTGTTCTAGATTAAAAAAAGAGAGACTTGCAGAACAATTAGAATTGGAAAACAAAATCCGGAAATTAGAGAAAGAATATCAGACAACACAAAATGACGACATACTATTGAAGGAGAACAGACAGAAATTAAAAAACGTATTAACCTACAAAGCGGAGGGGCAACTTCGATTCACAAATCAGAAGTATTATGAATTTGGTAACAGGGCTAGCCGGTTGCTAGCGTTCCAGCTGCGTAAATCACAAACAAGTAGTGCATAAAATCAAGTGCACAAACACTGGGGAGATGATGCTTATGCCCAAGGATATTGCAAAGACATTTGCCACTTATTACCAGGAATTGTATAGGGAAGAAAGCTGCTCAGATAAGTTGGAAAAGATTGAAAACCTTCTTAAATCAATTAACCTTAGTAAATTGACTGAGGAGGAGGCTGACCAAATAACACGTCCAATCACAACAGAAGAAAATAAAAAAAGCATTTTGAAACTCAAAAACAACAAATCCCCAGGAGTGGATGGCCTCCCTGGAGAATATTATAAAATGTTTGAAAAGGAGCTGACGCCACTTTTGAATAAGGTCTATAATTACGCACTCTCAGAAGGTGATCCTCCTCAGTCGTGGTCTGAAGCCATTATTAGTGTCATCCATAAAGATGGCAAAGATCCGACTCTATGCACGTCTTATCGACCCATCAGCCTCCTATGTGTTGATCTAAAAATACTTACAGCCATCATCGCAAATAGAATTCAAAATCACATAAGAGGACTTGTGAAGCCCGACCAAACGGGTTTTATTCCACAGAGACAAGGAACGGATAATGTTAGAAGGGCCTAAAATCTCCAAACAATAGCACAAAAAAGGAACACTCCATCAATGTTTCTCAGTTTAGACGCTGAGAAGGCGTTCGATCGGGTGGATTGGGTTTTCCTACAACAGACTCTCAAACATATGGGCTTTAATAACACCCTTATTAAGTGGGTCAAATTTTTTTATAAAAACCCCAGGTCACGAGTGAGGGTTAATGGCCACTGCTCTGATTTGTTCTCACTGGAACGTGGCACTAGACAGGGTGAAGTTCTCTCGCCCTCGTTATTTGCAGGGAGGTGCAATCTGAATGCAAGACGCAGAAAATAAAAACAGGAGATATTATCAATGAGCCAAAAAAAACCTCCTCTCAGACCCCACCGTGTCATTTCAAAATGAAATCCATGCCTTCTTAGAAGACTCGAGAGAACATGGTTGGATTTCAAAATCTGCGTTTAATTTTCTCTTCTGTCAGCATCCGATTAGACCTGTGTTTTACACACTCCCTAAACTACATAAGTCATTAACGATCCCTCCGGGTCGCCCTATAGTGGCGCAAATAGGTTCCTTACTAGCTCCTCTATCAGAATATGTTGACTTGTTTATTAAACCAGTTGTGCAGTCATAACCAGCCTTTTCAAAGGACTCCACAGACTTATAAACACAATTTCCTCAGTAACAGATCTCCCTGAGAATGCCCTTCTATTTATATTAGCTGTGACTAGTTTCTATACAAACATACCCCATGATGAAGGTCTCCAGACGCTTAGTTTTTACTGAGAGAATCAAGAACATACAGAAGCCCCCCCAATCAATTTATTACTTGGACACTTTTATCACCCCGACAGGGAAAAAGTTTCCCATCAAGAGTGTGATCACCTGTGCGTCCACTCATGTTACATGATACGCTGCCCATGTGGCCTAGCTTATGTCAGTAAAACAACCAGAAAATTAAAACTAAGAATTAGCGAACACAAGAGTGCAATCTGACGACAGGATAAAAACTATCCAGTAGCCGCACATTTTAGCGATATGAAACATTACGTGGTCAAATACCCATAGCACATTATTTATTCTGGAGATGGAAATGGCGTGTACTTCTGGTATTTGTCATATCATTTTATATAATTATAATTATAATTTAATCACTGGCTTATCAGATCATAACCTAACCCTATTTGCGAGAAAACTGACAAAAAATAGATTTAGGAATACAGCAACGAAGAAAAAAATCCTTCAGTGCATACCTAAAGCTAAGCAAGAAGAATTCAGTAGTGAAATGAACAGCTTGAACTGGGATGATGTACTGTCCTCTGATGATCTGGACCTCAGCTGTAATACATAAAATCAACACTGTGAGGGAAAAATTCAATGTGAGGGCCCGGATGAAGTCTGTTACGAAGTGAGGTGCAGGGAAGCATAGGGAGACTTCAGGAAGACAAAAAAAACATCACTATGGCAGGGAGTTATGCTTTGAAACATTAAGCAGACTTTTATTTTCAGTCTCTACAAAACCAAAAGGAAAAAAAAAACATGAACCAAAACAAAAAATTAACTTAGCTTCAATGCTTTACATTCATTATCCAAAATCATTTCAAGATCATTCAGTATATACCTTAGTTGGCTCTCAATTTCACCACTCATCCATTGTCCAATCAAATCAGAGAACCCACCTACTCACCCATCACATAAAAGGGCTGTAGTTGAGGCGTGCTTCCTCTTTAAGCACCAGCACAAGATGGCCTCCACAAAAGACTCAAACTCCAAAAGGTTATTGTTTTTCTACTGTATGTCTTCCTTATACTTGTAACAAAAACTTCAAATTATACTAATGCAGAGTACAGCTATTTGTATCAATTAAACCATTTCAGATAAATGAAAGAAAACAAAGAAAACTGTGTGTGAGAATCTGTCCACTTTTCTTGTGAAAAAGGAGTTTTAGCAAACAGCTAATGATGAGTTGGTGCTTCCTCACAAAGTCTGAAAAAAGAAATAATTTACCTTGGTTCAATGAAAATCTTTGGGAGCTGATGAAGACTAGAGATGCTGCACTTAGGAAGGCAATTAAAACTAGAAGAGACACGGACATGCTGATTTATAAAGGTTTACGGAATAAAGTTATACATGAGCTAAGATTAGCTAAATCCCATTTGTATCTTAATATACTGAATGAGGCAAAAGGCAACAGTAAATTGATCTGGAAAAACATTGATAATCTCACAAGGAGAGACCCAAAATACTTAGGAGGTTTTAAACTCAAAGTACAGGGAGAGCTAATTGAAGATCTTCTTGCTGTTGCCTCTGTCTTCAATAATTTTTTTCTCGAATCTGTACATGAGCTAGGAAAAGAATTCACAAAAATAAAACTGGATATTGTTCCTTTAGATACTACAGGCCAGGTTTTCGAGCTGGAGGAGACTAACGAGATACAAGTGAACAAAATCATCAGCTCCTTAAAAAGATCTAAATGTAGAGATGCTTTTCAATTAGACACAATGTTTATTAAAACACTGTAGCGGCTCAAAGGACTAATAATTAACAACCAATTAATATCAAATTATGTAACAATAATCCATAACTCAAAGTTTTGCATCGTTATTACAGACATCGGTGTAAAAGCTGAAGGAGAGTGAGGGCACTCATCTTCGGCTCCGAGAAACGATTAGTTCATTAATAAATAACAGAGTTTAGGTTTACCTTCAATTCAATGTTGGACGCCCCCCAGTTTTGACAAAACAGGGAAAACTTATAATTAGTTATTAATCAATTTAGGCTTGTGATCTCAGGGTTGCTACGAGGTTCTTGGTCATGGTGTACAGTGACTTTACCATTTCATACACACACAAATCACAGAATCAAGGTCTTTATAAATGAGATATTTATTAAACTACTGACTACATGATTAAACTACTGAATAGGAAATACATGAATGAATGAAAAATAAATGAGTGAGCACAATGAATAGGTCGCACAATGAATAGTCTCTATATAGGATTGACATTAAGTCAAGTCACATCAGTGACCGTATCTTTGGAGGTTCATCAACTGATTGAATGTATAAAACACATTCGGCAGCAGAGAGTTGGAGGAGCATCATGGAAGACTGTGAAGCAATTTAATATTAGGTTTAACTTTAATTTTGATTAAGGATCCTAGTTTAGGTCTGATGCTTATTAAATCTCTTGATTCATTTCTCAACTGGTAATTTAACATCAGTTGTCTGACATCAACTCTTAACACTTGAAACAGTATTGTTCACCTGACGATGGGCTGAGTGGCAGCAGCAGAAGTTCTTCCTGGCGGCCTCAGCATTTTGGGTCCCACGTTGCAGACTGCAGGCTTTGAGTCTGTGTCTCTCCATCTCTCTCAGCAGCAGCTGGAGCATCTCTTCATGTCCTTTGGCTGAGGGGGTCATAATGGCAGCTTTGCCATATTCAAAGTCTCTTCCGTTCAAAGTCTTTGTCTCTAACGTCATCTTCATTCAAAAGCTTTTACTCAATAGTCGCAAGATTTGGCTCTCAGGCAAGTTCAGTGCAACTTAGGATTCAGGATTCAGGAGTCGCAGCAGGCGACGTCTTCTGGCCCAGCATTCCGCAGGGCAGCATCAAGGTGAGAACCAGAGGCGAAGAGCACAAGCAGCAATAAGGGATCCTGGCTGGCAGGACTCAAAGTTCTAATTGTTTGCGAAATCAGAAGTTTCCTTCACGGGTTGGTTGGATGTCCCTTCCAACATGCTCGGTGTGGCTGGAACTCTGCAGCGGGCCTTGGGTGGCCAGACAGCAGGCTTTACCCCCCTCTCTCCGGCCTTCGGCCATTAGGCCAGAGAGAGGGAGAATCACATCAGGACCTCAGTCCTGGGGTCTCAGCAGAAGAGCCACAGCAGAAGACCAGTCTTATCCCTTCTCCTTGGGTATTATCCTTTGTGAGAGGGGTGTTTTGCATTGGCGGGAGCTGCTGACCACTCCCCATCATAAACCATCTGTTGATTCTTTCAGTTAAACTTCTTTAACAAACTTAATATTAATTCGCTTCACCTTTTTAATTCTACCGTATTTGAAAGTTTTGCTCTCTCTGCTTTGAAATAAGACCAAATACTTAATATCACTCACCGAATAAAACTTGATCAATTGAAATAAAAGTATGAAACGATTTCAACAACCACATCGATGATGACCTTAGTTGTTAAGACAAATATGTATACCAGTACACATACATTTCATCTATATGCATCTGTATACTCTTTGTACACCAAATGAGTGAAATGACTTGAGTAGTCTCATCAATGCTCCCTCTACCACAGGAATGTGTCTGTGTCCTGTGGCGTGCAGAGGTGCTCAGAGAGATCTTGCAGGCAGATAAATTCACACAACATACAAAACACAGGAAAGGCAACCATTGTCCATTAGTGTCCTTATCAACCAGTTCTTGTTGATTCCCTTTGTTTTGTCTGAGCGTTGTTCAGTCCATAAGAAAGTGTTTATTTGTTAATCCCTTGTTAGGGGGTCCATGGCCCATTAGAGAGGTATAAGGGTTGTTGCTGTTTAACCCCTTTGTCTTCTGAAAGGTCATTTCCTGAGGTGTTTGGGGACCTGGGATATCACTGGGAAGCATCACTTTTGTCATCTTTATGACTTTGAGTGCAAAGCCCATGAGGAGGTGTCAGGACGTCTGCTCAAACATCCTCCCTAGGTTAATGCACTAATGTGCACATGCATTCCTATCAGAGACTTTAGGAAACATGTTACAGAAATATAAGTCTAACATGATAATGTAAAATAATTGAGGTAATAGAATACGTATTAATTAAGGGTTCGTCCTATAGGTTTAGGAATTGTCTGTTTCTTGAACAACTGAAATTCAGAGTCACAGAACTGTATCTGTAGGCAAAGGGGGGATGAGAGGGAGAGTGGGCAGATAGCCACTCATCCTCTCTGTACATTTAGAATCAACAATCAACATTAAGCATCAGTCCAGTAACTTCAGTTGCTTATTACACATAACATATTAGTAAATGTACATTTTAATCATAAAGTTCTTTATTTTCATACAGTTTTTGGATATCTCCATCTTGTTGCTCGAGTGAGTCTTTTGATGTTAGCCAGAAATCAAGGAAAGTCGTCCTCCTACAAGAGCCATAAATTAGCTGGCTTCACTTGTGTTTATTGACCCAGAGGTCATGTGAACAGGAAGAAAAAGATTCTGCTTTTGTTAAGGAGTTAATGATTTTAATTCTTCATCATCGGATCATCCGCTACAACATATAAAGATATTTTAACTCCCCCCATTGCTCACTGAATCCCTGATGACTGGAAATGGGCAATTGTCACACCGAATTTTAAATCTGGAGACCGCCTTTGGTCTACATTGTATGCAGTTTGGCTTTAGATCCAATCATTCCACTGAAACTGCTACCTTGCACTTAATGGAGCAAATTAAATCAATGCTCGATAAAGGGGGAGTAGTTGGTGCTGTATTTTTAGATCTGCGTAAAGCATTCAATACAGTCAATCATGATGTTTTAATATCAAAACTCGCTAAATTCAACTTCTCATCTGGAGCACTGGCATGGATCTCTTCATATTTATCAAACAGGATGCAATGTGTTAAAGTGTGTGACACACTTTGGAGTAACATGAAGTGCACGACGGGTGTTCCACAAGGGTCAGTGTTGGGCCCCTTATTATTTAGCCTATATATTAATGATCTCCCTCAACAGTGTCATGATATACAACTGCAAATGTATGCGGATGATCCTGTGGTATACACACATGCAAAAACAGCTGAGTAAGCAGCTGCCAAGTTAACAAAAGCATTGGTGATGATTATACATTGGCTTGATCAATCATGTCTGAGTTTAAATATCAGCAAGACAAAAGGTATGTTTTTTACTAAAACCATGGTACAACCTCCTCACCCTGATATTCTTATCAAAGGTGAAAGGATTGAAATAGTCACTGATGTTAAATATGTAGGCTTAATCCTGGATCCAAACCTGAACTTTAAGAAACATAAAGTACAACTTGGCAAATTTTCGACAAATTACAAACTGTCTCTCTTTGGATGCAGCCAAGATATTTATGCATGCGATGATCCTCTCCCATATGTCTTATTGCATCACATGTTGGGGGCAGGCTGGTGAAACAGCCATAAGACCTCTTGAGTCCTTATATAAACAAACTCTAAAAGCTCTGGACAAAAAGCCATTGCCCTCTCATCACTGTAGGGTACTGGAGAAATACAATAGTAGCATGCTAGTATGTAGCCTGTCGTGGTGTTGGCCAACAGTTGAAACTGTATTGTATTGTGTTAATGTCAGTATTCAACTTCAAATGTGCTGGAGTTTTGCTAGCCATCCCTGATTACTAGTTCTATTGATTATTATGATGTTTAAAAATGACTAGTCACCGTTGAAAAGACATTTACAAAGTTTACTTGTATACTGTGTTTATCTACTCCCACCCACCACGGTTTTATCATAAATGTGAAAATATTTATACAATGTATAACTAACAATGTTTATGCACAAATTTGGTACATTTTTAGTAAAATAGCCACACCTCAGCCACATAGCACACCGAACTGTCATCAGTGTGTGCTGGAGGAGAAAACAACTTCCCACTGAGCAACAACCGGATACCAATGTTGTTTGGTTGTAAACAGGGTGAAATAAAGTTGGTCCGTCTGAGACCTCATTCGACCATTTTCAACCAGCTCAAAAGCGGTCATAACATCAACACTTTTGTTTTATTTATTTTTTTAAGTAATTTGTTCATTTTAGGGTTGAAAGGGTGACGAAATTCATGATTGTAGCAACATTTCTCCAATCATTAGGCAGCGGTAGGTGAAAATTCAGGGCAGGCAAACCGTGATTACAAGGCATTTAATTTTTCATTCATTCATTTAAACGTCAGATCAATGTCTTCAAATAATAATAATAATAATAATAATAATAATGCATTTTATTTATATAGTGCTTTAAAAGGTACTCAAAGACACTTTACATGTAAAAACAACATAACAAAGACATTAAAAGCAATATACAGTATAAAACAATCAAGGTGCAATTAAACACACGGTCACAGATTAAAAGCAGATTTAAAAAGGTGGGTTTTGAGTCCAGTTTTGAAAGAGGGGAGTGAGGGAGAGTGTCTGAGGTGATGGGGGAGGGAGTTCCAGAGGGAGGGGTCCCCCCAGGTCCGGTGCTTGGAGCGGGTGAGAGGAGTGAGGAGGTTGCTGTTGGCGGATCTGAGGTTGCAAGTGGGAGTGAAATAGTGAAAACTATTTGTAAACGTCTTTTCAACGGTGAACATTTGAAGTTACACTTACATTAAATTGTTTTCTACATTTACAGTAAACCTTGTCTGCAAATAATTTTACATGTTTTACAAGTCAATAAGGACTCACATTTTGGGGAAATAGTGGCTGTTTTCAGTGAAGCTGCTAGAACCGTTTTTTTCTCCCCAACATTGCGTCATATTACATCACAAGAGGAGCTTGCCGATTTTTTTTTTTAGATTTTTAATGTTTGCTAACTCCAAATGAGTGGGTATAAGAATTTTAACAAGAAGTAACAACGTTTGATACGCATTTAGCGTAAGGCATCTTATAAAGCCTACAAGCTAACGGTGACATGGCATAATTGCTAGCTAACATTGGCTAGAATTAGCATCTTATTTTGGAAAAAGTAACACTGTTAAGTTAATGTTTGATAAGTCATATTTGTTCATCTCAGTTTGCTAACTGTAGAAGCCCTTTTCACCCCAATTTCATTGTGTGTGATGTTTGTGTGTTACCAGGTGATAGGAGATAACAGGGCAGCGGTACCTGCATCTCACTGCAGGTCCTGTAGACACTGAACATGACGCCTTCTCTCTAGTGGCTCCTCAGCCATCAGCTTTGCTCCACTGTGGCTCACAGTGTGACATAAAACCCTTCTGTCATTCGACAGGTAGTTCAACATTACTTTATATCAAGTTGATCGAGATCCTTATTTCGAACATAGAGTAGTTAATTCCACCATGTTTGAATCAGGTATAAATGAATTTACACGTCAGACTGAAAGTCAAAAACCTGACCATTGTGAGCTCTGTAAAGATTTTTTGGGGCAAAACTGTTGCATTGGATTGCACAGTTGTAATTTATACAATGGTCTCTAAATATATTTGATGATGCACAGTTATTTACGGTGGACATCTTTTTAACCTAGCTGTCCAAGTATGCCCTAAGATGGTCAGTTTGGGGACTCAGACAGAGATGTTTGAGAAGTTGACATCATCTCCATTGCCCAGTCCTGCACACAGCGATGAGGATTCATCCTCAGTTTTCATGGACCAACCTGGTGATCTGTCATGAAGCCCAGAGGAGGAAACGATGAGCGAGACATCTGAAGAGGAACCATTAAAAGAGCCCCTGCAGGAATCTCATGCAAACCTCAAGTAAGACTAGTTCTTTTAATTTTAGATTATGTTTATCAATGAAAAAGTTGGCTAAATGCTGCAAACTTACTTTATGCCATGAGAAATATTTGATAACAAATAACATATATTAATAGACAGGGTTCCCACTCTTTTCAAGAAATCATTTTCAAAGACTTTCCAGGACATTTTCCAGGAGGTTTTTTTTTACAATACAAAACAGACACCACGTAGAAGTCCACAAATCTCGCGGCGTCTTCTCTCATGCATACTACAAAGGAGAGTCATATTCCTTGATAGCAGTTAACAAATAAAGCACGGAACTATGAACTCAAGGGCTAAAATTGACAGCTACAGCAAACAATCAATCAATCAATCTGTATTCATTATAGTGTCAAATCACAACAGAAGTTATGTCATGACTAGGGGTGGGACGAGACGCTACCTCTACCAGTTGGGTGGAGGGGGGAGAGAGAGCGAGAGAGACAAAGAGACAGAGACAGAGAGATAAGGACAAACAGGGACAATAATAACAAAATATCTTGACAAATAAACTAAACAGAAACATATTACAGACAGTAGCAGCATTAGAGCTGGAACTCATTTGTATTAACGGTGACTCAGTCATTATGAAACCATAAATAGAGAATTGAAAAAATATATATATTATCTATAGCTGTGTGAAAAAGTCTAAGACATGAACTACAGGTCTGAATAGATATGCATTCTCATATACGTGTATGTGCACATGTATTGCCCTCCTTCCTCGTCCGCAGCCAGCCAGCTCCAGTCCTCACCAAATTCGTGACCTGCAAGAAACAGCAAACAGAACTTGTACTCAGTATCTGTGTACTGACAAGTATATGTAGCCATGTAGCCTTTTTGTGACGTAGTGACACCTAGTGAACAAATGAATCTGTCATGAAGGATGACTTAAAAGTCTCAAAAGAGCCCTAAGGCCTACCCGATAACTGTTAATTGAACTTAAAAGATATGCAGATGTTTGAAATTAAAATCATCAATATGAAAATCTTCAACCAGGAAATAATCATAATCAAACCTTTTGTTTCAATCTGAGACAAAACAAGTTGCATAATAAACTCACAAAGTCAAGACGAAGGTCTCGGATATGATGGATGACTCAAGCACCATAGAAGAACTTCTAGCAGGTCAGGAAAACCTGTCTGACAGGAGATGATGGTAGCAGAGAATATAAAGAGACATTTATGAATTACCAATTGTCATTTTATCACACATATAGTATGTTTCTTCACATAAACCTTTAAACATACACATATTGCATTCCTCTCACCACATGAAATAAGCTCAGGAACCCAAAAGTGGCCCAGTGAATGATGGAGGGGACAAAGCAGGTCTTCAAAAGGGGACAGAGGGAAAACAACTCCTTAGGCTCTCATATATAGGGTGGTCAACCTAAAAGAGACATGGAAACATTATTAAGTCTGTCATCATCACAAATCAAGAAAGAATTCATATAACATTATAAGATACATGACATACTCAACAAATCAGAGACGCCTCAGTAGCCAAAAAATGGTGAAGTGGAGGCAGAGAGAGAGCAAGTCCTCGAACATGGACGGAGGGGGAACAACTCCTCAGGCTCTCACACGTCAAGTGGTCAACCTGAGAGGGACATGGATACATTATTAAGTCTGAAAAATAAAGACAATGTTTTCCTCTGTCCTGCACCTAGAGTTGAAAACTTTTTGGATGTGCGTTTCTTTAAAAGAAGTATGAATTTATACAACATTAAAAAATACATGACAAACTTACCAAATTCTAACAGTGGTCCCAAATGAGAGAACAAGTCCTCATATAGAACAGAGGGAGAACAACTCCTCAAATATATCAGAACAACCTGTAATGGAGAATAATTGATAATTTAGTGTACATGATCACACCATTAAGGATCAACACATGAGCACAATAAAACTTCTGAAAAGAATCATTAAAATGACAAATAATGAATTACTACATCCATAATGATTATAAACGAATAACAATGACAATGTGTGATAATAACAATAATATTAAATATTTCTCGCCTTATCAGTGGAGCAGCTTTTTAAGCAGCTCATTCTTCTCTGCAAGTCTGTCTATCACCGAGTCAGAGTCCAAGGCCATGAGAATGTCTTTCTCTGTGGCCATCATGCCTCCAATTTGTCAGATGAGAGGGTGCTTCTGAGTCTGTTTTTAATAAACTTCAGGATTGAAAATGTGCGCTCGCAAGCCACCTGCGTGAGGGATAATGTAAGCAGGTATTTATAAGCAAGGCCTAGGACAGGGTATGCATCTGTCAGCATGTTGAAACGGCGAAGTATCTGGTAGCAGCACAGAGGGCATTCTTTGCAGGAGCAACAGCTTATGGGAGTTATCTGAACCTCTTCTGTGTTCTCCTCCTCACCAGCTGATCCATCTTCTACTCTTCTTGCCTTGTACTCTGCCAATGGGGATGCCTTCAGCCTGTTTCACTGGAGTGCAAAGCTTTTCAACTCAGCCTGCATATTTTCCTTGGTTGCCCTGCTGTCAAATCCTGTCTTGAAGGGCAGACTGGGGACGAGCACTGGTGCAGAGCTGAGGGAAGTTTCTTGGATCCAGACATGCCAAGTCAGCATATAGATTGCCGTGTGTTAAAAAGCGCCTATGAATGGCTTCAATTGCTGTGTCCATGATCCGGTTATGCACATTCACCTCATAGGATTTTTCTGCATCATCCAGGGTCTCATCCTGAGCCATCTCTCCAGGCAAGACTTTCTTCATCCTCCTCCTCTTTTGTGGCAGTGTGGCCTCCACTTCAATGTCTGTGTCGTCTCTCTCTTGGATTTCTGTGTTTGTCCAGTTGACAAATGTGTCTGCTGCTTTTTTTACAGATTCAAAATCTCTTCCCAAACTTTTCAGCGTATCCTGCGTCGATGCCACCATTCTGTGAGCAGAGAGGATGTCCAATCCTGCCGTCTGAAGGTATTTAGACAATGGAGAGGTATGTTCAAATATGCGGAGGAAGATTTGAGCTGTCAAGATCGTCTCATACTTGAGCAATGACTCTGCATATCCTCTGGCCATGACACGGACACATGGTTTCACTGTTGCCTGTTTCTGTATAGCTGATAATGTCAACAGCACATCAACGTACAGCCCATCTTCCGGCCTTCCAAAGGAGCCAAACACCTTCTTCAGGGCCTCATGCTTGGCCCACCAGCGTGTCTCGCCAATAGGAGCGAGGCGTCTACGTCTTTCGTTTCGGCCTGACTCTTCCCACACATTCATCCTTTGATATGACTCTTTGATGAATACCGCAATGCCATTGAGGAGCGCAAACGGGGACCCACTCTCAATAACAATCTGGGTTGTGTTTGCAGTTTAGTACATGTGCGTAGCACCATACATGCACCTGGTTTGGAGATTGTGCAGACAACAGTGAGGAGAATCCTTTGTATTGGCCTTGCATGTTTGATGCCCCATCAGTCACATTTCCAATGCACATGGTCTTGCTGAGGCCCATTTTGTCCAGAACTTGTCCAGACAGACAAAGGCCTGTCCAGTGGATGAACTGCACTTCAGCACTGCAACAAGCCTCTCATTAACAACATCAGTAACATACCTCACAATTATAGAGCATTGATCCTGAGAGGTGATGTCCTGCATTGTGTCCAGTTGAACTGAAAACATTCCTGCATTCTTGATATCACTGGAGAAGTTTTCTTGAATCAGATGGTGAATTGCATCTATCACTGAGCTGACTGTGGTTTTGGAGAGTAAAGTTACAAGGGAGCCTCTGCCTCTTGTGCCACCAGACAAATGCAACTTTTTGCTGTTCTCAATGCAGCTGTCCAGGTGCTCTTTTAAACAGAAATCATACTTCACCAGTAGAAGTATGAGTTCCAAGAAATTACCATGATCAACTGTGTGGTCTTCCAGGGTATATGCTGCCTCATTTTCTGACCTCCTGTATGCAAGACCCCTCTTCCCAAGAACCTTGATGACATCTATGATGCGCTCCAAAACCTGCCGTCTCTTTCTGAACTGCTCTCTGTGCGCCGACATCTAACTGCCACCAAACACACTGCTGATATCAGCACTGGCGGATTTCAAGAGGTAAGCTTCAGCACAGTTTCTGTGTGCACTGCTTCTCTCATGCTCCTCTGTGCGCTGGTGTATATGCCTCCAATCTGACATTCCACTGATGAACAGACTGCTAACAGTTCTCTTACCGAATGCCATGCAGATGAAACAATACAGCATGTGACGCTCTGGACAGTACGTCAGCCACTTTCTACTGGTGCCGTCTCTGCTACAGAACTTTTTTGCTGAGGATGGTAATTTAAAAAAGACTGGAGATATTTCTGATCAGGTTGTGAAAAAAAATGATTATTATTTTTGTTATTTGACTGGCACACTCCTCACTCTCTACAGCTGTTTCCCTCTCAGGTGATCCTGTCTTTGGGCTGACACACTCCTCACTCTCTACAGCTGTTTCCCTCTCAGGTGGTGCGGTCTTTGGGCTGCCTGCGTTGGTCTGACTCTCTCCCTGAATTGACCAGCTGGACTTGCCCTGAACCTGTCTGGGCTAGACATAGGGAAAGTATTTATCATTGGATGGGGAAATAACTCAAAACCACAGAATAATGTACGAGAAATTCTCACAAAAAATAAGTACACCGCATTCATGTTTTTTTCTTTGCTCCACAACATCAACAGTCATTTTAAAATATAGATACAAGCTATAATTAAGCCTTGTTTAGTGCTCAGGGTCCAATATGACCCAATGTATTTTTTAAACAGTTTTTCTCAGTGGCTTTGGAGCATTTCTCACATCACTACTAACATTTGCACAACAGTTGGTGCATTCTCAAAACAATTAGTACAAACTGCAAAACCTTGTTGATAACCTGCAAAAGCGTGTCACATGCTCAAAATGGAGGTCATTCCTCAAAAGCAAGTATTCATATCAATGAAAGTGTGTGTGTCATAAAAAAAAGTCCTGACACCATCATTTATGAACAAGATAGTCAAATGGCTTTGTCATGTTTTCATGAGGACACTTTACTAGTGTTTTCCACTGCAAAAAAGTCAGATCTTTGTGACAATACCTGAAAATGCTCGAGACAGCACTATACACAGCCATTTGAAAACTACAGTAAAAGTAACACATTTACACACAAATTAAAGTTACACACAAATTATACCTATTAAATAGTTATCACCTCAGTAAACAATAAATGAATTGAAAGATTACAATAAATTCAATGTCAAATATTGCAAATTAAACTAATTATTTCCTATAGGTTTACTTGTGTTTTGTGCTGAAATTCAAAGTATCTCATCTGTATTTACAATACAGCTTGATTCTGCATCTCTATTTACAGCTCATTAGTCCATGTGAATGTTTACTGTTGCTATGGCAACAACAGACTGCTGACGTTAGCAGCTGTTAGCTAGCTTAGCAAAATCATCTGAACAATAATAACCCATAATATCATAATTCGGCATATTTAAACAAAATCAACCACAACTACCAACAGTCACAGCCCTTCAACTCTGGGCTAATATGTTGTCACATGTTAGATTGTCAAAGTTAGAAAAATAAGGGCTTCAATCCCTGAGGAGCTACGTTAGCATTAGCGGCAGCTGCATTCACTAGTATGCAGTTAGTTAGGTCACATCACATTCAATGTAAAAACGTTTTCTACTTTGTTTTGGACATGTCTCAAAAATGTAGCCTAGCCAGCCCCAGGCTAACGTTACTTACCATGTCTGCCTCCACTCGCTCATCATCGTCGAGTCCTCCTCGCTCGTCTCCCGGCACAGCAGCACCTGCTGCTGCTGGGGTGGTGACCCCGGCACCAAACAGGTCCGTCAATTGCGCACATTTAGCAGCCTCCACCTCCTGAGACTTCACCTTTTTATTCGCTGTTTCTCAGCGCCACCCAGGCGTTTCTTCCTCTTATACATTTTCAGACGCTCAAACTGGCTCAGCAGCAGCCCGTCCCGCAACTCCCTCCCATGCCATGAGGCCCCACCCCACCCTGGTTCGTCTTGTGATTGACAGCACTGTCAGGGCTCTCTGAGCCTGTCAGCCCATGATTGAATGACAAACAATAGACCAATAATATGTGTCGATGCTGGCAACACACTGCTAGCCCTCTGTAGCCAATCGGCCGGCCCAGTTGGAGGAAAAAAAAACATAGCAGACCGGACCGGCCCACATTGGGTCAATGGCCCACCTGGAAGATGCCCGGTATGTCAGATGGCCAGTCCACCCCTGCCTAGTACTGACACATTTAACCCCAGCTTTATTCCTCAGAAATCAGTCATTTGTGAAGCATCGACTTTACCTTCTTGTATCCCTGTCCTTTAGCATGGCTTTTAACCAGTGCCGAAACAACTCAGCACGGGGCCCCAATGCAAGATAATTTAACCGGGCCCTGCCCATCACAATGCAAAACAGACATGCTGTAACTGACGCAATCTCACAGCAGGTGCATCACCATTCAAATGACGACGGGCACCATTGACAGCTTTAACATAACCACAGCGCATAGATAGATATATGTTTCGAATCTGAATCTAATTTAATATTTGGTGGTGAAAGTGCACCAGGCACATATAGAAACATTATCACAACAACACAACACATAAAACAAATCACAGCGTCTGGTAGTGCAAACAGCTGAAACACTGTGACAGCGCACATTGCAATTCGGTGACACGGCAGAACACCAGATAAAAACAATCATAGCACATAAACACAACAAAAAGCACATAAAACAGCATAATCGCACACAGTGCACCGGCAGTGCAAACAGCTGAGAATAAAACCACACAGCGCGCAGATTGAAATGTGGTGACACGGCGGCACACCACAGATAAAAACATCACGGTTTTACTTTCCGGGCCTTCCGCTGGGCAAAGTCATTCATTAACTCCTTCAGATCCAGCTGGCTTGCCTTGGCATTCTCAATTGAGAGCATTGCGAGTCCTGATAAGTGGGCCTGTCCCATTGTGCTGCGCAAGTACGTTTTTATCAGCTTCAATTTGGAGAAGGACTGCTCGGCAGTTGCCACAGGCACTGGTATTGCCAAAAACAGCAGTAAATCGGTGCAGTCTTTCCCAAAGCTCGCAGCAATGCAATTGTTCTCAACAATCAACAACTTGGTTCTTCGGCTCTTTGGCAGCAATTCTAGCTTGTACTCCTGTGTATACGCCACTCATATTTGCTGCACCGTCGTGTCCTTGTCTTCTGCACTTTGACAGCTGTAATCCGTTTTCCTCTATAGATGCAATTATGTCCTTGACAAGTTCACTGGAGGATGAATCCGACACCTCACGGAAACCAACGAATGACTTGTTGATTTTCACATTACTGGCTACGCCATGAGCATGTCTCTCTATGGTGACATATCTGAAGATTTGACTCATCTGGTCTACTTCAGCAATATCCTGTGTTGTATCAGTAATAACAGAAAAAAAGGGAGCTGCTTGTATTTCATCCAGAATGTCTTTTTGGACACGTTTGGCCAGGATATCAATAAGCTCATTTTGTATCGCTGAGCTCAAGTATTTAACTGTGCCGGCTGGACGACCACTATTTAGCTCTTTTAAGACCGGATCATGTTTTGCCATAAGCTCGATGAGAGCGAGGAGATTGCCACTGTTCTGTTGGCCCAATATTTCCCGATGTCCTCTGAATGGAAAGTTGTTTGTAGCTAAAGTAAGTGTGACATTAATAAGATGGTCCAGTACCTTCCTCCAGTAGTTCGCTTCATCCAGAATGTCCCTTTCCATATCCTTGTCAATGGTTTTCTGACCCAAACGCCACTGGTCATAAATCACACATGCAGCTGTATGCCCCTCAGCCGATTCATGCAACTGGATTTTGGTGGATAAATTGTGCCAGTTATTTGTTTTCAACATGGCCTTCCCATCTCCAAACAACCAACAGGGCTCACAATAAGCCTCATCCAGCTTGGGCGAGTAACATAGCCATGCCCTTGGTAACTCCAAACCAGCTTTTGTTTTGCTGGGGTAGTAAGAGCCTGAAAAGCAGCGGTTTTCTTGTTTGGGATCCTGCGGGAAAGGGGCAGGGCCAAGGGGTTTGCATGGGCCCATAGATACTATATACCTTTTTCATTTGGGGGTTAACTTCTCCGGAAAGTGGCCGATGTCAGCTGAATGTTCATGCAATGATGTGATGGCAGCAGCTATTGTGATGTCGGGCTCCTCAGGCTCCGGGACCACCGGCTCCGCTCTCCCGGTGCTGCCAGCGGCTGCTGGTGTCGGGCTGCTAACAGCAGCGAGTGTTGAAATGGTTGAAATGTTAATGGTAGACTGCAACGGCGGCTCCGGCTGTGTCTCCGGGTCGGTGGGTGGCTGATCCTGCGGCCCAAACGCTTCCGCTGCCCCGGTGCTGCTGGTGCTGGTGCTGCAGCTGCTAGCGGCGACTGGTGAGTCAGATGGCGGGCTGCTGGCAGCAGCAGGGAGCGTTCGTTCTTTGCTCGGCTTCAGCTCTTGTTCAGCTTCCTTGTTTGTTTTTGGTTGAGTAAAACTGCTAATTTTATACAGCTTTTCCCTTTTCTCATTTGCCACCTCTAGCATTTCTCGCTTTTGGCACCCACTTTTATGTTTGTATTTCTCCATGACAACTCAATCTCCCTCCTTTTCGCCAACTCTTCTTCATACGGAAATTCGTATGACACATGCGCACAACACCAGCACAACCCAATCCTCCGAGATCATCTATAAATTTAAAATAGTTATTTTTATTTTTTATTTAAACTAGGCATATGTCTATAACCAGCCCATAACGTTGATGTAACACACACACACACACACACACACACACACCACAAAAAAAAAAGAAAAAAAAGTGCAGGGCCCGCACATGCAGTCGCATTGTCTGCATATATGGTAGTTTCGCCAGTGCTTTTAACACCAGACATGCCCATGTTGCCTACTTCAAATGTTTCCTTGCATGTCTTGCAGTAAGCCTGGTGTACTGTCACCTGCCACATGTCCTATCCAGTCCCTGAATTCAGGATTGTCCTTCCATTCCTCACTTAAGCCCAGAGAAGTTTCCTCAATTCTTCTCCTCACTTCCAGCAGAGAATCGGTACTGGCTGCGTGGGGTTCTTGACAACACAGAGCAAAGTTGAGTTTTGCAAGAACATTGTCTGGCCTGTTCTTGTAAACTTGAACTTGAAGATAATTCGAGGCACTTACCCTGTTCAGCCCAGTCCTGGACATCTCTGACCCACTGCTGCACAGTCCCATCATTGGCAGACATCTCTCCCTGAAGGGTCTCTAAGCTCTGCGTCTCCCTGTGAAGATTCTGCTGTGTCTGTGGAAAAAGAGAAACAGAAAGAATTTAAACTTTGTCCATTTCTCACACAGATTGCAATGTGGATCTTTTTCATGAAGATGAGAGTTACCTTCTGAAATCTTGTGCACAAGGTATTGCACATATTCTCCACCTTTCTGTAGTTCCAGTCCATGATCTGGACGGTCAGCATGTCTGTGCGGGCTGTTACAGATGAAAATACACACAGGGACACACTTTTATTAAAACCAGTACCATGCAGGGTAAAGTCTTTTTCTCATGACGCCATGCCTGCTGGCTTACATTAATACCTGTTGTTCACTATTTGAGCCCTTTTTTTCTTACTGTTTTAGTATGGGGTTGTGCTCACCGAACAATGCTTATTAACAACAATGCAGTCAAAATGTTCCACTAGAATACCTCTATAAGGTCGCCAATAGTCATGTTATGCTCTGTATATGATTGTTTAGGAAGTACAATATTATGTCAAAGCCTACAAACAACCTCCTTTGCCCATAAACGTTGTGTTTCTGTCAGTCCTGGAGAGGAAGGACCATTTCCACCTCCTCTCCCAAGGTGGAACCAGCTCCATCCTGATTGCCTCCTCCCATTTTATCTTTCATTTTAGGAATATACAGTGCAGTCCATTAGTTTGAGTCCAGTCAAACATTAGTTGTTGTTTTGTTTCTGTAATCCGGCACATTGGATTTGAAATTGAACAATGCCTGTGGTTACTGTGCAGACTTTCAGCTTTAATTTGAGGGTCTTTACATCAATATTGGGTAAAGCACGAAGGAGTCATGCAGGAGTCCTTTTTTAGGCTGACTGCCGGAGTCAGCCCTACACACGGGTCTGTATGTGTCTGACTGACTGACTGACTGACTGACTGACTGACTGAGTGAGTGAGTGACCGTACTTTCACAGCCGTAGAGAGAGAGTTGTGACATCACAATGGCGGATCATGGAGCATATTGGACCTCCACTGATGTGACTCTCTGTCTATACGGCTCTGGATACTTTGTTCTGGGAGTAGGCGGGGCTGCTCCTCCGCTGCTCGTCTGCTGTCCTCACCTACGTCCACTGGTGGGCGTCATCGGCCTCATGAGGTCAGTCCTTGTAACACATCGCCCACAAAAGCGCACATTGAACTGATGCGGTCAGCCACATATGAGGTTTTGACCTCTTGTTTTACAAAGTATCCCCAAAAGTAATTGTACTAACATTAAATAAAGTCACCTTATTTAATATTTTGTTGCTAATCAAATATCCTGTCACTATAAGTAAAGTATGGACAGGTGCAATTTCCGTGACCTTTTCCTCTCTGATTACTCCATAGTAAACTGCACGGAGCAGATAACCTTTATGGTTGCGTTTGTGCTTGATTATCATAAACATATTATGCTGTTGGAATCAGCCTTGAGACAGAGTAGTTAGTGGGGGCAATTAATGCGCAAATGATGGTGTTATTAGGTATCCATTCTAAGTGACGGGGACATGAGATACGGATCTCGTAATTGCAAGATAAGGGAGCCAATTGTTTTTTTCTTTGTTGAATGAAATGCGCTTCTGGACCTTTCAGATAAAGCTTAGAACATATCAAAATATTTTTGTATATGAGATTGTCATTTGTTATACATTTTTTATCCCATTTATTTATATATTAATCAATGTATAGTATTTTTTATTTTTCTCTCTGCTGATGTAAAGGTTTTGAGAAGGCTGTCAATTATTTCTTAATTCAACAAGTCATCTTGAAAAAAGGAGAAAGGGAGTGATTGACATGAAGAAGCAGGGGAACACCGCAGGTTCAACTCTCACTCTACTGTATCAGATCATAGTCTGATCAGACTCAAAGTTTACCAAACAGTCAGAAATAACAAGCTAGCTGGCATATTCTGTTCTTCGTTTGGATCTGATGAACAGTTCCCAGTGGACGGTGTGCTATGTCACAACTGTATGGAAAGCTTTGATAGTGAAGTTTAAATACCGACTGTGCAGCTCCAGCTCCAGCTCCAGCGGGCTGAAGCATCTAAGCCACCAATGATCTCTGCAAAGCAGTTTAAATTTCTCAGGCCTAAAGGAGAAATCACAAAAATGCATATAATGATTACTTTATATGTAGTTATACAACATTATAGCTCCACATTTATTGTTTTATTTATTATCACATTTAATGCATTATTGACTTATTTACTCTTCTTACTTATTTTTTTCCTATTTTATTTCCAAATAGTTTTAAATTGAGTAATTTATTTCTCTTTATATTTTCACATTTATTAATGAATTCTTTATTTTCTCTTTCTATGGCCCTCCTAATTCCATGAGTACACCACAGCTGCTTTTTCTTTCTCTTACTCTCCCTCTCATCCTGCAGATGTCCATGGTTCTGAAAAACACAACTTGTCCAAGGCAGACAGTGGCACTGTTCTTATGGATATCATGTAGCCTATAGCTTAACTGTTCAATCGTCCTGAGCGGCACAGAGTCCTTGCTGACTTTGACCTTTTTGATTGTGTAGAGCTCAAAAAGAAAAATGTGTAGGTGTTATAACACATTTATTATTCACAGACCTAAGTATCTACAGTATCGTTTCAGGTTAATTAACTGACCTGCACAATCTCTCCACTTCGTGTCACCAAGCCCTCTGTCTCCTTCAGGTCTTTGAGGGACGTCTCACTAGAAAGGGGCGACAGCAGCCTGACCCCCTTGATAAAGAGCTCCTCTGGCACTGGAACAGGCGCCGACTTGAAGAATATGGTGTCCTTCGTAACGTTTATCTCAAAAGGAGAGGCCGGGCCCCTCAGGGAGTACCCCTTTAACATGTAAGAGTCCCCTTCCTCAACTTTTGCCGTATAGGCTTCAAAAAGTGTGATCTTTTTTATGATGTTCCCGTCACTAATGGCCACCACTCTATTTTTGTTGTTACCGAGGGAGTGGGCTCCCCACTCTCAAAATTCTAGTAAAGCACCTTTGTCTCCCTTTTTATGGCCACATCGGCCACATGCAGTGGCCGCGGCTTTGTATAGGGAGTTTGGGGTCGGCTGCTGAGAACTTTTGATAGTTCCATTCTAAATAAAAACAAACAGAAATAGTTAAAAAGGGACAACTGTGACGTGCCCAGTCTGAACAGCAAGAACTGAACATGTCCTCCATCTGTGTTGCTCAATCATTACACAGCTGTGATCAGTGATGAGACAGAAAACCTCAGTGAGCTGCTGCGCTGATTCCTGCAATGTTCCATTTATTGTGAGTAAAACAGTTAGGTTAGCTCGTTTTGATGTGAGTAATTAGGTTAGCTCATCGACGGCTACAGAGTTGGTATGGAAGCTAACTGTTGCTATGGAAGCATATCATTGTCCCTTACTTAACTATCACAATGTTGATATTATATATTATATTATCTTATGTTAACCCATTTGTATAATATTAATGTTACGGCGTATTTTTTGTATAATAGGTTATAGATGTTTGTTAGTCTAGGTTAATCTCTATTAACACAATCGACATAGAAATGTACAATCTGTAGGCAGGGATGGCAAGTGTTCTGATTTCTATTTGTAGTACGCTTGTAGTCCGAGTTATATAGACCAAAAATGTATCAGCTGCGGTGTGTGCAGGAAAACTGTGGAGAGTAAAAGCAGGCGGAACGTAATGCGCCGTAATGACATCCCGGCTCCCATCAGCGACATCTGACGATGATTTAGCTTCTTATTGATCTCTATAAACAGACATCGTAGCAAGTTCAGCTAACAATCTGTTCTAGATCTAAAATTCAACTAAAATTCCCTGACGCTGTGTCACGAAAGCTGTTAAGCGTTTTGATTTTCTTGACTTCCTTGAATGCATCATCAGATTATCGAGCCGACCTCTGTTCAACACACGAGCATTTAAAAGTAGTTTTGTTCTCCTCTTGAGGACAGACCTGACAAAGCTTCAACTTTTTACTAATCTGCATCATGATGTTGAAATTTTGGCAAAGGTTAGAGCCGTTAATAACAAGTTAACAAGCAGGCTAAACAGTCAGAGTATAGTTGATTGATTAGCCGATATTCCACATACACACACCACATCCTCTTGTTTCGCAGACAAACCGTCCCAAGTGCTCTACATAAAAATCAGCCCACAGGCTGTAGGGCCGATGGAGGAAGTTGGGGAAGGTCTGATTTTATCAGTTCTTCTACTATCCCTTCACACATTGGCAATAAAAATGTTATTTGATTGATGAATATATGTGAAATCTTACAGATAGCCCCTTTAACATTTTCTTAATTTGTTCATTCTAGCAATGAAAGGGTGAAAAAAGTGATGATTGGAGCTGCTTTGCTCCAAAATCATTTTGGATCGGGGGTTTAACTTGGTCTACAAAGAGGCGTCATTTCAACGCATTTTATTTTTTATAGCTACAAAAATCATAAATATGGTGCTTTATGGGCTGTGTGATGTTAAAAGAGGGTCAGAGACATCATAAAGGGAGCAGTTTTTTCTCCACAGAAGAAAAAAAATGGAGACATCAAATGCCCAAGTACTTGGACGTTGCAGCTCTGACTGTGACTTGGATGCTGATGAAGTTTATTAAGTCCTGACAGACATAAACTTTAGAAAATCCTGTAGCCAACAGGGATGAGGTGCTGAACCATTGGAGTATTGGGAGGCTTTCATCGAGCGGAGTTCTCTGAATATCCAAGAATGATTATCTGGACACAGGTTCAAGTCCCTGCTGGGGCAAAGCTTGTGATTCATTGTCAAAGATATGTAGATTTTGAATAGGCTAGAGAAATGTGACTCCCACTCAGGTGATTAACAATTATGTTATAGTTTGCTTTGTCAGTGTAACATACACATTCATGTATGCATTCAAGTATGTACTTTTTACCGATCACTATACATTATAACATATATATGAGACATGTAGGCATTAATGTGTTTATGTACAATGACAGAATAAATATTAAACAGGGATCCCAAAGTGCAAGGTCACACATACACAACAAACATTTTTGCCTGTCCTTTGACAAATATAACTATATATATGTATGTATGTATGTATAGATGTTTAGTAATTTTCATCTTTTTTTAAATTTTAGTGCTAAAGGGTGACGAAAGTGATGATTACAGCGACATTTCTCCAAAATCTCTTTGCAGCGCGTGAAATACTACGGAGCCCCGGAATGCAATAACACTGCGCTCAGTTTGTGGCCGGCAGTATACGTGTAACTGATAAAGAAAAAAAGGAACATTCACAATTTCACTTGCTGATCGACACTTTTCGGCTCTTACCAGCCTGTTGACATGGCGACAGTGGCGATTTTCATTATGTCACTCTGATGTCTGTGCGTCAGCCCACTGCGCAGTTTGGACATGTTCAGGTTCATCACTCGCGTAGTTATCTGCTCCCATAAGTAGGTTGTCCAAATGCTCTCCATCTTTTGATACAGTAAGTAAACGATCTGACGTAGATTCCTCCTTTATCGGTGCGCTACACTGCAGTTTGATCAGCTGAGTGAAGACAGTAACGCCGTGCTCCGTGACAGGTTCGTTGCGGCCATGCATGTAAACATTCAACACTGTTCACTAGTAAAGCAAAACCTGTAACCCTGTCTGGCTCATCCAACTCTGCCGCTGGCTTTCCTCTCTGTGCCATGAACTGGACACGGCTCCACCAGCGGACCTCAGCCCATTCGTAATATTGTGTTTAGATAACAGAGCATCACATTGGAGCGTCACAAAATCCTCAGCTGTATCTTTGACACCTCGAGTTTATAGCGTCCTCCTTGGAGTGCGTTAGGAAGAACAGCTCCTCATACAGACACTCTTCTGCGTCGTGCGTAATGGTACAGACGATTTGTGGTGAAAGTTTGCCAGTAGCCTATACGCCAGGGTTAAGCCTTGGACAGCCTGTACTGATTTAAGTACAGTAAAAGTAATGTCTTAATGACTTCACAATAAACTGGTGAGACGTGCCCCCTCCCCATCCAGCTCATCATCTGTTGCCTATGTGACAGAATTGAGCATATGTGTATGTGTGTGTGTGTGTGTGTGTGTGATATGTTATATGTTAACAAGAGGTTCACAGACATTATAAAATTAGCAGTTTGGAACACTCCCCAAAGACGAAGAAAACAGAAGACTGCACTTGCCCAGCTACTTGGCCATGCAGCTCTGACCATGAAGTCACAACGATCCCTGGATGCTGATGAAGTTAATTAATAACTGAAAGGCAATTGAGTCAAGCTTTGTCCCTGTATTACATTTTTTATATATTTTTATAATTGGTGACTGGGATGCACTGCTCACTTGTAGTCTACAATCATTTTAGCCGCTATGTGACTTGAAATTTGCAATGGGGTCCATGGTCGTCTGTTAAACGACTTTTCTCCTGAAGAATGCCCACTGGGGTTTGTCTCCACATGCTGTGAATGTCAGGAGCGGGAGATGCAGATCATCATAGCAGTTTGTAATAACACTGCGTAGGGAGGAGACAGACATTTAATAACGTGAATCTGTGTGTTTGTTGTGTGTGGATATCATGACAAACAGAAAAAACAAAAAGCTCCGGCACTCACAGGATCAAGTAACACTGACTTTAATGTGGGTCACAGATTAACGCGTTTCGGCTCTTATGCCGTCTTCAGCATACTAAGGAGAACAAAGGAGCTGATACATATGCCCAGGTGAGAGGAAATGAGTGAAAGGACCGCCCCGCAGGAAGGAAGGAACGCAGGAAGTGTGTCAACTTTTCACTTTCTACAAATGACATGGACAGATCCCTTACTAAGTCAAATACATGGCAGAAAATATAAACTAAAATGTCTTTGCCTCCACAGACAGTCAGTTAGGGTTTCAACAGCCCATTTACAAACATAAATTCGATACATTATACATATGACACAGTGCGTATCATAATCCATATTAACAAGGACAAGTAGCAAAAAGTAATTGGTTTACATGATTAGATTAAGAGCTGCATGTCCCTGCCAAAAAAGTACAAAATCCTGCACAAGGTACAGAACCGTCCCACATGTACAGACATAGAATACATAGAATAAATCTGGTTACATAGGGAAACTTACTCTTCTAATTCATATATAGAAATATAAATATATACACATATAAATACCTAAATATATATATACATACCTATACCCATATATACACACGTGTGTACAATGCACACATTTCAAAGGATTAACCTTTCCGATGCCCTGAAATTTGAGAGAACAGACATCATGGCCTGCTGCATTGAAATGTCTGGCCACCGGAGATTTTTCATCTTTGTTTCTTATGTTGCTTTTATGTTGAGAAATCCTTGTTTTTAGCTCACGTTTAGATTTACCTACATAGGCTAGCCCACAGGGGCATTTCAAGAGGTAAACCACATATTTAGTTTTACATGAGATTGTGTTCTTGATATTAAACTTCTTACCAGTATGGGGATGGAGAATGACGTCACCTGGGGGATGGTAGCTGCTGAAGTGTAAAAGAGTATTCCTATCAGTTTGTTTCTATAAACACTGGTGCTGAGATGCTCAGTTTTCTTAACAAATACATCGAGAAATGACACGGACTCTCTGCTGTATTCTAAGGAAAACTTGATAGTAGACATGCCAGAATTCAAGTGTATATTGAAAGCTTCTAGTTGGTCAATAGTACCAGAGAATACACAAAAGATGTCATCAATGTAGCGGAACCAACATTTCAGCTGAGAGAAAAAGGGGTTATTATTGTAAACATGATCCTCCTCAAACTTTCCCATGAAAAGATTGGCATAATTAGGGGAACATGAACTACCCATGCCGACCCCTTGGCACTGTAGGTAAAAAGAGTCCTCAAATTTAAAATAGTTTTTGTTAAGAACCAGCTGGGTGAGTTCCACCAAAAAGCCAGTAGGGGGGGGTCTTATTCTCTCTTAAGTCAAGAAAGTGGGAGAGAGCTTTTAAGCCTTCCATACGTGGGACATTAGTGTACAGGCTAGTGATATCCATAGTGCACAGTAAATCTGTGTCCTGAAGATCATGAATGGAAGAGATTTTGTTAAGGAAGTCGGTGGTGTCTTTCAATTAAGAAGGGAGCATAAATACCAACTGTTTGATGTGTAAATCAATAAATTGTGAAATAGGTTCCATGAGGGACTGGTTGTCAGCCACTATGGGACGTCCAAGGACTGGTTCAATGCATGATTTATGAATTTTGGGCAGAGTATAAAAAATAGGGCATATTGGGTGTTGTTGCAACATGAAATCAAATTCGTTTGTAGAGATGAATAAATCTTCTAGAGCTTTATTCAGAAAACAATTTATCTCCAGAGAAAATGTAATGGTGGGGTCATAACTCAGGGGAGTGTAAAAATCATAGTTTCTATACGCTTCTTTGCTTTGAACCACCACTGCACCTCCTTTATCAGCACTCCTTATAACAACAGAATTATCATTAGACAGACTGACAAGTGCATGACGCTCTTTAGAGGATAAATTTAAAAAACCTTTATTTTTCTCAGTTTTGAAAAGAGATGAAGTGCCCTGTTCTACTAATCTACAAAAAGTGGCAACAGAAGAATTGTTCACTGGGGGTATGAAAGTACTTTTATGTTTTAAATTGATACTGTCACGTTCAGACAGACAACAGGACCCAACTGAGCAGACCTGAGACAGAGCAGATTCGTTTAACCGTTTATTGGCAGAGTTCGGTACACAGGAGATCAGTCAATGAGGCAGCAGAACAAAAATCGGCAGGCAAAGTCAAAACCAAGGCAGCAAACTAGAAAGGGCAGAAGTACAAAAGCGCTGGACAAAAAGGAGAACACGAGGAAAACTGATCATACACTGGGAAACCAACACGAGGAATAAACGCCGGAAAACTACTCACAAAGGATGCAGACAATCTGACAAAGACACACTGGGGAAGACAGGCTAATATACACAAGAGGGGAAGAGACAACGAGACACAGGTGAAAACAATAAGCAATCACACACACAGGGAGTAAAGAAACCTCAAATGAACGCAAACAGGAAGTACAGACAAAAACTCAGGTCCTGACAGATACAATCATTGGCTTCTCAGGAGGGGAATTTAGCTTGTTCTGCTTATGGGAAGGTGACGGAAGAGGTATTTTGTCCAAAAATGCTCTAAGTTTAACAGATCTGAAGAACTTAAATAATTCTAATCTAGTTTGAAAAGAGTCAGCAGTCTTAAACAGAACAAAAGATAAACCCTTAGACAATACCGACAGTTCATCCGAAGTCAGGGGTCTGTTGGAGAGGTTGACAATGTTCAAGTCCTCCGCCGTCGACTGTCTCCGGTGCAGTCGGTGCTTCTTGCCCCCCCTCCTCGTTGGGCGCCTTTTAAGGTGGCTCTGGTGAAGTGATGGAGTACCTCTAAAAAAGAGTGTGAAGCAGCAGAAGGGCCTTCATTTCCCGAGTCCTCCGTGGATGGATGTAATGAGGATGCAGAAGCCTCTCGTCTGAATGGACGGCGGTGTGTGTCTGTTAGCCATGCGTAAACACGATTGTGGATATCATGACACAAACTGCAACATCTGCTGGATGAGCACAAGAAGTAAAAATATGAATCTAGTCTGTTGGGAGCTTTATTATTGACCGCAAGAAGATAAATAAAAAATAAATACATTTTACATCTCTCTGGTGTTTCTTAATTTAGTAAATTTTCAAGTCATTATTATATTACTGTTATAATTAGGACACCGTATTCAAGGCTGTGCATGCTGCCCAGAGTACTCTACATAAGGTATCTTGGTACAAAATAAAATCTACTCGTCAAACAACTACATATGAACAAAAGGAGGTCCTGAACTGTTCAGATAAGGTGCAGAATGCATATCACATACCTCATCCTCCTCTTCAGGGATGACAGGAGCCCTTTCTTCTGCCACTGTCCTCTGTGCCAATGGGTCTTCATTCAGGAAGACACCAAAGTATGTGTTTTGGTACCATGCCACATCGTTTCCTGACTGAAGCAAAGAGGTGGAGGCAACAAACTGTATGGCTGGAGCTTTTACAGTACGTTGTTACTGAAATGTACTTACCAGTTCTAAGTTGCTGCTGAGTGCCATTTCCTATGTCTCCTTTCCTTTTCTTTTGCCTGGATCATCCTGAACTATCAAATGTATGCAATGGCCCATGGCCTCTATGTTTGTGGAGGTTGGATGGTTGAGGTTTATACATTTCAGCAACTATTAGCTTTAAAAAGTGCAATATGGATGCTTAGAATGCCCCAGGATGTCTAACAACATTTTTCTACCAAACATTATCCATGATAACTGACCCTGGAACAATCCTCTCTCTCTATCTCTGTCTTTTATTTGATCTATTTCCTTCAATCTATCAATCGCAATAAGATACCGTTAACCAACAGAACTGGTGGATTGGTTCATTTCAGTTTTGACTTAATAAGATATTTAAAAAACAATACAATTTAAGGTTCAAGATGACATACTCAAAAACATTTAATAAAATACTTACAGCATGTAGAAGTTCTCAATGAGTAGCATGCACCACCATGCTTACAACGAAAAGGGAACACCACAAGGATGAATGTGTCTCTCTCTTGCCTTCCTCACTGACATCAAAAGCTGACTCAGTCTCAAAGTAGAGGGCATACTGTGAAAGAGTAAAAGAGTAATGCACTCAAAACTCAAGTGGGAATTCCAGTTGAAAAACAGTGAACAAAAGAATTCATAATCTCATCAAATTACCATGAGCGCATGTTGGAGACCCTTGTCATGGTATGTCCTATTGCATGAAGAAGGTGAGATTATTATTGTTTTAAATTCCGCTGTTTTCAGATTTTATAATGGGTGCAGATGGCGCCGGCTAGAGTCCATGATATCATCGTTCAGCTTCCTCTTCCTCACTTTGAACTTCTTTTTCCTCACGTTCAGCTTCTTCTTCCTCACGTTCAGCTTCCTCTTCCTGTCTTTGAACTTCTTTTTCCCCACGTTCAGCTTCTTCTTCCTCACGTTCAGCTTCCTCTTCCTCACTTTGAACTTCTTTTTCCTCACGTTCAGCTTCTTCTTCCTCACGTTCAGCTTCCTCTTCCTGTCTTTGAACTTCTTTTTCCCCACGTTCAGCTTCTTCTTCCTCACGTTCAGCTTCCTCTTCCTCACTTTGAACTTCTTTTTCCTCACGTTCAGCTTCTTCTTCCTCACGTTCAGCTTCCTCTTCCTCACTTTGAACTTCTTTTTCCTCACGTTCAGCTTCTTCTTCCTCACTTTGAACTTCTTTTTCCTCACGTTCAGCTTCTTCTTCCTCACGTTCAGCTTCTTCTTCCTCACGTTCAGCTTCCTCTTCCTCACTTTGAACTTCTTTTTCCTCACGTTCAGCTTCTTCTTCCTCACGTTCAGCTTCCTCTTCCTGTCTTTGAACTTCTTTTTCCCCACGTTCAGCTTCTTCTTCCTCACGTTCAGCTTCCTCTTCCTCACTTTGAACTTCTTTTTCCTCACGTTCAGCTTCTTCTTCCTCACGTTCAGCTTCCTCTTCCTCACTTTGAACTTCTTTTTCCTCACGTTCAGCTTCTTCTTCCTCACGTTCAGCTTCTTCTTCCTCACGTTCCTCAGAGTGAATACAGAGAAAATGAGGAACTGTTGGAGGCTTTCTGCAGTGGACTGCCTCAGGTCTCTGAGGAGACCAACTCCCAACTAGAGCGCCCTCTGGGAGCTCATGAACTGTATGCAGCCCTCCAGAGCATGCAAGGACACAAGGCCCCGGGCATCGATGGACTCACTGTGGAGTTTTACAAAGCCTACTGGGACATCCTGGCACATGACCTGTTGGAGGTTTTTAATGAAAGCTTGGTCGCTGGTTCGCTGCCGCTATCTTGCCGTAGAGCTGTCATCACTCTCTTACCAAAGAAAGGAAATGTGTAAGAGATCAAAAACTGGCGTCCACTGTCTCCCCTCTGCACAGACTACAATATCCTCTCTAAAGCCTTAGCCACTCGCCTGAGAGGAGCTATGGAGCAGGTCATCCATCGGGACCAGACGTACTGTGTTCCCGGCAGGCCTATGGTAGATAATATCTACCTAATTCGAGATGTTTTGGAAGTCTCTCGTTCATTAGGCTTGAAAACTGGGTTGATCTCATTAGATCAAGAGAAGGCATTTGACTGCATTGAGCACTGCTTCGTCTGGAAAACTATGAGGAGGTTTGGGTTCAGCGATGGTCTCATTGCCAAGATCCAGGTGTTGTATTGTGACAACATGACAAACCAATGGTAGTTTGTGTGCTCCTTTTGGGGTGCATAGGGGCGTTGGGCAGGGCTGTGCGCTGTCTGGGATGCTCTATGCACTCTCTCTGGAACCCCTCCTCCAGAGAATACGCTCACGTGTTCAGGGTCTGTTTTTATCGGGTTTTACTAGTAATGTGGTTTTATCTGCCTATGCTGATGATGTTGTTGTTTTAGTCAAGGATCAACAAGATGTCAACACATTAATCAGTATCACTGAAAGGTTTTCCGTTAAGTCTGGTGTGACGGTGAACTGGGGTAAGAGTGAGGCCCTTGTTGTGGGTGAGTGGCGTGAAGGCCTCCCCGTTCTCCCTCAAAGCCTTTTATGGAAAAGAGACGGCTTTAAATACCTCGGCAACTTTTTAGGAAATGAAAATGTGCTAAAAAAGAACTGGGAAAATCTCACTGAAAAAGTTGAGTACAAATTAACGAAATGGAGATGGTTACACTCCCAGATGTCGTACAGGGGCAGGGTTTTGGTTGTAAACAGCCTTGTAGCCTCTCTGTTGTGGCATCGGCTAGCCTGCTTGGATCCTCCAACAGGTCTGTTGGCTAAGATCCAAAGTGACATGATCAATTTTTTCTGGAACGGTTTGCATTGGGTGCCACAGTCTGTTCTGTTTTTATCCAGAGAGGAGGGGGGGCAGGGCCTGGTCCACCTGGCCAGTAGAACAGCCACCTTCAGGCTGCCTGCTGCTCACAGGACCGTCTGACTTAGTGTGGAGGGATGTGGCCAGCTGCATTTTCAGGCATGTCAGTAACCTGGGGCTGGATGCTGCTCTGTTTTTAACTGATTTTAAAGTTTTAAAGTTAACTGGGTTACCTGCTTTTTAAATCCTGTGCTCTGTTTAAATGGAAAACAATGCAGAAATGTGACTCTCTGCACTGGCTGTTGATGGAACCTTTAGTCTGTGCTGCCAGATTTGATATATGTTGTAGCTCCATTCCAGGGCTGATGGGGGCGCTGTGCAGCACAAAAACGGTTGTTTTAAAGCAGCTGATAGTCACTGCGGGGCCAACCCAGCGAATGTTGCAGCAGTAAGCTCGTTGCTGGGGATACGCTCTGTCAGGCTGCTGCAGGAAAGCCTGGAGCTCTGGAGGCAGAAGCTCTCTGCAAAAGAGAAGAGCCTCCTCCGACTGTACAGTGAGGGAGGGGTTCAACCTGACCCCATGGACACTTTTCCTGACCTCAACCTGAACCCGGGGTTCGCAGAGCTCAGTGGTCCCCTCCTAACCGTGCGGAATATGGAAAAATTAAACCTGTGCAGCCTGGACGGAAAGACTCTGTACATGAACTGTGTAAAAACTATAAACCAGAAGAACTTGTGCAACAGAGCGGCCTCTGTGTGGACCGACAGACTCGGGGGACAAACCCCCCAGTGGAGGACCTTGTATAAGGCACCTCTTTTTGGTCTCATTTTCTCTCGTCCTGTTTTCATCTGTGGAGTCAAACACAGCAAAACTAATAAATCCAAGTGGCAACTTTTAAACTTTTTAATCGGAGAAGCAAAACTGGCAATTTATATAACTCGGAGGGACAAACTGCAGACTGGACCTACACTTGATGTTGTGGCCTTGTGGAAGTGCAACATTAAAGCCAGGCTGAGGCTGGAGTTCTGCTTCCACAAGGCCACCGGGAACATGGAAAAGTTCCTGCAGCTGTGGGATTATGAGGACGTACTGTGCTGTGTGTCTGATCAGGCAGAGCTCAGGTTCAGTGATTGTCTTGGCTGAGGTTTTTTTTAACGTAACGTCACGTCTGTCTGTTAGTTGTTGAAATAGGTAAATAAAGTATTTGTTAAAAAAAAAACAACCTTCAGCTTGTTTTTCCTCACGTTCAGCTTCTTCTTCCTCACCTCCAGTTTCTTCTTCCTCAAGTCAAGCTTCTCCTTCCTCACATTCAGCTTTCTACAGCTTTCAGCAGTTAATTTCACATTCCTGCATTTCCAGCAGTGTCACATTCTGAGGACGTAACATCTCCTGAAGCTATAATGATCACAGACACATCACCTCAGCCTAGTTGAATCAAACCTTAGTGGAAAATACTCAAACTGTTCCACCAAGAAAAGAAACGACTGTAGAGTTCTGCAGGTATAATGAACACTTTCAAGACAGACTACTGTTCATAATTCAAGGTTCTCTGTGGAGCTCATACAGACCTCTGTGAGAGGGTTCATGTCTATGTGCTGTATGTTCACCATGCCTCACGTGCAAGTGTACATTCATGTGTTCACAGACTGAGAGAGGACAACTCAGGTCTGTTACAATGAATGAAGGTTTGTTAAAGGAGTGAAGAGGAACCGTGACACTGTCTGTCCTGCCTCTGAGGACCCTTTAACCATGAGGAGACACTGCAGGGATTAACTTTGATGACTCATTGTTTCTTCCAGGTGAACGAGCCACTGATGTCTCTGAAAGGACGACAGGTCGAACGATACAAAATCACTACTTTTATTAAACAATGAGACTTTTCCAAAAGACACAACATGCAATACAAAATGATACAAAGTAAAACAGTTGGAACCTCCTACTCGGCTTCTGCATGTTTGACCAGAGTGTGACAGACGCTTCTTTCACTCAGATAAAAGTAAACCTCCTCAAAGTCCACGTTCACTTCTGAAACACGATTCTTTGATTCACACAGAAGCCTCTCCTTATGTAGGAAGCTACATAAGCTAACGTTAGCTCCTCTGGGAGGTCTGAAACGTCTCTGGCTTTGTCAGATGATGACCGAGTCCTCGGCTGTGGGTGTAACACTAGTTCACCTGTTTAACTCATCACTGAATGTATTCAAATATAACTTATTGGTGAATACAGAGTGAAGATTGGACTGAACATTTGATGCCACAGTGTTATGTGAATGTCTCACTCCACAGCGAGCTAACGTTAGCTTAGCTTATTCACATGTGTGAACCATGCGTTTGTATTGTGCACGCGTGTGTCCTCCTGCTGCGAGGAGATTCACTCAGTTTCACTTTATCTCTGTTGGTCTCTGTGTCTCAGCCCCCTGCAGTGATGACCAGGTGAACCTGTGGAAGCTGTGACATCGCTGGGGGTGTGGCTACACATTCCTGACCACGCCCACACGCTGTCATCAGAGGTCAAGGTTTAGATTAAATATCAGTTCTCCTCTCGCCCTGAGCTCCTCCTGTAGTTCTTACGCTTCATCTTCCTGAAGGAGGTGAAGCTGGGGTTCACCTCCCCTACCTTCTCCTCTACCTCCTCCTCTTCACCCTTCTCTTTCTCCTCCTTTGTTCCCACAGTTTGTTTCTCCTCAGCCTCTTCAACAATCTGCTCTGTTCTCCTACCTCCTGCCTTGTGTTTCTCCCTGCCCTTCCCCTTCCCCTCCTCCTCCTCCTCCTCCTTTTCCTCCTCCTCCTGCAGGTGACTGAGGTGCGTCTCCTTCTCTTTGCTCCTCACAGCTGACGGCTGTTCAGCAGGTTGATCCCTCGTCAGTCTGCTAGGTCTGGAGAAGATCATCTTATGCTGGAGGTGACAGGAGGAGGAGTCACTCTGGCTCTCCTGCTGCTGCTCCTTCCTCTGCTCCTCCTCCCTCCTCTGCCCCTCCTCCCTCCTCTCCTTCAAGTCAGACAAGAAGCTGAGGGCGGCCCGGCTGTTTCCCTGCTCGCTGGTCTCGCTCACCTCCTCCAGGCTGTAGTGGGTCCAGCGCTCTGGGTGCAGCAGGTAGTCAGGGGCCCCCCTCCTCTTGGCGGGGGTGGGGGAGCTGGGCGGAGGCTGGCTGGTCTTCCTGTTGGGAGGAGGAGGAAGAGGCCGAGCGAACACTCCGTCTGAGCCGCTCTGCTGGTTCACAGAGGAGGAGGAGGAGGAGGTGGAGGAGGAGGAGGTGGAGGAGGAGGAGGAGGAGGAGGAGGAGGAGGCAAGCCGGGCCACGCTGTCCAGGCAGTCGAAGATGCTCTGGCTGCGGTGAGAGAAGGCCGAGCCCCCCCCCCTCAGACTGAACGGACCCTGAGCTCTGAGTCCAGCAGGAGCACAGACCTCCTCCTCATCATCTTCATCACTGTGGTCCAGCTCGGGGTCAAAGGGCGCGGTGTTGGGCCGCTCCTCTGGCTCAGAGTCATCACTGGCCGACAGCTCGTCCACGTCATCTCCAAGGTCGCTGCCATTCTTCTGATCACACATGTCTGCAGAGAGCGTCAGCTGAACACAGGGCTGCTGAGGGAGAGGAGGGGGGAGGAGGGGGAGGGAGAGAGGGGGAGAAGGTCAAGATAGGAACAACTTAAAAACAAGTGTGTGGTCTTCACCAGCGTCATCACACACACAGGTTTAAACACACACACGAACAGGTTTAAGTCATATATGTATATATTCACGTGGAGGCAAAACAGAGTTGTTCAGCACACTTTATGTAAAACTAGTGGATAAATGAGCCTGTATATTATAGTTAGCCTGTGTTTCTAATACATTTATTTATAGTTTGGGACATTGATCATGCTTGGCAAGCTCACTATTGTTTGGATTTTATGTGTGGGAGAATAAAAATACCATCTATGATACCAACACCTCACTGTCACCTGATGTGAACAAAGTCTTCATTTGTTGTTGTTATTTTAATTGGATGGAGGAGTTTGTATACCAAGAGCTTCTTCATACAAGTTCTCAGTATATGTTATTCAGGGGTTTTAATAGTTATTTCGATATATTGCAGATATGTTTATTAAGACAGCGTTCATGAGGAATGAGTAAAGCATCACATTGTGAATGACAGTACTTTGATAAACCCGTTTGGTGTCTGTCTGACACTTCATTAAGTTTAATGAATAATGATGAATAAGACAGAAGTCTCATCACTTCCTTGTGGGCGGTGTCAAAGCTTTTTTCAGACAGTTGGCGCTTCATTTAAAACCAGAGCAAGTCGTTTCCCATCATGCACGGCGCCATGCAGTCGGTGGAGCCTGGCCCTGAAAATTGCGGCCACCTCGCTCCCACGGGACTTCAAAGTCTCGCACAGTCGGGTTTTCAGAGCTGGGTGGACAACAATCTAACCGTCAGGCCATGCTCATCTCGGAGGAGCCTAATGGCAGAGCTCTGTTTCCACACATTGACATTTAGTCACATTCATCCTCTAATCTTTTCAGCCCACATGAACACACAAACTACCAACGTGTGTGTGTGTGTGTGTGTGTCCATGTGGTCAAAGTCACTCCTTGGATAATCTCTATTTACAGATGCTACATAGAAATGTAGAATCCGTAGGCAGGGACGTGGATTTCCAGGACGGCAAGTGTTCTGGTTTCCATTTACAGTAGCCTTGTAGTCCGGGTAGTATTGACCAATCACGTATCAGCAGGCTGTGGCGTACGCAGGAAAAACAGTGTGGAGAGAAAAAGCAGGCTGAACATAATGCGCTGTAATGACACCCCAGCCTCCGTTCAACAAACTTCATTTTTAAGTAGTTGTCTGACCTGACAAAGCTTCACATTGACTTGTTACTAATCTGCATCATGATGTTATTTCAGCAAACTTAAGAGCCATTAATTAAAGTCAATCATAAGAAAATCTGGTTCTTTTTCTGTAACAAAGCAGCACGCAGAAAAAGAACCTCCAGCTACACGCCCCGACATGTTCACAGGTGTGCCCAGAGGCTGTATTGTTGTCAGACTATAACCGATGGGATCCGAGGTTGCTCCTTGAACAGAGTGCCTACATGCATGATCATGAGAGCAGGGTGAGTCCTGAATCTGACCTCAGCTCAGTTTATCACAGACTTCTGCAGCTGATGTGACAAGGACACCGTCAATAAAATTACATCAGGTGTGTTTGGTGTTTTTATCTTTGAAGTCTACAGAGCATCATGAACATGTTTCCTGATGTCGTTTTTATAGTTTTATTATTATTCTTCAGTAAAGTGGTCCAGAGCACATCATCTGTTCCTCTGACAGGAACTCTGCGGCTTAATGTGGATCATATATGAAATCTTTCTGTGACTGAAGCATCCCATTATTGATATACGGACTGAGTGTTGTCTACCGGTGGACTCTCAGAGCATGGTGCGCCTCTGTGGGGAGTGTCTACCCTGTCAGACTGATGCCTGCACCACAAGGATCTGTGGGTCTGTAATCCATCTTTGGTCTGAACTCAAGACTCCTCAAAGCAGACTCACTTCACATTAAACATTAAAACGATTTAGCTGCACGGCTAACCTGCTCCGGAGCAGGTTCACTTCAGAGGCACGGCCAATCAGATCTGTCCTGTGGCAGCAACCATGTAGGCGTTTGTCCTCACTCTGCCTCTCTGATGATCAATCTGAGTTTTAAAAGACAGGACACCATTCAAACACACAGAGGACTTCTGAACACGTGTTTCATACTGATTATTAAAGTAGTGCTGGATCAGTGGATTCAAATGGAGACGTGGTGAAAGTGCATGTACTGTGTCCGGACAAATACTGTAGTTAACATTCATTCAGAGGGACTGTTCGAACTACAAACCAGCTACATTAATTAGGGAATGTTTACAGGATGTGATACACATCTCTTACAGTTAATATGTGTACTAGTAGACCACACATTTAGTTACTTAATCAACTAGCTAGTCTCCATCTTTACAGTCAGACTGGGACAGGCTAACACGTGAGATGCTTTATTAAACAGTGTTTTCCCACTGCAGACCCCCATAGAGCAGCACACAGCCGGCCCGGGCTTCTCCCCCTCACTGTCTCACGAGGCTAAGCTTTATTTAACCCTGCAGATACACTCACGCACGAGCTCAATGATTTAGTACTTTATATTACGATGGCAGAATTTAACTGTGAAACATCAATCAAACGCGTCCACGATGTGCGTGAAGCAGCGTGTTAAGGCCGCATTAGCTGAACACCAAACAACGATTGTTAGCATGCTAATGCTAACTGATGCGGTGATGAAAGTTTACAGAGCTTTGCGACTGTTCCGCTAAACCACATCCCGTAGCAGACATACTATACTTCCATAGACTGACCCTCTATGTTACACATGTATTCATTAGTTTAGGGTTAATTCCCCGCGGGTTACCTGACTGCTGGCGTCACGACCACAGCAGGTTGTGTGATCCGCCAGTCACAACACTCTCTTCTTCTACGTTACCGTCACTGTTACAGGCTTTACCCACACTACTGCTGCCCCCCAGAGGTTATACGTTGCCGCTGCAGCAGAATGTCGTTCCCGAGTCTAAAACCAGAGACTGTATAAAAGTCATTGGTCTAAACACATTGTCATCAGCAGAGAATAAGCGCAAAGTCACACCATGAGTAATTGAAAAAGTACACAAACTCAGATAATTAGTTTACAAAAGAAGGATAAGAGAACGACCTGTCATTTTATAAGGTCTAGAACAGCACTGCAAAAGCGGACTGCATATGCTCTACACTCTTTTCCTTATTGGCCGGACAGGACAGGAGTTCGGGAATTAATGGGCGGGACTTCCTGCAGTTGTACAGTTCCTGATTGGCTGTGCCTCTGTAGACCGGGAATATTTTGAAAGTATCTGGGTGTGACTGTTCGGTTTGTGTTTGTCAAACTTAACAGACGCTGCTGACTTTTAGTCAGTTGAAACTAACCCGAGTAAAGTATTGAGTAATTATTTTAATTCTTTATGGAGCGAGAAGCCGGAGAAACACAGTCGGCAGTAAACACTGTGGACGACATGGCGGACATCGTGGTCGAGGATCAGGAGTCCTTCGTTAACGTTGAGCTCGACATGGTGAAGAACTGCGGGGACATGTCCGTCATTACTCAAGGTCTGGTTAACGTTATTATTGTTTAACGTTACAATGTTTCAGTGTTAAATAATGTCACTGAAAACGCGGAATCTGTTAGCTTCACCACTTAGCCTACGGCATACGCTCAGTCGTTGGCACGTTGACGTTGTCATTAGTAATATTAACGTAACGGCCTGATATGAAGTCAGTTTTCTTTTAAGCGTCTTTGAGTATATACCTCTGTTCCAAACCACACGCTGTGCAGTCATGTCTAACAGTATTGTAAACAGGACTCAACATTAATCAGCTGGTTAACACCTGTGTCGGTGCTTTATGGAGCTGATGCATGTGACGTCATCATGCTGCTGTTACATTTCTACAACCCCCAACTGTACCAAGTTAATGTCATTAATGATAACCTTTATACCTCCGCCCATTAATTCAATATAATGGACACAGTCTTCACTTGAACTGGTTTCAGTCCGAGCTGCAGCTAATACCAACATAGACCAGTCTGAGCAGTGAGTCTCACAAATGTAAACATGTTGTGTTTGTTTAATGTTGTGTTTGGCCCTATTCCCTCAGCTCATGTTAAACTTTTTCACGTTGGGCTCAGGGGTCACCTGGGTTACCATATCTATCTATCTATCTATCATAGAGCCACCTGACAGTCAGTGAAGACTTGAAGTCATTCATGCATCTATTCATCTGTGAGATGATAAGGCTCTGAGTGCAGACGTGTGGCTGAGGGACAGACAGAGACACATACAGATTAAAATGATCACTCCATAAAGCTGTGAGACGGTCCACTTCTCAGTCAGACAGGTTTCTCCTCTAGTTCTACTGGTTATAGTTGTTTGACCTGCCGGAAGAAGAATAGAGGCCAGTGGAGCTTCAACATCTGTTCAGACAAACGTGTTAGCTGGAAGCTGCACATTATTATTATTATTATTATTATTATTATCATTAACATGAATGATACACACACACACACACACACACACACACACACACACACACACACACACACTGAACTTTTCATTTCACTGGGTTTTCCTGAGTTTATTCAGTATCGGAAAATCCTCAACACACTTTCACAGGTCTATGTTTCCTCTCAGCTCTTTTTCAGAATGAAGAGGATGAGAGTGATGATGATGAAGATGATGATGATGATGATGATGATGATGACAGTGGCACCGACCACTTCAACTGTGCACCCAGTGGGACTCAGCTACAGAGATGTGAGCGCAATGCAGGAGTGAACTCATGTGTTCCTGACACGTTTCAGACCTGCCACCTGCTGTTCTACGAGAGGTTCAAGGCCTACCAGGACTACATGCTGGGTGTGCACACACACACACACACTCATGCAAACACTCTCACTCACGCACGCACACACACGCACACGCACACGCACACGCACACACACTCACGCACACACTCACGCACACGCACACACGCACACGCACACGCACACACACACACACACGCACACACACACACACACACACACGCACACTCACGCGCACGCACACACGCACGCACGCACACACACACACACACTCATGCAAACACTCTCACGCACACACTCACGCACACACACACACGCACGCACACACGCACGCACGCACACACACACACACACACACACACACACACACACACACACACACACACACACACACTCATGCAAACACTCTCACTCTCACACACACACACATTTATAATATAATAATGATATCAATAACATCATATATAGCTTTGTGTAGTTACCAGGACTACATGCTTGGTATGTACTACACATACACACATTCATGTATGATATAATTATAACCATGATCTGTGTGTGTGTGTGTGTGTGTGTGTTCAGGAGACTGTAAGCCATCAGAGGTGAAGGCGTTCACTGCAGACTACCTGGAGAAGGTGGTGGAGCCGTGTGATTGGCTGGCTCTGTGGTGCACCGATGTCTTTGATGTTCTTGTAGAGGTGAGCCTGAGTCTCACACCTCGTTGATTTACTTCCTGTAAGAAGTCAGGAGTCCAGCTCAGAAAATATTTATATTATTATATATATATATATATAAAATATTATTATTATTATTATAGATTAGATCATGAAGCCTCTGGTGTGGTGACTGTGACAAACCTGTTAGTGTAACCACACAGACGGTTGAGTTCTCAGTGAGTATTAATGACCTGCCGGTGTTTTCAGGTGCGGGACGTGGACCTGAAACAGCTGAAGGCCTGTGTGCGGCTGGTTCTTCCTCTGCAGTGTGACACTCAAGGCTGTGAGCTCTCTGAGGAGTCTGCAGAGTCTCTGCTGGAGGCCACGCAGCACAGAGTCCCCCTGCAGGAGCTGCACGTGGTCTATGAGCAGTCCGGGGACTTTGACCAGACTGCGCTGGCTCTGGAGCATCTCAGGTGGGACTCTGCTGGACTGATCCTGGTCCTGGACCTCACCTGTATGAGTTGTGATAAGGTTCTTCTTCTTCTGTCTGCAGGTTCTTCTACAAGCACATCTGGAGGCAGTGGGACGAGGAGGACGAAGACGATGACTTTGATTACTTTGTCCGTTGTGTGGAGCCTCGTCTGCGGCTGTGAGTTCAGTTTCTGACGAGGAGGATGATGATGATGTGTGTTCCTCCCCATCACTCGTGTACGTCTGCTCTCAGGTACTACGACATCCTGGAGGACCGGGTCCCTGCAGGTCTGGTGGCAGAGTACCAGTCCTTACTTGAATCCTGCTCCCAGTGCTTCCAGCAGTTCTCTGCGCTGCGCAGCATCCTCAGCTTAGACTCTGACTCTGAGCTGGACAACGTGTCCATGGTGGAGGGCCTGAAGCTGTATGAGCAGCTGGAGACGCTGCGCCGCAAGCTGCACATCATTGAGAACCCCCTGCTCAGGTAACAAACATCTTCATCATCCCTACATACTCATCATCTTCACCTCTAAGTCTCTGTCATCCTCACATCATCAAGACACCTCTGCTCAGGGAGGACAGGTGTTAACGTTCTCCATACCTCCTTACCTCCTACTCTTCTTCCTCCGCTTCCTCCTCCTCTCAGGTATGTGCTGGGGTACAGGGGTAACAGCAGGCAGCAGTGTGTGCAGAGTCGGGGGATCCGGTGTTCAGGCACGAAGGTGGTCCATGTGGTCACAGCGTCCTGCAGCAGCATCCAGCTGCAGTCCCTCCTCAGTGACAGACTGCTGCCTCTGTGCTCCTCTGAGGACACACAGATCCAGGTCAGAACGACACACGCACACAGACACACGCACACGCACACGCACACGCACACACACACACACACACATTAACAGACTATTTCTAGACTAGTTCTTTCCATCGGACCAAAAAAACTATAAAAAACCGCCTCCTCTATGTTAACAGATGGGACATGAGTCAAATCCTAATACATGTCAAAACATTTTTCTCAAACATGGTTTCTGTCATTATAGCTAGTTATTATCATGGTGATTTATGTCCAAGTGTTCATATTTCTGACAACTTTACTTTTAATTAGTTATTTGATGCTATAAAAAGGGGGCGTGACCTCATGATTGACAGCTCTGTTGACAATGCTCCTGCAGCGTTCTGTTCCCGAGTAGCAGAGTAGAGGAGGAATAGCGAGAGGAGACGTAACTAACACTAACACTACAGTCATTGAACTTTCCATCTTCATATGCAGTCACTCGCATTGACCTGCAGGATGTCGTCTCTCTCTATGTGCTTCAGCCTCCTCTTCATCCAGAAAAAGAATTCCACCTTTACTTCTTTACAGCAGATAATCTGTATTAAAGCAACTGAAAAACACTGAGCCTCCAAAGAGCTCCCTGCTGGGCCTGTGTATGAGTGTGTGAGTGTCAGGGTTCAGGGTCTGTGCTGACCAATGGTGCTGGTGTGTTCAGTTCCACAGAGATCCAGTGTCAGCGGTGGACTCATGTCATCAGGGGGATGTGGTCATAGTCTTGCCGGGGGTCTACAGTGTGAGCAGCTCCATCTTTATCCCAGACTCCATCTCTGTAGAAGGTAAACTTCCTCACGCAGGAGCTATCAGTCAGATACTGCCCAGTTCACTCTCCTCCCGGTGAGTGTGCTATGGAGAGCTCTGTGTGAGTGTGACAGTGCATCGACACACATCTGTACCATAATAGTCTCTGTAAACCGACTGTCCTGGTTCTGGTGCGTGTGTCAGGCTTCGGGCTCCCTGATGAGGTGGTGATTGAGAAGAAGAACAAAGGTGACTCGTTTGTGGAGTCAACGGGAGCAGAAGTCAAACTGTCCAACATCAAGTTCATCCAGCATGACGCCATCGAGGGCATCCTGTGTGAGTCTGCATGACTATATCCACCTCCATCAGGCATCAGACATCCAGCTGTCTGCTGCCTCTGACTCATTATGCCCTGTGTGTCGTATGTCAGGCGTACGTCAGGGGACTCTGAACATGGAGAACTGTGTGCTGCAGTGTGAGACCACTGGAGTGATCGTCAGAACATCAGCCTGTCTGAGCATGAACATGTGTGACCTGTACGGCTCCAAGGTGAGGCCCACAACTCTGACCACTCTCTGACCACTCTCTGGCCACTCTCTGACCACTCTCTGACCACTCTCTGACCACTCTCTGGCCACTCTCTGGCCACTCTCTGGCCACTCTCTGGCCACTCTCTGGCCACTCTCTGACCACTCTCTGGCCACTCTCTGGCCACACTCTGGCCACACTCTGGCCACACTCTGAGCACACTCTGACCACACTCTGACCACACTCTGGCCACACTCTGAGCACACTCTGACCACTCTCTGACCACTCTCTGACCACTCTCTGGCCACTCTCTGGCCACACTCTGGCCACACTCTGAGCACACTCTGAGCACACTCTGGCCACTCTCTGGCCACTCTCTGGCCACACTCTGGCCACACTCTGGCCACACTCTGAGCACACTCTGAGCACACTCTGACCACACTCTGACCACTCTCTGGCCACACTCTGGCCACACTCTGGCCACACTCTGACCACTCTGCTGTCATAAAGTAGATACAGGTGAAGACGGTTTTATTTACCTTTTCACAGCTCTCCATGATGGTGGAGTTGAGAGTTACCTGTCTATAGTGGATCAGGAGCGGGTTCAGGTCTGTGGGGACATGTGTGGACCACAGACTGGAGCAGTGTCATGTTTAAATATGTGTGATTAATAAGCACCTTCAGCATAGTGTGAGTTTGTGTGTGCTCACGTTGCTGTGTGTCTACAGGGGGCCGGAGTGGAGATTTACCCCGGCTCTGTCTGCAGCCTGGTGGGTAACGGCATCCATCACTGTAAGGACGGGATCCTAATCAAGGTGACAAACACGTTCAACATGTTAAACACATTATATGTTGAGTGTTTGTAGAGACGGGCAGGCCTCTGATCTGACTTAATGTTATAAAACAGGGTGGTTTCATGACGACATTCAGATAATGTTTCTATGTAGACTAAATCCTTAAAATTCAACTCCCTTCAAACAACCATTGTTAACTGTGCGACTGCTGCTCATCGTCACTCACAGCATTAGGTTTGAACGCAGGTTTACAAGCCTATGACAGGGACATTTAAGTAAAAAATCACAACAGCTACAATAATAATAAAATGGGTACATTCATTTGAGAAATACTTTTCTCAATGTGTAGGAACAATTGCTTGGATGTAGCATCCAATGCTTTTTCATCATAACATCAAAAGTTCATATACCCTGAAACTCGCCCCCTAGAAATGAGATCATCTTGCTTAAATAAAGAAATTGAGCTCCGATCTGTAAGTCAAACACCACCATGTGGATGTAACGGTATTGTTCAACTGTTGAAATTACTCATGGCTTTGTATATGAAAGTAGTTCTGTTTTTGTTGTGTACGTCTATACCAATATGCAAATGTTCCTGACTGGTAAAATCTGGAATCTGGAATCACTGAAATGTAACTAACTCTCACTTAATAGTCTGTTTCTCTTCCTCACCAGTCTGGTTTCAGACATATAAACAGTACCGTTTCTGCCATCACTACAGAGACTGCAGAGATGGTAGTATGCATAGGTAGATTAGTTCGTTATTGTTTCTGTTATGGACAAGTAGCATTGTGCTGCTGTTTTTATACTTTGTAAAGCTTTCAATACATTTATTCTCTACTCATTCAGGTCGTCTGTAATATTGGCTTTGACTCCATTGCTTTTACATGGTTTTAAAATGACCTCTCTGATTGACTTCAGTGTATCAAAGCTGGAAATATCCAATCAGAGTTTTTACCACTTACAAAAGGAGTTCCCCAGGGAGCCGTTCTGAGCCCCTTCTTATTAACAATTTACAATAATAGTATTCTGTTTTATAACTGATTGTAATATCCATCTTATGCAGCTCAAACTTTTCTGTATTGTTCTACTGACTCTTTCTTTTAATACATTCATCAGCCTTCAACTAGTACTTTTGTCGTACGTTTGTCTAGGATTGGTGAGAGAGGGTAACAAAATATCACCCAGCACCATATTCCAGTTTCTAAGTCGACTTTTATTGCTTGCAAGCAAGAGCCATTCTGTAATGACTGAAGAATAACAGTTTCTTCCCCTTCTTATAGCATTTGAGACAGTGGACTTTATGCTTTGACGAAACAACAACATACACATGATTACACTCAGGATGTCATTTGAGTTCATTAAATAATTAATACTTTAACTTACTATATCGCACGTTGTTCTGTCTTCATCATCCTGAGAATGTCGCATGCCTATCATCCCTAATCTTCTTTTACACATCTCTTTGATACAGCAGACAATATATAACACACAAACACAGACACACATAGGAGGGGGTTTTACACTCCCATCCAGGATAAACTTCCTTACATTGAGCAGTCTTATTTATCATTACTTACAACATGAACAAAGTAATAAAATGGTGAACACACGAGACACATTTCTTCAATAGTTAGGAATCAATTCTCAGCAAAGGCATGATCACGTTGACAAACACATGGTCATAGATGAAAAGTCACGTTGATCACGGGACTTTCTCTCGCATACTAAACACCAGCAAAAAGAAATTCATGTTTTTTTCTTCCAAATCAAGAGATTTCAATTTTAGCAGTCTACACAACACTGAATAAAAGCAACATTGGGAGAGTCCCAGAGTATAAATATACTGGTGTTGGTTAGCTTGTTGAGTCGTTCACATTAAAACCCATGTTGAAAATGTCATCACTAAGGTGAGGTAAAAACTCTGTTTTGTACAGAAACACACAGTGGTGGACAAAGTACCTGAAAGCCATACTTGAGTAAAAGCCCAGATATCAAACCAGAAAATGACTTTGGTAGAAGTAAAAGTCAGCTGTTCTAATATTACTTGAGTAAAAGTCTTAAAAAGTATCAAAAGTATTTTTCTCATAATTGTACTTAAAGTAAAAGTACAAGAAAATTATGTTAATAAAAAATAAAGTGATCAGAATTTCAAGAGTCATTTCTGTACTGTAAACCTTCAAAAATGGATTCACTTGAAGAAAAACAAGATCATTTGAGGTGTGCACCTCACATTCGATGCACAGCTGCTATAATTAAGCATTTAATGATTAGATTTGGAATTTATTTAATATTACAAAGGCTTTTCATAAAATCACACACATTTTCGGATACATTAATGAGGTGTCGTGTCTGCTGTTTACGTCTCATCACCTGCTGCTGCTGGTCTCTCTCTCCTCTCTCTATTTATCATCTACGTCTGTCTGTCTGACTCAGACTCCCATAAAAGCATGTTGTGTGATCACACAATAATGGCGCCTTCTTTCATGATGAAGAGAAACGTGCATCATCTTATTAGTGGACATTTTTGGACGTTCCTTCAGGGTCTTCTTACTCTTACTGTCTGGAACAACCAGGAGAGACTGTTTATTTCCGCAATGACATGATCGCTGCAACATCTCTCCCGTCCTCCTGCTGTAACTTGTGACGATCTTCTTCTTCTTCTTTGAGGTTTTGGCGTCCATGATGTTGCTGTACTGCCACCATCAGTGTTTAACCTCTCAGTTTCTGTTCATTAAAGCCGTATTTTCAGTTAAAAATTGATAAAGTTTTGTTGAGTTTTGTTTTAATGGTGCGTCTCTCTTTAACTGAGGGAACGCTCAGTGATTCCAGAGGCTTTGCGTAAGGCTTTGGATTAATGAATCATGACTGTTTATTAAATGTGAACTTGTCTGTGTTTGAGTTCAGGACTTTGCAGATGAGCTGGATGCGATGCCGTCCATCACCATGGAGAACAACGTGATCCACAACAACGAAGGCTACGGGGTGATCTTAGTGAAGCCCAGCGACGGAGAGCAGCAAGGAGCTCCTGCTGACAGAGCTGAAGGTAGGTGGAGCCCACACAGGCACCATCCAACCTCTAACTGGATCCTTACTGAACAGACCTTTCATTCTCAGGAGACTCTGCAGGACCCACAGCCGACTCAGACCGTCCCCTCAGCTCCACCACACCCCTTGTCAGCAGCAGCGGCTCAGTGCCGCTGGAGTCAGCGGAGAACAGCACAGAGGGCGGAGCAGCCTCCAACTCAGGCAGGAAGTGGCAGTTCAGCCGTCAGCTGAGCAGAAACAAAGAGACATCCTGTGTCAGCCGAGCGGTGCAGGATCTGATGGACCACCAGATCTTTGTGTCCATCACAGGAAACCAGTTCAGACGGAACGGCATGGGCGACTTTGGCACCTTCTACTACTGACAGACAACGTCAGACCGTCCACATGCCGTGTCCTGACAGATCTAACCAGGACCAACGAGTGTTCACGTTCTTCAGCTTCATGTTTTAGATGCTTTGAAATATTTCTGATTCACGTCGGCCTGTGGAGGAGGTCTGCAGAGCCGCTGATGAAACAGGAAGTGGTTGTGGTCAGGTATTAACTGAACTCTGAATTTTATCTTATTTATTCTTTGGGCTCCGGACGTTTTACTTAGTTTTATTGTTGTGTGAAATCCACTCAGCACTTTGGATGCAGGTTTGGTTGGACTTGAGGTTTAATGTTGTTTCCTTTCAGGGGGTGGTTGCACTGATGCAGTAATGTTCTGTTCTCATGAGTTGATGTGCGTTCAGGTGTTTTTAAGGTTTGAGGGAAATCAAGGTTAAAAATAAAGTTGTGTTTTTAATTTGACTGAGTGATGATACGAATGAGTCACTATTGGCTTAAAGTGCTACCTGTACATATTCTGAGATGAATGAATTTCCTGCAGATTAAAGTGTCTGTTTAAACCTCTGTACTGCTGTCACCTGACTCACCTGGAAAGTGCTTATCAAGCCCCAGAGGGGTGTACGTAAGCTGGCTCAACAAAACCTCAAGTTAGAGATCACAGGTGTCATGAAGGTGGATATGAACTTTCTCTGCTAACGCAGGCTTTCTGCTTCAGGCTCCGAGCGCACAGAAAAAGGGACGTTTTACGCTTCACTTAATCTCTATTTACAGATTCTACACAGAAATGTAGAAGCTGTAGGCAGGGACGTGAATTTCCGGGAAGGCAAGGGTTCTGGTTTCCCTTTGGACTACGCTTGTAGGCGAGTTCTATCGGCCAACCTTGTATCAGCGTATGCTGGAAAAGCAGGCGGAACGTAATCCACCATAATGACATCCCGGCTCCATCAGCGTGATCTGACAACGATTTAGCTTCTTATTAATCTCTAGAAACAGACATCTGCATGCTAACAGCTAACAATCTGTTCTAGATCTAAAACTCAACTTGAGACAAATTCACTTGACCCTGTGTCATGAAAGCTAATCAGCGTTTGATTTCCCAACTTCTTCGAATGCATCATAAATGATGATCCGACCTCTGTTCAACAAACTTGTCATGTCAAAGTAGTTTTCTTCTCCTCTTGAGGACAGACCTGACAAAGCTTCATGTGGACTTGTTACTAATCTGCATCATGATGTTGAAATATCGACTTAGGAGCCGTTAATTAAAGTAAATCACAAGACAATCTGTTTCTTTTTCTGTACACAATGCAGCACGCTGAAAAGGAAGCCTTGACCAGAAGTTGTTTATCGCTACCCGCTGGCTACACGCCTGGCATGATCATCATTGTCCGAGATTGTGCTTCATTTGACGCTTCTTCTGCACAAAAAGGAGCCTCATTGGCTGTCTGCTTCAGCCACACTGTTAAAATGAGAAGTGATGATGAATATATGAAGGTAATTACGGTAAAAAAGGCAAGAGAGGAACGCTGTAAAAATGTTGACTTTTACACCTTAAAATAAGAGGGATGTGTGGTAAAATAATCAGTTATCAGAATGATACTGTGAGCATGTATACGTCTGCTGAACATGTAGATAGACATGTGGACCCCACAGTGAAATACTAAAGTGCTCCCTTTGTGGTTGGATGGAGACATTTCCGGTCAACATTACGGTGGATGGAGAGTTTTTCGGCGCTCCTGTTGCTTTGAAGCTCATTGTGCCAAAACTGTCTATCCGTTCTGTTTCAAAAGTTTATCAGTGATAGAGGAGAAGATTTCCTACATTTTGATGGTAAAGTTGTGTGTGTGGAGTGAAAATTGTGGACTTGGGAGAAAAATGTTTAAAAACGTTTGAGTTATCTTTGACATTCTCTACACTATAACGATGACATCACGCACTCTAGCGGCGTAATACACACCCATTATAAAATCTGAAGAGGGCTGAAATCTTCATAACACTTCTTGTATTATTGAGCTGTATTATTCAAAAACTGTAAAAGATAGCACCAAGCTGAATTATAGATGAATAGTTGAAATAATTGTGATTTTTTTAAAAGCAAAAATGAAGTCTGTGAGTGAAAGTATGCTGAAGCAGAAGCATTTGTTGAATGAGTTGAAGTGAAGATTTTTACCATATTTTAATTGTAAATGTTTTGTAAAAAACAGATAAAGCTGAATATTTTTCAACGTGTAAAGAGCAGAAATGTGAAAAGAAATAGCACATGTGCTGAAGATGCTGAACAGTTTCTGTAGTACGAAGGAGATGAAAGGTGCCGAAAAACATACACAAGGAGAAAAATAAAGAACAGGATAACAATAGTGTGAATGCTGAATTAGTATTCAGAATAGCGTTAGACCAGAGACACCCTTCAATGCATGGTGGCTCTGTGCCAGTCAGCCTGGAGGGTATAGCAGACATACAAGACATATCAGGGACAACAGCAGCATCATCTCCATGGCTGGGCCTGTCTGCTTTTAAACTGCAGTGTACCAAGGACAGGCTGAACAACACGTGTTCAGATTGGCAGTTTGAGACGTCACAAACCTAAGGAGCCAATCCCTTTAATGGAAGGGGTGACGCTATGCATATCATTATGTGTAACCTATGGCAACCACTTCGGCAATACATGAGCCAGCTGTGACTCCCGTTTGTAATCCCACTCGACAGCGCTGTCCAGCAGTCATGGACAAAGGTGCCACACCCCAGCCCCTGGTACGCCCCTCATGTCACTGCTTCCATGTTTTTTTTTAAGTCCTGTTCTTTGCGAGCAGACTGATCAGACTGAGCTTCCTTGCCCCTGACCTCCTGAACCTTCTTCTTTTTTTTTTTTTGATTGAAAAAGTATAAGGGAACAGACAGTCCGTAATCCTTCAGCCTCGTCACTGTCTACAGAGAGTTTCTCTGACCACAATCCAGTTCAGGACACTTGAATCAGCAGTGTTTCCTTTCTTTCTCAGATTACAGGAGACTGCACCCCCCACACTGTCCTGCAGGTGTCACTGTTGAACCACTAATGGTAAAAAGGACTGCACTTCAACAGTATAGCTCTTTTCTAGTCTTATGACCACTCATAGCCCTTTACACTCCTGTCACATTCCCCCTTTCACACGTTAACACATCCATCAGCTACAGATGGCAGGCTTTAGATTTAGAAAGGCTTGTAGGCCTGTAGCTGCTGTTTTCAGTCACATCAGCTGTCAGATACAATGACATTATAATAAATGAAATATTATATTGTATAAAAACTACACGAGCTGATTGTTTTTGTCTACAGAAAACAAACCTTTAAAAAGAGTTCAATAAAAGCAGAGCTCTCATTCTCTCACATGCACACACCTGGACAGGTGGACGGGATGAGGATCAAAACACAAACCTGAGCCGTCATTATTTTACTTATTTGATCCACTGATGGTATAAAAATGATGATAGAGCCACTCGATGTTTATTGTAGTGAAACTCACACAGGTGCTGAAAGAAAAGAGGAAAACTTCATCTTTTCAAACAGTACACGGATTCTGCAGGAATGTGTCACAGTGAGGAGGCCGTGAACATTATTTATATACTACGTGTTTCTGTCTGAGTGATGTGTGTGTGTGTAATGGAAAAGGACAATAAAGTGGAACTATCTGTTACAGAAGGCACATCACATTGTTTTCATTTATTCAGAAACAGGAAGAAGAGTTACAGCTGCAGGGGCACGTGGAGCGATGGATGAACCCACACCTGGTTCACTGTTGTTCCTGTAGAGACAGGAAGTGACCGTTCCTAAAAAGAATAAACATCCAGAAACTTGACTCACTGATGTTTGATGGTTATTACACAGCATGTGGTCTTCCTGCAGTCAGACACTGAACAACAACAAGGTGTGCAATAAAAAGGAAACACAGAGGCTCTTTGTGTTAACAGGAACCAGCTCACTGCCGGTCTGTTAACCTCTTTATATAACACAAACATAGAAACACAGTTCAGGCAGTTTATAAGTGCAACAGGATCAGATTCATTCACATAAGGCAAAGTGTCACGTGTTGTTAAAGCAAAGCGGCTCATTATCAAAATATTGCTTCATCTGTCAAATGAAAATACTCTCCACTGATTGGTTCCACAGAAAGCCTGGGGGACTTCCTGTTTGAAATGATGCGTTCAGGAGAAGAGAGACTGTAGGAAATGTTCAGAGGAGACTCTACAGGTAAATGTGGTCTCACTGGTCGTCGCTCAGGTGAGTGGCCTGCACCTCCAGCTCCTCTGCAGTCACCATGTCAGGACTAATGGCCGCGTACCTCGTCCCGTGGAACTGACGCAGGTGGATCTGAAGGCAACAACGAGCAGCATCATCAGATCAAACAACGACAACGAGAAGAATCACCTTAGAAACAAACAGGAATAACAGGACAGGACGGCCTACCTGTGTGTAGACTGTAGTACCTCCATCATGTGTCAGTGTACCTGTGTGTAGACTGTAGTACCTCCATCATGTGTCAGTGTACCTGTGTGTAGACTGTAGTACCTCCATCATGTGTCAGTGTACCTGTATGTAGAGGTTGACCTCAGCACTCCTGCACAGGTAGGGGAAGTTTCCTCCCGTCTTCAGGTGAGCTCGTCGGGCGTTAGGATACAGTTTGTACATCTCCTCCTTTGCCTCCAGTGACAGCGCGCTCTGATCAAACACCTGCACACAGAACACAGGTGTGTCAGGTGACTGCAGTACTGTAGTACACATGTATACTCTTGTTTAACACTTACATCTATAATGGTCACAGCAACATCTTTGATTTTGTGCGGCTCCACGTACGAGTTTTGACAGTTGAGTGTGAGCCGTGATGCTAACTCACTTTGGTTGAGACTCTCCAACTGCAGCAGACACAACACATGGAGGACAGGGGTTAATAGTTAAACTCTTAAACATCCTCAGACTCGGAGACAAACGGATCCTCTGTTGTAGTTACACCTTTTCTTATTTCATTTCCAGGACTGAGATGATAGAAATCAATCTTGTTGCTTCTCATTGATCTAAACTGCCTGCACATTTTCTCACATCACTCCTTCCACTGACGACACAACGAACATGAAGTGAAACAACATCTGAGCAGGAACCTGAAGACGGAATAAATGAACACCCTGACTAATAAGCCAGACCACAGCCAGATTACAGCCGGACCACAAGCAAACCCCAGCCTGACTATAAAGCCGGACCACAGCCAGACATAAACTGGACTACAGCAGGACATCAGTCGAACTAAAGCTGAACCACAGCTGGAAATAAGCCGGGCCAAACCACAGCTGGACCACAGCATGTTCACAGTCGGACATCAGTCAGACTACAGCAGGACCACAGCCGGACATCAGCCTGACAGTAGCCTGACTAAAGCAGGACAACAGCCGGACCACAGCCGGACCACAGCCGGACCACAGCCTGACTAAAGCAGGACCACAGCCGGACAGCAGCCTGACTAAAGCAGTACAACAGCCGGACATCAGCCTGACTAAAGCAGGACAACAGCCTGACCACAGCCGGACCACAGCCGGACCACAGCCTGACCACAGCCTGACTAAAGCAGGACAACAGCCGGACAGCAGCCTGACTAAAGCAGGACAACAGCCGGACAGCAGCCTGACTAAAGCAGGACCACAGCCGGACAGCAGCCTGACTAAAGCAGGACAACAGCCGGACAGCAGCCTGACTAAAGCAGGACAACAGCCGGACTAAAGCAGGACCACAGCCTGACTAAAGCAGGACAACAGCCGGACTAAAGCAGGACCACAGCCGGACTAAAGCAGGACAACAGCCTGACTAAAGCAGGACCACAGCCTGACTAAAGCAGGACAACAGCCGGACTAAAGCAGGACCACAGCCGGACTAAAGCAGGACAACAGCTGGACAGCAGCCTGACTAAAGCAGGACCACAGCCGGACTAAAGCAGGACCACAGCTGGATAGCAGCCTGACTAAAGCAGGACCACAGCCGGACTAAAGCAGGACAACAGCTGGACAGCAGCCTGACTAAAGCAGGACCACAGCCGGACTAAAGCAGGACAACAGCCTGACTAAAGCAGGACCACAGCCTGACTAAAGCAGGGCAACAGCCGGACTAAAGCAGGACAACAGCCGGACTAAAGCAGGACAACAGCCGGACTAAAGCAGGACCACAGCCTGACTAAAGCAGGACAACAGCCGGACTAAAGCAGGACAACAGCCTGACCACAGCCGGACCACAGCCGGACCACAGCCGGACCACAGCCTGACTAAAGCAGGACCACAGCCGGACAGCAGCCTGACTAAAGCAGGACAACAGCCGGACAGCAGCCTGACTAAAGCAGGACCACAGCCTGACTAAAGCAGGGCAACAGCCGGACTAAAGCAGGACAACAGCCGGACTAAAGCAGGACAACAGCCGGACTAAAGCAGGACAACAGCCGGACTAAAGCAGGACCACAGCCGGACCACAGCTGGACAGCAGCCTGACTAAAGCAGGACCACAGCCTGACTAAAGCAGGGCAACAGCCGGACTAAAGCAGGAACACAGCCGGACTAAAGCAGGACCACAGCCGGACCACAGCCTGACTAAAGCAGGACCACAGCTGGATAGCAGCCTGACTAAAGCAGGACCACAGCTGGATAGCAGCCTGACTAAAGCAGGACCACAGCCGGACTAAAGCAGGACAACAGCTGGACAGCAGCCTGACTAAAGCAGGACCACAGCCTGACTAAAGCAGGACCACAGCCGGACTAAAGCAGGACCACAGCCTGACTAAAGCAGGACCACAGCCTGACTAAAGCAGGACCACAGCCGGACTAAAGCAGGGCAACAGCTGGACAGCAGCCTGACTAAAGCAGGACCACAGCTGGATAGCAGCCTGACTAAAGCAGGACCACAGCCGGACTAAAGCAGGACAACAGCAGGACCACAACCTGACTAAAGCAGGACAACAGCTGGACAGCAGCCTGACTAAAGCAGGACCACAGCCTGACTAAAGCAGGACCACAGCCGGACCACAGCTGGACAGCAGCCTGACTAAAGCAGGACCACAGCCTGACTAAAGCAGGGCAACAGCCGGACTAAAGCAGGACAACAGCCGGACTAAAGCAGGACCACAGCCGGACCACAGCCTGACTAAAGCAGGACCACAGCTGGATAGCAGCCTGACTAAAGCAGGACCACAGCTGGATAGCAGCCTGACTAAAGCAGGACCACAGCTGGATAGCAGCCTGACTAAAGCAGGACCACAGCCGGACTAAAGCAGGACAACAGCTGGACAGCAGCCTGACTAAAGCAGGACCACAGCCGGACTAAAGCAGGGCAACAGCTGGACAGCAGCCTGACTAAAGCAGGACCACAGCTGGATAGCAGCCTGACTAAAGCAGGACCACAGCCTGACTAAAGCAGGACCACAGCTGGATAGCAGCCTGACTAAAGCAGGACCACAGCCGGATAGCAGCCTGACTAAAGCAGGACCACAGCTGGATAGCAGCCTGACTAAAGCAGGACCACAGCCGGATAGCAGCCTGACTAAAGCAGGACCACAGCTGGATAGCAGCCTGACTAAAGCAGGACCACAGCCGGACTAAAGCAGGACAACAGCTGGACAGCAGCCTGACTAAAGCAGGACCACAGCCGGACTAAAGCAGGACCACAGCCGGACTAAAGCAGGACCACAGCCTGACTAAAGCAGGACCACAGCCGGACTAAAGCAGGGCAACAGCTGGACAGCAGCCTGACTAAAGCAGGACCACAGCTGGATAGCAGCCTGACTAAAGCAGGACCACAGCCTGACTAAAGCAGGACCACAGCCTGACTAAAGCAGGACCACAGCTGGATAGCAGCCTGACTAAAGCAGGACCACAGCCGGATAGCAGCCTGACTAAAGCAGGACCACAGCTGGATAGCAGCCTGACTAAAGCAGGACCACAGCCGGATAGCAGCCTGACTAAAGCAGGACCACAGCCTGACTAAAGCAGGACCACAGCTGGATAGCAGCCTGACTAAAGCAGGACCACAGCCGGACTAAAGCAGGACCACAGCCTGACTAAAGCAGGACCACAGCCTGACTAAAGCAGGACCACAGCCGGACTAAAGCAGGACCACAGCCGGACTAAAGCAGGACCACAGCCTGACTAAAGCAGGACCACAGCTGGATAGCAGCCTGACTAAAGCAGGACCACAGCCGGACTAAAGCAGGACCACAGCCGGACTAAAGCAGGACCACAGCCGGACAGCAGCCTGATAACATCAGGAACAAGAATAGATCACAACTGAACAACAGCCGGACTAAATCAGAATCAAAGCGAGACCATGGCCCGGAACCAAAGGGTGACAACAGGTGGATCACAACAGTGGTTGAAAAATCAAAGTCACTCCTTAAACGATAAGTTTCATCTAATATTCTGACGAACAGATGTTTTCCAGCAGGAGGTCCAGTGAACGTCTCACCATGAACAGACTTTAAGCAACATAAGCAGAGCCTGAAGCAGCCCTCAGTGTGAGGCTGTTTCCTCTCTTATAGGTTGAACATGTTGTGACATGAGGAATTTAGCATTAGTTATGCTAGTGTTTAGCTCCACATATCCACTACTCCACATACTTAACACTGTAGTGACACAATAACAGCATTTGAATGCACGTACGTAAGCACGCACTCACGTACGCTTGCATGCGTCCACTCACCCTTTCCACCATGAAGTCTATAGCGTCGGCCATCTTGGAGTCCACAGGTCCTTTAGCAAAATTCCCCAGAACAATCTTCTTCAGCATGAATGCTGGCATCAACCAGAAGCTGAACATGGAAACAAACATCCATGAAGAAGCATTCAACACTCAGAGGGCTATGTATCTGTGCTGGAACCTTTAACACTCACCTGTTAGCTGTCCACGTCTGGTTAAAGATGGACGTGTCACTGAAAGAGTTACACAGGATCAGAGAGTGCACTCGTGGAGACTTGTGTGTGCACTCTGCAAACTTCTGAGCCAAGAATCCTCCCAGAGACGCCCCGAACAGGTGCACCTGAGGGCCAGACACACAGGTCACATGACCGCATTCAGGATAGTTCCTTCACTTTCACAGGGACAGTTTCGATCTGTGTGAATGTTTATATTGTTACATTGTACGTACCAGTTACTTTGTTGACCTGCAGACTGTTTCTTCTTTCTAATTGTTGCTTAGCCTGACTGATGACTGATGTCAACTGACTTATAAATGTTGTTATTGCTGCTCATAATGTCATCTGTAATGTTGTTTGAAGAAATCTACCTATATACACTCTACAAAGGCAGCCGTCAGCTGTGTGTAGACACAGACTCACTTTATCCAGCTGCAGATGATCCAGAAGCTTCCTGAAGCCGTCACAGAACTCCATCAGGTCCCAGTAGACTGGGTACTGCAGCTGGAGAGCACAGACACACCAGCAGGGGGCGTTATAACTCAGGACTCACACACAGGACTGAACAGACATCACAGCTCTCACACTGGCTGGCCTGAATTCAACACAACATATGGGAACATATTACATTGTGTTGAGTGTGTGTCTCACCGAGATGACCCTGTAGCCCCAGCCTGTCAGAGCTAACACCTGCTGGAAGAACACCTCGGCCGTCCCGCTCACCGGGGGGAGGAGGATGATGGGACACCTGATGCTCTTTGGACCAGCATCGTACAGAGACCACACCTTACTGTCATCGTCATCCACAATGATCTGAGTAGACACACAGACACAGTACAGTGAGACATGTTCCTACAGTCTGTGTCCAGACAGGGAGCAGTAGATCAATATCTGCACACAGAGACATCTCTGTAAGGACGAGCTGGAAGGAAACAGGAAGTTACACATATTAATGCGAGACTGGAAACGTGTGCATGGGATCAGTATGACATCCTGTATATTTCACATTCTGCACATTTTGCTTTTGTTTGCATACTGCATGCTACATTTTGGCCACATCAGGACGTACTGCTAGTATAGTATGGCATTGGGAACACAGCATCTGTGTGCTGTAACAATTTCTAATCACTGGATGTGTTGATCTGCTCCTCCATCAGTTCCAGTTAAAGTAAACATCATCTCCTACACTACAGCAGACTGAGGAGCTGCTGAGGCTTCAAACATGTGTAACTGCAGTCATGATGTCTCTGTTGAGCTCTGCAGGTTACTTACTTGCTCCACCAGAAACTCTGAGACACAATCAGTGTTTCGCTGACACTCAGTCTGTTTGTGTTCATGTGTGAGTTTAGGAGAAAATGTTGTGATAATGTTTAATAAAGTTGTGATTTCAAAGCGTCTGAACTGCCTGCTGTACTTCATGAATGAACTGATGATGTCACAGAGTAATCACGCTGAGATGAAACAGCAGCTCACTTTAAACAGAGTGAACACATGTGATGATGATCAACACCTGCTCTCACTGCACACACACAGAGCGACAGCAGGAAGTCTTCTGTTCATCCTCTACTGCAGCATCACACGCACTGTGACAGACACACGCACACAGGCTGGGTGTACTGTGGCAGAGAGGTCGTGGTGGTGAAATGTGATGTGATAACCATGTGTTCATGAGGAAGTTATGTTCTGAGGACATTCAGTGATCTGATGTCAACAGATAACGTGCTGTAACTGTGTAATAGTTTGATGGTGCACTTCTTCTAAATATTTGATTTGCTCTTACACGTCTCACGTTGAGCTTTATCATTATACTACAGTATTTTTTTCCTCTAACGTATGTGTTCTATTTTAATGTATATCTTACTCTTACTATCATGTTTGTCCTTTTTGTAAAGGACTCTGAGCTGCACTTCTTGTCTGAACTGTACTGTGAAAACATTATTATCAATGTAGCTGACAAAGCTGCTGTTTGTCCTCCTCTCTGCTCTGTGTCATCACTTCAAACAGTGTTTCACAGCCTGTGGACGTACAGTCAGTTAATCAGTGACTAACAAAGGAGAGGAGTGAGCACAGAGCTGTTTACTGCAGTAATCCAGAGACACACAGCAGCTCTGACTGAGGATCAGAGCGGGCTCATATGAACACAGACTCTCTGGATTTGAAGTCTGAGAGGTGTTTTGAAACCATACTTTATAAGTAATCTTTATGTTAAGAGAGAAAATGGAAATAGTCCTGTAGTATGATGGTGTTGGGAGGCCAGCGGGTTGTACTGTTGGGATTGAGATCCAGGTATTTACCAGGAATTCCTACAGAAACTTGGTCCCTCTCCCTGCAGGATCCCTGTGTTGTTATCATGAGTTTGAATAATGAGGACTATTGTCCGCTCTGAAACAGACCTAACCTCATCATAAAAACGATGTCATGTTGATCTAAACAGATGTTTGAACAGAAGCAGCTGCAGGTCTGTTCATTACTGACGACAGGTGTCGCTGCTTATAGAGAGCAGATCACTGGATCAAGTGATCAATCCCGTTATATCGGGAGAAGGAGGAGATGACATGGGAGGAGTTTTACAAGGTAATTTTACTTATTTGGCAGAAAAAAACATATCAGACACAACTAATTATTTCAAGCAGAGCATTTTATATGTCTTAAAACATGACTGGAGCTGCTCTTAAAATGATTATGGTGTGGTGTTTGCAGGGATCTCAACCGAACGAAGATATTTGATCGTTACGTCTGAGTATGATGTGTGACCAGAACATCTCTGCAGAACAATATTACAATTAAAATGTATACATTATTATTGCGCCTCTTGCAATTGAAAACATTGCAGTTGGCCACATTGCGATTTTGATCAAATTTAGATTAATTGTTCATCCCTAGGATGAAGCATAATAATAATGATAAGAAAGAAAGCCACACCTCCATGCGTTTGTGACATCACAGTGTTTTCACACGTCAGCAAACAACCCAAAGTCAGGAAATGCATGAATGTAAATCATGTGCAAAGGTTGGACTGAAAATAAACACGTCTGTAAGAATGTTCAATAAATAACCACAACAGTGATTAATTACATGATGTTTCGTTTTTTATCTTCACCGTCCACACTTACTTTGTTTACATTTAAGTGAGGGTGGGGGGTCACGTTTCACAGGTAACACATTTTGGTAACAAAAAACTCTTGGAAGTTCCAAAGGAAAGTTTGCAGATATGTGGACTCACAGAAAGCATGAAATGTGGCATTGAAAAGTCCCCATCAGAGACCTCACGTACTGGATGAGCTGACAGTGACACTCTCACACTTAGCAGGAGTTTGCCTCAAAGTCTGTGAGTGTGGACATTGGGATTGGGACACTGTTCAAACCCACTACACCACAGCACACACACAGGTCACCCACAAGCCCTCAGTCCTTATAGGGACAGGCAGTCTGTTCTGTTTGTTCACAGCCCTGTACATGATAAACTAGCATATCAACATACTTTCTCCAGTACCACAAACCCACAGAGACATTAATCATAACCCCCAAACATGGCCCCCAATGAGGAGAGGCTGCATTAATGTCTGTACTTAGGGCAGAGCTCATTTACATCATGCTACAGTGATTCATGTCCAACACAAACACATGGAGCTGAATATAACTGTGTGAAGATCAGGACACAAATCACACTTTTATGCTCCGTGTTGTCTTGTTACCATGAACGGTGCTTTATTTTAAAAGCTGTGAGTTTAAAATGACTGACATGTTCTGTGATGTGTTCATGTAGAAAACCAGGATTATGGGAGATTACAGATTATAAATCATGAGGTACTTACTCTCTTCAGGGGCACAGTGCTTCTGAACCAGTTATAGTCAGGAGACATTTTAATCTCGTCCATCTGAGGAAACATTCACACAAACACTCAGAAAATATGTTTCAGATAATACACTGTTATATTAGCGCCAGCTGCTACACACTTTAATATTAACTTCTGTTGATATACCCTTAAATATAAGCTGTAGCTATTATATTATTTAACATGAGCTCCAGCTATTATACCGTTCCATGTTATCTTCAGCTGCTACTCACTTTAATATTACCTTCAGTTGTTATTCTATTTAATATGGGACTCAACTGGTATGTTGTTTTCTGTTAGCTTTAAATACTGTACTCCATAACATTATCTTCATCTTGTATACTGTTTTACATTATCTTTAACTGCTGCACTCTTTAATATTAGCTTCAGCTGCTAACATCTGTACTATTATCTTCAGTCGTTATTCTATTTAATATTAGCCTCAGCTAGTAGAGTGTTTTATGTTATCAATAAATTAGCTTCAGTGCTAACTGTCTCACATGTGTAGCCGCTAACCCTTTTTACGGTGACATCTCAAACAGCAGATATATGAACTGCGTGTAAATATGATTTATCGAGCTTTTACCGTACGTCGTGGATGTTAGTCACCGTGTCCGAGGAAGTTTATCCATATCTGGGTAGCATTTTCTGCAGCTGCCTGCCTGGTCATATGACTTAAGATTCACACACTTCCGCTAAGTTTCTGACACCGCCTACCCATAATGCAGAGCGGCTGTCTGTCTGTTAGCCTGATCTCACACAGACTGACGTTAGCCCATAATAACCGGCAGTAGAGACAGAAGCTAGCCAGCTGTAGCTGTTTTGTAAGCATCTACGGTTTGTAGCAATGGGTATTCTTCAGACTTGACTTGCTTAGCTACGCATGCGCAATTAACCACCCACAGTAGTTGGCCCTAGAGAGAGGTTCCTGATCTCAGATAAACACATTTTATATGTAGTTCACGCTCTACAGCCTACAGTAACACTGTGTTAGATTTTTTTCTTTTACAGTCAATGAATGAAATGTGTAATGTAATGTCTGCATTACTAACCCAGGCCGCTGCAGGATGTTGGCGCTGTTTTCCTTCTAATAAGAACTAACAGCTGTAAAACTCGGACGTGAACAAGAGAAAACATGGCGCCTACCTTCAGGACTTGTGAGAAACAATCACACGAAACAATTGATGTAATTGTTCAGTTTTGTATCTAACAGACCCTGTGTACACGACATGGACAACACACAGCAGCCTCAGGACTATTATGGCAGTTACCAGGAGACACCGTACTCCACAAACAGACCACCAAACACCGCTACCAGACCTCCGTACACCAGCGCGGCTCATGCACCGACACAGCAGGACCAAGCTGCTCCGCCGTGGACTCCTTTACAGGGACATGACAGTCACCCGTACGGATTCAGGTATGATTTCCCCGCACCGCCTCCCGGAGGAGGGGGCTTCGGAGGACCTCGCTTTCCTCCTCCGTTTGGCTTTGACCCCACCGTCCCGCCTCCTCCTTTCGGCTGTCCACCTCATGGACACTACCCCAACATGGTGCCACCCGCAGCGAGCAGTAGCCCCGTACCCTCAACGTTTCAGACAGTAAAGCATCCCTTTGGACCGGGTCCTCAGAGCGCTCGGTATGATCCAGACTCGGGTCATAGTCCGCTGTTTCCTCCGCGGTGTAACGAGCCTGACCGGAGAGCAGGAACACCGAGACGAGCTGAGGATGAAGCTGGCCTTCAGAGAAGCCAGGACAAGCAGTGGATCAGACGCTTCCTACAGAACAGAGAAAAGACCTCCAGGAGCCCGCAGCGCCCGCAGCCCCCGCAGCATGTGGTGGACCTGAAGCAGGCTCTGTACCGGGCCGCTGAGCTGGTGTCCCAGCTGGCTGAGGCCTGTGACTCTCTGAGGAGCAGTGTGGAGGAGGACCGTGTGTGGACCCCGTCTTATTCGGGGGCACTAGAGCTGAAGCAGGAGCTGCAGGACACACTCTCTGTGCTCACTGACAGCCTCACTTTGGCTCGCTGGAAGGCCAAACTGTCCCGGGTCGCTCAGAGGAGGTCCAGGAGGCAGAGATCCAGGAGACTCCTGCAGCTGGAGGAGAAACAGAGGGAGAAGCGCAGCGCGGAGAAGGAGGCTGCTATTGATAAATGGAGGCTGCAACAGATACAGCAGGTGGAGGAGAAGAAGAAGGTCAGTCTGGCTGTGTACTGGGGAGCAGATGAACAGTACAGCTAAGTTTTATATTTAAGAAGCTGAAGTGGTTTCTATGACGTCACCCTTTGAAGCATCAAGTTTGTCATTTTTGCCATCACCGTCTTGTTTTTTTTTAATCTCCTGACCACATTGAGGCTGGAGAGGAGCAGGGGCTTGGCAAATACTAGGTTATCAGCTAATCTTAGTTCTAGCTTGGTTAGTATGATGCCTAAATAATACAAGTAATTAATAGAATTGAGATGCTAATGTGGCTATCTATAAACAGACTTCAAACAAAATGGACAGCCAAAGCCTCAGTTTGTCTTTTATTACAACTTAACACTGAACAAGACTTGTCAAGAGACAAGAGAGTTGTCAATCACAGGTAGCCCCGCCCTAAACCCTCCCCTCTTTCTGGTCTGTGTGACTCTAAATGGGCTAAAATCAGTGACTAAATGAACATCATGTGGTGTTGAAGAAGACTTGAAACTAGAGATTGAGACCATAAACTCAGTAGCAACATGTTTACTGAGGGAATTAATCAGGAGAGAAGGAGGAGCATGTTCTTCTTTTAGCACCCTGTGGAGTCGCCCCCTGCTGCACATTAGAAAGAATGCAGCTTAAAGGCATTTGAAACAAAGAGGCTGTGTGGTCATGAAAAGTCATGCCTCCTGATCAATGTTTCATTAGAACTCCTCCATGTGATGAAGGCTCATTGATGGACATTTTCACTGTTGACAAATGAAGCAGGCTGACACTTTAGAGGAAGATGTGTGTGTTGACTCATCAGGAACAGTTTACAGCCAGGTCTCCTTCTTTATTGAACATTTTCTGTTCATTACTATTGCAGAATGGATAAACAATCCCAGCTAACAGTGTCTGTACATTTCGGTGGTTCAGATTTAACTATGTGTATTTGTCTTCTGTAAAACCATGGAGGCGAAGGGAAATTAAAGCAGAAATCGTGTGAATCATAACATCAGACAGATGTTCAGGTTATTTTTATAAAAACAAAGAGCTGTACTTGGATCATGTGATGCTGTGAGCTTCAGCAGCTTCACCCTGTCACAGAGATGAAGATGATGATGATGATGAAGGTTGTGTGTGTCTGTCTCCAGGAGCAGGAGCTGAAGCTGGCTGCAGACGCGGTTCTGTGCGAGGTGAGGAAGAAGCAGGCGGACGTGAAGAGGATGCAGGACGTGCTGAGATCTCTGGAGAAACTGCGCAGACTGAGGAAGGAGGCAGCGTCCAGGAAAGGTGACCTATCCACTCGTCCAACTTATTCCCATGATGCATTGTGTTATTCCTTTCTCTGATCCCGAGCAGTGAGGGGTAGCTTCAGGTGTGGGAGACAGCACTGAAAAAACAAAGTTAGACACACAGCTGAACATGACTGCTGTGTCTGGATCTTGTAGTGTTTTAGCTGCACCATTGCACACAGAGCAGCAGGAACACATCTCGACTGGCTGTACACTTTAGACGCTAGGTCTCTGGATGTGTCTTTAGTGTACGCCGTTCACCAGCTTTTTATCACAGTGGTCCTCTAGAGCACAGACAGACCCGCTGATCACAACGGATAAAACACCTGGTGAAGCAGTAACGCAATCAGTGTTTCTCTGATGCTCTTCAGCCCTGCTGCAGAACGAGCTGATGCTGACTCGAGCTCACGAGCTTCCTGAAATCCTTCAATCATTAAGAGCTGCTCTGCTGTTAACAGGTGTGTGTGTGTGTGTGTGTGTGTGTGTGTGTGTGTGTGTGTGTGTGGGTCTCTGTGTGTGTGTGTGTGTGTGTGTGTGTGTGTGGGTCTCTGTGTGTGTGTGTGTGTGTGTGTGTGTGGGTCTCTGTGTGCGTGTGTGTGTGTGTGGGTCTCTGTGTGTGTGTGTGTGTGTGTGTGGGTCTCTGTGTGCGTGTGTGTGTGTGTGTGTGTGTGGGTCTCTGTGTGCGTGTGTGTGTGTGTGTGTGTGTGGGTCTCTGTGTGCGTGTGTGTGTGTGTGTGTGTGTGTGTGTGTGTGTGGGTCTCTGTGTGTGTGTGTGTGTGTGTGTGTGGGTCTCTGTGCGTGTGTGTGTGTGTGTGTGCGTGGGTCTCTGTGTGCGTGTGTGTGTGTGTGTGTGTGTGTGTGTGTGTGGGTCTCTGTGTGTGTGTGTGTGTGGGTCTCTGTGTGCGTGTGTGTGTGTGTGTGTGTGTGTGTGTGTGCGTGGGTCTCTGTGTGCGTGTGTGTGTGTGGGTCTCTGTGTGCGTGTGTGTGTGTGTGTGTGTGTGTGTGTGTGTGTGTGTGTGTCTGTGTGTCTGTGTCTCAGGCATTGTCACTGAGCCCGGGTGTGACGATGCGTTCAGGGAGCGTCTGGAGCAGCTCAGGAGTGTGATGAAGAGGAGGACAGCTGTGTACTCGGTGGAGGAGAAGGCTCTTATGGTGATGCTGGAGGGGGAGCAGGAGGAGGAGAGGAGGAGGGAGCAGGAGAGGCAGATGAAGAAGGAGAGGGAGAAACAGCTGCAGAGGAGGCGCAGAGTCGACGGCATTTTGTTTGGAGGTAAAACATGCTGCTCTTTCTGTGAGAGACATTATGTGTTCACCTGCACCATGACTGATCGTGTGTGTGTGTGTGTGTGTGTGTGTGTGTGTGTGTGTGTGTGTGTGTGTTATAGAGGAGCTTCCTGCTGACTCGGTGCTGCAGCCGTTCACACATTTCTACACTCAGGCAGATGTGTCTCTGCACGCTCTGCTGCAGATCAGGTGCTTCTTCTTGTTCTTCTTCTTCTCATGAAAACCAAGCTGTGGTTTCATCCCAATGATGACACAGTGAATGAATGAATCGTGTCTTCACCTTTCAGGAGGGAGTGGGACGTGTTCGTGGTGGCAGCAGATCATCCTGACGCCTCTCCTGTTCCTCAAAGCTGGGTCCTCCCAGACCCCCCCTCAGACCAGGCCTGGGCCTCGGCCCTGCAGCCTGCACACCCTGACGGAGACCATCTCTGAACCATGACCTTGAACACTGCACTACACCTGCACATGAACTCTGCAGGTGTGAGGGTGAACACAGGGATGATGTTAAAGGTTTGACAACATGAACCTGTGATCTGTTAAGTGTCACATTAAGGAGCTCTCGCATTGTGTGATTGTATGACCGATAGATCTGTGAAGCGAAAGAACAAGGCTCCCGTTCTGCTCTCTGCTCATTCTTTGTTCAGCTCAGTCTTAAAATGTGTTTTTATTTGTAATTAATGAAAGAAATCAGAAGAACAAAATAAAGTGGAACCTTTTATAACCTGTATGTCTGAAGCTGTGCGTCCTGTGTGGAGTGTGTTAACAGCCACTATCAGCCACACACAGTCTCACTCATTCTTCTTTATAGGTATTCATCACATTTAATATATTATTATATATTTATAATAATATAATTAATATTTAATATAAATATGTGTATAATCATATTAAACACATTAAATAATATTTATAACAATATTAGATTGTCTTCAGATCATGTGTCCCACATTTAATGTGTGTGTATCGCACACATTATATGTGTATTATAATGCTAGATTCAGTGTAGTTGACAGACCTGTGCAGCTGTAGGTGTATGTGTGGTTGTTGCTAACAGGATCACAGTGGATCGTCTGTCTGAGGTCACTGTCCGCTAGTAGATTAGTGGTCCAGGTGGTTCCTCTGATTTAACCTGCAGCCTCAGTCTGAGCACACACACACACACACACACACACACACACACACACAGATACCTGACGGTCAGACTGCAGCTCAACACAGCACAGGTAAGACTGACTTTTTATTCTTGCAATGATTTCTACTGTTTACTGTAACAGAGCTGAGAGAGACATCAGACTGTGTTACCTGTTAGACACACGGGCAGAAATAAATCACTTATGTATATTATTAACAGTTACTAATATTAAAATTATACCTGTAAAACAGTGGTGGTTAAAGCAGGAGACTCTGTGGCTTAATGTGCCGATAGAAAAATCTAGCACCTGAATGTGTTTCACGTTATCAGACTCATTATAAATGTGACATCATTTAAAACCATGTTAAAAAGAGCTTTCCAAAGGAGAGACACCATCTGAAACATCTGCAGCACACTTCAACACAATACAGCGAATTACATCGGAGCAAAGCAGACATAAAACAGTGTTTGTGTGTTAGCATTAGCCTGTGAACAGCTGTGTGTTTGTGTTAGCATTAGCCTGTGTACAGCTGTGGGTTTGTGTTAGCATTAGCCTTTAAACAGCAGTGTGTGTTAGCATTAGCCTGTGAACAGCAGTGTGTGTTCTTGTGTTAGCATTAGCGAGTGAACAGCAGTGTGTGTTCTTGTGTTAGCATTAGCGAGTGAACAGCAGTGTGTGTTCTTGTGTTAGCATTAGCCTGTGGACAGCTGTGTGTTTGTGTTAGCATTAGCCTGTGTACAGCTGTGGGTTTGTGTTAGCATTAGCCTTTAAACAGCAGTGTGTGTTAGCATTAGCCTGTGAACAGCAGTGTGTGTTCTTGTGTTAGCATTAGCGAGTGAACAGCAGTGTGTGTTCTTGTGTTAGCATTAGCGAGTGAACAGCAGTGTGTGTTCTTGTGTTAGCATTAGCCTGTGGACAGCAGTGTGTGTTCTTGTGTTAGCATTAGCCTGTGGACAGCAGTGTGTGTTCTTGTGTTAGCATTAGTCAGTGAACAGCAGTGTGTGTTCTTGTGTTAGCATTAGCCAGTGAACAGCAGTGTGTGTTCTTGTGTTAGCATTAGCCTGTGAACAGCAGTGTTGACGTACGTCACAGAGACAGCAGCACAATGACATTATGGAGCTTGTGTCTGTCAGAGCAGCTGCTCTGAGGCTGTGATTAGCTTTCACACAGCATACGGAGCTCATCTCTGCCTTATGCTCTGTGTGTGTGTGTGTGTGTGTGTGTGTGCCTGAGTGTGTGTGTGCGTGTGTGTGCGCCTGCGTGTGTAAATAACCTTTCACTGTGATATAAACACACTGCCTGTCTGTTAGCATGTCAGGCTCCTCTGCCTGCACATGCCTTATTGTGTAACACAGAGGACAGATATAGACACAGAGGATTCTGGGAAAGTAAATTTAGCCCTTACAGTTTGTCAGATCTGACCGTCTGAACCGTCAGTGGGCTCAGAGTCAGCTGATCGGCTCTGCAGCTCTGAGATCACGTCCTCACTCTCTACTGACCTCTTGACACCTGAGCTGTTATTTTGTTTACACTTTATCCTCGGGATAAAAACGACCTGATGAGTCTAAAAACTAAACTTTATCTTTGAACAGGTAGATAATGATGTCTTCACGTGTAGACAACACGATTATTTTAAGGGTCAACACAATAAGGTCAACTGTCCAAAAACAAAGCAGCACATGATAAAGTCTTGTGAAGTGTTCATAGTCATCCACAGTTTCTCCTTCAGACATATCTGCTGACAGAGAAAACAAAGTAAAAATCAACAGACAAATTGGTGTAACATAATGGGACTTTTTATTCTCCTTATTCGTTGCTTTTTTCACAAGTCTTCAACTTTGCGTGAACAATAACAAAGTCCTAACGTCCTCAAGCCTGTTACTACCCATAGATAGACCCAGAACTTCAGATTCAAATGTTCACACAGTCTGAAGCCTTTTTTACTCTGCGGTTCCGCCTCAGTGCCGCAACGAAGCTCCGTCCTCATGCCACCTTTGTCATTCTACAATGGACCATGCAACACACACACGGCGCTGTTCCGCCCTGCCCGCTCTGCAGTTTACTCAGACGCCGTTTCGCCTCAGTTATGCCTCTGCTACTACCTCCGATGCTGGCTCAGAGGTGGAACGACTTCGCCACACCATTCAGCCTCTGTGGGTTTTACATAGGAGACGGAACGTAACAGAGGCGTAATAATCCCGCCTTGAACTGGCAGTGTAAAAAGGGCTTGAGAGTTTCACAGGAAGTCAGTGTTAGAGACAGAAGACAGCACCTGTCTGTGTCTCCCTGCAGTGTCTCCCTGCTGCACACAGGTATACTCAGGGATCATCAGGTGTTCTTTGAAAATCTTCACTGTTTATTTTGTTGAGAACAAAATGATGTAACAACGGTGAGTGGAAACCAAAATCATCAGCCCATTGAGGGTTGGATTCAAAATCACACCCAAAATCAGAGTAAAAAAATGAAGTCACAGGCTGATCCAACTTGCGTGAATGTCACCATGGCAACTCCTGATGTGACTCAGTAGTGTGTATGGCCCCCACATGCCCGTATGCACTCCTGACAACGTCTGGGCATGCTCCTGATGAGTCGGCAGATGGTGTCCTGGGGGATCTCCTCTCAGACCTGGATCAGGGCATCAGTGAGCTCCTGGACAGTCTGTGGCGGTACTTGGCCGTGTCTGATGCACCGATACATAATGTCCCATAGGTGCTCAATTGGATTTAGGTCAGGAGAATGAGAGGGCCAGTCAATGGCATCAATGCCTTCGTCATCCAGGAACTGCCTACACACTGTGGCCACACAAGGCCGGGCATTGTCCTGCACCAGGAGGAACCCAGGGCCCACTGCACCACCATGAGGTTTAACAATTGCTTGGAGGATGTCATCCCGGTACCTAACAGCAGGCAGGGTACCATTGGCTATGACATGGAGGTCTGTGCGGCCCTCCAAGGAAATGCCTCCCCAGACCATCACTGACCCACCGCCAAACCGGTCATGCTGGATGATGTTACAGGCAGCATAACGTTCACCACAGCATCTCCAGACTCTTTCACGTCTGTCACATGTGCTCAGTGTGAACCTGCTCTCATCTGAGAAGAGAACGGGGCGCCAATGGCCGACCTGCCAATTCTGGTGTTCTCTGGCGAATGCTAATGGAGCTGCACGGTGCTGGGCTGTGAGCACAGGTCCCATTAGAGGACGTCGGGCCTTCATGCCGCCCTGACAGTTTGGTCAGAAACATGCAAGCCAGTAGCCTGCTGGAGGTCATCTTGTAGGGCTCTGGCAGTGCTCCTCCTGTTCCTCCTCACACAAAGTAGCAAATATCGCTCCTGCTGCTGGGTTGATGCCCTTCTACGGCCCTGTCCAGCTCTCCTCCGGTCTCCTGGTACCTCCTCCATGCTCTTGAGACTGTGCTGGGAGACACAGCAAACCGTCTTGCGACTGCACGTATGGATGTGCCATCCTGGAGGAGCTGGACTACCTGTGCAACCTGATTGGGCTGCAGGTACCGCCTCATGCTACCAGTAGTGACAAGGACACGAGCAGAACACAAAACTAAAGAAGAATCAGTCAGGAGGTATCAGAGAGCAACTGTCTGTGGCCACCACATGCAAAACCATTCCCTTTTTGGGGGTTGTCTTGCTTTTTCCTCTCCATTGCACCTGTTGTCTCTTTAAATTGCACCATAGCAGGTGACATTGATTCACAATCACTTGTGCTTCTTAAAATTGATATCCCTGAAGTTTAACTGACTTGGTGTTATACTGTGACGATTAAGTGTTCCCTTCATTTTTTTGAGCGGTGTATTTTGCTGGTAGAGTGAAATGTTGTTCTCAGACTGTGGAGGTAGAGATGTCGGATGTTACAGAGACTGTGATAGATACACACACAGATCCCACCGCTCTGACTGCATGAAAAATCTAACTTTATTTACCTAGATATTTTACATGAAGTGTTTTTCTCTCCAAAATTTAATTTAGAAAAATGATCAACATTTCAAAGCATCACACATTAGCATTGTAACTCCTGTATATGATTCAGCCTCTCTATAAAACCACATACCTGTAACTGTGCAAAATTACATTATTTAGCAGTGCAGGCAAAAAAGGACTTTATAACAGAACAACATCCATTTATTCTCTTCTCATGATGAAGTTAATGAGGTAAACGTAGTCCCAGCAGTCTGAACACTGAGTGAGGTACAGATTATACATCAATGATGAGAAGGAACCCACCAAAGTTTCCTTTAACTGAAACCATGACTTTAAATTCATTTTATTCACACCTGGTATTAACGTGTGGTTATCGTGATCAGATAGCGGACAACCTTAAGTACAGGTCTGAATGCTCCCAGGACGGATTGAGGACGCATTCAGATCTGTGTACGCACGTGTCCTGGGCCACATTAAGCACCGCCCACTCTCTCCATGGCCACGGCAAAGATCACGTATATCAGAGTTTAATCATGCAGTGCAGTGAGGACACAGATCTGTGTGTTTCTCAAATCAAATAACGAAAATATAATTAGGCTGAACAATGCTTATTAACTTTCACACAGAATAAAAAACACAATAGTGGTAGGGAAAAATAGTGTGTACTTGTATGTTGAGTTTCAAAACCTTTATTCCTGTATTCTGGTTTATTTTTCTGCCCCAGTTTGTGATGGAAGTGTCTTTATTTGTACATGAAAACACATGAATTCAAATTATAAATGTCTGGTACTTTAAGCCTGAAATTCACATTCTAGCAGTCTAGGTAGTCTCATGTTGTCCATGCAGAAATCAGATGACAGAGAGAGAGACAGCTTTACCTCTTCACTGAAGCTGCTCAGATTTGACCACAATTGGAGGATTCACTTTATATTTTTTTTCATGGTTGCCAAATTTTATTCTATGTTTTGCCGAAAAGAAGTTGCAGTCAGACTTTTTCTCATGGTGAGTTTTAAAACAGGCAATGACTATGAAATAAGTAATATTCAAACGCACTGTACACTGACGGACTGCTGGAGAGAGCGAGAGCGAGTGGGAGAGAGAGAGGGCACGTACCGGTAGCCTACATAAGAATAGAAATCTGTGGTCACTGAAGACGCATTTGAGGGGCTTGTTGATGGTAGGTGTGAACTGCTGTGCTTAGAGCTGACCACTCGTGATGGGATCACAAAAAACACATGGTAATACAGGTGTGATCAGGGTCATTGTGTTTCTGTAACAGACTTTCAGTCAGGAAAACGTCTTATTTGACACTGTCTGGATCAAAGTTATTACTGTAAACGAAACCAAACAACAAAAACAAGTTATTCACAAACATTTTCGTTAACTAAAATAAAAATAAACTGAGGCTTTACAAAAAACCAGAAGAGAAAATATCTTCAGTTTTCATCTTTGTTCATTTAGTACATGCAGTATTTTGGGTGGATAGATCTGTTCTCTGTTTCACTAGCTGCAGCTGTTTCACACCAGCAGATGGCAGCACATGACGTCACACGTCCGTGTTTATACTCTGAATACATTTTTAAAACGGGTTATTATGCTTTGAGTTATTATCATACAATACTCTTTGTGGCTCTTTTGGGTCCCTGACAAGTATCCCATATTACAAAAAAACTAAAACTAATACAAAACTTAGAAACTTTAACAACAAATTCAGACTAAACTGAAAACAAAAAGTCAAAACGAAACAAAAATAAAAACTATTATAACCTTGGTTTGGACTCTGATCTTTGCCTTGTCATGTTCAAAAGGCTCATAATAATTTATAAACACAGCTGTTGACTTCTGTTGATCTTTAACTTCTCCTAATAGAACAGGAACATTACTTATATTAAAGCTTTGATGTGAATTAAACTTTAAATCTAACCATGAATCAGGCCAGTGTCCATCAATGAGCTCGTGTAACTCCACAGGTGTCTCAGTTTCCTGTTAAACTGTTAGACGGTTCCTCTGTAACAGCATGCTTTAATGTAAGTGCTATCACACACATAACAGTTTACACACATCAGCTTTATGAATACAAAGGACATATCACAGTAATGGTCACTTCACCATCAGTAAACAGCAGGTGCAGTGTTGTTAAGTGTCCACTAGGTGTCAGCAGAAGACCATCACAGGGAACAATCAGTCACGTGATCAGAGCAGGTGGAGAGTAGCCCCGCCTTTCATAAGGAACAAATGTCATATAATCATATATTAGGCTGAAACACAGAGGACGAATATAAAAGTGAGAGAGAAAGAGAAAGAGACAACGAGAGAGAGACGTGTGTTTTCACTCACACATAACACACACACACAGAGTGAGAGAATCCATTCCATGACATTCCGGTTGTTGATTGGTTGATAGATCCATACTGGAGCATCATTTACGTGTCTCAGCCAATCACAGATGACCATGAAAGAAAACAACAGTCCCCCTCTGCCCCTCACCGACTGCACCGGCCTCACACAGGCTGCACCGTCCACTCTGGCCTCACACAGGCTGCACTGTCCACTCCGGCCTCACACAGGCTGCACCGTCCACTCCGGCCTCACACAGGCTGCACCGTCCACTCCGGCCTCACACAGGCTGCACAGTCCACTCCGGCCTCACACAGGCTGCACCGTCCACTCTGGCCTCACACAGACTGCACCGGCCTCACACAGGCTGCACCGTCCACTCTGGCCTCACACAGACTGCACCGGCCTCACACAGGCTGCACAGTCCACTCTGGCCTCACACAGACTGCACCGGCCTCACACAGGCTGCACAGTCCACTCCGGCCTCACACAGACTGCACCGTCCACTCCGGCCTCACACAGACTGCACCGGCCTCACACAGGCTGCACCGGCTGCACAGTCCACTCCGGCCTCACACAGGCTGCACAGTCCACTCCGGCCTCACACAGGCTGCACAGTCCACTCTGGCCTCACACAGACTGCACCGGCCTCACACAGGCTGCACAGTCCACTCCGGCCTCACACAGGCTGCACCGGCTGCACAGTCCACTCCGGCCTCACACAGGCTGCACAGTCCACTCCGGCCTCACACAGGCTGCACCGGCCTCACACAGGCTGCACAGTCCACTCTGGCCTCACACAGACTGCACCGGCCTCACACAGGCTGCACAGTCCACTCCGGCCTCACACAGACTGCACCGTCCACTCCGGCCTCACACAGACTGCACCGGCCTCACACAGGCTGCACCGGCTGCACAGTCCACTCCGGCCTCACACAGGCTGCACCGGCCTCACACAGGCTGCACCGGCTGCACAGTCCACTCCGGCCTCACACAGGCTGCACAGTCCACTCCGGCCTCACACAGACTGCACCATCCACTCCGGCCTGCAGGTGGTGCTGTGAACCTTGAAGTCCCTTAAGAAGAGGGGAGACTGTTTTCTTGACGATAGTGATTTGAGAAAAGATAATTTCAACCAGCTACATCTCATTTCCTCATTCAAGCCTTCTCTGTCACAAGTACGACATTTACATGTAATAAAAGTTGTTTGAGCCCACAGACTGTAAATGTGGAGCAAAGGTCACATTTAAAAAAAGGTTTTGCTGATAACAAAGCAAGCATCTCTTTACTTTGTGTCTTTTAATTCATGTAATTATTTTGGTAACAGATGAGGTATCAAACGCTGCTTTCTCTCCATCGCCTTCAAACTTAAATATCGACTTCTCGACTCTCAGGGCGCTGTGCTCTACAGTCGCTGGTATTCTGTGCTTCACCTCATGTTAGCTTCCTCCTCTCGTCCTCTAAAATTTGATTTCTAGTATCTATTTGAACCCACGTTATAGCACCTTGAAATGAATTCATTAATTATAATGATTAAAGTGGAAGGCTCATATTCACTGCTGCCAAGTCGAGTGATAATAACATCAACATCACACATGCATCACACTTTTCTTATTGTTTACTTGTTCCCCCCAGGCCACTTTAAATATTACATCTTATATAATGAACACAACTGTTTGCATTAACAGTAATAAACTATTAGTTAATGTCACATTTAGCTTGGAGAAAACATCAATCACAGGCTGCTGAGAGCTGAAGAGGACAATAGAAACTCAACACCTTCTTCACCATTTCCCTCCAAAAGTTACTTTGAGATGTTTTCTGCGTTACTTAGAAGCTAGCTGTCCTTAGTCCTCCTGACATTTCAAGTATTTTTGGCAGTAGACACTAAATCCTGAATTTCCCCCTGGGGATTAATAAAGTATTTCTGATTCTGATTCTGAAATGCTAGTAGCTGTTAGCAGCTCCTGTTAGCAGCTCCTGTTAGCATCTCCTGTTAGCAGTGTATCCATGGATGTACAGACGCTATCACTGTCTTACTGTGATACAGAAAACTAATCAAACACTGTGTGTGTGTCTTTGTAGTAAGCAGTATGGACGGAGTCCCTCTGAAGATGCCACAGAGTGCCTCTCAGGAAGTCAAAGATGACGTCAAAGTGATGCTTCCTGATTACCTGACCATCCTGCAGGACACAGAAGTGAGTGTCTGTGTCCTCTGTCTATTATGTCTCTATGATAAGCCAGCATTTTAAATATATATCGCTAATTGATATGTTTAAATTATAGTGTGGAATAGCAAATGGGCTGTTTGTACACACAACTTTACCGCTCAGGTTCACTCTCAGCACTCTGTTGTTTCACTTTACCAGACACAGAAAGGGTTAGAGACTAGCTGGTGAACATGGTGGAGCATTTAGCAGCTAAAGACAATGATGTGTCCAAGGAGGCGAAGGACATGAAAAACAGAGCTACAAGAGAAAGAATATTTGACATAAATTTAAACACACGAATCATATCGCTGCAAGATGTGGAATATGTTTCCACTTAACACTTTCACAATATCATCTTAAAATGTGTTGATAAGCCAGTGTAGTGTTTGTTTCTACTGAAAACAAGTGGGGATGATACGCACGCTGTTGTTACCATAAGTGTTATCTGTCACCTGTTGATACCATCATGAGCTAGTTCCCAGTGTTTCAACAAGTAAAGAGATTTTAATCCTGTGGTGGGCTGTGATGAACATTCATAGCAGGTTGAGATATATCACTTCAGACCAACAGGCTTACTTATGGATCATTCTGGGAGTGTAGCCACCAAGCTCATGTAGCTCTGTGTAATGACATATGACTAGAGAAAAGAGAAAGCTTCTGTCACTAACACATTGTCTGTCCATGTGCCAGTATGAGTTCAGTCTGGAGAACTGGGTGCTAACTGGTCTGCAGAGCGGCTTTACCAGCCAGCCTTGGCCTCAGCCTTCCTCCTCATCAGGCCCTCTGCCATCTTGTCCCCCATACTGGATGATGTTCTGCAGCCCACAGCAGAGCCGACTGGCCAGCCGCCACTGCTCCGACTTCTGGGAGCCCAACCCTCGCCAGCGCTCCCACAGCCTCAACCCCACCGTCCTACGCACCAAGTCTGCCATCTCAGACTCTGAGGAGGAAGGGGAGATCGCTGCCCAGAGGGCCAAGGCGTGTCTGTCAGTGAAAACCTGCTCAGGTGGAGGAAGTCCTGCTGCTCCAGGTCAGAGGAAAGCACAAAGAGCCTTCGTCCCAGACCTCCTGAACCCCCCAGCCTGCCTCAGCAGCCTCCCACACCAGCGCAGAAAGAACCTCCGACAGTGCTCCCTGTCTGGGCTGGACTCGTCCAAACCTGAACCCAAAACAGACAGCCAGTCCAAGAAGACTCCAGACATCAGAGCAACCAACACCAGGGCCCCCAACACCAGGGCCAATACGGTGGACAGACCCCCCAGCATCAACCACCCAAACACAACACGAACGGTAAACACAGTTGAAGTTTTTTTTGGGCTCTTATGTGACGCTTTTTAAGCAGCAGAAGAAGACGAGGTGTGTTGAACCTGACACTAACAGCGTGTCATGTTTTCAACACAACTGCTCAGCTCACTGAAGAGTCTTAACAGACGTCTTACAATGTTTGTTTTTGTCCTCCGGTTAACTGAATCTGAACGACGTGAAGGTCAAAGTTCATATATATTCTTTACTGTGAGACCTTCGACAGCCACAGTATTCACGTCAGTTCTATTTATAAAACTATAATTATAAATACCACTTTACATGCAGAGAAGTTCTAGACCATCCTCTTTATAATATAAATAAGATGATAATACTCAGCATATGAAGACACTTCCTCGCCTTCTTGGTGCTGTCAGTATGACTAGCTGGGTTGATCATTGACTGACAGCTAGGGACAATGCGTCCTCATGCATGAGCTGTTTTGTGTGCCCAGTGCAGGGTGTGGCATGCAAGAACCACATAGATCAGTCTCACCTGTCCTTCAGCAGATTGTTCATAGGGAACAACAGCTCTATCTATTGATCTGCCATCTGACCAGAGTGCCCCCTTGTATTTGACCTTGTAAGTTTTTTTGGGTGGTCCATGCACTTCAAGGTGCCTCTTCTCTCTGACATTGAGGAGGTAAACTGAAAGCCGTTTCAGACACCGTCTGGCGCTGGTCTGTGGTCTTAGCCCTGAAGGTCCCTAGCATCAATTCCCAATAACTTGCCCCTACTGTGAATTGACGCCAGGCTAGAACTGGGACACCCATGGACCAGGCTTTGGCAGCCTTTGTGTCTCCATCTAAGAAAGTGTTTGGGAAAATCATGGACACCTTGCTGACTAAAATGAATGCCCCCTGGCCTGCCCCTGCCCTGACGTTTTTCATGCATCATAAGCTCTGGGGGCAGAACCATGGGTTGATTCAACAATGAGCCTTGGGGATTCAGAAGCAGTTTATGAGCGCCCCTTCAGCGACAAAGTCAGCCTCAATTTTGATCAACACAGACCTTCATCGTAGAGAGCATTTGCACTCAGAAGTCTCCACTCTACTGGCAGAGATAGCCATGGGAGTATAGGAAGATTGTGCTTCCTATACTGTGGTCAGTATACCTGCTGAAACACAGTTCACGGTCAGGCTGATGCTGTTATGTAAAGAAGCCTTTAGTGTGGTCTGCAGAAGCATCCTAGCCTGCAGGCCATGTCTTAAATTGTGCGTTAAACCTCCTGATAGATCCAGGAACAGACACACCACAGTATCAGCCCAGCAGAGAGAGAGCAGTTCTATTCAGCCACTTGTTAAGCAGCCTGGACCTCTGTCTATGAACGTCTTCTCTCTGCTAGCTGAAGGAGAAAATCTATCTGAGCCATCTCATTTTTTCAGCTTCACATTTCCTGCATGTTTTCAAGGATCTGCACTCTAAAAATAGACCGTGTAAAGTCTGCTCTCAGAGTTCAGCCGGGTTATTAGACCTTCATCAGGATTAGAGAGTGAGCGTCTCTGAGAACGTCTCCTTCAGCAGATCTGGATCAGCTTTACTCAATGTTACCTTCAGATCACACGCACACACACGCACACACACATACTCACTACAGTCTGTTGTCTCCCCTCTACAGTCTCTCAGCCCAGAATCCTGCACAAAGCCCCCTGCAGCCTCCTCCCACCGCAGTCTCCCCTCATCTTTGGACTCATCAGCAGAGCTTCTGTCAGCTCTGAGCCCAGAGGAGAGAGAGCTGCTGGGGGCCATCACTGCCCGGGGCTACCCCCTCCATACCGCCATCATCGCTCTGCAGAAGACTGGCCGGCAGACCCCAGACCAGGTCAGTCCATGTCACAAACCTCCTCCCTGACCCCAGATCAGCTCAGTTAGACACACAGTGAAGAACATGTTCACAGATGTGAGGAGTCACAGAGTACAGCAGAGTCCTGAGACGACCTTGTGGTTAAAACATCTGACTCTGAATCAGATTTACTGGCTTCCACCTGCAGGAATATGACGTACACAGAAATAGACAAACAGAGAGCTGAGAGCAAGAACAACACGCCCCACAAGGTAAACATTTAGATGCTACGCACAGATATAAATAAATATAACTGGGGGTGGGAGTGAAACCAAAATCCATAATACTAAGCCACTTTAAGCCTGTGTAAAAATAGAGCAGAGAGTTTCCACAGTCGCTCTGTGCTGTGTTTTCCCACAACAGCATCTGAACCCAGAGTAAACCAGGAGTTCAGAGTCCCTGGGAAAGGGCATGTGCAGGAAGTGTCATGTTATCCTTAAAACAGGAAGAGACAGAGGACAAACTCTGCACGATGGACAGACATGTGACACACGAAGAGAAATATTCATGAGATTTGTTTTTAAAAGAAGAATCGAGCTTCTCTGTGACTGTCTGCTGTTCTTCACAGTCTGACTCCAGATCAGCCCTGTCAACCTCTCTGTCAGTCTGACTCCAGATCAGCCCTGTTAGCCTCTTTGTCAGTCTGACTCCAGATCAGCCCTGTTAGCCTCTCTGTCAGTCTGACTCCAGATCAGCCCTGTTAGCCTCTCTGTCAGTCTGACTCCAGATCAGCCCTGTTAGCCTCTCTGTCAGTCTGACTCCAGATCAGCCCTGTTAGCCTCTCTGTCAGTCTGACTCCAGATCAGCCCTGTTAGCCTCTCTGTCAGTCTGACTCCAGATCAGCCCTGTTAGCCTCTCTGTCAGTCTGACTCCAGATCAGCCCTGTTAGCCTCTCTGTGTCTCCATCAGTCTGACTCCAGATCAGCCCTGTTAGCCTCTCTGTGTCTCCGTCAGTCAGTGGAAGAGCTAGAAGAGCTAATGAAGTGAGGGCGTGCTGCCTCATGCCAGTCAGGCCACCGTGCTCCCACACAGATTGTATTTCACTGATGTCCCTCAGAGCAACTCTGCTGCCTGGCTCTGTGTCGGCCTGTGGTGCCTTCACTGACACACTGCATGCTACAGTATGTAGCAGGGACTTCATTCCTGCTTCACAAAATGAAAATCTGTGTAAAAACAGATGTTCTATGAAATACGACCTGGATGTAACAGATCATTGCCTTTCAGTCCATTGCTCCTGCGTAATGAAGTGTTTCTGTGTGTTTTATCTGTGCTTGGTGTGTTTGCAGATCCTGAGTTACCTGGTGGCCTGTGACCACCTGTGTCAGCTGGGTTACGATATGGCTCAGGTAGAGGAGGCTCTGGAGATGTTTCAGAACTGTGAGACAAAGGTAAGACCCGCAGAGAGACTCTCTACTACACTTCTTTTTAACGTCACTTTGAAAATGTGAATGTTGTGTCTTGTCAAGGCGGAGGAGTTCCTACACCTGCTCAGTCAGTTCAACGAGATGGGCTTCCAGCAGAACGCCATCAAAGAGGTGCTGCTGGTCCATGAAAACCACCGGGAGCGGGCGCTGGAGGAGCTGATGATGCGTGTGGCGTGATGCACATCAACACAGTTTACATTGATAATAAAGTTATTTACTGCAGGAGAATGTGATATCATGCTGATACTGACAGATGATCTAAACACAATATCACAGCTGAAGATGGACGGTGGCCTTCTGAGCTTATTGATCTACATTACAACACTGTGGAAGATGATGATGATGGTGATATGCCAATGCTGCACAGTTCCATTAAGTTGTTTTAACACTTTATTACATCCAGTGTAGTGTTTATTATCTGTAGTGTAATGTGTGTGACGGTCTGAAGTGATGTGAGCAGCTGTTACATTATTAAAGATCCACACAGCACTGTGCTTCTATTTTTATTCTGCAGTTTCCACCTCCGAGTTCTGCTTTCACTGAACCTCATTCAAACTGTGAGACCAGGATCGGGTCCATCAGGGTCCGGTTCCTATAAACATGAGAATTAACTGAGTACACAGGCCTCTAATCAAGGGCCAAACTGGTGCAGCTGTATTGATATTGTCATGAAAGGCCGATGTAGTCCCCCCCACCAAACAGATATTCAGCTCTTTCAATAAGAATAGAAACAATCAAATAGGATATAAGACAGAATAAAGTGTATAACAGCTCTGCTGCTAAAAAGGGGAGAGTGAAAGTACATTATGTTTAAATAGCAGATTTAACGTTTGGATAATCGTTTTCTTTTTCAGAAATGATGATGTTATGTCAGCATCCTTTCAGCCCGTTTACTGTCATTAAATCTCAGTAACATCTGATTATTTTGGCTTCATAGCGCTGTAGTGAGACAGATCTCAGCCCACACGTGACTCTCTAGATCCAGTGATGCTGCCACTCAGCGAGACAGATGGACAGGCGCTCCACAGCTGAAACACAACGCCGGTAGTTGGTGTCCATCAGAGAAATCCTGGTACTGATCCGAGCTAACAGCTCATCACACTAGCAAAGGAAAACTAATCGAGCTGCTTGCTCCTCCAGATGATGTTATGAAAGCAGACATGATGGAGTTAGTGTTTCATTGTACCTGAAAGGAGGAATTTCAGTGCGCTGTGTTCAATCAACGCGAATAAACACAAATGATCAAACTTGAGTAACATCAGGGAAAAATTCACTTCCATTTGGGTCCTAACAACTTTATGAACCCTGTCCAAAGTCATGACATTGGATGAAGAACAGCTCTGTGAGCAGCTGTCACGTGTGATCGGAGCACTGTGGAGAGATACTGAGGCAGCTTCGGAGGTCTCTGAGGTTTTGGTTCTGGGTCTGATCCACAGAGTTCTCCATGAGGGACACTTTGGTTTTAGGCAGCCTCATCAGAAATGTATATATGGATCCAATCCTTCCAAAGCCTTTCATTTGACGCTTCAGCCTCCATGTTTGGTCCTCCACAGTGAACTCTGTGGTCACCTGTCGGCTCAGCGTGAACACTGAGTCTCCTCGCACTACAGCGGTGAACAGAGAGCTTTTACTGTTCCCGTACTGGCCTGACATGGCCGTCCACTGGCCTGAGCTCAGGTTGTAGCGGTCCATCACACACTGCAAGAAGTCCTCACAGGGTCCATTACGCATTACGTAAAGATTGTCCTTATGGGCCACCATATAGAGACCATAACTGTGCTGGCGGATGAGTGTGGTGATCAACAGCCACTGGTCCTGTTCAGGTAAATACTCGTGTATATCTGTGGCCCCCTGACCTCTCCAGAGACAGATGAAGATCCGGTTCATGGTTACAGCAGAGACCGCCGAGGCTGCAGGGCAGGGGAGGGGGGACACAAAGCTCCAGCTTCCATCTGACACTTTGAATCTCTCAACAGATGACAGGGACTTCATCTTGAATTCGCCCCCCAGGGCGTACAGGCAGCCCTCATGACCGATCAGAGTGAAGTTGTAGCGTAGCTGCTGGGGGCTGCAGATGGTTGACCAGGAGTTGGTTGCAGGACTGTAACAGAAACCGGTCTCCACCACCTTCTTGCTCACATCATGCACTCCTCCCATGATGTAGAGTTTGTTGTCCAGGACTGCCAAACCAGCCATGGTGGTGCTGGTGCTCATAGGAAGGTGAGTCAGGACCTTCCAGTCTTTGCTGGTCTCATCCAGGTAACAGACTGTCCTCTGCAGGTCCTTCAGCAGCTCAGAGGAGGGAGAGTGGCTGCACACGGCCATGTAGCTGCTAGGCAGCAGGGACTCAATGTAATCCACCAGGCCATGAGGTAAGGTGTGGACCTCCTCCTGCAGGTCAGGGTACAGGTCTCTGATGAACAGGGCTGAGCTGTGGGACAGATCCAACACCCCAAAGGTGGCAGCCGTGTGGTACATAAGCAGGCAGTTCTCAGAATTGATGACATTGATCAGGTGCTTGGTGAGAGCAAGCACCTGCAGGAAGGCTGTGCACTCGATGGCTTCCACGATTTGGTCACTGTTGAGCATGGGTCGCTCCCCGTCCAGGACCTGCAGCAGGACCAGGAAGCCCAGAACCCCCACACATTGAAGCTGGATCTCTTCCTGGTGGCACTCTCTCATTCCTGACTGGAACAGAGCTCTGAAGTACTCACAGTTGTCAACCAGGAGGTTTCGATCCACCATGAAGGTGCTGCGGTCAATGCGGACCCTCAGGCTATGGGGGGGCTTACAGGGTCCCAGCTTTGGGCAGCCGCTGGACTCCATCAGGTCCCTGCTGCTGGACTCCATCACATCCCTGCTGTGGATTCTCATCTCACCCTGGTTGTGCTGTGTTCGATCCAGATCAGAGTCCTGCAACGCTGCTGTGAGCCTGAACGCCTCCTGTCCTCTCTGCTGCTCTGTGTGTGTCTCTGCTCTGAGAACACACTCTATAGATAGCAGACACTGTGTGTCACACAGTACTTAGTGATGACATGCAGCCGGAGCAGAAAGACGAGCCGATAATGTGCTGATGGTTCATGTTGCTCTTTGTTTGTAGCTGGACAGCTGAAGTCTGTCCTTGAGTGTCAGGAACAGTCACTCTGTAACAATAGGTGTTTCCCCTGGTCACATACTGTAGTGCCTCCATTGCATGCAGACAGACAGTATTCTTACTTATCACTGATTACTTTTCCTGCAGTATAGTGGCACTGCCAATATCCATAAATTGTTATTTAGCTTTTAAAATGTGCCTCAAAACTGTCTGCACTGCTGCACACCTGCAGCTTCCATCCTCTCTGCAAGATTTAAACATTCAGGTGAAACAAGTGGATCCAAATGTGTAAATAAAATAAAACACAAAACAGAAAAGGGTTTCAGAGAACAAAATACATAGATACAATCAGTTTTATATAGTAGGTATAGTAGCACAGGTTGGTGGTTCGATCCCCAGCTCCCTCAGTCTACATGTTGAAGTGTCCTCGGGCAAGACACTGAACCCCGGATTGCTCCCGGTGGCATAGCCAACGGTGTTTGAATGTGAACACTGATTGACACTTAGCATAACAGCCTCTGCCATCAGTGTGTGAATGTGGGAGTGAATTTGACATGTAGTATAAAAGTAGCTTTGAGTGGTCGCAAGACTAGAAAAGTGCTGTTTAAGTATATAAGTACAGTCGATGTAGACACAGATTACTAAAAAACACGAAGAGCCAACAAAAAGAAAAACATTCCAATAACACATAAATATAAGAACACAGAGAGCAAATGGCAATCAATCACAACCTAGAGATATCATGGACTGCATATAAAATGTTGCATTCTTTCTAACAGCCAACAGGGGGCGACTCCACTGGTTGCAAAAAGTAGTCAGATTCTTTAGACGTCTATGAGAAAATGTTCCTCCTCCTCTCTTGATTTATTCTCTCAGTTAACATTTCCCAAATGAGTTTATGGTCTCAATCTCTAGTTTCAAGTCTTCTTCAACACAGCATGATGTTCATTTAGTCACTGATGCTCCCACTGAGAGTCACACAGACCAGGAAGAGGGGAGGGGTTAGGGCGGGGCTACCTGTGATTGACAAGTCGTTACCACAGCGACTTGTCAGTTGACAGTGACTAACTCAGTGAAGATCATAGAGATAGATAGATAGATAGTTTGTTAAGGATGAACAGTGTTGTTGGGGTGAGGGTGGGATCTGCCCCATAGAAGCTTAGTCCACCCTATTATGGAGGCAAACAAACATTATGTATAAAGTTAAGGAAAGTGCTGTGACTCAAACAGCTGAGTGAAGACTGGATGTGTGCAGATCGACAGTTTCAGTGAATCAGCTGATGTTCCAGTACAGTTCAGCTTTAACAAGCTCTCTTTGAAGAGTTTTTCCTAAAATGGAGAGGTCATCAGTGTGCTCCTCTCCTGGGAGCTGAGTACTCTCACACTGAGCACAGTTCAGGATCTGGATTACTACCAGTCGGATCTGTACAGAAACTTTTCTCTTTTTCTGACACGCGTCTGATCGAAGATATCCCAGCGAGCCGACCTGTATAGACAATGGACATAATGGAGAGAGAGGATAGCTGCAGTCTGTGAGACGTTTGTGGACACATTATCATGTTTGGGAAAGTGAAGACGGCTCAGCCTGCAGCAATAGCAGCAGGTCTGGACTCGAGCCCAGCAGAGTGTAACCTGGTTCTACTCGGCATGATGGGCTCTGGGAAATCAGGTCAGACTCTCACTGTTTCTATGACATTCACATCTGTACGCAGAAGCTCAAACAGGTTTAATGAATGTTCATGTATTAGCTGACTGTGAGTTAGCTCATGAGTTAGCTCCAAGCAGTCTACTCACGAAGCCCAAAGTCATATCTTCCTGCAGATTAATCAGAACACTGCAGAATGAAGACAGCTCAGACTCATGATGACGCTGAGGAGGAGAAGATGAAGAAAGATAAAGGAAAATAAAAAGGACGAGGAAAACACGTTTTCTGGATTTATTTATTGACATTTAAAAAACAATGAACACCATTTCTGTGGAATGTGCACTGAGTCTGGTGCTAATGTGCACTGTTTATTCAGTGCCAATTGTCACAGGGTCCCGTCTGACCCCTTACGGTCCTCCTCTTATTTTCAAGTGTGTGTTTGTCTTTCAGCTTTGACAGTGAAGTTCCTCACAAAGCGATTCATCAGTGAATACGACCCTCTTCTAGGTAAGAGCTGATACACACAAAGTTTATCAGGACAATTAAACTGAAGTAATTTCAAACTAAGTACATTTAAACTGAGTACATTTAAACTGAAGTATATTTAAACTGAGTACATTTAAACTGAGTACATTTAAAGTTAAGTACATTTAAACTGAAGTATATTTAAACTGAGTACATTTAAAGTTAAGTACATTTAAACTGAGTACATTTAACGTTAAGTACATTTAAACTGAAGTATATTTAAACTAAGTACATTTAAAGTTAAGTACATTTAAACTGAGCACATTTAAAGTTAAGTACATTTAAACTGAAGTATATTTAAACTGAGTACATTTAAAGTTAAGTACATTTAAACTGAAGTATATTTAAACTGAGTACATTTAAAGTTAAGTACATTTAAACTGAGTACATTTAAACTGAGTACATTTAAACTGAAGTATATTTAAACTGAGTACATTTAAAGTTAAGTACATTTAAACTGAAGTATATTTAAACTGAGTACATTTAAAGTTAAGTACATTTAAACTGAGTACATTTAAACTGAGTACATTTAAAGTTAAGTACATTTAAACTGAGTACATTTAAACTGAGTACATTTAAAGTTAAGTACATTTAAACTGAAGTATATTTAAACTGAGTACATTTAAAGTTAAGTACATTTAAACTGAAGTATATTTAAACTGAGTACATTTAAAGTTAAGTACATTTAAACTGAAGTATATTTAAACTGAGTACATTTAAACTGAGTACATTTAAAGTTAAGTACATTTAAACTGAAGTATATTTAAACTGAGTACATTTAAACTGAGTACATTTAAAGTTAAGTACATTTAAACTGAAGTATATTTAAACTGAGTACATTTAAACTGAAGTACATTTAAACTGAGTACATTTAAACTGAAGTATATTTAAACTGAAGTACATTTAAACTGAGTACATTTAAAGTTAAGTACATTTAAACTGAAGTATATTTAAACTGAGTACATTTAAACTGAGTACATTTAAACTGAAGTACATTTAAACTGAGTACATTTAAACTAAGTACATTTAAACTGAGTACATTTAAACTGAGTACATTTAAAGTTAAGTACATTTAAACTGAGTATATTTAAACTGAGTACATTTGAAGTTAAGTACATTTAAACTGAAGTACATTTAAACTGAGTACATTTAAAGTTAAGTACATTTAAACTGAAGTATATTTAAACTGAGTACATTTAAACTGAAGTACATTTAAACTGAAGTACATTTAAACTGAGTACATTTAAAGTTAAGTACATTTAAACTGAAGTACATTTAAACTGAGTACATTTAAACTGAAGTACATTTAAACTGGAGTATATTTAAACTAAGTACATTTAAAGTTAAGTACATTTAAACTGAGCACATTTAAAGTTAAGTACATTTAAACTGAAGTATATTTAAACTGAGTACATTTAAAGTTAAGTACATTTAAACTGAAGTATATTTAAACTGAGTACATTTAAAGTTAAGTACATTTAAACTGAGTACATTTAAACTGAAGTATATTTAAACTGAGTACATTTAAAGTTAAGTACATTTAAACTGAAGTATATTTAAACTGAGTACATTTAAAGTTAAGTACATTTAAACTGAGTACATTTAAACTGAGTACATTTAAAGTTAAGTACATTTAAACTGAAGTATATTTAAACTGAGTACATTTAAAGTTAAGTACATTTAAACTGAAGTATATTTAAACTGAGTACATTTAAAGTTAAGTACATTTAAACTGAAGTATATTTAAACTGAGTACATTTAAACTGAGTACATTTAAAGTTAAGTACATTTAAACTGAAGTATATTTAAACTGAGTACATTTAAACTGAGTACATTTAAAGTTAAGTACATTTAAACTGAAGTATATTTAAACTGAGTACATTTAAACTGAAGTACATTTAAACTGAGTACATTTAAACTGAAGTATATTTAAACTGAAGTACATTTAAACTGGAGTACATTTAAACTGAGTACATTTAAACTGAAGTATATTTAAACTGAGTACATTTAAAGTTAAGTACATTTAAACTTAAGTATATTTAAACTGAGTACATTTAAACTGAGTACATTTAAACTGAAGTATATTTAAACTGAGTACATTTAAACTGAGTACATTTAAAATTAAGTACATTTAAACTGAAGTATATTTAAACTGAGTACATTTAAACTGAAGTACATTTAAACTGAGTACATTTAAAGTTAAGTACATTTAAACTGAAGTATATTTAAACTGAGTACATTTAAACTGAGTACATTTAAACTGAGTACATTTAAAGTTAAGTACATTTAAACTGAAGTATATTTAAACTAAGTACATTTAAACTGAAGTATATTTAAACTGAGTACATTTAAACTGAGTACATTTAAACTGAGTACATTTAAAGTTAAGTACATTTAAACTGAGTACATTTAAAGTTAAGTATATTTAAACTGAAGTATATTTAAACTGAGTACATTTAAAGTTAAGTACATTTAAACTGAGTACATTTAAAGTTAAGTATATTTAAACTGAGTACATTTAAACTGAGTACATTTAAACTGAAGTATATTTAAACTGAGTTCATTTAAACTGAAGTATATTTAAACTGAAGTATATTTAAACTGGAGTATATTTAATCTGAAGTATATTTAAAGTTAAGTACATTTAAACTGAGTACATTTAAAGTTAAGTATATTTAAACTGAAGTATATTTAAACTGAGTACATTTAAAGTTAAGTACATTTAAACTGAGTACATTTAAAGTTAAGTATATTTAAACTGAAGTATATTTAAACTGAGTACATTTAAAGTTAAGTATATTTAAACTGAGTACATTTAAACTGAGTACATTTAAACTGAAGTATATTTAAACTGAGTTCATTTAAACTGAAGTATATTTAAACTGAAGTATATTTAAACTGGAGTATATTTAATCTGAAGTATATTTAAACTGGAGTATATTTAAACTGGAGTATATTTAAACTGAAGTACATTTAAACTGAAGTATATTTAAACTGAAGTATATTTAAACTGAGTTCATTTAATCTGAAGTATATTTAAACTGGAGTATATTTAAACTGGAGTATATTTAAACTGAAGTACATTTAAACTGAAGTATATTTAAACTGAAGTACATTTAAACTGAAGTACATTTAAACTGGAGTATATTTAAACTGAGTACATTTAAACTGAAGTATATTTAAACTGAAGTACATTTAAACTGAAGTATATTTAAACTGAGTTCATTTAATCTGAAGTATATTTAAACTGGAGTACATTTAAACTTAAGTTCATTTAAACTAAAGTACATTTACACTGAAGTAATAAAGTATCATTTATACTTATATAGTATAAAGTATCTGATTGTGATAGTGTAACATGTTTGAGTAACATGTGTCCTGTGTGCAGAGGATGTGTACTCATCAGAGCAGATGGTAGACCAGCAGCCAATCACAGTGAGAGTGATGGACACCTGTGACCAGGTAAGATCTAACTGAGTCTACATTGCGGTTCAACTATTCAGTGTTTCGATGACAGTAGAAACTAGCGCCGCCTAAAGAAAGAGATGATTACTCGCAGATGCATATGCTCTCACACTAACATTAACATCAGTCATTGTTATGAACAGCATTAAATGATCAGACAGCCTATGTAACATGATCATATAAAGTAAACTTTATAAATATGAGAACGTACAGTACTGCAGACCCAGTACATGTAAACTAACTGGGAGTCGGTACAGCCGGTACCAGTACAACCAGTCCATTAAAAACATCTAAACTGTTTCACTTCAGCTCCTGCTGTCATGATGGGGTCATCAGTCTTCTGCTGTACAAACCGTCATCAGTATCTGTGGGCTCTATATGAGTTCACACTCACACTGATGATTCATATAACACAGTGAGAAAAGGAAGTAAAAGTACACTTCAAAATTATTTTTCTTTTTATGAACTTCACTGTAAATTGTTACAGTTTTAATAAAACATAATGACATGGTACAAAATTCAGACTTAAACTTTAAATAAAATGCACATATAAAATAGATCAGAGAGATAAAAGAAAAATTAACTGCATCAAATTTAAAAAAAGCTCAGCTGGTACAACAGACCTCAGCGCAGCAGCCCTAGGTTTGACCCCAGCCCTCTTCAGCTGTCACATCTAATACATTTAAGATCTAATAAAATGATCTTTATAAACAGTGACAGCTTCTTGTGGAAAAATGTTGTGGGGAATCAGAATACTAATGACACCATTATAGCATGTGTTCAAACCTTCATAAATAAACCAAAAATCACTCAATTTACAGAATATTGCTCTGTTAAAGAAAGCATAATTGTACTTCCTGATAAGGACATGACAGTGTGTGTGTGTGTGTGTGTGTGTGTGTGTGTGTGTCTGTGTGTGTGTTTGTGTGTAGGAGGGTCCTGTGAACAGTGAGCGTTACCTGTCCTGGGCCAGTGTTTTCCTTGTGGTCTACAGCATCGACAGCATGGAGAGCTTTAAATGCTGCCAGCTGTACCTGCACATGCTTGCTCTGCACAGGAGATCTCCCATCATCCTCCTGGGCAACAAGCTGGACATGGACCCATACAGGCTGGTATCTGTGTGTGTGTGTGTGTGTGTGTGTAATGTAATAATCTGCAGTCAGAGCAGGTAGAGTCACTGTACTCTGTACAGACAGGTGTACAGTGTACACAGAGGGCCCTACCGTACACCCGCAGTGCAAGGGCCCATTAGGCACTGGAGAACACAGTCATGTGATCCAAGCACCTTTCTTTGATGGTCAGCACACAGAACTTTAATAAACATCAGATATGAAACTTAGCATTTAGACAGGTATATTACCTGTGTTTGTGTCTCAGACAGGTGTGACATCTGTGTTTGTGTCTCAGACAGGTGTGACACCTGTGTTTGTGTCTCAGACAGGTGTGACACCTGCGTTTGTGTCTCAGACAGGTGTGACACCTGCGTTTGTGTCTCAGACAGGTGAGTCAGAGCGAGGCTGAGGCTCTGGCATCACGTTTCGGCTGTGTGTTCTTCGAGGTGTCGGCCTGTCTGGACTTTCTGTCTGTGCAGCACGTGTTCTTCGAGGCGGTGAGGAGGGCGAGGCCGGGCCGTGGTCGCCTTGTCCCTGCCGTCTGCGTTAGTGAGGACAGAGCGCCGCTTCCTCCCCCCTCTTTCACCACCCCCTGCTACAAGGAGCTGCCAGCCCCCGCCACCGCCAAGCTGGTCACTGTGAAGACTTCCAGAGCTCAGAGCAAACGCAGGGCCACCACGCTCACCCTGCTGAAAGGATTCAAGATCTTCTGAGCCACCAGAGTCGTCCGCCCCCCCACAGCACTAACAGGGGGTGGACAGAATAACTTGGTTTAGGGTTAGGGTGACAATTGCACAGGATACAGACTAAACTGATGACAATACAGCGGGGATGGATCTCCTCTCATCCATGTCTCAGAGACTGACGATGGACCACACAAACAGGGCTGAATTACTTACGACCCATGTATGTAAAATCAGGCTCTATCTGGGCCATAAAAACTACAATACCCATGAGTCTGCCTCCAGTGAGATGGGATCACCAATCAGACATGTTGTAAACTGAAAGCACTTGGTTGTTGCAGGGTTAAACATGTTGCCATTGTTACAGAGTTTAAGCTGCAGATATCGCAATCTTTATTTACACCACCGCTAGCAGCACATGCTAGCAGGACACCCTAAAACAATGTAAGGCTCTGGGATGTGCCTTGCTGAAATGCACCTTGGGAGTTGTAGTTGACATATTCTGTGATGGGGAGGGGGTGGTGTGGCTCGGGGATGCATTGTGTATTTATTAATGTCTAGTCCTGTGTGCAATTGTGTGTGTTGGTGAGGGGGAGGCGGGTGCTCTATTAATTTCTATTTCTGTGTGGGTATGGGTTAGGGTGCTCTTTTAAATGTCATTTTTTTGTGTAATCTCGTGTGTCTTTGGGGGGCGGGGAATGTATTTTGTACTCTTTTGATGTCTAGTCTTCCTTTAATGTCTATGTCTTCTTCCGATTTTATTGCTTTACTGACCTGCCAAGGGACTACAGGCAGAAAATAGCAATTAGCTCAAACCCGGTGCACTACATCTGTCCTTGTTTTATATAATGTTCTTTGTGCATTGTCCCTGCTCAAGTAAAGAAACATAACATAACATAACAGTTGTCATCTGGACTTTACCAAATAACCAGATATTTAAATATATTCAAAAGGTCTTTTATCAAAGTAAAGGAGTAAAGAGTAAAACAGGGAGCAATAAGAGTGAACAAGGAGAGTGAAACGTGTGAGGGGGAAGATAAAGAGAAGGGAGACATCATCGTCTGTCTGTCCGTCCACTCAGTCATTTGTATATGATTAAATAAAACAATATATATTAAACAATTGTATTTTAATCAGTTTCTTTATTGACTCTGTACTGTACACTGTGACATCACAGTAAAACAGTTCACTACTTATCCTTTCATACATAATAACTTTGGATATTTTAAACATATGTTGATGACAGAAATGGAAATGTGTGCTAATTTACTCACAGAAATCTCCTCACTTTTATTGTTGTGTACACATTAAACAAACCGCCATGAAGCCACGGAAGTGTCATGAAGAATAATACATCTGTAAAGGAATAACACATAAATGTGTTGGAAAAAAGAGGGATAAAGATATAAAGACAATCAAAAAAATAATAATTACAAGCATTTATTTTAACTTTAATTTGTTCATTTATTTCATTCATAAAATCAATAAATAGATATTTAGGATATTAGATAATATATATAAAGGAATAAATGAACAAATATATTTATGAAAAAAAGAAAATGCTTATAATGATTTGTTTATATTTCTTATTTGTATTCACACATTTATTTTCATATAACTTCATAGATGTATTTGTTTTTGTTACTCCTATGACTCCGTACTGACGGGCCTGTTTTTAAAAGTTCCTCCTGTTTGTAGTCTTTATGCTAAGCTAAGCTAATTGTGCTCCTGCTCCTGTACTCAAAGGAATAGTTCCACTCTGTGATAAATAAGCACTTCTGCATGAAAAAAGCTCTTTCTCTCTCTCTCTCTCTCTCTCTCTCTCTCTCTCATTAAGCCAAAGTTTGCAGGCAGTTAGCTTAGCATACATACTGGGAACAATGGGAAACAGCTAGCCTGTCGCTGTATAAAGGTAGATTAAAAGAGAACTGATCAACATTATATCTACATTTTTGAAGGTAGATTTCTGTTTTTTAATTGTTTCCCATTTCCATTATTAATGCTCAGCTAGGTTAATTACTTGAAGACTTTACCTTCATATTTACCATAGGGTTCAGAGAAATATACATTTTCTAATGTCAAGTTGTTTTTTTTTCAACATTTTCATGACCTTATTAATCTATGTGAAGATGATGCTCTGTTACTTGATAGCATTAGCTGCTAACAACCTGCAGGGGGAGCAGTGGGTGGCGAAGCTGCTATCAAGTATTATGAACAACTGTAGAGCAGTATGCTGACACATCTGTAATATAAACACTTTACTCTATTGCCTTCACTGGCTCATCAGGGACTAGCTCCTCAGCTGACACGTCCACCTGTTGCTCCTCCTGGTGCTTCTCCTGGTGATGCTCCTGGTGATGCTCCTGTTGCTCCTCCTGTTGCTCCTCCTGTTGCTCCTCCTCTGACGTAGGATCTGCATACAGACAGGAGGTGTTGCCGTCCTTCCATGTAACCACTATGTTTCCTGCTTTGAGCTCACTCAGCTCCCCGTTGGATGGTGGGGGTTTGTTTCCCTGCAGCAGCCTGTCAGGCAATGGAGAGGGTTTACTGCTGCAGTCGTCTCTGAGCACTGAAATGACCTGGAGCTGCTCACCCTCACTCATCTGAGCCAGAGCAGCTGCTGCCTTGTACTTGGCAATCTTCTTTCTGTTCCTGTAGAAACAAAGGCAGGACAATCTGTCACCCAGCAGCCTTTAAAAAATAAAATAACAATATAAGCACAGAAAGTATCATGGTTTAATGTCAGAGCTTACTTGTTCGCCATGGCTCCCATCCCCAGCAGCATAAAGCCAGCAAGCAGGCAGACGAAGGCAAGACCCAGCAGCACGAACTTCCATATGGTCGCTGCAACCCAAACAAGACAACACTCTGGTTAATGCACAGCTCATTCAACAATATTGATGCATGGATTAACTTTGGATTACATAAAACATCAAGGATCCTGCTTTTGATCAGGTATCTGGAGGATTCTGCTCATGATCATGTTTTTGGATGATCTCACGTATGATCAGGTTTTTGGAGGATCCTGCTTATGATCAGGGTTGTGAAGGATCCCACATATGATCAGGTTTTTGGAGGATCCTGCTTATGGTCAGGTTTTTGGATGATCCCACGTATGATCAGCATTTTTGGAGAATCCTGCTTATGATCAGGTTTTTGGAGGATCCTGCTTATGGTCAGGTTTTTGGAGGATCCTGCTTATGATCAGGTTTTGAAGGATCCCACGTATGATCAGGTTTTTGGAGGATCCTGCTTATGGTCAGGTTTTTGGATGATCCCACGTATGATCAGCATTTTTGGAGAATCCTGCTTATGATCAGGTTTTTGGAGGATCCTGCTTATGGTCAGGTTTTTGGATGATCCCACGTATGATCAGCATTTTTGGAGAATCCTGCTTATGATCAGGTTTTTGGAGGATCCTGCTTATGGTCAGGTTTTTGGAGGATCCTGCTTATGATCAGGTTTTGAAGGATCCCACGTATGATCAGGCTTTTGGAGGATCCTGCTTATGATCAAGTTTTTGAATGATCCCACGTATGATCAGGTTTTTGGAGGATCCCGCATATGATCAGGATTTTGGATGATCCCGCTTTTGGTCGGGGTTTTTGGAGGATCCCACGTCTGATCAGCATTTTTTGAGGATCCTGCTTATGATCAGGTTTTTGGAGGATCCTGCTTATGATCAGGTTTTTGGATGATCCTGCTTATGATCAGCGTTTTTGGAGGATCCTGCTTATGATCAGGTTTTTGGAAGATACTACGTATGTTCAGGTTTTTGGATGATCCCACGCATGATCAGGTTTTTGGAGCATCCTGCTTATGGTCAGGTTTTTGGATGATCCCACGTATGATCAGGTTCTTGGATGATCCCACGTATGATCAGGTTTTTGGAGGATCCTGCTTATGATCAGGGTTTTGAAGGATCCCACATATGATCAGGTTTTTGGAGGATCCTGCTTATGATCAGGTTTTGAAGGATCCCACGTATGATCAGGTTTTTGGAGGATCCTGCTTATGATCAGGTTTTTGAATAATCCCACGTATGATCAGGTTTTTGGAGGATCCCGCTTATGATCAGGTTTTTGGATGATCCCATGTATGATCAGGTTTTTGGAGGATCCTGCTTATGATCAGGTTTTTGGATGATCCCTTGTATGATCAGGTTTTTGGAGGATCCCACGTATGATCAGCGTTTTTTGGAGGATCCTGCTTATGGTCAGGTTTTTGGAGGATCCTGCTTATGATCAGGTTTTTGGATGATCCCATGTATGATCAGGTTTTTGGAGGATCCTGCTTATGATCAGGTTTTTGGATGATCACACGTATGATCAGGTTTTTGGAGCATCCTGCTTATGATCAGGTTTTTGGATGATCCCACGTATGATCAGGTTTTTGGAGCATTCCACGTATGATCAGGGTTTTTGGAGGATCCTGCTTATTATCAGGTTTTTGGATGATCCCACATATGATCAGGTTTTTGGAGGATCCTGCTTATGGTCATGTTTTTAGATGATCCCAGGTATGATCAGCATTTTTGAAGGATCCTGCTTATGATCAGGTTTTTGGAGGATACTGCTTATGATCAGGTTTTTGAATGATCCCATGTATGATCAGGTTTTTGGAGGATCCTGCTTATGATCAGGCTTTGGAGGATCCTGCGTATGATCAGGTTTTTGAGGATCCTGCTTTTTGTTGGGGTTTTTGGATGATACCATGTATGATCAGGTTTTTGGAGGATCCTGCTTATGATCAGGATTTTGGAGGATCCTGCTTATGATCAGGTTTTTGGAGGATCCTGCTTATGATCAGGTTTTTGGATGATCACACGTATGATCAGGTTTTTGGAGCATCCTGCTTATGATCAGGTTTTTGGATGATCCCACGTATGATCAGGTTTTTGGAGGATCCCACGTATGATCAGGGTTTTTGGAGGATCCTGCTTATTATCAGGTTTTTGGATGATCCCACGTATGATCAGGTTTTTCGAGGATCCTGCTTATGGTCATGTTTTTAGATGATCCCAGGTATGATCAGCATTTTTGAAGGATCCTGCTTATGATCAGGTTTTTGGAGGATACTGCTTATGATCAGGTTTTTGAATGATCCCATGTATGATCAGGTTTTTGGAGGATGTTGCTTATGATCAGGTTTTTGGATGATCCCATGTATGATCAAGTTTTTGGAGGATCCTGCTTATGATCAGGTTTTTGGATGATACCACGTATGATCAGGTTTTTGGAGGATCCCACGTATGATCAGCGTTTTTTGGAGGATCCTGCTTATGGTCAGGTTTTTGGAGGATCCTGCTTATGATCAGGTTTTTGGATGATCCCATGTATGATCAGGTTTTTGGAGGATCCTGCTTATGATCAGGTTTTTGGATGATCCCTTGTATGATCAGGTTTTTGGAGCATCCTGCTTATGATCAGGTTTTTGGATGATCCCACGTATGATCAGGTTTTTGGAGGATCCTGCTTATGATCAGGTTTTTGGATGATACCATGTATGATCAGGTTTTTGGAGGATCCTGCTTATGATCAGGTTTTTGGATGATCCCTTGTATGATCAGGTTTTTGGAGCATCCTGCTTATGATCAGGTTTTTGGATGATCCCACGTATGATCAGGTTTTTGGAGCATCCCGCGTATGATCAGGGTTTTTGGAGGATCCTGCTTATTATCAGGTTTTTGGATGATCCCACGTATGATCAGGTTTTTGGAGGATCCTGCTTATGGTCATTTTTTTAGATGATCCCAGGTATGATCAGCATTTTTGAAGGATCCTGCTTATGATCAGGTTTTTGGAGGATACTGCTTATGATCAGGTTTTTGAATGATCCCATGTATGATCAGGTTTTTGGAGGATCCTGCTTATGATCAGGCTTTTGGATGATCCCATGTATGATCAGGTTTTTGGAGGATCCTGCTTATGATCAGGTTTTGGAGGATCCTGCGTATGATCAGGTTTTTGGAGGATCCTGCTTTTTGTCGGGGTTTTTGGATGATACCATGTATGATCAGGTTTTTGGAGGATCCTGCTTATGATCAGGATTTTGGAGGATCCTGCTTATGATCAGGTTTTTGGAGGATACCATGTATGATCAGGTTTTTGGAGGATCACACGTATGATCAGGTTTTTGGAGCATCCTGCTTATGATCAGGTTTTTGGATGATCCCACGTATGATCAGGTTTTTGGAGCATCCCACGTATGATCAGGGTTTTTGGAGGATCCTGCTTATTATCAGGTTTTTGGATGATCCCACGTATGATCAGGTTTTTCGAGGATCCTGCTTATGGTCATGTTTTTAGATGATCCCACGTATGATCAGCATTTTTGAAGGATCCTGCTTATGATCAGGTTTTTGGAGGATACTGCTTATGATCAGGTTTTTGAATGATCCCATGTATGATCAGGTTTTTGGAGGATCCTGCTTATTATCAGGTTTTTGGATGATCCCACGTATGATCAGGTTTTTGGAGGATCCTGCTTATGGTCATGTTTTTAGATGATCCCAGGTATGATCAGCATTTTTGAAGGATCCTGCTTATGATCAGGTTTTTGGAGGATACTGCTTATGATCAGGTTTTTGAATGATCCCATGTATGATCAGGTTTTTTGAGGATGCTGCTTATGATCAGGTTTTTGGATGATCCCATGTATGATCAAGTTTTTGAATGATCCCACGTATGATCAGGTTTTTAGAGGATCCTGCTTATGATCAGGTTTTGGAGGATACCATGTATGATCAGGGTTTTGAGTATCCTGGATTATGTTTGCATGTAAACACTTATCCTGCTTTTAGAAACCTGAATATGCCAACAGGTTCCTGTTTATCCTCATTAGGGTAACAGTTGCAGGGTTCATAGCTTGATCTTTGATGAAGGGAGTTACATGAAACGCTTATTTTAAACAACATTCAGTTGTTGTCTGCTGTAGCATTGACAATAACACCGGGTTTCGTAGGTTAATCAATCTTAATATATTCATTTCCAACACGATTCCCTTATCAAACTACTTTTATTGATTCACAGTAAAATACATGGTTTGTTTGGTTTTGAACACATTTCCTGATGGGTGGAGTATTGTGGGCACAGCTTAAGCAGCAGTACTTACGGTCCTCTGTGCGGTAGAACCAGCGGAGGTACTCTTTCTGTTCCTCTGTCATGGCCGCCCGCTCGCCTGTCTGCTCTTCTGTCGCCTCAAAGTCTTCTGGTTCATCAGACGCCCTCCTGGATCCTGAGTACAAACACAGCAGATCACATGACACATAAAATACATTTTATCAGTTGTCTGAAGAAATATTGTCACCAAAAAATATTGTTAACCCCGTCAGTTCCCTGATCATCGTTTATTTAACCATGAAACAGTTTCTGTCAAAACAGCTTCAGATTAATATTTTGGAACAAGGCTGATTGGTGGAGACCAAACACAGAGCCAAAAGACAGAGAGTACTGGACACAAACAGCCCTCCTCATCTATCACCATCTTTCTTTGTGTGTGCTGGAGTGGAAAAAAACACTATTTGATAACAATTCATAAGGTCCATTTGAGTCACTGTTATATGTATCTGCTCTGGACTATAAGTCAGTTGTTGCCGGTGCAGTTAGTAAAGTACTTCCACCACCCTGTGCCAGCAGGTGAATGCACATTCTCTAACATACACTACCAGTCAAAAGTTTGGACACACTGTCCCATTCACCTGTATGAGAAAATGTGTCTAAACTTTTGACTAGTAGTGTAGTTCAGTCTGACAGCTGCCTGCACAAACGGCGCCATTAGAGCAGAAAAGCTGCTCTCTGTTCCTGGATTCGTCCCTTACTTACTCAGTCTCTCCTGGCAGATGTCCCCCCCATCCAGAGACCTCCACTTGGACTGTTTGCTGTCGTGCGTGAGGGTCAGGAGCCAGCCATCTACGGACAGCAACGTGGAGTTGTTCCTGCTGATCAGTCTGTCCCTGTCACAGTCCCACAGTAACCCTGCAAGATCCATCTCGGGCCCCCTGCAGGGCCGTGTCTGGAGAGGCTCCACCTGCAGGGCCGACAAACATCTGGACGATGCAACGCTCATCAGCATTCTCTTATCGATCCAGACCCACTGCTGAGACTCTGAGTCCAGGCTGCATGTCCTGAGCAGGACTCCACCTGCTGAGTCCTCCAGACACAGGCTGCGTCTGGTGTTGTGGATCATGAAGGCCCCTGCAGGAGCTGTGACAGAGACAGGTTTACATTAAATGATACACACATAATCACACGTAAATGTGTGTGCGTGAAGTATGAACTCACCCAACAGGAGGGGAAAGAGTAGGATCCAGACATTCAACATTTCTACACAGGAGAAAGGAATGACAACAAGTTCAGCATGTACTGATGCTGAGCCAGCTGGAGGTTTGTAAGACATACACATTTGTGGTGTTTCCCAAGGTTCAACGCACTGCAAAAACTCAGCTCTCAAAGAGAAGAAAAAATCAATAAAATCGGAGAAACGTTACGTTAAACATTAAAAATTTGAACTAGAAGAAAATGTATCTTGCCAATATTTTTTTAAACAAATAAAAACACCTATTATCAAAGAACCTAATAAAACAAGTAGCTTTGTCTGTGAGTGTGTTCCCCTGATATGTACAGTGTTCCATACGTCTATATGAACACGTGACTGCTGTGCTGTGGTGTCATGATGACAATTAAACAGTGAATTCCATGTGTTCATTATCTGTTCTTTACATGTAAAGAGATAAAAAGGACAAGATGCTCAAAATACTAATTATTGACTTGAGTCATGAGACTTTTGTCATGAGTTCATAAAGCAGTTTTTACTTGTTATTGGTGATCAGATTAATAATTGTAGTTAATAAAAGGTAAATGGACTGTACTTCTGTAACGCTTTTCTCATCTTCCGACCACCCAAAGCTGCCTCACATTCACCCTTTCACATTCACACACTGATGGCAAAGCCCTGAGTGCTCCAATCAGATCTATGCACATTCATACCCGATGGATATTCAGGAGCAGTTTGGGGTTCAGTGTCTTGACCAACGACACATGTGACATGTGACTGCAGCAGTCAGGGATCGAACCACCAACCAACTCTACCACTGAGCCACAGCTGGCCCATAACATAAAGCATTATGTTACACAGAAAAATGAATACAATCTCAGTAGCAAGTTATCAAACCTGATTAACGATATTTCATCTCAGTGCTGATTCATATTGTGACGTTCAGCTCGGTCAGTTACATCACAGCTGTTACATGTCTGCATTTAAACATTAGAACTGAAACAGGAGCCTTCTCACTCTGATGTGCAGATGTAAGTCTTATAATTGTAAACTATAAATCACTACTATGATACAGATGGATGTTTAACCTCAACATTATAAGGCAAATGTCATGTTTGATTTTACAGAGCGTATATTGTAGTTTATTCATATTTATATGGACAGCTTTGAGACGTATTGTTTGTCCGTCTGCAGTCTGCATGCATCGCTCTGTTAGCGTCACTCTTCACCTGCAGGTGATGTGCAGAGGACAGCACAGTCATACGTGTGCTATATCAATCCGCCAGTGTGACGCTCTGCACTGTGACATGTCAACATAAAGCTGAACAAGACACCACATCACACCAAATACAGCTGTAACAACCTGCTGCATTCACCTGACCTCACACACAGCTAACAAGCTTGACTGAAACAGATCTACAACAATCTAGTTCACATACACACAAACATTTGTCAGATAGAGCATTATCTGCAGCCACGTCCTGTGGCCCATGTGCTGAGGTATTAGTACCTGTACTCACCTGTGTGATGTTCAGTGTGTGTCTGAGAAGAGGAGGCACAGTCTCACTGTTCAGCACACACAGCAGTGAAAACATGGTTCGAGTCCTTCCAAAGGTCAGGGGGCGGAGCCTGCAGGTACACCCATCACTGTGTTAACACTGACCGTGACAAACTGCATCAGAGACACACACACACACACACACACACACACACACACACACTGATGCGCTTGTTTATAGAGTACAGTGCTGTAAAGTTTTTAATAGAGCCTTTAAACGGAGTTCAGCCTGTCAGTCTTTGACCCTGTTACCATGGTTACTGTTTAGACAGCCTCGCAGTGACCTTGTCTGTGTGCTTGTGAGAGACATGACTCATCGGTCAAACAGCTGCACACACACACGCACACACACACACACACACACGCACACACACTCTGTTACAGAGTTTTATATGTTTATAACAGGAGGGTGAATGACCTCGGTGTCAGTGAGCAGCTCAGGTACCATCAGTGTTTAGGGACTCTCCATAGTACACACGTGTGTATCTGTGAAATCTGCGTGAAGACACATTAAACCTTTAAGCGGCTGTGTAACTACATGTTCTCTCTGATGATGTGTTGCAGCTCCCTCTGCTGGACACTCTGCTGACTCACTGCACCACAGAGGCCTGTGCTCTGTATATACTGTAGAAGTATTCATTAACCTTACAGGTATAACGTAACAGTTAATATATTCATTTATATTAACATTATGTATAATATATGAATACGTTAAAAACGGTACATGTATTCATTAACAGTAAATGTATTAACAGTCTGTATTTATGTGTATTTTTTAAATGTATTTTAAATATAATATAAAGTTTAAAGTATATATAAAGTAGAATGAGCCGACTGTGTTGCAGCACTTTCAGTATAAATGTATCAGCTCCCACTCCAACATGATGCAGTTACACTTTCTATTGTTTGAGCTTCATGAAGAAGCCAACACAGTGCTTTAGTAACTCCATCTAGTGTTCAGGTTGTGTAAATGCAGACACTCAGTGTCCCTAACAGGAGCTCTGTGCAGGTTATTATTATTAACAGTTCATTTAGTGTTTGTTTTCAATCCATCATCTACACTGCTGATCCTGTTCAGGGCCTCGGAGGGCTGGAGCCTATCCCAGCTGTCATTGGGTGAGAGGCGGGGTTACACCTGGACAGGTCACCTGTCAATCACAGGGCTGACACATAGAGACAGACAACCTTTCACGCTCTTTGGACTGTGGGAGGAAGCTGGAGTCCCTGGAGGGAACCCACGCAAAAGCTTCCACAAACCGGGTTATTATTTATGAAACCCACATATGAGCAAACAATTATAAATATTGTTTAGACAAGCTTCATTAACTCTTTAGAGTTCATTAGATAAATGAGTTTGAACGACCTTTAAGAACATGATGAAAATAAAAAGAGATGAACTCATCGTATGGAATTTCATTTAATTCACGGACAACTAAAGACTGGTTGATTTATTTACAACAGACACAACAATCTTTGACTACACCCAAAGTACCTGACCTCAACACCAGATAAAATAACAGACAGGATGAGACGTGCAGTATGAGAGCTGGACGTCCTTTAGCACCGCCTACAGCTGAAACTGTACAAACTGCTCAGGACCTCTGCTGCACCCAGTGCAGCCCCGAAGGTTGTTGGTCCGGACTAGAGGATCATCAGGCTTCATGATCAAACAAAGTTTCATATCACGTCATCACTTCCTCCTTCCTCCCTCTGAGCGCCTGCACAGCAGCTCTGCCCCTCTCTGTGCTGCGAGTCTGCAGTGTTTTTTGTATAATAGCCTTTGATGTTTTTTAAAGTCTTGTAATTAACGGGTCTTACCTTTGCCGAAATTTCAACATCATGATACAGATTTGTAAAAAGTAAAAATGAAGCTTTGTCAGGTCTGTCCTCAAGAGGAGGAGAAACAACTTTTAAAATGCTGAATCATTTCTGATGCATTCGAGGGAGTCGGGAAATCTGAACGCTGAATGACTTTTGCAATCTAATGTTGTTTCTGTCCGTTTTGGCTCTTGTTTGCAGTATTCTCATCATGTGTTTGTCCTACAGTCTGGCACAAGACCACAGATCTTTGGGATATGCCCATAGTTGTCATTTATTGATAATCACCTGCTATTTGATTTCTGTCATCTGTTGTTTGCCACCTAGATGTCTGCAATGGAATACTATAAATACAATAGTAATACAGCCTTGAGATTATCTCATGAGGGGCTTGTTGCATTTGCAATACATCTTGTCAAGCTTTAACAGTCAGTCAGCCAAAAATGTTCATTTGTTCATGAGGCACAGGATGTTGTCTTGATGTTATAGTTTATTTAAAGGTGTCCAGAGTGTGGCAGCCTGTGTGTGTGTGTGTGTGTGTGTGTGTGTGTGTGTGTGTGTGTGTGAGTGAGTGAGTGTGTGTTTGTGAGAGAGAGAGAGAGAGAGATAGAAATGTATATGTGAGTATGAGATTGAGTAAGAGAGATTTGTTATATCTGATGAGATGAACAATTTAATTAAGGCCAGAAAATCAACAACCCCCAGCTGCCCCCGGACCCTGTAACAGTTTGCTGAATTTGGACATATCATCATATCAAGTCTATTTATAGACACACAGACACAACATGTGTGTCTGTAATAAAAGTCTACATGAACACACAATCATTGATTATTGAGAGCTTTATAGTTTTTCTTGTACTGTGTGATGTGATGCTTAATAAATGACATAACAACTGTCTTCAGAATCTAAACAAACCTATGAAACAGTCAGTATACTGAATTTATTATCAGCCCAGTCAAACACACAGTGGTTTGAAAGTGGCAGCATGTTCCGATAGTAAACCGATAGAGTACTTGTGTCAGTTAACGCAGCACGCGTCTCAGTTAATGCAACGCGTGCCTCAGTAAACGCAGCGTGCGTCTCAGTTAACGCAGCGCGCGCCTCAGTTAATGCAACGCGTGCCTCAGTAAACGCAGCGTGCGTCTCAGTTAACGCAGCGCGCGCCTCATTAAGCGCAGCGCGTCTCCGTTAACGCAGCGCGCGTCTCCGTTAACGCAGCGCGCGCCTCATTAAGTGCAGCGCGTCTCCGTTAACGCGACGCGTGCCTCAGTAAACGCAGAGCGGGGTTCAGTTAACGCAGCGCGCGTCTCAGTTAACGCAGCGCGTGCCTCAGTAAAAGCAGCGCGCGGTTCAGTTAACGCAGCGCACGCCTCAGTTAACAGGATCCACTTAGAACCTGAACTAAGGACAGTTAAGACTCCTTTATAGAAGCTGATCATGTTTGTAAAAATGTTTGCATGCACACTCAAATAAAAAGCAGCCAATACCCAGACAGCATGCACCGTCTGTGTGTGTGTGTGTGTGTGTGTGTGTGTGTGCACCTCTGGTCCCTGCACACAGAGAAAACAGTGAGCAGCTCTGTCTCTCTCCTGGGATTAGATTCTCTGCCTGCACTTGGTGAATAATTCAGTCGTCCAATCAGAGAGAGAGAGAGTCATTAATACATGTGACACACACAGCGGCTGTGATTTATGACAGTGGCCTGTTAATTGCACATGATAAAAGGTTGTTTACACCTTTAGCTCGTTTCCTTTTGGCCCCAAAGCCAAACTCGCACAGATGATAATTTTCACCTGTCAGCAGCTCCTCAGTTCAGACGAGCCGGGGGACTCGTTGTCCCTGATACAAAGTCTGACCTCAGAGTGACACACCAAACCTCACCATTCAGCCCCTTCTGCAGCAGCATTCACCGCCAGGGTCAGCAGAGGATCACTCTGAAAAATTAAGTGCTTGTGAAATGTGTGTGTGTGTGTGTGTGTGTGTGTGTGTGTGTGTGTGTGTGAGAGAGTGTGTGTGTGTGTGTGTGTGGATCCCAGGAGAGACTCAGAGAGAGGTTCTGCCCAAAAAGCCTCAGAGCAGCCGATCAGTTAATGACTCCCTCTTGTTGTGGAATTAGCATAACAAATACAGCTGGTGTTTGGCGGGGAGCAACCTGCTCATGCATCCTGGCCGTGTGTGTGTGTGTGTGTGTGTGTGTGTCCAGAATATCTAAGTGAATAAAAATGCAGTGAAATGGAGAAGTAATGGCGCGGCCTCCAGTCTCCCTGCTGTGTTCCACATAAAGAAGAACGTGCAGCATCCAGCAGGTTCAGGACCATTACTTCCACTTTAATGCATATGAATGTTAATGAATCCATATGTTAACGCCATGTGGCTCCTCTTCTGCAGACCACATGTGCCTGCACTGCGTGTCTGTTCAACATTAAAGTACTTACAGGTGTGTGCATACAAACAGGCGTGAATAAGCTACAGCTCAGTCTGCTACCCATCAGCTCTGCTCCTTCCTCTCCTCACTCCTCCATCCTCTGCAACATGACACAGAAATCAATCGACGTCCCAATCAATAAAGATATTCTGATCAACTGAATGTGTCTTCGAGAGGAACAACACTCCTTTAAGCGGATTCTTTATTGATTTATTGATTTACCTTCAGTCCCTCCAGGAAGTCGATGCCCCAGCAGACTTGACCAAACACACTGTTTCTCGCGGAGGGGTGCGCCAAGAGGAGCATTTCCGTCTCTATGGCAGTGAAATCTTGAAAGCGTCGGTCAAACTCGGCAGAGAGAGATGCAATACTCACATACTTGCCCACCTGCGTATATTCACACCTGGAACACTGCCCATTACCTCTCGCAGGCTGGGAAGTGAGTGACATTGGGGTCAGACTGTGTCAGGTGTCTTTCACGCAGTAGGAGTTTAGCTGCAAAGGCCTTTATGTTTGCATACAGCTGCTTCACTACTTTGTTTGCACCATCTTTACCACTGTAGTCATGACATGACTTTGTTACACACCAGCCATTGCAGGCGCGTCATCCGTGATTATTCCACAAAGTTTCTCCCATGGTAATTTCCTGTCCTCCATAGCTTCACTGACAGCCTGAAATAAATCAGATCCCCTTGTTTGGCCCTTCAGACTCCTCAGGTCGAGTAATTCTCCTGTAACATGCGTGCTGTCGTCGACCCCTCACAGAAACTAGTAACTGGGCAGAGTCTGACACGTCTGTACGCTCATTACAGGCAATAGAAAAGAAACTCCTTCTCTCTCACTTGTCTCTTAATGTCAGTTGATATATCCTCGATTCTACTTGCCACTGTATTCAGGACCAGACCGATATTCATGAAGGCTTCTTCTCAGGCCGGGGCACGTTTTATTCCTTCATCATCGCGACGGTCTCTTGGCTCTCGATGTTCAGTGAAAAAATCTTCACCCCGCCAACGTTTTTGAAATCGGCCTTTGCTCTCAACTTTGTGCTTCTTGTTTGTCGTGGCCATGTCTGCAGACGTAAAGGAGAACCACTGAGCCAGCTGTTCCATTGCTCGAATGTTCTTTTTATTGACTTTTCATCTGCTTTTAATACCATCCAACCCCACATTCTGGCCAAGCGCCTTTTAGAACAATTTAATTTTAAGTCTAATCTTGTAGGTTGGATTTTGGATTTCTTAACTAACAGGACACAGAGAGTAAGGGTGAATGAAGTCCGGTCTGGTCAGCTTTACAGCTCCACAGGCTCCCCACATCGAAAGGCGTACTTTCACCGCTTCTGTTCATCCTTTATACAAACATGTGCCTGAGCAAATATCAAAATAGGACAATTATTAAGTATGCGGATGATTCTGTTATTGTGAGTCTGCTCCAGAAAAATGAAAGAGGCCATGTCCCTATAGTGGATGACTTTGTGCAGCGGTGTGAAGAGTCACATCTTCAACTTAATATATCCAAAACAAAGGATATGCTGATTGTTTTTAGCAAACAAACCCACACACGATGCCACAACCATAAAAGGTCAGTCAGTGGAATGTGTGGAATCCTACAAATACCTTGGGACTATTATAGATTTTAAACTGAACCTTTAAAAAAACTGTGAGGCTGTATGTAGAAAAGGACAACAGCATTTGCACTGTCTGAGAAAATTGTCCTATTTTCGTGTAGACAAAACCATGATGACCTTATTTTATCATGCTTTTATTGAATCCATTTTATCCTTGTCCTTGGTGTCATGGTTTGAAGCCTCTCTGTTAAGAACAAGAACTCCTTAAATCAAATTGTGAAATGGTCAAGTTAGCTGACCGGCGAGTCCCAGCTGAACCCCTCTTTCCTGTATAACAAGCAGTTACAGCCGATAGCCACGACCATTTGAAATGACGGTTCGCATCCTTTGCACAGTGAGTTCCAGCTTCTTTCCTCGGGTCGGAGGCTCTTAGTCCCACGCTGTAGAACGAAACGTTTCAAAAACAGCTTTGTTCCAGCTGCAATCACACTGGTAAACAAGCTGCAGAACCTTTGCACAGAACTGCACGAGTCACTTTGGAGCATGTATCTTATATCTTACTTTTTATGGATGGATTGATTCTTATCCCATTGTTTTATTCTATTTTATTGAACTGTTTTTATTCTTTTAACCTATGTCTGGTAGGAATTTTTACTTGTGGCCTTTTTAATTATCTTAATTATTTGCTTTTATTCCATGCTTGTATTTCATGGATTGCAGCACTCTTGTTTCTTGTTTATGTTTCTTGTTTTATGTCTTGTCTAGATTGTCAAACTGTGTTGGATGTTTCGACTCTCGACTGCAAAGCTAGTTTACCCTTGGGTATCAATAAAGTAACCTGAACATGAACCTGAACTTGTCCGGTCTCCTTGGTTATGGATCCAAACAGTGCTTACACCCGGTGGCACGGTAGAGGCCGAGGTGTGAGAAAAAAGTATGCAAAGTAGAGCTGCTTTTCTTCTAATAGCCTGACAGACTGCGTTGTCGCTATGTGAAGACTGCTGCCATCTTGTGGGGAAAATAAAAAACTGCAACACGAACATGCGTCATTTATTTTTCGCGACATATTGTAGGCAGTTTCCAAATAAGTCCTCGGGCTGCAACTGGCCCACAGGCCAGACTTTGGTGGAACCAGGAGCACATAGCCTCTGTGCCTGTTCTGGTGGTAAAGAGTGTTTTCCAGTGCAGAAGCATGGTGAGTTAGTCTCATGTTTATGCACATTTTGATTGGTTCAAAAGTAGTTACACAAGAGTGTAATTTGCTTGTTGGAGTTGGAGGTTTGAAGACGATAAGACACTGGATGGGACTTGTTTGTTCAGCACATCCCACAGACGCTCCATTGGGTTGAGATCTGGGGAATTTGGAGGCCAAGTCAACACCTCGAACTCGTTGTTCCTCAAACCATTCCTGAACCATGTCTGCAGAGTGACAGGGCGCTTCATCCTGCTGAAAGAGGACACTGCCATTAAGGAATACTGTCTCCATGAACGGGCATGCTGTATTGTTGTACTTGTGGATGGCAGGCCAAGTGAGTGGAAAGGATGGAAACCAGGAATCAGTTTTCTTAGCGACAGACACAGACCCTCACCTTTATACCCTGTTACCTGCTTCCTTGTTCCAATCAGGTTGAAGCTCTGTAATCAGCCAAATTGCTTCTGGTGGAATCAATCACCCCACCCCGCACCTTCCTCTCGGCATTAATGTCAACAATCATTTCAGGTAGTGTCAGTAAGGAGACTGAGGTCTCCATGACAATTCTCACCCCCTCTCCCTTTGGCTTGCACATCTCGGGTAACCTTGACAAGAAGTCAGCAACGAGGTTTTTCTGACCCGGACAACGCTCAGCGGTGAACTGGTGTGGCTGGAGGGCGAGACACCACCGCAGGATCGGGCGTTCTGGTGTTGCATTGAATTCATCCACTTCAAAGCTCGGTGGTCAGTCTGCAGCTGGTCCCTTCCGAGGAGGTAGTAGCGCAGGGAATCAATCGCCCACTTAATAGCTAGACCTTCTTTCTCGATGGGAGAATACTTCTTCTCTAATAAAGTAAAGTCTCATAAAGTCATAATGTTTTCTACTCAGAACAAGACGGGCCTCTCTTGGCCTGGTTCCCCTTGTGCCAGCCCAGCCCCCAGTCCCACATCTGAAGCATCTGCTTGTACAAGAAACTTGTAAAATCCAGACTCTGCAAAACAGGAGCTTGACAGACGAAAAACTTTAAAGGAGACGTTCTGTATTTTTAGACCTGGGCCCTCATTGTATAAATTTGTGCCCAAATGACTCATAGGAACAAAACGTTTTGGAATCGGTCCAGGTAGCTTCTGCCTTAGCCGCGGTACGGACTGGGGCAACTGCGCCCGATCAAAGTATGTCCACTAAAACTTCTTGTTTTTGCCGCTGACAGGCTCAGATTGTTGCTCCAGGTGTCCGACAACATGACAGAAATGATCCCGACAAAGATCGTCCTTTTTTTTAAGAGTAAGACCCTTTTGTATAACCAGAAACAGTGACATTTGTAGGAGAAGAAATTAGATGCATGTAAGTATGTTAGGTACTTACTCGTAGATAGTTGCCCATTTGGTCCCTGAGGTCTTGGCCGCCTCCTTCAATTTATTTTGAGCACATGAAAGAATGTCTGCAGCACAGCCTGTTGATCAGAGGGGGGACATCCTCCGACGTGGTTACACAGCGCTGTGTGGTGTCTGAGGTATCATCCCTGGCCATCAAAATCAAATGCCTCATCTTCATCGCCGTCAGGTAAATATTCAGCCATGGTTTTTGAAAGATATTCCTTCTGGCAGTCCTCTACGTAACCTCTCTCCAACTCTTCCACCGTCCTGTTCAGGCAACATCTCGCCACCCGCGTGATTTCAGAGACTTCTGCTACAGTTATAAGCAGAGAGTACGTCATGTGACTCACAGGTTAGCAACAGCCATGACAATGACACATTGACTGACTGACACACAATCATCGGTGTGAAATCCATTCATGTTTGTTCATGTTTGCGTTAGATAATAATGAGCAGGACAGAGCGGGATCAACAGGTTGATTTTGATGACTTGATGTTTTACAGATATCTGTCAGGACTCACTCAAGACTTCCAGCTTCAAACTGGGACAAACTGTCACTCAGAGCAGGCAAGAGACCAGTTACAGCTGCTAGTTTGGTCCTCTTCTTCTTCTTCTTCCTGTGTGTGCTGGTTTTCATCTGCAAAGATGATAAAGTTGTACATTAGAGGCATTTATTTACAAATGTTTTCCAACACATATAAAGATAGGTAACATTTATTTTAATGATGGGTTGTGTAGAGGAGTAAATCAGAGGCACAAACACAGAATAGTTAAATACACATTTGTCCATGTATATGTGTTTCACAAGTTAGCACACTTTACATGTGTTAGCAGTGTTCTTTTTTCCCCAGTGACGTGAAGTGTAATTACTGGTTTGATGTTCAGTTGTGGTCAGACTGCAGTGATGGAAATGTTCGGTGTCCTTGGACGAGCACACGCTGAGCCTCCCTGATGATTAAAGCTGAAGTGACCGAGGACGTAATGAGGAGATAAAGAAGCTCATCTTCACCTCCTCATGCTGGCAGCGCTCTCAGAAGAGCTCAAGCTCTTTGTACGTGCCACATGTCTGACAGTAGATGTTGAATTGAACCCTAACCTGTGTGTGAAACACCTCATAAAGATGAAGAGGAGGCTGATGAGGCTCAGCAGGAGCTGCTCTGCTCCTCTTCTCAAGGAGAGGCTAATTGTGTGACCTCGGCTGGTGAGGAGTCCAGGAGGCTCAGAGAGGAGAGACGGAGACACTCATGTCACCTCTGTGGTACGGACTCAGTTAGGTAATGGAAACATTATACTGATTATTCTGACTTCATGCAGACAACTCAGAGAGGAGGATGTTCTCTGCTGCTTTAAAACCCTGAAGGACGCTGACACACTCTCTACATGACTGGTCCTACTTACTTTATTTGATTATGTTCCCAGCACCTCCTGATGTTCTTCAGCCTCTGCCTTGATTGAAAAGCTGAACTTAAGATCAACAGCAAACAGACAGATGTTTGTGAGTTGTTTTCTTTGTGGACACGTTTGAACCTCAGTGTGTATGCATCGTCCGAGTCTGACAGGGTGAACAGTGTGCTGCAGTTTGGAGGTCCGATGCTCCACGACAGGGAGTGACATTACACTTACAGTGTCAAGAAGCTCTCCAGCCGCTCGGACCATGACTCTGACGGTGAAGCTGGGGATGGACTCCGTCTATCATGACACGCTGGTTGGTCTTTTCTGGCACTAGTTGTAATAAACACTTATTTTCATCTATCAGTCTCTTACTGGACATTCACCACCCAGTATAGCATCTCTGCTGGACTGGACCAAACTCGACTAACTGTAACCTTCAGTGTTTGTGTTCACGACGTGGAAATATCACCACACACTCTCAAGATCAACACGACGATGACCTCAAAGCGCTTCACCTCAGTGTGTTGCTGTTTGCACTGAGTTTTGAGGGTTTTTGTTTTAACTGTGCATTTTTCGGTATCTAGACATCATCTACTGATTTAGAGAATCAGAATTCACCTACAGGTGGCTGTCAGCTAAATGCATCTACTTCCCACGTGGAGGCAGAGGGTCTGCCGTCACTCAGCTGTGTTTACAACGTTCACTGTGACCCCTGATGCTGCTACAAACTCCCCAAACTAGAGAAACAGCTGAAAACTGAGCAGAAAAGTCAACAGCTCACAATTTATTCATGAGCGTCGTGCAGGGGAAGGAGCAGGAAACACATTAAAGAGAAATGTGGCGGAGACGGTGAGAGCTGAATCACATTGAGGAGAGACTGTGAGGAGCAGAGCGCAGACAGGATGTAGGACGATCCCTGAGGGGGAGGCACCTCTTCATCTGTGTGTCTGCAGCCAGCAACACACACACGCACACACACACACACACACACGTGCACGCACACACACACACACACACACATGCACGCACACGAGCACACACACACACACACACACACACACACACACACACACACATGCACACACACACACACACACACACACACACACACTACATACTATGGCGGGTGTATATGTAGAGTGTTATGTCCATGGATAAGTGTATGTGCATGTGTATGCTGTTATCTGATAGCAATGCACGTTCACTGACCGACACAACATCATCCACATCAACATGCACATCCATTTATCCATCTACATGCTGGTCTGCAGTAACACTTTACATTAAAGGTACTTTATATACTGAAGTACTGCATGACTCATGATGATTTAATGCATGAGTAGTTTACACTTAATAGATCATCAATAAAAGGATGTTGATTCATTGATATGCGGCTCAATGTGAGCAATGCAACAGCATCCACCACAGACAGAACTCGCTAAGTTTGTTTTCTAACTTGCAACATTTTCTAACACGCTATCCAGTGTTAGCATGTAAAGCTAGCTAACGTTATCCCAGTACAGATTAGCTTTGCTGGGTTAGCCTATGTATTGTGTCATTTGTTTCGTATTTGTGGTGGACACTTGTTGTGCTGTGAAGCATTTGACAAATAAACTCAAACTTGTTCTACAGTCTATGTTGTTGACATTATTACACGCTAGCTATGATACCCAAGTTTAACTGTATGAGCTAGCTAGCTGGTGTTAGCCAACCAAACTAGCCTCCAGGTTCCAATGTGTGTGTGTTAGTGAGGGAAAGTCCGAACAGCACAATTATTATTATTGTAGTTATTATTATTATTATTATTATTATCGTTATTATTGTTATTATTGTTATTATTGTTAAGAAACTTGCATGTCAGTCACAAATAGTAGAGTGGTAACAGGTTAATTCTAGGGCTGTCAATTGATAAAATATTATTATTATTATAAAATATTTAATCTTGATTAATCGGATGGTTGTCCATATGTAGCAGGACGAGATGCATCATCCCTGCTCTGATTGTGACTGTGCTGCCCAGCGCTCTCTTGTTAGCCAGTCAGCTCATGAGGCCACTCTATATAGGCAAGCACTGTGCATCTTGTCGCCCTCTTGCTCTTTGGCTCCGAGGTTCCGCCCCCTCCCTGGTTGCCTCACTTCCTGTCTCCACCGCAGCACCGGTGCAATTCGGCGTTGTCCGCCTCAGCAGGGGAATCCCCGTCCTGACGCTCTGTGCCGGCCGTGGTTGAAGCTCACTTCTCCTCCTCTCTCCCATGTGTGTGATCTTGTGCTCTGATCGAGATTGACTGTGTCGTGTGACGCGACAGAGAAATACTGCTGCTTTGCCTGGCGCTGTTTTGCTTCACTTTGCTTGGCTTTATTGTATTGCATTGTTTGCCCTGCTTCGCCTTGCTTCGCCCTGCTTCGCCTTGCTTTGCCTTGCTTTGCTTTGCACAGCTTGACTTTGCTGCCGTGAGTTACAACACCCTGTTTTGCCAGTCTCTGGCCTCCTTCACCCTCCTAGCTCTGCATGAGATTGACAGGCGTTAGGAGCAGGCTGGTGCAGTGACTCCTGGCATATGTGTGTCCTGACTGTATCAGGCCTATATTTATTTTAATGAGTGATAGTGGCAGGTTGGCTCACATTTTTGTTATTTCTGAATTTGGTTCAATCACCGATTTAAATGTCTTGTTTGTGTTTGTTTAATTGTGTTTGTTTCATTTTGCTTGTTTGTGTGATACCAGTTTTGTAAATTACTACAGCTGAAGTTCTTTTGTTGTGTCATACATTAGAATTTTGCGTACATTTGCTTTTGGTAGATTGTTTCTTTGAGAAGTTGTGTTTTGATGTACGGTGTCCAGCACCACTAATTTCCCTTCTCCTTTCAGGACTGGAAGCTGACGGTGGTGGTCCTGGTGTCCTGGTGGTGGTATCCCCCTCCTGTGTGCTGTGTAAACCCGGGGTTTTGCTTGTTCACCATTGTGTGTGTGTGTGTGTGTGTGTGTGCGTGCGTGTGTGCGAGTGTCACAAATCCTCGGGTGCTCCTCTCCTGGGATTCCTCTCCCCCTCATGGTCCCATTTCCCCCTCACTGGTAAGCTCCAGCCCTGCTAGGGTTCCTTCCCTCACATCCTTGTGTGTATGGTGTTATTTTAAGATAAGTTAATTTTATACCCTTGTGAAAATAAAGTATATGTATTTTTTTGTACCTGAACGACGTCTCATGCTCCATTTATTTATTATATTTCCTTTATTAACTGCACTGTGATTTAAATATCTCCCTGGGCGAAATTCCCAGGGTGGCGTTGTCAGGCTTTCCACTAGTTAAATAAAATTAATAAATTACACCCAACCTCACCCTTGAGTGAGGGTGTGTTTTACCAGCTCGTCACACATAGTTAACTGGCAATTAATCGCAAATCAATCGCACATTTTTTACCTGTTGTAAATGTTCCTTAAAGAGATATTTTTAAAGTTTTTAATCCTCTTATCAACATGGCAATGGACAAATATGCTTCCTTTATGCAAATGTATTATTATTATAACATTCCAAAACAAAGACAAATACTGTCCAGAATATTCTACAGAAGAACCTCAAAGGTAATGCACGCTCAACAATATGCTGAAAGCATCACATGGCAATCATCACATATATCAATGATTTCTGTGAGCAGCACATCACATGTAGACTTACTCAGTCTGGATGACCCTCTTTCTAGATGCTTATTTTCCTTCCACAGTTTAATTGTTCTCTCTGCTTCACCTTAATTAAGTTTTAATTCACAAACTACTTTAATCTGATCACTTTGCTTCAGTCCCCCAACACACCTGCACCTCTGCTCGCTGCACAGCTGCTGGCCCCGCCCCCTCTTTCTGTCTGTCTCTCTGTCTGCTGTGTTGACTGTCTTCATCAGCAGTCTGTTTAATTAAGTCACAAAAGTTAAATATTTTCTCTCGCGATTCAGTTCTCACAGCACGTGAGCCGGGTGTGCACGAGGGACTTTATTAATGATGTAACGATCAAAAAGATCGATCGTTACCGAATGACATCTGCACCTTCTAGCTTTATAAACAGCGACAATCAATGCATTTACAATAGGGACATACGGAGATACACAGGAATGTTTACATTGTGTTACAGAACTGATTGTGTGCGGACAGAGAGCGTTCTGATGTCCTGTGACTCCTGTCACTGTGTCAGTGCTCTTCCTCAGTGGAAACACTGCCGGTGGTAACTCAGTTCACATCAACAGTAAAAACAAATAACTTTTGTCTTGTTCAGACCATCTAGCAGGGCATTGAGGCTGAACACTTAAAAGACCCTTTTCTTTATCCATTTCTGCTCAGAGGTTTGTTTCTGCATGCTATCCACAACATTGCGGCTGCATCGCTTCCTGATTTCTCAAACTACGGTGTGGGCGGAGGGTCATAATAATAGAACGCAAGTGCGTTAAGCGCGCGTTAAAATAATTAGTGGCGTTAAAGGTAATGTGCGTTAAGGCGTTATTAATGCGTTAACTTTGACAGCCCTAGTTAATTACATACAGAGTGCATATCAGGGACGGCACAACAGTGCAGACGTGAGCAGAGAATCTGAGATATGAGCACTTTGGTAGTTAACAGGAAGAATATGACGTTATAGCTGAGAAGTGGAAAGATCGTTGAAGGCATGTGCTGCTGATGAGGGCTCCATTACACACAGTGAACGTTTTACATTGTGTTGTCAGACTGCATGATATGAGGCTGATATCAGATACGAGGCTGTTCGGACCTGGTGCTGGTCTGACCATAGGGAGCAACTTGGGGTCAGCCCTACTTCGCCACATAAACAGGAGAGCTGGGGAATAAAATGCCAACCCTGTGGTCAGTGGACAACCCACTCTAACTCCTGAGCCACAGCCGCCCCAGAGAACAACAAGAGTGAGGGCCTTCACAAGAAGAGCAAAACATAAACATCAGGAACAAAGCAAACAGACGTGCGCATGCAGAAGGCCACAGGATGTGGAATGGGCACAGTGGAATGTCCGTACATAACTAAGCAGCAGACATTTAACTCATGCTGTAAAACTACTGTTCTAGAAATGACTTACACAAAAGTAAAAGAGTACCCCCCCACACACACACACCCTTTTGGCTGTTTGTTGAACCCGAGGGGGGATTTGGTCCAGTCCTGAACAGAACACCAGCACTTGTTCCACGCTCACTTGAGATTCCCCCGCTGGAAATCAAGAACAATGTGTGAAGACTTGAACTGGTCTTACACAAAGTGCCCGTGAGCCATCATGAGGTGCAGAGTGGGTTAAGAGAGAGTGAATGACTGAACAAATGAGTGATTAAGTGACATCGTGGGTAACAGGAGGAGGAGCTTTGCATCCAAAACGACCGTGTGAAAGAAACAGTTCATATTTAAATACACGTCCATCAGTTATGTATGACTCTAAGAGGCAACGTTGTAAAACAGATAGCTGGAGCAGCCAGTCTCGCCGGTAGCTCAGGGTCCGATTCTCATCTGTCCTCTTGTTGCATCCATTTGGGGAGAGGATGGGATGGAAACCTCTCACAAGGTCTTCTGCCAAAAACGATTTCCGGCCCTCTTCTAGGAAGACCTCCTTCATGACTTCTGGATGTGTCTTAATTGCCTCCAACACTCCTTGTGCCTGAAAGCCCTCTGCTAACCTTTGTAGCACATGTGCACACACATTAGTTAGGGCCATGGATCGTTCGTTTTTAATCGATATTGGTAAAATATGAGACTGCTTACGGTCTGAGTCTTTACCACCAACGATACCTTTATATTACTGCTGGAAAGACTACAATAAATCTTTACAGAACTGGTATTGCTTAACATATCAGGTTTAACTATGAGACATGAAATATAACCAGCAGCAATAAGTTGAGAGGTAGCCATCTCGTCTGGCAGATCGCCCCTACACAGACAGAAGACCACAACAATTATCGAGAAATTCGGAACCGGGTCCAAATAGAACCACGTATTGATCCCCATCCCTATTAGTGTGTTTGCTTTTGGCAAAGGCTGTGACAACCCTGTCCACAAGGGCAGTGGCCTCAGGTAGGGACAAAGGCAGTCTGAGGCAACCCAGGAGGGAGCGACTGTCAGATGCATCGCGGGCAGCCTCCGGGCCTCCTGTAATGTTCCTGCATTCTTGATCTACGAAGGGGAAAAAAAGTTTGTTCAAAATTCTTCTGCCTCATTTGACATCCCTGACCTGTCACATGCAACCATCACGCCTCTGTCAGAGCAGACTGATTACACCCATATACAAGTAGGCAGTGAGTGAGGAAGTGGCAATCAAGGCAACTTAAGGCACTCCTATTCATCTTTAATGAAGTGTTTTTAATAGACAGAACTGAGTACAAAGATAGAGAGGGCAAGGACGGTGATCAAGCAGGCCATTTGGAGGTAAAATGGTGCATTCTGCAGCTGTCTGTTGGGGAGATAAGTAATTTAATGTTCATGCTTAAAGGGAGATTGTACAGAGGTGAATAATTTATAAACTTAATGTGTTGGTCCAATGGGCTACAAGAAGGCAGAACTGTATCCAGACCAGGTGTTTGGGTTGTCCTGAAAGGCCACGCCGACAAGCCGTGAACATTTTCAAGTTTAGTCATTATTTTTGTCTCAACCAACAGAAACTGTTCCTTTAAGGATAAAGGCTTTTCATGATGTTACTGTTACAAATTTAACAATTACGTTTTCAGATTTTACGCCCATTCAACGCATACTTATTGGAATCCTGACTGACCTTTACAAAGGTCAAAGGTTAATCTGGTAGTAGGTGGCGATAACTAGACTAGTTAATGGCACTAATATCGTGTCATCTATCTATCTATCTATATTCTAATGAATGAATATGAGCTCTATTCAATTTAAATAATGATTACCATCAGTCCGTTATGAAGAGTGTGATTTCAGTATCCTGCCTTGTCTTTAGCCATATATTGATTTTCACCAAAAAGGCCGTCACAGAAAACCAGAGCAGGTTTGGTCTGCTCCAAGAAAGGATGGAAAAAGGAAGGTTTGAATAACTTTATGTAAACATGTATGTACAGACCTCTCGTGTAACTGGCTCCGTCTCCTACGGGTTTACTAGCTCCATCTGTGGTTCACACAGGCTCTTTATCTTGATTTCTCTGATAAGGCCATTTCAAAGAGAAAAATAAATCACAAGCCAAAACTTGCCTGGTATTGCAGCACAGGTTGGGGGACATCACCAGCTTCAGTGTATTCTTCTAGTGATGGTGTAATGAAATTGCAACATCCACTCCTTTAGAGTTAGCTATGTGGCTCTTAAAAAAAGGCTAGTTAGAAAAACCAATAATGTTTTGTGAGGGAGGCTTGCCTTGAAAGACGCTGCGCATCGAAATGATCCACAGCCGACGTGGTTCACTACGCCGCGGCACTTTAGAGCTTTTAAAACAGCCACAAGGTCCATGTTCAACAGAAGACAAGAGGGCTGTACTCGTATGTGTGTGTGTTTGTCTGACGAGCAGGGCTTGACATCAACTGTTCATCAGTGAAATATATGAAGTACACAGCATATGGACACATGACAGCATGTGGAGAGTTTATACTTTATAGTAGCCTACCTGTGTGCGGAAAGACGGACTGATCGCGACGTTATTGAGCCAGGTAGAAAAACAGATCTGTGTCATATCTCCTCCTCCCTGCGCCGCATGATAACTGATAAACTACGCGTGGATCACCTCTGGTTCGTTTCATTCACAGCCTGTGGACGTAGCTGCTTTATAAAGATGATTGTTCACGGAAGTACGGGCACAGATCGCGACCCTGTTTAGTCAGGGGCAGAGCATGAGAACCACACACAGATCGGTGTCATCACTGCGCTGCATGATTATAAACTGCTCACTGCTGGATCCCATGATTATAAACTCTGATAAACTGATAACAGATCACACTCTGGATCATCTCTCTCTCTCCGCGCTGTCTCTCCCTCTCGTCGGTTCTGGATCGTCCCGTGTTAAAAACTTTAAAGCGGTCTGCTTACTGAAGAAAAATAGAATGCCACCTGCCAGAGTGGCTAGTGAGAGAGAGTGAGTCACCCGCCACTGCCCCATTATACCCGCATTTGTCGGATGTTAATGTCAAGCCCTGCTGACGAGCATGTATGCTGCTCGGAACCACAGACTGTATAAAAAGATCGACGACATGACAGCTCCCTAAAAGTGAAGCCAAAACATTTCGGGCGCCCCCTGCTGACTGGCTGCAGTATAGCTCATAAAGCCCGCCTCCTCCATGTTAACAGATGGGACATGAGTCAAACTATAAAATCAAAATACACGTCAAATACATTTTTCTCAAACATGGTTTCTGTCATTATAGCTAGTTATTATCATGCTGACTTATGTCCAGGTGTTCTTTTTTCTGACAAGTTTATTTTTAAGTAGTTATTTGATGCTGTCAAAATGATGATTGACAGCTCTGTTGACAAATTAGGCTCCTGCAGTCAATCAGTTCCGGGTGAGCAGAGCGGAGGACGATCCGCGAGTGGAAACGTAACTAAAACAATCACTACAGTCATTGAAGTTTCCATACCTGTGAACGTTAACCTCAGACCAACACAGGAAGCTGTTCTGCTGTTAAACACGCCGGCGTGCGGGATCCTTGCTGTTTTTCGGTAAGTTAAGTGTGTGTTTGGGTTAGCGGAAGTGTCTATGGCCGCTTCACTCGCCGATCTCTACTGCGCAGTCTCTGGCTCCGTATGACGTCACCATCGCAAGATGGCAGCGCCTATCGCAGGGGCTATTTTGGCATCAATTTCATACAATGGGAGCAGATGGAGACGTGTTGTCCATCTATATATACAGTCATTGCTCAGAACAGGTGCATATTTGTGGCTGATCTCTATGTTGTGCGACGTCCATCAGCATGTGACCCACTCTTAAGTTTACCTGTAAGTCTCGATCTTAATTTACTATGTAGTAGAATTTTTAACTTGACCTCTCAGTTTGACAGATTTGACTGATTTTCAACATAAAAAAGAACATTCATATCCTCTATTTAACACATTTTTGTGGCAAAACAAAGCTCAGAACACTCAGAAATAGAGAGGACAGAGGGCAAGACTATTTTAATTCTGTCATCATATTTTTTCTGTATTTTGACTGTATAAATATATATACACGCATATATATATATATATAAATATATATATAGAGAGTTAATCAGATTTTTTTTTAAACTTTTGACAGGGCAATTTGTTGGATGAGTTCAAAACGTGTTTCCAATCTGCAAAGCAACACAAAAAAAGTTCAACTTAATCACCTTTAAAGCAGAAAGAGATCCATCAACGGTTGATTGATTCCATCATTAAGCCAAGGCTCCAAAAGTCAGCACGTGTCGGGAAAGCCTTCTGAGTTTTGAAAATCAACTCCGTCCCTGGCCTGTCAATAGCCAAGATGTACTCAAGCTGACGATGAAGATGATTAGTGCATAGATTTTAAAAGTGGCAGACAAAAGAAATGCCACAGTGGCAGGCAGTGAAAAGAGTTCAGACCCTGTATGTAAAGCTACAGACATGGAGACAGACTACACTCTGGATCATTTAAACCCACCTGAGAAATGAGCCGCCTGTATCAGTGCGGACCTTATCACTGTACGATCAACTTCTCTCGTGTGTGTGAGCACGTGCAGGCGACTGTGTGGAACAGACAGAGATTAAAAAACTCATTATTATTACTGTGTCACAAATATATCTGTCTCTGCTTCATCCTCATAGCTGCTCATTACCTTCCAGCTGATGAGGGCACACAGTTCACCTTTTAACAAGCTGCAGCAAATGTCACTTCACTGGCTTCATTGGCTTCACCACTGATTCCCCAAGGTGTACATCTGTCCTCTTGTGTCTCACTAGTGACTTTAACTCTTTAAACTGAGGCCTGAATGATCCTCACTTCTTCTGTGAGGAAATACAAACCACCATGACATTCACATCTAACATGCTGCGTTCACACAGAGGATACAAGTAGTGTTGGTTTAATCCTTCGAACAGAGCACAGGAGTTAGAGGTCCGCTGCCGCCAGCTCGTTTGATGGAGTTACTGTGTTTTACATGAATTATTAGATGGATCTGAACTAACCATTTAACAAACCACAGTCACACAGAGGTCCTGTGTGTGTCATCAGAGTCTGCTGGTGAAGGGGCTTGGCAGTGCCTTGTTGTGCCCCTGCCTCCATCAGGTCATGCACAGGATTAATCTTAGACTCAGCGGCACATTCACTCGCATTTGATGTAGTCTAGCTCTGTGGCTCTGAGGTACAGTGGGTCATTTACTATTGGGAAAATGGGCCATTCAATCCTCAGCTCCTGCTGTCACATGTCAAAGTCTCCTCTGGCAAGATACTGAACCCCCGAGCTGTGAATGTGTGTGGATGATTTTTAGCCTTGCCTGGCACATAATCAGTGTATTAATGTGTGTGTGTGTGTGTGTGTGTGAAAGGATGAGTGTGACAGAGTAAGGTCTGGTCGGCAGGTAGGTAGACAACAGGTTATAGTAGTAGTTAAACTTTCCCCTCAGGACATGCCATCAGGAGAAACCTCACCCACCTGCTGTACAACTTCTCAGATTGTATGAGCTCGTCCCTTTGAGGGCTGATGGAGGAAGAAACATTGATTAATTTCATACCACGTATTACTGTAATACTTCTACATGATCACGTCACATCTCTTGTTTAGTATTAAATGTTTGCAAGCATCTGATATGTTATATTTTTTCATCAGGCTGAACTCCTTTAACCCAACATAGAGCTACTAGTACAAAGCTCTGAACATATCTCTGTGGAATCATGTCGGTACAGGAGCGATTGAAGTAACTGCATTGTGTGAAACACAAAGTGATGATTACATGCTGTGTGACTCTCTCACACACACACACACACACACACACACACACACACACGCACACACATGCATGTGGCTGAGCGAGCTGACCTGCATGCCGACAGTCAGAGAGCAGATGTGACAGGTGAAGGGTGGATACAGGAGAGAGACGACAGGAGATGTCAGATGGATCTCAGAGTACAAAGTTCAGTCAGCGTGCACACGGCTCCACCCCCTGGAGGGAGCTGTCACTGTGGATTCAGGTGAGGAGATTCTCCCCCCTCCCCTTCCTGCTACCCTCCAGACCTCTGCTCTGCACAGCTTCAGGTGAGGACAGGAAAGGCCACACTGAGTGTGTGCAGCAGCTTCATGTGATTAAAGGTCAGTTTGATCCCACAGAGACAGAATCAGCTCCTCCAGCTGCTGGGACTCACAGACACACGGCAGCCTCCTGCTGGATCACACTCACACAGCACACTCGTCGCCTCCTGCAGCTCTGCTCCCTCTGCTCCATCTGTGATGCTGTCAGGTCTGATTATGTTACTGTCCTTGAACGTCTCACAGGCTGAATGAATGATGATGGATGGTTGGATGGATTGTGGGATGGATGGATGGATGGATGGATTATTGGATGGATGGATGATGGATGGATGGATGGATTGTGGGATGGATGGATGGATGGATGGATTATTGGTTGGATGGATTGTTGGATGGATGGATGGATTGTTGGATGGATGGATGGATGGATGGATGGATGGATTGTTGGATGGATGGATGATGGATGGATGGATGGATGGATGATGGATGGATGGATTATTGGATGGATGGATTATTGGATGAATGGATGATGGATGGATGGATTATTGGATGGATGGATGGATGGATGGATGGATTATTGGATGGATGGATGGATGGATGGATGGATTGTGGGATGGATGGATTGTGGGATGGATGGATGGATGGATTGTGGGATGGATGGATTATTGGATGAATGGATGATGGATGGATGGATTGTTGGATGGATGGATGGATGGATGGATGGATGGATGGATTGTGGGATGGATGGATTGTGGGATGGATGGATTATTGGATGAATGGATGGATGGATGGATTGTTGGATGGATGGATGGATGGATGGATGGATGGATTGTGGGATGGATTGTTGGATGGATGGGTTGTGGGATGGATGGATGGATGGATGGATTGTTGGATGGATGGATGGATGGATGGATGGATGGATGGATTGTGGGATGGATGGATGGATGGATGGATTGTTGGATGGATGGATGGATGGATGGATGGATGGATGGATGGATTGTGGGATGGATGGATGGATGGATGGATGATGGATGGATGGATGGATGGATGGATGGATGATGGATGGATGGATTGTGGGATGGATGGATGGATGGATGGATGATGGATGGATGGATGGATTGTGGGATGGATGGATGGATTGTTAGATGGATGGATTGTGGGATGGATGGATGGATGGATGGATTATTGGATGAATGGATGATGGATGGATGGATTATTGGATGGATGGATGGATGGATGGATTGTTGGATGGATGGATGGATTGTTGAATTGAGCGCAGCAGTTGAAAATTGATGGTAAGTCATTCAGATAAATGGAAAAGAGAAGTGGTCCCAATGTGGAACACATTGTTTTCTGTTATGTCGGTATGCAGTTAACACGCATGGTTCTAATAAATAAGGCTGTGGTTATGCAGTCAATGTTTGCTAGCTGCCTCTACTCCTTCCTAGAGATCTATAACCAACACTGTGCTTGCAGGGCCACCAGCATCATAAAGGACCCTCATCATCCTTCCCACGACCTGTTCTCACGCTTGCTGTCAGAGAAAAGGTATAGGCGCCTCCATGCCAGATCCAGCAGGATGCTGGACAGCTTCTTTCCACAGGCAGTCAGGATTACAAAGGGCTGTGCCCTCTCGCTCCTGTTGCACCATCATGTTTGTAATGTCATTTTATGTTTTTTTTATTTTTATTTGTCTTTAGTTATTTTTGATTGCTGTCTTTTTGTGCGAAAAATAGCGAAATATGAGCAAACAAATATCAATAGTGCGCTCAATTAATTATTTTTTATGTTCGCTATTATCTATATAAGTGTGCAATAACAACCCCTCTCCCTCAGCTTTCCTCACGTGTCCGCTCACAGAATCTTGCTCAGAGCGCTGACAGGCCGCTGCCCCCTCGCTCACATTGTCTCTCTCTCTCTCAACCTCTTCACTCCGCGCGCTCAACTTTGTCTGTACGCTCTATGGTACGCTCGCTCAACCTGACACAGCGTTACAAGGTGCCACAAAACCAACCAATCGGGAGTCAGAGAAGGTCAACTCTGATTGGCTCTTCCGCCTCCAATTAGATCGCTACAGTATATGCAGCATTCCGGAAGCATTTTGAAGAAATTGAAGACTGGAGACGAATGGTTCATCGACAAAGGGGTCAATAAACATTTTCGGTCAGTATTTTTTATATTGACATTGCCATGTTAGTTTTGTGTTTTTATTGTGTTGTTAAGTTTAACGTTAGATGTATGTACCTTCAGACATCAGCGGTCGTATGACTACTTCTCTGGCTAGCACGGCGCCAGAATGTCAATCAGCCAGCAACAAGACAATGTCCGACTTCGTCCCCATGTAAGGAGTTTGAATAGCTTTAGTTACAAACTTTGTTTGATCAAAATTAATGCACTTCTGTTTGTACTTGCATCCGCATACATTATAATAGCTAACTAATTAACTAATAGCTAACTAATAGCTTTCTTGATAGACTTCTAACGCTTGCCACGGTATTTCAATAAGCAGTAACGGTAGCTAAGTTGTAGCTAGCAATTTAACATTGGTTGGTAAATAGAGGCTGTTTTACCAGTAATTTAATTTACGATGTATGCTAAAGGGACGTTGCCAATATGTAGATAGTTATTAATGAATATAGGTTTGATAACCTGCACACATGGTCTCATAACTGTATTTGCATAAAAGGTCGAAGAAAAGTATCATATTTAAGAAATTGTATTTAAAAACTAACCCTGTCTCGATGCATATTCCGTCTTGGAAACAGTTGGGATTTCATAAGTGGAAAGTGTAACACAGGCTTCTAAGTCACATTACCGGCTATCACAGTCACGTTGTTTATTCTGTAACTTAGTAAAAGGCTAATTATGAGTCCTCCTGCTTTGCTAATCCTTTGTGCCTTGTCTGTTCAACAGGACCTGCTCAGACAGCAGCTAATGGAGAGACTTCTCACCAAACTGCAGTCTGCCATAAATCAGCAGCCATTAAATGTTGATTATTTGGAGTTCCTGACTCGCCATGAGCTCATTCTGTTCGAATCGTTCTCTGAACAGATAGGCAGTGTATCAGAGATTACTGAAGCACTACAAAACCTACATCATGTTGTCCAGAGGGAAATTTGTGCCAGCTCCATGCCCATAGTGGAACACGAGACAGAAGTTGGTCCAGGATCTGGACACCCCAAAATCGTGATAGAAAGAGAAAAACTACAGAATTTGCTTGACACACATCTGCCAGTTTCCTGCATTGCAAAATGCCTTGGGGTGTCGAGAAGAACAATATACAGAAGGATGCAAGCATTTGGCTTCTCTGTAAGAGGAACCTACAGCACAATGGCTGACCAAGAGCTTGACGACATAATCTCGGCCATTAAAACTCAGATGCCAAATGCTGGTTATAGGATGGTTCAAGGCCATTTGGTTTCAATGGGACTCCGCGTACAATGGTGGAGAATGATGGCATCCATGCATCGTGTTGATGCTGCAGGGATCTTTTTAAGGATCACAGAACTAGGGTGTGTTGTGCGAAGAAGTTATTCTGTGCGTGGCCCTCTCTCCTTGGTCCACATTGACACAAATCACAAACTGATAAGGTAAACAGATTTTTGGTTGATGGATCCATGTTAAAAAATATTCACAAGAACAGCCTGTATATTGAAACTTTTTCCCTTTTTAAACAGGTACAATATTGTCATCTTTGGAGGAGTGGATGGTTACTCAAGGAAGGTAACTTGTGTGTTATTTCTTAATGATAATGTTATCACTTTGCTTAGTCCACACAGGGACATGGCTAACTGAGGTACAAGCTCATAATCAGCTATTTTTTACCATTGTAGGTTTGAACAAATTGTGTATATTTATCTCCAATTCCTTTGAAGAAAAACAAAAAACTGCCAACATTCTGTGAAAAGACGCTATGCAAGTCCTTCGCTTAGCTGTGAACAGAATAATTGCATTGGCCAGCAGAGGTCAGAATGGCATTCCTGTTTGAATCAAATAGTTATCACATCTGAATAAACTTCTAAAAACAAATCACCTTTAAGGAGCAATGACAATTTTATTATAGTTATTGCCAACTTGCATCTGCATTCCTCCCTTACAGCAGTTATTAATTCAAATGCAGCTGTACACTTCCATATTTCAGATAAACATTGTCTTTGCTTAACTTACCTCAGTCAGATGAAGTGTTAACTTAGTTGCATTTCAGGTGTAACATATGTAGTATATTGGTATGCAAGAACAATAAGAAAAATAATTTATAAAAATTCCAAATGCTGTAGGAGGATCTGTTACTATACCACACATTGAGTATGTAGGACCTGCCTGTATTCTTTTCATAGTATAATATAAACATTAAGGTACTGCACAATACTCTTGTGGCTGGTTTTAGAGCTCTTAAAGTTCATGTCAATTTTCCCATTATTCATCCCAGATCTTCTACTTGGAAGGTGCAACAAGAAACAGAGCATCAACTGCATTCTCATTCTTCCTGAGGTCAACCCAGCTTTATGGATTACCATCAAGGTATTATGCCCTTACAAAACAAACTTGTATTAGGAGCAGTGCCAGTTTTTGTAATTTTGAATTGTATTCTCGCAATGATAAATGTAATTTCATTAACTGAGGTAAAAGTTGACCCTGTGGAATCTCATTCAAATTATTTTCATCTTAGGGTCAGGGGGGATCAGGTGGTTGAGAATGTGGACATCGCATACTTCATGTTTGCCACAAAGGGAACAGGAAGAGCCAGCTTCATCTCTGGAAAAAGCGTCCACAATCAGAGGTTAGTTGTTTACAGTCTTGAAATATTATTTTACTGCATAATCAGTAGTTCTTCTTGCAGCTTGGTTGTCAAATGAAATTTAATTTGTTTTATAAATCCAAGTCAACCAACTCTATTTCATTCCAGGATAGAGCGGCTTTGGCGTGATGTCTGGGTTGCAGTCACTAGCAAGTACCATGATGTTCTTCACTCACTGGAAGAAGATGGCCTGCTTGACATCTCTGATGTGGTTCACCTCTTTGGTGTGCACTACATCTTTCTCCCTCGAGTGCAAGCAGACCTTGCCACCTTCACTGGAGGATGGAATCATCGTCCTCTACGGACAGAAGGAAGTCTCACTCCTGAACAGCTGTGGTGTATGGGACATCTTCAGGATTTAGATGAAGGGGAGAGACTTGAGGTACACCATTAGAAAACTACAGTCTTTCCTTATGACATGATTAAAACTTGAACTGAATTAAGTTGTAGAAATCCTTGTTTTTCTTTCATTTACTCTTACAAACTATTATGCCTTTAAGTAATGAAGCAAAGTGTATTACAACAGCCAGAAATTAAAATTTCTTTAATTGCAATTCAAGTAAAAACAAATGCAGCTTTATGTTACAACTTCATGTTTATTTTTGACAGTAACAATTTTACAAATTCTTCACCTGTCAATTTTTTTTGGGGGGGGGGGTGTGTAGGAACTCCAAGACCCAGGGATTGACTGGGAGAGTGCCATACTTCGAGAAGACACCAACGGTACAGTTGTGGTTCCTGAAATCTTGTGCCCACTTGAGGATGAAACCCTGCAACATCTTCAGAGAACTATTGACCCTCTTGAACATTCTGAGTCACATGGTCTGCCGGCCACTCTGTGGAATCCACCACCATATCTAACAGCTTCCCTCATGATTCTTTTGAAGTCAGTGTAAGTGCTAAGATGCTGTACTGGAAAAGTCACAGTCTGGGTGCAGGCACTCACAATTGGGTAACAAACAGAATGATCTCCTAGCCGCTCCCTGCATTCGTGTTCAAAGTTGCATGTTATCTTGAAATGTCTCTTTTCATCAGGGAGGATGGGGATGTGGGATTGCCCTGTAATCCACTGGAGCACGTGATGGACTGAGAGAGGCTTTGTCCCACCAGTTGCATCAGCAGTCACCTCATCTGTGATGGGTATTTTTTCACATAACAAAAATAAAGAAAAAGTGTTAACCAATTTTCTTTGAAGAAATGACCAAGTGCTTTTTACAGTAAATTTATAACAAAACTTTCAAAATAGGATTTATGTATATACACTGTAGATTATTTATTAACTGACATTTCAATCTCCTGCAAGAAATCTTGGAGGAAGTTGATAATCTTCCTCTCAGTTCTCTCCTTAGATGTCCCCTTTTCACTAAAATGTGGTTGGCAGTTCATCATAATGAAATCAGCATCAGGCTAGAAGGAGAGTGCAGATTTAGTTGAATATTTTTCAAATGTTTAACTAACATAGGCTACACACTTTTAAGGTAATGTAGAATAAAAAACACAACTGAACAAGGACAGTGTATGAATAAAACAAGTGGCAGTTAAAATCCATACTTTGATGATCTCCCCAGGAACAAACAGGGAGCGGCAAGCTTCAGGGTTTCCACCCATCTGGTCAACCAGGCCATACAGTTTCATGCCCTTTTGAAGTTGCTGCAGCATTGGAATCAGTCTTGTTGTAGAATGCAAGACAATTGCTCTTTAAAGAAAAGCACACAAAAATGAATCACTGATTTGAAAAGTTAACATTTTAAATTGAACAATTTTAAAATTGATCTTTAAAACAATTACCGAATGATTCCGTCTTTGCTGTCCATTTTGATCAGGCTTGTGTATCCACAGCTTACAATTTCATCGGCGCACAACATAAGAGACTGGGAGTCTGCCGCATCCTGAACCTGAAAAAGTGCAACATTAAAAAAAAAAAGCACAAAAAACAATTAAAAAGGAAGATCAATTTCATACCCAAAAATGTTAGAGTTCAGAGTGTTCACCTTGCTGATGAGTAGACATGATTCTGGATCTGACACATCCTCTAGAGACAGAGCATTGAAGTCCACCTCTCCTGTGCAGAGAAAGTTGTAGCACCACTCTTTCAAAAAAGCTGGTGGTGGGCCACCTTGTGCAAGGCTGACTGCCATTATTTCACCAACAACTCTGTGTGGAAGGTAGAAAAAAAGTCTCATTAAAACTTCTTGCATGGGAAAAAAAGAAGAATTGTAAAAAAAATAAATAAAAAAATATCAACCTGAAGTTGTCATTATCAAGGTCTGTCAAAGAGTACATGGGATTTTTACCATGGCTCCCAGTTCCTTCAAAGAATCTGTTTTCAATACCTGAAATCATATCTAAGACATAAAAGCAGATTCCAGTTAGAGCAATGGGCTGGTTTTGTTTCATATCAGAAAAAAACAGTTGAACGACAAACTTACCAGTCAAAAACTCTTTTCTGAGGGCTCCTGTATCAATGCCTGCCTCTCCTATATAGACCACCTTAAGAGCACTGACAGGAGTTGCAGATTTTTTCCTTTTCCACTGGAGGATGCCCCGGTCTGGAAGGTCGTCTCTGTCCACACACAATTTAAATTCTGTTGTGGTGTCAACTTGGTGTTGAAGGAAGCACAATACATCCTCCACACTTAGAATAGAAGACAGAAGAAAAGTAAGATTATTAATTTTACATATTTGATGTGAACTCATGCAAGTGTCATCTAAATAAAACTTACTGCTTTGGACTTAGACTTAGACTTAGACTCAACTTTATTGATCCCTTTGGGATGACTCCCTCTGGGAAATTCAGTCTCCAGCAGCTTATACAGTACAATACAATAAGAAAGAATCAGCACACAGAGGGTAAAAAATAAAGATCAAAATATATATATCTATCGATATATATATATATATATAAAAAAGTACAAAATTAGATAACAAAATATATAAAATATACACTCTTAGAAAATGTACAAGTAAACAGTGGGTAATAGTTCAATTAAACTAAATTAGGTTATTGCACTGTGGTATTAGGTTATTGCACTGTGGTGAGAGATTATTGCACATTGACAGATTTTTATTGCACATATGACCCTTTGAGAATACTTTGGTTTGAATACTGGAGTTTGAGCTGGCTTGGACTGTAGTCATTTGCTGCAGAGCTCTGTGCACTATCAAAGCTGTACAGGAATAAATATTCCTTATTATACACCAACCAATACATAGGTATACATGTACATTAATCTATTAAAAAATGTTTATTGTACAAAGCAGATTACCTCTCTCCACATCGGCTAGCATGGAATGTGATCTCATCCTCTGGGAATTCTTTGGTGCAAATTGGACATACTACCTGAAATTAGAAAACAAAAGTTGCTCTGTTAAAAACAGATTATTACTGCAACAATTAAATCTTAAGTGATTATGGATTTTAATTATGTTCTACATTTACCTTGCTCCACAGATTTGCCTCAGTCTCCGCAATACTTAACTCATCAGAGGACTGCAGATTTACAAAACATCCATTGTAATAAACAATTAATATATTTTCTTAAGGTTATTTGACAAATACAAAAAAATAAAAATTGTACTCTAACCTCATCACCTGTCTCATCAGGGGACAGTTTTCCCTTACATGTCTTAACATGTACAGCAAGCATCTGCAACGGCATCACCTCATTACACTGGTAACATGTCTTTTTTGGCATTTTTGAAAAGTGCTGTGAGTCAGGAGGCAGGGGAGAGGTGTCTAATGTCTCCTGAAGAGGTACTATGTAAAAAGTGGCTTTGCCACCTGCTGACACAGCTCGAAGAGCTTTGACAGAGTGCCCCTCTGCTTCTGGTGGAATGACTGTAAGCTTTCGCCGACCACTGCCACCTGTATTTCAAAAAAGGGGGAGTAACATGCTTAAACTATTTTGTTATTTTTTGTAACAAATATTATATATATATAGAATATATTTTGTAGGTATGCAATTGGTTACAGCATGTTATCAAAGCACCATGGGGGTTTATGTATGGAAAAAATAAAAAGGAAAGTAGTATCTAGTAAACACACAATATAAAAACAACAAAATTATCTACATTTTACTGACCTGTTGCCTTATGCAAAAGCCATCCTCCACGAAGATCCTCCATTTTTGGAAATGTGTCAGCCAGGAGCTTTGAAATCTTTGTTTAAAAAAGGGGGGGAAGGAGAGGGTGAGAAAGAAAAAAAGCATTGACATAGTCTCAAGACTTAGGGTGAAGTATGTCTTACAAGAACTTTAAGGGTAATTCAAACAACTGGACTGTGTACCTCGGTGTGGTCACCATCTTCAGGGAGAGACACTGTTTGTCTTCCCATGCCTGCCTGGAGAAGTTCAAGCTCCTCAATTGGCAATGGTGTGTGCGATGTATTTTTTGGCAGCAGATAAAAATTGAGAGCAGTTGGCTTACTGGTGACTTTAACAAGATGCTTGGTGGCAGTCAAACACCTCTTTTTACCCCTACTGAAAGTGGATTTGAAATATCCCTGAAAGGATCTGATTTAAAATGTAGTATTATAGAAGTATAATAACAATCAAGAGATGCATTACATTGAAAATACTTATCATTATGATTTTCATCGATATTAAATTTGGCTTTTGATCTGAAATTAGTGGAAATTATCAATTAAGTTTTAATTTCACTGAAAAAAAACATTGAAATCAAAATAATGTGACATTTGCTGTGGTCAGTCCTAACATACATTTCTTACATCTAGAGAGCAAATTTTCTAAGTCAGGGCATCACTACAGCACTTTTTATATTGCTGTTTGTCAGACAATTTACCTTTATTTAATAATGGCATCCTTTGCTAATTCAATAGTGCACTCAGCCATTTTTATAATATTTAGATTGATTATATAAGCCAATATCAATTTACAAAAATGAAATTATAAATCAAATGCCTGTCTGAAGGGGAAACAATATGCATATGTGAATTTAATCTTAGTGATTAAACAGATGGGGCATACCAAAGTGCATATAGTAGGTGGACCTTTAACAAGAATATATTATGCCAATATTTTTAAAACAAGTAAATTAAAACGTGTTTAAATAACAAACCTTGTCATTTCTTGCTGTACAGTCACATTCCGAGGGGCCGGCCGTTGTCCCGTCTCTGGCGTCCTTGCTGAGCCGTTCGTGCCCATGGTGTTAAGCAGCAAAGACAGATTTCTGGCGGCTGACTCAACTGCACCATGGCCCTAAATCAAATCAAGATGTGACATTAACATTTCAGTTAAACTGGAAACAACTGGCCTTAAATGTAACTTACTGTTTTCTGCTAACGTTAGACAAAATAGTTATACTTAGGTAGCCTACTTTTATAACCTCAGCTGTTAGCTAAGATAGCCTATACAACTATAGATATGCCTATACTATATATATAGATTTCATCAAAAGCATCACAAAAAATAATGTGATATAACAAAACTAGCTATAAATGAGTGACTCACCTGACGCTGTGGCGTATCGCTGCTGTTTTCATCAGTTTCTGCCATGTCCATGACCATGCCTTTCCGGTAGCTAGCTACCTAGCGCTCTTTACTCTGATGTTGTAATTGGAGGCGGAAGAGCCAATCAGAGTTGACCTTCTCTGACTCCCGATTGGTTGGTTTTGTGGCACCTTGTAACGCTGTGTCAGGTTGAGCGAGCGTACCATAGAACGTACAGACAAAGTTGAGCGCGCGGAGTGAAGAGGTTGAGAGAGAGAGAGACAATGTGAGCGAGGGGGCAGCGGCCTGTCAGCGCTCTGAGCAAGATTCTGTGAGCGGACACGTGAGGAAAGTCGAGGGAGAGGGGTTGTTATTGCACACTTATATGGATAATAGCGAACATAAAAAATAATTAATTGAGCGCACTATTGATATTTGTTTGCTCAAATTTCGCTATTTTTCGCTTGCCTATAACTTCTCTACAAAACATTATTTAAAGTTCTCGCGAAACAAATGATTTTGCACTCGAAATCACCCACTGATCGCTCAGGAATTAGGCACAAATATAACGCCATAGAGAACAGGAGGCTCGCCTCTTTTTACTGTGAGACGCGCGGTTCTCGGCCAGAATACACGGTGAAAATGATTGTGATGAGTCCTATTGACCTCTGACAGCAATATAAGCATCTCTTCCTGTAGTAAAAGTCACAGACGTGGAGAGTAAAGCGGGTCAAAACTTCCGGTATATTTTCAAAGTAAAAGCCCTTTCTCTCTGACTCCCCTCGTTTGTAATAAGTCAGTCAGTCAGTCAGTCAGTCTCTCAGTCAGTCACTCAGTCAGTCAGTCAGTGTCTCAGTCAGTCAGTCAGTCAGTCAGTCTCTCAGTCAGTCAGTCAGTCAGTCAGTCTCTCAGTCAGTCAGTCAGTCTCTCAGTCAGTCAGTCAGTCAGCCTCTCAGTCAGTCAGTCAGTCAGTCAGTCAGTCAGTCAGTCAGTCAGTCTCTCAGTCAGTCAGTCAGTCAGTCTCTCAGTCAGTCAGTCAGTCAGTCAGTCAGTCAGTCAGTGTCTCAGTCAGTCAGTCAGTCTCTCAGTCAGTCAGTCAGTCAGCCTCTCAGTCAGTCAGTCAGTCTCTCAGTCAGTCAGTCAGTCAGTCAGTCTCTCAGTCAGTCAGTCAGTCTCTCAGTCAGTCAGTCAGTCAGCCTCTCAGTCAGTCAGTCAGTCAGTCAGTCAGTCAGTCAGTCAGGCAGTCAGTCTCTCAGTCAGTCAGTCAGTCAGTCTCTCAGTCAGTCAGTCAGTCAGTCAGTCAGTCAGTCTCTCAGTCAGTCAGTCAGTCAGTCAGTCAGTCAGTCAGTCAGTCTCTCAGTCAGTCAGTCAGTCAGTCAGTCAGTCAGTCAGTCAGTGTCTCAGTCAGTCAGTCAGTCTCTCAGTCAGTCAGTCAGTCAGTCAGTCTCTCAGTCAGTCAGTCAGTCAGTCAGTCAGTCTCTCAGTCAGTCAGTCAGTCAGTCAGTCAGTCAGTCAGTCAGTCAGTCAGTCAGTCTCTCAGTCAGTCAGTCAGTCAGTCAGTCTCTCAGTCAGTCAGTCAGTCAGTCAGTCTCTCAGTTAGTCAGTCAGTCAGTCAGTCAGTCAGTCTCTCAGTCAGTCTCTCAGTCAGTCAGTCAGTCAGTCAGTCTCTCAGTCAGTCAGTCAGCCTCTCAGTCAGTCAGTCAGTCAGTCAGTCTCTCAGTCAGTCAGTCTCTCAGTCTCTCAGTCAGTCAGTCAGTCAGTCTCTCAGTCAGTCAGTCAGTCAGTCAGTCAGTCTCTCAGTCAGTCAGTCAGTCAGTCAGTCAGTCAGTCAGTCAGTCTCTCAGTCAGTCAGTCAGCCTCTCAGTCAGTCAGTCAGTCAGTCAGTCAGTCAGTCAGTCAGTCTCTCAGTCAGTCAGTCTCTCAGTCAGTCAGTCAGTCAGTCAGTCTCTCAGTCAGTCTGTCAGTCAGTCAGTCTCTCAGTCAGTCAGTCAGTCAGTCAGTCAGTCAGTCAGTCTCTCAGTCAGTCAGTCAGTCAGTCAGTCTCTCAGTCAGTCAGTCAGTCAGTCAGTCAGTCTCTCAGTCAGTCTCTCAGTCAGTCAGTCAGTCAGTCAGTCTCTCAGTCAGTCAGTCAGTCAGTCAGCCTCTCAGTCAGTCAGTCAGCCTCTCAGTCAGTCAGTCAGTCAGTCTCTCAGTCAGTCAGTCAGTCAGTCAGTCAGTCAGTCTCTCAGTCAGTCAGTCAGTCAGTCAGTCTCTCAGTCAGTCAGTCAGTCAGTCAGTCTCTCAGTCAGTCAGTCAGTCAGTCTCTCAGTCAGTCAGTCAGCCTCTCAGTCAGTCAGTCAGTCAGTCAGTCAGTCAGTCAGTCTCTCAGTCAGTCAGTCAGTCAGTCTCTCAGTCAGTCAGTCAGTCAGTCAGTCTCTCAGTCAGTCAGTCAGCCTCTCAGTCAGTCTCTCAGTCTCTCAGTCAGTCAGTCAGTCTCTCAGTCAGTCAGTCAGTCAGTCTCTCAGTCAGTCAGTCAGTCAGTCAGTCAGTCAGCCTCTCAGTCAGTCAGTCAGTCAGTCAGCCTCTCAGTCAGCCTCTCAGTCAGTCACATACAGACCCATGTGTAAAAGATTTACTTCATTACAGTGGAGCCCAGCTGGTTTAGGTACGTGTGAATATTGAGTTGCCATGACAGCCAGAAAACTATGTTTGTATTGCTTATGATTGTTACTGTTACTACATTTACTGTTGATGTTTTTCTCACTCGCTTTGGTGCATTTCTCGAATCATCCTCGACATTTTCAGAACAGAAAGTGCGTTTCTCAAAACAATTCGTACAAATAGCAAAACAGCATGGATTACCTGCAAAAGCCAGTCTCTTGCTCAAAATCCTGAGTTCATTTCTCAAAAGTAAATATCTGTGTCGATGAACATGTCAGTGCCATCAGAATGACAAGTCCTTGTGTCATTGTGTACGGATAAGACAGTCAAATTGCTTAGTCATGTTGTCAATATAACAGTGTACCCTAGAGGGGTGTTCTGATGTAAACTATGGCTGAAGTTCTGATGACAGTTACTGTAAATTGTAAGTTACACCTTAGTGTATGTGGGAGATTCACATTTATGCTTTTACTGTTTGTACTGTGATTTGTTGACAGAGCGTGTCATTGCGATACAGAAAGGAGAGGACAGCGCTGCATAGCACAAAGAAAGAAACAAGAAAACTAAAGTAGAAATGTGAACATCGGACAATCTCCTTTGGGAACACAGTACATGCAGTGCTGTAGGAATTACAGTGCAGTCTTCCTACACCTCTTGACGTTCCTGTCTGTTGGGCCACAAATTCTCATCCACATCACAACGAATATCTTCTCTTGTGATGCAGCGTGGAAAGAATCTTTGAGAGTGTCTTATCCAGCCTCTGCAGGCATCTGCTGTGATGTCATCACACGCTGCATCCATGGCAGCCAGAAGGGTCATCTGTGTATGTGGCTGGCCATCATATACTTTCCATCTCCATGCTGAGAAAAATTCCTCAATGGGGTTAAGGAATGGGGAGTAGGGTGAGAGGACCTCCATCAGCATCCTGTTGTGGGTCGCAAACCATTGCCTGATGATGTTGGAGCGATGGAAACTGACATTGTCCCAAACTATCACATACTTTGGCAAGTCATCTCCAGTCTGACCCCTCTCTTGTTCAGGGATGAGATCCCTGTAGAGAGACTCTGTATTGTACGGCCCAATAAGGGGAATATGCGTTAGCACACCATTCTCAGAGATAGCAGCACTCATGGTTATGTTCCCGCCCCGTTGGCCTGGCTCATCACCTGTAGCTCTGCCTTCTGCGTTTCGTTAGGTTGAAGCCAGCCTCATCCATGTACATGAAGTTGTGCGGTGGTTCACTTGCTTCCAGTTCCATTTTACGCTAAATCCAGAAGACACAAAATGAGTTTGATGAATTACATGCATTTTCATTTTCGACTAGATACAGTTACATCACTGTATACAGCACATATTGCATCTTCTTTATCGACTGGCTATGTACCCCAGCCTTTTAAACTAGCTGTAATTAAGCCACTTCTTAAAAAGCCTACCCTAGATTCAGGCACCTTAGCTAACTATAGACCTATATCTAACCTTCCTTTTATCTCAAAGATCCTTGAGAAAGCAGTCGCTAATCAATTATGTGACTTTCTTCATAACAACAGTTTATTTGAGGACTTTCAGTCAGGATTTAGAGTCCACCACAGCCCTGAGACAGCACTTGTGCGAGTTTCAAATGATCTACTTACTGCTTCAGACAGAGGACTTCTCTCTGTACTCGTCCTGTTAGATCTTAGTGCCGCTTTCGACATGATAGACCATCACATCCTGTTACAGAGACTAGAACATTTAATTGGCCATTACAGGATCTGCATTAAGTTGGTTTAAATCTTATTTATCAGATCGATCTCAGTTTGTTAATGTTCATGATGTGTCCTCTATGCACACCAAAGTTAGTCATGGAGTTCCACAAGGTTCTGTGCTCGGACCGATTCTTTTTACCTTATATATGCTTCCTCTGGGTAATATCATGAGGAAACACTCCATTAATGTTCATTGTTATGCAGATGATGAGCCCTCTACAATGGCTTATATAAAATAATATTCCTCTGATTTCAGATGAGGATTAAAACGAAACTACCTGTTATCACACACTAGTTTCACTTCAGAGTGATAGTACAACACCCCAGGGTGTCACTCAGAAAATATCAGGTCATTCTGATGATAAAGCCATTAAAGCCCTCTAGATGGCTTACATGACATAACTTGCTGCTGATTTCAGATTAGGATTAAAAGGAAACCTCGTGTTTTCACACACTTCTGTCCCTTTAAAGCCATCTTTCATGAGCCGATACATCATACCGAGCCCCAGGTTCATTGTTCTTCTGTAACAATATTCCACGTAACAACCACAGAATGTAACAACCACAATAAATAATAATATTTTTTATCCATATAGCCCTTTTCAAAGCAGATGGAACAAAGTGCTGAACAAAACAATAAAACCAAGATAGATTAACCAATAATAAAAACAATTAAAATAACTTAATAATTGGCAGCACAGAAGTATCATTTAAAATATAGTATTTACATCACAAAATAAGGACATAAACGCAAAAATAAAGGCATATAACTTAGGGGCACAAGCAGCAATTCCAGGTGCCCGCTCTGGCTCTTTCCAGGTCCTCAGTAGCCATGCTCAGGCACTCTTCGTGGAACCATCGCTCACAATTGTCACACTGGATCTATAAAATGACAAGGTGGAAATCTCAAAGATGATTCTGATTGTGAGGGTATCACACAAACTTAAAAAAAAAAAGAATGAAATTACAACCAAAAAACTAAATGACACAACAAACCAAAGGAAAAAACTTACCCACTTTGTTAGTTGAGGCCCAGATCCTGGAGGCTTTGCCATGGAGCACATGGCACAGTTATTGGCCAAATCAAACACTAAAAAATTAGGAACAAAAAGAAAAGAATTAGGAAGATATTTATTGTTAAATACAGTGGTTGGCAAACGAAAAGCTTCAGCCCATGCATGTTCAGCATCAACTTAACTAGTAGCCTCAAATAATTTTAGCAAGTACAGCAAAGACTCCATTCATTTATCTTCATTCTTGAACAAACTTCATTCAAATACTTTCAAAGTAGCATTTTGAGTTATTGCAATGTGGTTAAGTGTGTCAAAGTTTTAATTGGGTCTTTTTCTCTATATCTGTGTAGTGTGCTCTGTGTGTCTCTGTGTAGATCCCATACCTGCAGCCCTACATGCCTCAGCCCAATCACTGGGTTTTATCCATTCCCGCTCTGCCGACCTCTCCAGCTCATCATCCACAAGCCTTCCCCATTCACCTGCTCAACTGCCACACTTACCTCATATATCACTTAGGACCTGTCTGTTGTTAGAATTTGCCCAAGTGGTTTGCCTATTTGTAAATCTATTTACTGCTTCTGTTTTGTAATCCTGTTTTTCATTTTTGGCTCTTGTTTTTTGTAAATTTGCCTGCTTAGTTATATTTGTCTGACTTTCACTTTGATTGTCTTCTGGCTTTTGGATGTTTGGCTTCATTATGCTGAGACCACCTATAACTATAAAACTATACAAATATTATACACTGATTAACACCTCTGTGTGTGTAAACTCTGTGAGGTACTCATCCAGGAAGATTAAACTTAAATGTGAATTCAATTTACAAGACAACCTGTATTTCACACAGGTGTTGCTTTGAGTTTAGGAAAATGGGCCACTGGCATATATGGTCAGCCTGTCAAGGATTTCCAGAGTTCTATTCACCATTTTTGTCATTCATAGTTTTAGGCTAGGATTGGTGTAATAGTATAAACTCCGCTCTGAATGTTGATCTTCAGAAGAGATTTCATGACTGCTGTGAGCTCCGTCTCTGCTGCACAGGGAACGGCTCATCCTTTGAAGTTTAAGTAAAGATCATTTTACTCAATTTGGAACCTGAGTGACTTTGTCTTCAGCATAAGATCTCTTCTAAAACCGTTATACCTTATATCGGTTGACTGCCTTGTATGTTGGAGTCCTGACAAAGCTGTATTTAAGTATGTGTACTACTCCTCCACACCACAGACTAACACTATCCCTACAAACCTGATGCATTCAGTATCTGGAGAGCCAGTGTTTTCCTCTCATTCCGCATTTCCTTTTAGGATGTCCCAAATGTGATTACTGGAGGAGCTGGAAAGGCCTCCATCACTGCCCTTGCCATCTAAACAAACACAAATATTTAAAATGTCATATGTGCCTGGTTCTAGCACAGTGCAGCTGTTCTTAGGTACAACTTCATTAACCAAAATAATTCTTACATACTCATTTTCAACTGTTCATGTATATGATAATTATAAAGCTAAACATATTTTCACAAATTGAACAGAGTTAAATGAAGACAGACTTAATTAACAGAAGAAAAGTGTGAGCTAACTTACTTGAGAATAACATTATATTTGTAGGCATTGAATTACATTCAGAAGCACCTACCATGATGACAATAACCCCACAGCTACTGCCATCCTGCTGAACTGGATGGGTCAGAACTCCTCCCTGCCTTTTATGTCCACCCACTCTGTCTTCCCATGGCATGTCCTCCTCATTGTCACGTACTCACTATGTCATTTAGGAAGGAAGTTATTAAGATTTGTTAAGAATGAGAAACATTTGATAGATATAATCCAATGACTTGGACTGGATTCAAAATAAATGTTCACTAATATCACATAATGATTGGTATTACAATGCATCTAAAGAGTATGTTCAAGCCTTAAAGACCCACTGCAGTGAAAATCAAGTTTTTAACCTTTTTACACATCCACATGGTCATTTCAATATGCTACAAGATCATGAGCTAAATAAAAAGTCAATGTCATGTCTGAGCATTTCTGCCTATTCAATGCTGTGTACCAATGATGATCTCACAAACACGGATTGACAGCTTAGGGGTTTCGTAAGTCACAAACCTAATGAACCAATTTTGTCAACTTTTGAGATGGAACTAACATTAAGCTGCCATGGAAACGAGAGATGAAAGAACTTGTATGTCTAAATTATGTGCAGGTCAAGGGTTGAATATGAACAATTGCAGTGTTGATTTTGGCAACAACACAAACTGTGTATGTGCTATTGCGTTAATATTGGGTGTATCCAACGTGAGCATGCTCTGATAAATTTTGTTTACCACCCTGCTGCAGGTGAAGGCCCCACCTACACCTTCTTCATTATTGTGTGCAAACATAGTACTGCACACTGAAGCAAAGCTTTTACTTCAGCCCACCAGGTAGCTCACATCCTACAGACAACAGCAGATGAATGAGAATGAGGAATATATTCTCCAGTGACCCTTTCTGGAGAAACATGGAAGTTGACAAGATCCTAGTGCAATGGTCCCTCACACCACTAGGTGGATACCAGATGCCACATACGCCTTCGCAATTGCAGTAGAGCTAGAAGCACCATCACAAAGTATGTTATACTGATTGATTAAACTACTAAATACCTGATTCTTTTGGCTGCGTGGTTGGAATCCACTCTCTCTGTGGAACTTCCACCAGATAGACTGTGTGGTTGACTGCATTTATGTACTGAAAATGTAAAATAATTTACTTATTGAAACAAATATTGATCACAACTTTTAGAACAGAAATTCTAAGGGATTTTCCAGGAATAATTTGCCTACTAACCAGAAACTTCCAGTGGACATTGCCAATATTTACAAAGGAAATAATGCCCTGGAAATTGTCAAAGTTCACCTAAAAGAAAGAAAAGAAAGATGTTTTATATTTGCAGTGTGAGCCATTATTAAATATTATTACATTTTTTCAATAAAATCAAATTATGCAAGTTCAGCTATGTATTGAGCATTGAGCATAACAGAAAATTGTTTCCAAAATGTAACACACATCATATTGGCATCTACACACACACACACACACACACACACACACACACACACACACACACAGACAGTCCTTGGAAGTTACTTTTGACAGACTGTGCCGGGCGACCAGCTGCCTTTCAACCAAACAGAATCACACCTGCTGTGTAGTGGTTTAGATGATATATGCTATTCCCCGTCTCTAGCTGATTTACAGCAACATGGAGCAGGCCTTCAATTATCTTGATCCAGGAATAGGGTAAAGAGAAAAGAAAGAATTGGTAAACATTGTAGCACTGTAAATTGAAAAGGCATGGATTGTATCGTGGCGTCTTTATAAAGTATCTATAAGTCAGCAGTTCGGTTGTCCCTTGTGCTTGTATCATCAAATGTATTTGAGTATTTTAATATTTGACCTAATTCACTCTTTAAATATTTAATATTTATTTATTAATCATAAGACGGTGTAAGACTATATGAAACACTATATTTTCCAATTGATTTGTCTTTGGAAATATAGTTTAAAGAGAGTAAAATACAAACTCTGCCTCTCCTGTTAACCACTGATGAGGTGGCAGTGTACGCAGCTCACTGTGGTGGATGATAACACTGTTTCCTTTGGTCTGAGAGGGGAGCACAGAAACCACAACCTCTGTGTCTCTCTAAGGAGGTGAGCTGCAGGTCATAAACAAGTGAAAAGGTTTAACTGCTACATATTGACATTTTTTAATTTAACAATATATGTATTATGTTTGATAAACAGTTATAAAAAATGTCCTCGTGTTCCTTTTTCCATATAGACTTTGAAGTTATTAGTACCACTTTAAATTGCAGAATTTCAGTTGGGCATAACAAGGAAGTTGTAAATTACAGTTAATCGTACCTGTTCTTCTGTAGTTGGGGAGAGACTCTTCTGACGAGTGTCAAGTGGAACGCCTGATGATGTCGTTTCACTTGTGAGTATTTTCTTTTTTTTTTAATTTATATTTTATTTACATTTTGCATCAAACATCTCCATTGTATATATTTGACATTGAGTGTACTCATCCTCCCTATATTCTCATCATGAGTCTCAAAACCATTGTTCCAGAGGTACACATACCGACAAAATGACATAACATACAAAACTAATAGAAAAGTATGTACAGTTAGGGAGTAATCATTTCTTTACAATATAACTAATAAGCAGTGAAAATAAAATCAGGCTTATGGGAAGTTACAAAATTAACCCATCTTTTCCAGTGTGCAGTGAATTGCTCTAACTTTTGATTAATAAAAGCCGTAGTCCTTTCCATACTGTAAATGTTCATTGTAATGTCCATCCACCCGTTTAGAGTTGGGCTCTCCTGTGACAACCATTTCTTAGTTAATGTCTTTTTAGCTGCAAAATGTTCATTAAATATTTGTCTCCTTTTGACCAATTCTGAGGTATAATCCCAAAATATAACATCTTTATCTCCAGAGGCATAACATGTTCAAAAATATCTTGCAAGGCATTGTGTATCCCTCTCCAATGTTCTTTAATAACAGGGCAATCCCACAGAACGTGGTAGTGGTTTGCTTTTTGATTACCACAGTTCCTCCAACATGTGGGGATATTTCTATCATAGTGGGATTTCTGTGAGGGTGTTATAAAATATCTTATCAGGCTTTTCCAACTATATTCCCTCCATATTTGCGAACTGGTACACTTCCAGTTGTATTCCCACATTTGTGTCCATTCCTCCTCAGATATTTTAATCCCCCCTTCCTTCTCCCATTTTTTTTAATGTATGTAGTAGAGTGTGTTTTAAGATCTAACAAACTCTTATATATATGTGAGATAATTTTACCCTTGTTATCTGAATTGTATGCTTTTCTAAACACTTCTATAAAACTTATATTTGCTTCTGTCACATTTTTCATTTCCATAATGACATAATGACGCATCTGCAAATATCGATAAAAATCTTGTTTTTCCAGGAGGTGTTTCTCTTTAAGTGTTTCAAAACTGAGCATTGCTCTTCCTTTCATTACCTTGAACAGAGCTGTTATTCCTTTTTGTGTCCAATCCTTAAATCTAGAGTCTAATTTATTAGGAGCAAAGTCTGAGTCGTAGGCACACCATTTCAGAGCTACCATGTCACCTTTTATTTTATATTCTTTTATAATCATTTTCCATACTTTAAGAGTACTTTTAAGCCACGGGTTATCAATAATATTTATGTAGTTCTGTAGGTTGTTGTCAGCTAAAATTGCTTGTATGGGAATAGGGCTTGTTTTTTCTTCCATAATTTTCCATTGGGCATTATATGATGGGTTACACCAGCATACAATTGCCCTGGTCTGTGCTGCAAAATAGTAATCTCTAAGAGAAGGTAGACCCCATCCTCCTTTTTCTTTGCTGAGTTGCAAGGTTTTGAGGCGAACCCTTGGTCTTTTGCTCTGCCATATATATCTGGATATCATTTTTTCCCATTCATTGAATTGGCTTTGACTGATCTCTATTGGCAGGGTCTGAAGTAGGTATAATAATCTAGGTAATACACACATTTTGATAGATTCAATTCTCGAGTGGCGGCTAAGGAAAGGAATCAGATTCCATCTCGTTATATCCTCTTTAATTCTTTAATGTATAGGCTGATAATTGTATTCTGATAGTTTAGTGAGGTCCTTTGGTATGGTTAAGCCCAAATACTTGATGGACGTTGTTTGCCATACTAGTGGATATTTATTTTTAATTTCTTGTGGTGGGATGTAATTGCGTTTTGCCTATGTTAACCTTGTATCCCGATAATTGACCAAATTGTTTAAGTGATTCCATCAGTTTGGGTAAAGAGATTGTTGGTTGCTCTAAATACACTAAAATATCATCTGCATAGCAGGCTAATTTATATTCTGTCACTTTTGAGTATTTTCAAGCAGGCCTTTTCCATTGCCCTGACAGTAGGCCTGTTATAGACTTAGACTTAGACTCAACTTTATTGATCCCTTTGGGATGACTCCCTCTGGGAAATTCAGTCTCCAGCAGCTTATACAGTACAATGCAATAGGAAAGAATCAGCACACAGAGGGTAAAAAAATAAATAAATAAATAAAGATCAAAATATATATATCTATCGATATATATATATATATATATATAAAAAGTACAAAATTAGATAACAAAATATATAAAATATACACTCTTAGAAAATGTACAAGTAAACAGTGGGTAATAGTTCAATTAAACTAAATTAGGTTATTGCACTGTGGTGAGAGATTATTGCACATATGACCCTTTGAGAAATAAATAAATATTACTATTGAATAAAGGAGGATAACTACTATTAACTTTGTGAGGTGAATTAGTGGCTACCGCTTGTGAGAGAGTCTGTCCCTGTTACCTCCTCCCCCTAAGTGAGGAGTTGTACAGCCTGATGGCATGAGGGACAAAGGAGTTCTTCAGTCGGTTAGTCCTGCACTTTGGAAGGAGCAGTCTCTCACTGAACAGGCTCCTCTGGTTGCTGATGACGGTGTGCAGAGGGTGGCTGGCATTGTCCATAATGTCCAACAGTTTGTTTAGTGTCCTTGTCTCTGCCACCGTCACCAGAGGGTCCAGCTTCATGCCGATCACAGAGCCGGCTCGCCTGATCAGTTTATCCAGTCTGGATGTGTCCTTCTTGGATGTGCTGCCTCCCCAGCACACTACAGTGTAAAAGAGGACACTGGCAACCACAGACTGGTAAAACATCCGCAGCAGTTTGCTGCAGATGTTAAAAGACCGCAGTCTCCTTAGGAAGTGCATCCTGCCTTGTGTCTTCCCGTACAGGTGGCTGGTGTGTGTTGACCAGTCCAGTTTGTTGTCCAGACACAGCCCGAGGTATTTGTAGGAGTCCACACTCTCCACCTCAGCTCCCTCTAGTAGGACTGGTCTCGGCTTCGGTCTGGACCTCCCAAAGTCTATGACCAGCTCCTTTGTCTTAGAGGTGTTGAGCTCTAGGTGGTTTGTGCGGCACCAAGCAGCAAAGTCCCCCACCAGACTCCGATACTCCTCCTCTCTGTTGTCCCTGATGCATCCAAAGATGGCTGTGTCATCGGCGTACTTCTGTATGTGACACAGCTCTGAGTTGTGACAGAAGTCCGAGGTGTACAGGGTGAAGAGAAGAGGGGCCAGCACTGTGCCCTGGGGGGCTCCAGTGCTGCTGACCACAGTGTCAGACGTGGTGTCCTTCAGCCTGACGTACTGTGGCCTGTCGGTGAGGTAGTTGGATATCCAGGCCACCAGGTGGGGGTCCACTCCCATCCGGTTCAATTTATCCCGAAGCATAGGGGGGTGAATGGTATTAAAGGCGCTGGAGAAGTCCAAGAAGAGAATCCTCGCTGTGCCTCTCCCCTTATCCAGGTGGGAGTGGACTCGGTGTAGTAGGTAGAGGATGGCATCCTCCACACCAACACCTGGCTGGTAGGCGAACTGCAGGCTGTCCTGGGCGTGCTGCACCTGGGGTCTGAGGAGGCTGAGGAAGAGCCGCTCCAACGTCTTCATCAGGTGTGAAGTGAGTGCCACCGGCCGGAAATCATTCAGCTCACTGGGCCGGTTCTTTTTAGGAACCGGGACAATGCAGGATGTCTTCCAGAGGGTGGGCACTCTCCCTAGCTGCAGGCTGAGGTTGAAGATCCGTTGTAGTGGTTCCCCCAGTTCTGCAGCGCAGGTCTTCAGAAGTCTTGGACACACCTTGTCCGGGCCTGCTGCTTTCCTGGGTCGGAGCTTCCTCAGCTGTCCTCTGACCTGGTCTGTGGTGATGTGAGGTGGAGATTGTGTTGAGGTGGGGGGGGGGGGGGGAGGAGGAGGGAGGTGCTGTGGTGTCTGGGGGGAGGTGTGTTGTGGGAAGAAGGAGAGATGGCTGCAGTGCGGGTGGGGGTGGGGGGGGCATGGGCTGGTTGAACCTGTTGAAAAAGTCATTCAGTTCGTTCGCCCTCTCCACTGTCCCCCCCACGGCTCTGGTCTTTGTGTTATGACCTGTGATGGTCCTCACACCTTCCCAGACCTCCCTCATGTTGTTCTCAATTGCTGACCAGGTTAATAGTGAGGGGTGTACCTGGTGATTGATGCTAGCCATGGAATTCTTTTATTGTTGTTACTATGATTTCGGAGCAAAGGGTCAGAGGGAAGTGGAAAATGCCTGAACTCAGTGCTAGAATGGCAACAGAATGAAAAAGTTCAACCACTTTGAAAATGCTCCATATCGCTTGTTTCAATTGCTTCTCTGCTTTGGAAACCATGGATTTTGTAGGATTTTGGGACAGGCATGGGCCAATGGCATGATATTGGCAGGTTCCCCCTGCAGGGACGACCTTGGCTCTTGGGAAGAGATGTCATCATGTGTTCCAATGGAACCCTCAGCCACTGAGGAATCGACCTATTGACAGTGCGTGTACAAACACAACGTATAATAATGTAGCCTCATTAAATAGTGCTTCTTTGGGCTTTCTTACTATTGGGCTTCCTGGCCTACTTTTATTGTGTTTGCTTACAGTGCAAGTCCTCTTAACGTACCGTGTAGTATTGTTTATATGGTATGAATATCTATCTATCTAAATGTAGGTGTGGTGGAACAAGGGAGTAACAATTGTGAACTTTTAGAAGAAATGTGAGAAAAAAAAGCTATATTGCTTATAAAATGTTAATTAGTTAGTAATGGGTACTTAAGCTGTATTTTAGAGGACATGAGAAATGACTTATACCTTCTACATTTGATAACAAAAAAAAACGTGTAACAGCATTAAATTACAGTATACCGTCATTGCAGATCTTTGGAAGGGGAATGGCTTGCAGATCGAAGTGACATATTTCCCCCTCTTTTTCTGCTGGCGTTCCTTCCATTTCTCCGTGTCCACTCTGAATGTCTGCATAAAGAACTCAGAAAAATAGATGGAAGCGGTCTTTGAGAATTGAGATTGCTTTGCAGAGCAAAAGACCAAAAGAGAGAGATTCATGTTTGTAAGACAAATTAGAATTTTGTAATGAATCCAGTTGGCCGATTTTTGCAATATGTCACACAAATCCTAACAGTGTTGGATAAATAGGCTGATAAAGTTATTAATATAAAATTGGTTACATATTAAACTGTTCTCATGACCACTTCAAATGATATTATATATTATCAATAACCCTGAGGTTCTGCTGTAAGGATGTATTTTAACATGTTTAGCTGAAGTTATATTTTTAGAGACGTTTTTTCCTAAATGTGCCCTTTACCTGCCAAACAGTGTAATTGACCAACTGATGCATAGTTACCATGTTATCGCCACACTTCATTAGTGCCTTGCTAGCACTGCAGAAAGATCTCGTTAAATCACTTATTGTTCAGATAAATTAGAAACAGCAAACTCTCTGGCTTGTTTATGTTTCTTTAACCAATCACAAAGGTCTCGGGTGGTGCTAAGCCCAGGAAGAAGTAAAGGGGCCCTCAAAATACTGATAGAGGAAGGGGATGAGATTTCTGACTCAAATAATCGGCCAATGACTGGCTTATAACAACAGCCTACTTTCTGTGAGTCATACTAGGTACCATGTATATAATTTGTTGTAACTTTTGACTTTTGACTGTAAAAGAGAGCCAGATGAATATCGTTGCCTTCTACTTGTCATAAAGGTTAGTAGAAACTGTTAAATTCAGCATATAACAGATGTATCGACTAGGGGAGTGTCTGGAGTTTGCAAAAAGGTAAAATATGCATTAAGGAAATACTAAAAAGGATTTGTGTTTAGGGGGGACCAAATAGTGCACAATTTTAATTTGTGTGCAACCACATGTGACACTTGACCACAGCTATTCAAAATTTCACTACATCATCTTCAATGACATGATTAAAGAATTTATATGCTAACCTTTCTTGGAAAAACTCTTTTGGAGTCTTCATACTCCTTCAGCAGAGTAGTGTGGCTAAATTGATACTGGACAACAAAAATCATCAGGTCTTGTGAGACTGCTTGATCTGAAACGAATATGTTTCAGATCCCACTGGCTCTTCTCCATTATGCCCTGTGTCCTGTTGTCCTCTGTTATGTTCTGAAAAAGGAATCATACAATCACATGTATAAATATATCACAAATTAGCATTCAGACACAATGAGATGTTCATTAAAAATATGTCCACATATAGTGAATGAATTTCAATTACTTGTCTTTTAGTGCTTCTCAGGACATCATCTTTTTTGGCGTCATCCTCGTATGCTTGTCCCTTGCCACGTCGTCCAAGGTCACCTTTTGCATTGAAATAAATGATTCTATGAGTTTTATATGCAGAATTTTTTTTTTTTTGCATTCTGAAAGGGATATGATGCTTACTTAAATATAACTAACCAAGCATTATCCCGCTCCACAGTCCAGCATAGGGAAGAAGGTACTTATTGATGTGAGACACGAGGCCTTTGCAGAAGTAAAGGTTGGGCTCACCATCAGTGTCCAGTGGAGCTTTGGAAATCACTTCCCTACAATGTTTTCCAAAGTTGTTTTCTTTGCTTTCCGAAAGTTAAACATAAAAGTGTGATTAATGGTGCGTTTGGAAATGTTCAGTATTCAGACACAAATCTAGAGACCCCACTGACCTCTAATAAGTTTCTACTTTGACCTTTTGCCCTTGACCATATCCCAGTCCTTGAAATTACACTGAGCAAAAGTATAAACGCAACACTTTTGTTTTTGCTCCCATTTTTCATGAGCTGAACTCAAAGATCTAAGACTTTTTCTACGTACACAAAAGGCCTATTTCTCTCAAATATTGTTCACAAGTTTGTCTAAATCTGTGTTAGTGAGCACCACCTCACAGGTGTGGCATATCAAGATGCTGAATAGACGGCATGATTATTGCACAGGTGTGCCTTAGGCTGGCCACAATAAAAGGCCACTCTAAATGTGCAGTTTTATCACACAGCACAATGCCACAGATGTCGCAAGCTTTGAGGGAGCGTGCAATTGGCATGCTTTTTGGCACGTTTCAGAGAATTTGGCAGCAATCCAACTGGCCTCACAACTGCAGACCACGTGTAACCACACCAGCCCAGGACCTCCACATCCAGCATCTTCACCTCCAAGATCGTCTGAGACCAGCCACCCAGACAGCTGCTGCAACAATCGGTTTGCATAACCAAAGAATTTCTGCACAAACTGTCAGAAACCGTCTCAGGGAAGCTCATCTGCATGCTCGTCGTCCTCATCGGGGTCTCGACCTGACTGCAGTTTGTCGTCGTAACCGATTTGAGTGGGCGAATGCTCACATTCGATGGCGTCTGGCACTTTGGAGAGGTGTTCTCTTCACGGATGAATCCCGGTTTTCACTGTACAGGGCAGATGGCAGACAGCGTGTATGGTGTTGTGTGGGTGTGGGTGTGGGTTTGCTGATGTCAGCGTTGTGAATCGAGTGGCCCATGGTGGCGGTGGGGTTATGGTATGGGCAGGCGTATGTTATGGACAGCGAACACAGGTGCATTTTATTGATGGCATTTTGAATGCACAGAGATACCGTGACGAGATCCTGAGGCCCATTGTTGTGCCATTCATCCACGACCATCACCTCATGTTGCAGCATGATAATGCACGGCCCCATGTTGCAAAGATCTGTACACAATTCCTGGAAGCTGAAAACATCCCAGTTCTTGCATGGCCAGCATACTCACCGGACATGTCACCCACTGAGCATGTTTGAGATGCTCTGTATCGGCGTATACGACAGCGTGTTCCAGTTCCTGCCAATATCCAGCAGCTTGGCAGCCATTGAAGAGGAGTGGACCAACATCCCACAGGCCACAATCAACAACCTGATCAACTATATGCGAAGGAGAAGTGTTGCACTGCGTGAGGCACATGGTGGTCACACCAGATACTGACTGGTTTTCTGACCCCCCTCTGACCCCCCCAATACAGTAAAACTGTACATTTTAGAGTGGCCTTTTATTGTGGCCAGCCTAAGGCACACCTGTGCAATAATCATGCTGTCTAATCAGCATCTTGATATGCCACACCTGTGAGGTGGATGGATTATCTCGGCAAAGGAGAAGTGCTCACTGACACCGATTTAGAGAGAAATAGGCCTTTTGTGTTCATAGAAAAAGTCTTCGATGTTTGAGTTCAGCTCATGAAAAATGGGAGCAAAAACAAAAGTGTTGCGTTTATACTTTTGTTCAGTGTAAATTAGAGGGTCTAGAAAATAGACTCTTAGAGCACCTATATCCTGATAGACCTGTACTTAGCTTCATAGCACCTATTGTGTTCTCCTGCGAACTATGTTGTTGATTGTGTTGTTTATGTCAAGTGTAAGTTGCTTTAGATAATAGCATCTGAAAAATTAATAAATGTAAATGTTTTAGCACGACTATAAAGGGCACTTACCTGGAAACCCTCAGAATTCAGTTGGGACTTGGCAGTCTCATCCAACTCTACTCCTTTGTTTTGAAGCCACTTTTGCAGGTTGTTGACATGTTTCTCCACATTTGCCCCACTGGATGGACTAGAAAACAAAACTGCAGCACTCTGTACCATGTCATCCAGGTCTTGCAGGGTACTGGCAGTTGTGAGGAGACCAAAAATGTGCATTGCCAGGTGGTAGTGGTTTGGTGCACTGTGGGATTTAAAAAATAAATTAGGACAGTATTGTTATATGTACTGTAAGGAAATATGTACATACAGTATGACCTGACAGCATTTAACTACATTATACAATTTCTATGTCATGTTAATCCTATGTGCCTTTTATGTAAGGCATGCTGGTCTGTAGAAATTTAGTGCAACATGATTTTTTGCATTTTAAGGTCATTCTACTAGGAGCCTTTCATTGTGTGTGCATAGGGAAGACCAAGTCCCACCTGTGATATCAGTAGTAGACACAACTTTTGTAAAGAGAAGAGACTTATGTTGAGACAGTGTAAGAAAGACTTGTGTTTCTTCTGTGCACATAATACAGTCAGATTCGTTATATCTGAACTGTAAGAATGTAATGAACTGTGACAGAAGCTCTCAATAAAACTGAAATTTGAACCACCTTACTTTTTAGGCTATGCAGTCTACAAAATAGTGTAGTAATAATATGTAATGCTTACTACTTTCTGCACATCTCCTTGGCGTTCTTCATTACATGGCTCAGGCAGCGATGAAGAATAGGCACCTCAAAATCTCCCTTAGTTGCTCTTCCACTGGCTATGCGGTAGTAATGGTTGATTGTGTGAAGCAGACATTTTCTGGCAAATGACAAACATATTGCCTGCATTAGGACCATTGACCCATCACAAATGATCATGATGGGTGGCCGCATGCCTTTGCGTCCATAAGCCCTTGCCACGTCTATCTGAAATGCCTCAAGAAAATATGTTACTGAGGCTGGGGTGTGGTCACAGGTCAGGTAAGCAGCTACAGGTAAGGAAGAGGAGCTTGTCTGGGGATGCCTTACCACCAGCTCATACACATAAAAAGGAGGAGAGCCCTTTTCTTTTTTTTATGCTGCCAGTAGCATCCAGATAAATAATGTCCCCCCGGCATCGCTCCTGATAGATTCCGATGCTTCTTTGTGACGCACACCTTTTGGATGCAGAAAGACCTTTGGGACGACCTCATCTGGAGATTTCTTGTTTTGGTCGAGCATTAGCTGCAGACTTAGAAGCTCATTGTTGTGTAGGCGACTTTTTTTTCTGACTTCACAGGAGATATTTCAAAGCACCTGAGGAGTAGGTGCCTCATCCCTGCAGCCAGATTTCATCACAGCCTCATCTATTTTGGATAGTTTATGTAGATACATGGCTCGTGGTAATTCCTTCTGTAATGTTTTGCCTAATTTCGTTCTGTTGTCTGCTCTTATAGGTCTCCTAATCAGTTCTATTTTGTTATGGATGCTCATCCCCCCTTGAAAGTCAACTTTGGCCTTGATGTCTACCTCACTGTCGACAGTGAACGTAACAGAGACTGGGCTGTCGTCAAATCGGCAAAAACCAAGACACCAGAATTCTGGGCTTGCTCTTTCTGATCCCAAAGTCTTCAGTCTGGGCCTCTTGAATGCTATTGAGCAATACGGATGGAGAGTCCTTAATCCTTTGGCAATAATATTTGTCCATTGCAATCCTTTGAAACCCCGTTGTTTTCTTTTTCTTCTGATTAGAGTCCAATTTTTCCTCTCAATGAAAAAGTATGAAGGCTTCTTAGGGACTGGGATCTTGACAAATCCTTCATCGGATGTACTGCTCAAGGTGTCCTCATGAAAAAGCACAATGTTATTGTTCTGCCATTTGGTAACATAGTATATGAACTGCAACTATATAGTACTTTTTCAAAAGCACGAATGAATGCCTCACATTCACCCATTTACAGCCACATGCATAAATTGATAGTGTAGGCCACCTTGTAAAGTGCCAATCTGCTGATCAGGAGCAGTTAGAGGTTGTGTCTTGCTCAAGGACACTTTGACATACCCCCCAGAGGAACACACAAAAAAGGAAGGCTCTTGCTTTTAAAGAAAGACAACCAACATTTAGCATTTATGGTTAGGGACAGAGTAAAGAAACGGCTGAGAATACACTCAGCAATGACTAACTTGGTCAGGTGATTTCTGTCTATGTTCATCTGTGTCACTGTCCAGGTTCTGCAGAGGAGACGAGGACTTTGAAAATAAATAATATAATCATGATCTAGCCTTTATTGAGCTTTAAATGGATGACATTCTCAAAAGTCAACATTATGACAGATCAAGTGAAAATCTAATACCTCAACATATTTTCAGTAACCTAGGATTAATAAGTTACACTGTAGTAAAAAAAAATGCTAGTGTCATAAATACCTAAACATCCTACATAACAGTGCGAAATGTCAGTGAAATCCATAAGTTATTAATTTACCATAGTCACACCAAACTAGAAAACCTGATAAGAAAAAATAACCAAAGTAAACTTTAAGTTATTAAAGTGAAGCTTTAAATTTCAGATAATCATGCTATACACACCTTATGAAATCCATGATACTTCCGAAGTTGGTAACGGTGAACGCTGCTGTTGAGAATGCCAAGTGCAGTGCATACTTGACCCCAGAAGCCTTTGGCAGCCGAGGCATTGTCTTCAAATTTAATGCCTTTCTTTTGTAGGTCATCAACTTTTTCAACAATGTCTTCTAATAATATTTGTTTTGTTTTGTTCTGTTAGAAAAAAACAAACAATACATAGGTAATGATCAAGAAAATAGCTGAACATGAATTCTTACATCAGGCTATATATGTATAAGAGAGATGTATAAGTGTATAAGAGTTCAATGATTGAGTTACTCACCCCAAATAATGTGAATGAGTAAACTCTGTATAAAATCAAGAGGGGGAGACATTAGAATGACAACATACATTTTTCCGATATAAATAGATTCTGACTCAAATAGATTCCATAACTACAATGGCTAATTAGGGTTAATAAACTTTTTTTTCTTTAAACAGAGCCGGGGGTGGGGGGCAATATACAGAGCTTTGTGATACATTTGCGGGTAGAAAAATAGATTGAAAAAAACCCCCGATTCTAATAAGTTTGTACTTTGACCTTTTGACCTTGACCATGCCCCAGTCATTGAAATTAGATTAGAGGGTCTACAGAAATAGACTCTTGCAGCACCTATATCCTGAATGCTTTTACTTATGAATACTAAGCTATTTCTCTTCAAAGAAAGACCAGAGGCTTATTTGTTTGTTTGTTTCTACGAACACAAACCCTGTTTTATAAATCCCATTTAAATGTAGTAAAGTAATTCGCTACATTTGTACATCAATCTGTTACAGAGTAAAATATTTATCTATAGATATTGCAAGCTAGAAAGAAAATTTTACTTGGACCAGCCACCAATCAAATGCATCGCATCGAAACAGCGGTGCTGTTTGATTTTCACGAGGGCTCTTTACCCTGCCAGTTCAAGGTGGGATTATTACACCTCTCTTATGTTCCGTCTTCTATGTTAAACGCACGGAGGCGGAATGGTGGGGCAAAATTGTCCTGCCTCTGAGCCGGCATCGGAGGTAGTAACAGAGGCGAAACGAAGTCTGGCAGGGCGGAACAGCGTATGCGTTTTTTAAACATGCGCTCTTTGTTTACACCTCACAGACGTTTTGCTTCTGCAACGCCGGAACGCTATTTGGCCAGCAAAAGCCATTATATCTGTCTTTTCAAAGCCACCAGACTCCATTAACAAAACAGTCATTTTACCTCGCAGAACAGGGGACTTGACGGTCTACTGCTGCCTCCTTACGCGTCGTGTTACACGCGTTAATTTGGAACTGAACTAACCCTTTTAAACACCACACAACACAAACAAACTAACCGATCACATTTGCATAGGATGCATGTTTAAGGTAACACTGACAAAAGTACTGACAGTCACGTAACAGTACTTTTACTTGAGTAGTACATTTCAGTTTACACCTCTGATATTTTCTTGTCTGGGAAAAATTTTGGATTAAATGGGTTAATAAAGGAGAGAGGTCAAGGACAAGTTAATCTGTTGATGTACATGCTGTAGCCTAAATCTTCTACCAAGAGGCGTGTGTGTTTTTATTGTCCCACTTTTAGGGCAAACCCGGAGTACCCCAACCCGCCCCCCGACCCATAGTCTTTATTAAAACCTAAACTTGCCCCAAATAAGCCATTGTACAAAACCGTTATATCAGTATAGTTACATGAAGTTAACACTGTAATAACAACTTTGACTGTTAAAAAATGGAAATACTATGACCAAGACGTACGGTGTCGGGATTATCTGTAGGCCTATGTTATATATCTAGTCTACATAGTCAACCAGAGCCAACAATTAAAATTGAGAAGCCTATAAATGAGACAATTAGTTGAACAAAAGTGTAGCCTCAGTACAAGCTTTCAGACCTGAATTACTGTGATGGCAGTACATCATACAGAGCTTGGCAACATCAAAACAAACAACTAATTTAGCTCAGCCGAAGTCGGGTGTTCTCTATGGACGTATATTCTGATAATCAAATTACAAATGCATTAGTAATATCAATGGAAATGTATTTGGCCAAAAGCCCCATATAGGTATTAAGATCTTGTTATTTCACAAAAAGTGTGCTCACCCTCTTTCTTCGACATCTTTCCATCTTCTGTAATGGAGTATGCAACAGGTGCAAGTCTTTATATGGCCTTTAGGGGGCTCTTCCAACAATGACAATGTGAGACGCAGGTGTTTGCATTTGTATCTGTGTGTGTGTGTTTTCTTTTCTGCTCCTACTATTCATTCACAAGGTTGCAACATTGTTGCATTTCAAGAGATTAGATTTCTGAGTGACATCCTGGGGTGTTGTACTATCACTCTGAAGAGAAATTAGTGTGTGATAACAGGTAGTTTCGTTTTAATCCTAATCTGAAATCAGGGGGAAATTTGTTCATGTATGACACTTTGGAGGGCTTTAATTTTGAAATTCCACATCAGAATCAAGACAGATTCATTCCAGTATATATTTAATTCAATCCGTGATTCAAAATCAGAAGTCAGAAAACACAGAAATAGTACAAAAATCCGAGCACTAAAACACAGACAAGCAGCAGCACCAACAGCACCACAGGAAGCAATGCAGGAAGTCCCTGTACAATGGTCCGGTGCAATGGTCAGGTAGAATGGTCAGGTAGAATGGTCCGGTACAATGGTCCGGTGCAATGGTCCGGTACAATAGTCCGGTACAATGTTCAGGTACAATGGTCCGGTGCAATGGTCCGGTAGAATGGTCCGGTACAATGGTCCAGTACAGTAGTCAGGTACAATGTTCAGGTACAATGGTCCGGTACAACGGTCCCGTCATGTCTCGTCATTTTTATTCAGTTAAGTTACCTTTTTTTTCTCGTTCTTTCATGTTTTGTCATTTCCTGTTTTATTTTGAATGTAACCCTGTTCCCTTCTGTTTCAGAACGCTTTACTTCCTGCCCCTGTGTTTCCCGCGTCTGGTGATTGTCTGGCCCCTCCCTAATTGGTTTCACCTGTGATCCCCTTCCTCATGTTTAAATAGTGGCGTCTCCCTTTGTCCTGTGCCAGTTCGTACTTGTCTCCATGTCAGTCGTCCTAGTGTTTTCCATGTTCCATGTTCCCTGCTCCTGTTCCAGTTCCAAGTAAGATTATTGAGAGTTTAGTTTAGAAAGGATTTTTGTTTCTGCATTTTTTCTTATCTTAGTGATTTTCTTTGTTTCCTTATTTAGTCCAGGTTGTCCTCGTTAAGAGTGATTTTCTTGTCTTTATCAGAATTATGCATTTTGTTTCTTGTTTCTAGTTTTCCTCTTCATGAGTGATTTTCCTTTCTTTTTTCAGGATTAGGCTTTTTGCTTCTAGTTTCCAGTTTTTCCTCTTTAAGAGTGATTTTCTTTTCTTTATTAGGATTAGGCCCTTTTGTTTCTCGATAAGAGATTTTTTCCTCTTCTTTGAGGGATTTTCATTTCCTAGCTGATTCAGGGTTTTGTTTTGTCTTGTATTCTTCTCAGAGTAGAGAGGTTTCCGGCTTAGTTTAGATAGGATAGAAATCAGGGTGAGTTCAGGGTTTTCCTCTTGCCTTTTCTTGTTTATTGAATTGTTTGATTTATTTTTTTGTAAATAAATCTTATTCATTTTCTTTGATCCTTGTCTGCTGTCGTGCTTTTGGGTTCAGCTGTCAAGGCAGACTGTACAGAACGAACTGTCCATGAACATGAACCCAGCCTACACTAGTGAGTTGAAAGATTTAGCAAGCTCTCACAGTCTGATGATGGAACAACAAGTGGAGCAGGTTTCAGTCATTCAGCGGGAAGTTAAGGAACTTTCGGCTCAGCAGAATGAATTCAAAGGGGACAGTTACCTCTCATGTTGGTTGGTTGGGGAAACAGATTCAGGACTTGGTAATACAATTGAAGTCCCCCCCGACCACCTCAGAATCCTCCAGCACCATCGTTCCTGCTCCCACGGTCCTACCTGCCATGCCACTCTGATTAGCCGCCCCAGAAAAATTCTCATGTGACTCTGATCTGTGTAGATCATTTTTGGTTCAATGTAATCTACATTTTGAAATGAACCCTACAGCTTTTCCTACTCCACGATCTCGAGTGGCGTTTATTCTCTGTAGCACTTTGAGATTCCTTATATATAAAGTGCAATACAAATAAAATTTATTATTATTATTATTATTATTGCGTCACACCTGACCGGAAGAGCAGCAGCTTGGGCTACGGCAGAGTGGGATCGGAATTCTTCTGTGTGTGGATCTCCCGAATTATTCATGGACACTATGAGAAAAATCTTCGATCACACAGCTCCGGGACGGGAACGGCCAGAGCGCTGACTCGAAGGATTCAAGGTACAAGAACTGTGGCTGACTATGCTATTGATTTTCGCACATTAGCAGCGGACAGTGGCCGGAATGCTCCGGCTCTGTTCGACACCTTCTTTAATGGACTCTCGGATCCAGTGAAGGACCAATTGGCACCCCTCGACTTGCCAGAGGACCTGGACTCTCTCATCGCCATGGCCATCAGGGTGGACAATTGTCTCCGTGACCGCCAGAGGGAGAAGAGGAGGGCTCCACCATTTACTCTTCACCGTGAAGGGGCGCTCACTCCAGATGGAGGACTCCTAGCTGTTCCCGACTCAACCACATCCTGCACCGGCTGCCTCCGCTGAGGAACCCATGCAGCTGGGGCGAATCCGGCTTTCGGCAGAGGAGCGACAGCGACGCCTTCAGGAGGGTCGATGCTTCTACTGTGGGGAGGCTGGTCACCGTCTCGTCAAGTGTCCGGTAAAAGGCAGGGCTCGTCAGTGAGGAGGAGGACACTGATGAGCCAGATATCTTCTGAGGAATTTCCTCCTCGCACCTTGACCGAGGTACTGTTTATGGTTAAAGACATCACTTTGAGAAAAGGGGCTCTTATTGATTCCGGGGCGGACGAATGCCTCATGGAATGGGATCTGGCTAAGACTCTGGGGTTGAGGACTGATTTATTGGATAGACCCCTAGAGGCTAGTGCCTTAAATGGCAAGCTCCTGTTCAAAATGACTCATAAGACTGAAGTAGTTAAGTTATGTATTGGGAAGCATTGTGAGCGCTTAAGCTTTCATCTATTTGAATCTGCTTTACACTCACTGGTTCTGGGGCTCCCTTGGCTTAAAAAGCATAACCCTCACATAGACTGGAAGAAGGGCACTGTCATGGGGTGGGGGGAAGAATGTAATAAATCATGTCTTGTTTCTGGTTGCCAGATTAAGTTGGTGGGAGGTGCTGATGTGGGCTGTAGCCTGTCATCTCTTCCTACTTCCCTCGCCTCTGCGGACAAGCCTGATCTCACCAATGTACCTGGCTGCTACCATGATTTGGGAGAGGTCTTCAGTAAGGCGAAAGCGACGTCTCTGCCTCCCCATCGCCCTTACGACTGCGCCATCGAGCTGATTCCAGGTGCTTCCATTCCTAAGGGACGTTTGTATTCTATCTCCGGGCCAGAGAAGCAGGCCATGGAGAAATACATTCAGGAAAGCTTGGAGGCAGGGCTGATTCGTCCCTCTTCCTCCCCAGCTGGTGCCGGCTTCTTCTTCGCGAGTAAAAAGGATGGCTCTCTACGCCCTTGCATTGACTATTCTGCTCTCAATGAAATCACTGTTAAGAACAGATACCCCCTTCCGCTCACGTCATCAGCTTTTGAACAGTTACAAACAGCCAAAATTTTCACAAAGCTGGATCTGAGAAATGCCTATCACCTGGTGCAGATTAGGGAGGGGGATGAATGGAAGACGGGGTTTAACATCCCTTCTGGACATTATGAGTACCTGGTCATGCCTTTTGGTTTAACTAACACTCCTGCAGTTTTCCAGAACCTGGTCAATGACGTGCTCAGGGAGTTTTTGGACAGATTCGTGTTCGTCTACTTGGACGACATCCTCATCTTTTCTCCGGATTAGGAGACTCACCAAGAACATGTCCGCCAGGTATTAACACGCCTACTGGCTAACAAACTATTCGTCAAAGCCGAGAAGTGTGAATTTCATGCCGGGTCGGTATCGTTCCTGGGCTTCATTGTAGCCCCGGGACAGATCCAAATGGACCTGGCTAAAGTAAACGCTGATGCAGAGTGGGCGGTCCCGGATAACCGCAAGAATGTACAGCAGTTCCTGGGTTTTGCTAACTTCTACAGGCGGTTTATTCACAATTTTTGCGCTGTAGTGGCGCCTCTGCATACATTAACCTCTTCTAAGTCTTCTTTTCAGTGGACCACCAAGGCTGGGGATGCGTTCGAGAAGCTTAAGAGATTATTCACGTTCGAGAAGCTTAAGAGATTATTCACGACCGCTCCCATCCTGACCGTTCCGGACCCCGCCCGACAGTTTGTGGTGGAGGTGGACGCCTCCAATGAGGGGATAGGGGCAGTTCTGTCCCAAAGATCAGCTGAGGACAACAAGATGCATCCCTGCGCCTTCCTCTCTCGCAAATTGTCCCCAGCAGAAAGAAACTATGATGAGGGGAATAAGGAGCTGTTGGTGGTCAAGGTGGCATTGGAAGAGTGGGGTCACTGGCTGGAAGGGACCCAGCAGCCATTCATCGTCTGGACGGATCACAAGAACCTGCAGTATATCAGAAACGCTACAAGACTGAACTCTCGCCAAGCCCGGTGGTCACTGTTTTTTAACCGTTTCAATTTTGTTTTGTCTTTCAGGCCAGGATCCCAAAATGCTAAACCAGATGTGCTGTCCAGGTTGTATGATCCTGAGCCTGTTGCCAAAGAGCCGGAAGCTATCCTACCTGAGGGAAAGCTTCATTTTCGGAATCTCAAACTGGTACATTTCGGTTACTCGTGCCCTGAAATGACCCAAATTGAAATGGGGTGGTTCATTTGGGGGCGCCAGGTAAATTTGGCATACCCGGTAACCCAAATTTACCTTCCGGTCCGGGTACTTTGCTTCAGAATGGGGCCAAGGTTGTGACACCAGGTGTCTGCCACTAGGTGGACCCCTCATCAACCTCTTCAGATTGGCCACACCCCAAGTGCCCAAAATCGACTTCCAAGTCAATAAGGGGCAGTTGACTCCGGATATGCAAATTGGTCTTCCCAGGCCCCTCCCACCTCAATGAGGGGCACCTTTTTTTCATGTTGGGGCACTTTATCCCAAAAACACTGCAAAGTTTTCCCATTGGCTCGGGGGTGGTCTCATGGCCCCGCCCACCTCAATGAGGGGCACCTTTTTTTCATGTTGGGGTACTTTAACCCAAAAACACTGCAAAACGTTCCCATTCGCTCGTGGGTCGAGTCATGGCCCCACCCACTTCAATGAGGGGCACTTTATTTTCATGTTGGGGCACTTCAAACCAAAAACACTGGAAAGTGTTCCCATTGGATCGGGGGTGGTGTCATAGCCCCGCCCACCTCAATTAGGGGCACTTTTATCCACTTTGAGCCCAAAACACTGCAAAACATTCCCATTTGCTCGGGGGTGGTGTCGTGGCCCCGCCCACATCAATGAGGGGCACCTTATTTTCATGTGCGGGCACTTTAGCCCAAAAACACTGCAAAATGTTCCCAAAGTGTAAAAAGGTGCCCCTCATTGAGTGAGCGGGGCCTCCCCCATCCAATCAGGAGACACTCCGAGGTCAATAGCAGTGTTTGGGGGTCAAGTTCCCCGACATGAAGAGAAGTTAAGCCAAAAAGCTCTGTTTCAGCATTCTGGAGGAGCTCGACTCAACTGCTCATCCCCCGCAGAGGGCCCAAATGAAATACAGAGGTACCCCAAATTGAAAATGAACAGTGAAGGTTGACCTTTCATACTTGTGAAGGTCGCACGAGTCTGAGATTCGGTGCAGTCATTGTACATGCGGCCACAATGAACATACTACAATTTCAGCCTCCTAGGTCAAAGCGTTTTTGAAGAACAAAAAAAAAGGGATTTCATAACCCGACCTCTGGCCCCTTTAGGCTGACCTTTGATACTTAGGAAGGTCGCTCCGATCTGAGATTAGGCACACCGGTTGCACACCTTGTCACGATGCGCATATTTGAATTTCAGCCTTGTAGCTCAAAGCGTTTATGACCTATTAAAGAAAAGGATTTTCCCTCCTTTTTCAAAATTCAAATGGGGGCACCTCACTTCATGTTGGGGGATTTTATAAAAAATCTTCTTTTTTGGCCCCACAAGGCCCCCAGTGACCCTAGAGACCCCAAATTCGGTACAGCAGTTGGGCTGGGGCCCCTATACAAGAATACGAAACAATAAACTCCCCAAGTCTTCTAGAACAAATTTTGGCCTGTTTCTGATTCAGGAGTCAAAAGGGGTGTTAGACTTATAGCACCTGACACTCTTTTGACAGGATTTGACAGTTTTGAGCAAACTATTTTCTAAAAGTCCTACAAGTCTGATTTTTTAATATGTGGTCAGGGGTCCCGAGATGAGCAGAAAGGAGTTGGTTTGGTGTCGATCGGACCTTTACTTTTCCATGGGCGGGCCTTAAGAGAATCGCCTTTTTGAGGTTTCAAGTGCTCACCATTTACTCAAAAATGGATCAAACGACTTGAATCTTGGTGTCTCGCCTTTATTTCACAAAGGGATTATGCTATTAAAGTCCCAACTCTGTAGACCCCTTGGAAAATAAACTAGTTTTGTGGCACTTTTATTGAGATGGGACCAAAGGATTCAGTCCCACACCAAGTCCTGATGCACATATTCAAATTTCAGCCTCCTAGGTCAAAGCGTCTTTGAAAAACAAAAAAAAAGGGATTTCATAACTCGATCTCTGGCCCCTTTAGGCTGACCTTTGATACTTAGGAAGGTCGCTCCGGTCTGAGATTTGGCACATCGGTCGCACACCTGGTCATGATGCGCATATTTGAATTTCAGCTTTGTAGCTCAAAGCGTTTATGAAATATTAAAGAAAATGGTTTTTCCCTCCTTTTTCAAAATTCAAATGGGGGCACCTCACTTCATGTTGGGGCACTTAAACCCAAAAAACACTGCAAAATGTTCCAATTGGCTCGGGGGTGGTGTCATGGCCCCGCCCACCTCAGTAACGGGCAATTTCTTCCACCTTGGGTCAAAACACATCAGAACGTTCTTATCGGCCACCCCAGAGCCCTCCCCACACAGTAGTAGACCCCCAGGAGACTTTGGAGTACAATTTGCCCCAAAGTGTAAAAATGTGCCCCTTATTGAGTGGGCGGGGCAACCCCTGACCACCCTATCCAATTGGGGGAACTCCTGGGAAGTTTGGGGATGAAAAACCCCCAACTTTAAGAAAAGTGCCCCTAATGGAGTGGGAGGGGCCACCACCTTCCAATCAGGAGACACTCTGAGGTCAATAGGAGTGTTTGGGGGTGAAGTTCCCCAACATGAAGAAAGGTTCCCCTTATTGCAGAGGGTGGGGAAGGGGAGGACTGAGCTGCCACCCTCATTAAGCCAAAAAGCTCTTTCAGCATTCTGAACTCAACTGCTCATCCCCCACAGAGGGCCCAAAATGAAATACAGAGATACCCCAAATTGAAACTGAAAAGTAAAGGTCGACCTTTCATACTTGGGAAGGTCGCACAAGTCTGAAATTCGGCGCAGTCATTGTACATGCGGCCACGATGAACACACTCGAATTCCTAGCTCAAAGGGCTTGTGAAATATTCAAAAAAAGATGTTTTCAAAATTCAAAAGAGTTTGGATCAATTTGGGCTACTTTTAAAATGAAGAAAGTAGCCCAAAATTACCTCTTCACTATGGGTCAATCAGCCAAAGTAGAATATGGGTACATTTGTGCTATTTTAAAATGAAAGACCCTAAAATGAAGGGTAGATTTGGGCTACTTTTAAAAATCAAAAAAGTAACCCAAAATGAAGGGATAAATTTGGGCTACTTTTAAAAATCAAAAAAGTAACCCAAAATGAAGGGATAAATTTGGGCTACTTTTAAAATGAAGGAAGTAGCCCAAAAAGAAGCCCCTTCACTATGGGTCGATCAGCCAAAGTAGAATATGGGTACATTTGGGCTATTTTATAATGAAGGAAGTAACCCAAATTTACCCCTTCATTTTGGGCTACTTTTAAAATGAAGGAAGTAGCCTAAAATGAAGAGGTAAATTTGGGCTATTTTATAATGAAAGACCCCAAAATGAAGGGTACATTTGGGCTACTTTTAAAATGAATAAAGTAACCCAAAATTACCTCTTCACTATGGGTCAATCAGCCAAAGTAGAATATGGGTACATTTGGGCTACTTTTAAAATGAAGGAAGCAGCCCAAAAATGAAGGGGTACATTTGGGCTATTTTGAAATGAAGAAAGTAGCCCGAAATTACGTCTTCACTATGGGTCAATCAGCCAAAGTAGAATATGGGTACATTTGGACTACTTTTAAAATGAAGGAAGTAGCCAAAAATGAAGGGGTAAATTTGGACTACTTTTAAAAATAAAAAAAGTAACCCAAAATGAAGGGTACATTTGGGATACTTTCAAAATGAAGAAAGTAGCCCAAAATTACCTCTTCACTATGGGTCAATCAGCCAAAGTAGAATATGGGTACATTTGTGCTATTTTATAATGAAAGACCCCAAAATGAAGGGTAGATTTGGGCTACTTTTAAAAATCAAAAAAGTAGCCCAAAATGAAGGGTTAAATTTTGGCTACTTTTAAAAATCAAAAAAGTAACCCAAAATGAAGGGATAAATTTGGGCTACTTTTAAAATGAAGGAAGTAGCCCAAAAAGAAGCCCCTTCACTATGGGTCAATCAGCCAAAGTAGAATATGGGTACATTTGGGCTATTTTATAATGAAGGAAGTAACCCAAAAATGAAGGGGTACATTTGGGCTACTTTTAAAATGAAGAAAGTAGCCCAAAATGAAGGGGTACAATTGGGCTATTTTAAAATGAAAGACCCCAAAATGAAGGGTACATTTGGGCTACTTTTAAAATGAAGGAAGTAACCCAAAATTACCTCTTCACTATGGGTCAATCAGCCAAAGTAGAATATGGGTACATTTGGGCTACTTTTAAAATGAAGGAAGCAGCCCAAAAATGAAGGGGTACATTTGGGCTATTTTGAAATGAAAGACCCCAAAATGAAGGTGTAAATTTTGGCTACTTTTAAAAATCAAAGAAGTAGCCCAAATTTACCCTTTCATTTTGGGCTACTTTTAAAATTAAGCAAGTAGCCCAAAATGAAGGGGTACATCTGGGCTATTTTATAATGAAAGACCCCAAAATGAAGGGGTACATTTGGGCTACTTTTAAAATAAAAGACCCCAAAATGAAGGGTACATTTGGGCTACTTTTAAAATGAAGGAAGTAACCCAAAATTACCTCTTCACTATGGGTCAATCAGCCAAAGTAGAATACGGGTACATTTGGGCTATTTTAAAATGAAGAAAGTAGCGCAAAATTACCTCTTCAGTATGGGTCAATCAGCCAAAGTAGAATATGGGTACATTTGGGCTATTTTATAATGAAAGACCCCAAAATGAAAGGGTAGATTTGGGCTACTTTTCAAAATGAAGAAAGTAGCCCAAAATTACCTCTTCACTATGGGTCAATCAACCAAAGTAGAATATGGGTACGTGTAGGTTATTTTAAAATGAAAGACCCCAAAATGAAGGGTAGATTTGGGCTACTTTCAAAATGAAGAATGTAGCCCAAAATTACCTCTTCACTATGGGTCAATCAGCCAAAGAAGAATATGGGTACATTTGTGCTATTTTATAATGAAAGACCCCAAAATGAAGGGTAGATTTGGGCTACTTTTAAAAATCAAAAAAGTAACCCAAAATGAAGGGTACATTTGGGCTACTTTTAAAATGAAGAAAGTAGCCCAAAATGAAGGGGTACAATTGGGCTATTTTAAAATGAAAGACCCCAAAATGAAGAAGTAGATTTGGGCTATTTTATAATGAAAGACCCCAAAATGAAGGGTACATTTGGGCTACTTTTAAAATGAAGGAAGTAACCCAAAATTACCTCTTCACTATGGGTCAATCAACCAAAGTAGAATATGGGTACGTGTAGGTTATTTTAAAATGAAAGACCCCAAAATGAAGGGTAGATTTGGGCTACTTTCAAAATGAAGAAAGTAGCCCAAAATTACCTCTTCACTATGGGTCAATCAACCAAAGTAGAATATGGGTACGTGTAGGTTATTTTAAAATGAAAGACCCCAAAATGAAGGGTAGATTTGGGCTACTTTCAAAATGAAGAAAGTAGCCCAAAATTACCTCTTCACTATGGGTCAATCAACCAAAGTAGAATATGGGTACGTGTAGGTTATTTTAAAATGAAAGACCCCAAAATGAAGGGGTAGATTTGGGCTACTTTTAAAATTAAGCAAGTAGCCCAAAAAGAAGGGGTACATTTGGGCTACTTTTAAAAATCAAAAATGTAACCCAAAATGAAGGGGTAAATTTGGGCTACTTTTAAAATTAAGCAAGTAGCCCAAAATTACCTCTTCACTATGGGTCAATCAGCCAAAGTAGAAAATGGGTACATTTGGGCTATTTTATAATGAAAGAAGTAGCCCAAATTTACCCCTTCATTTTGGGCTACTTTTAAAATTAAGCAAGTAGCCCAAAATGAAGGGGTACATTTGGTCTACTTTCAAAATGAAGAAAGTAGCCTAAAATGACCTCTTCACTATGGGTCAATCAGCCAAAGTCGAATATGGGTACATTTGGGCTACTTTTAAAATGAAGGAAGTAACCCAAAATGAAGGGGAAATTTGGGCTATTTTAAAAATCAAAAAAGTAGCCCAAAATGAAGGGGTAAATTTTGGCTACTTTTAAAAATCAAAGAAGTAGCCCAAATTTACCCCTTCATTTTGGGCTACTTGCTTAATTTTAAAAGTAGCCCAAAATGAAGGGGTACATTTGGTCTACATTCAAAATGAAGAAAGTAGCCCAAAATGACCTCTTCACTATGGGTCAATCAGCCAAAGTAGAATATGGGTACATTTGGGCTACTTTTAAAATGAAGGAAGTAACCCAAAATGAAGGGTACATTTGGGCTATTTTAAAATGAAAGACCCCAAAATGAAGAAGTAGATTTGGGCTATTTTATAATGAAAGACCCCAAAATGAAGGGTACATTTGGGCTACTTTTAAAATGAAGGAAGTAACCCAAAATTACCTCTTCACTATGGGTCAATCAACCAAAGTAGAATATGGGTACGTGTAGGTTATTTTAAAATGAAAGACCCCAAAATGAAGGGTAGATTTGGGCTACTTTCAAAATGAAGGAAGTAACCCAAAATTACCTCTTCACTATGGGTCAATCAACCAAAGTAGAATATGGGTACGTGTAGGTTATTTTAAAATGAAAGACCCCAAAATGAAGGGTAGATTTGGGCTACTTTCAAAATGAAGAAAGTAGCCCAAAATTACCTCTTCACTATGGGTCAATCAACCAAAGTAGAATATGGGTACGTGTAGGTTATTTTAAAATGAAAGACCCCAAAATGAAGGGTACATTTGGTCTACATTCAAAATGAAGAAAGTAGCCCAAAATTACCTCTTCACTATGGGTCAATCAACCAAAGTAGAATATGGGTACGTGTAGGTTATTTTAAAATGAAAGACCCCAAAATGAAGGGTAGATTCACAGGCTCAGGTTTATTGACAGTCAGGTATAAACAGACAGGTGGTGGAAGTGTTTAAGTGCATAACTCTAAATATAGAAATTCATTCTCATCAATAAGGAGACACTAAGTCATTGTCCTAGCATACTAAATAGTATACATAGTATTAAATAGTATGGAAGTATTGACACTGGTTTGTGATTAGTATCAGTATGTAGTACCAATAACATTGCTATAAATGATTTAAATATGGTGAGTTACTAGTGAAACACAAGGTCCTCCCTCCTGCAGGTGGAGCCCTCGTCTGCTCCGCGTTCAACAGCTGCAACACACATCAGTGCAGAGAACCTGTGTGCATTAACTCCGTTAACTTTAGGCTGAATAATGTGATTATATAGAACATGGACAGATCCCAGACGTTCACTCATTCATAATTCATACACAGCTGAGTCACTGGAGCTGTGTGTGAACGCAGCACTCTGCTGCTCAGGGAGCAAATAACTGCACAGTGTTCAAGTGACAGAGTGCATATGTGTGTGTGTGTGTGTGTGTGTGTGTGTGTGTGTGTGTGTGTGTGTGTGTGTACGTGTGTGAGTGTGTGTGTTTTCCAGCTGGATGCAGGTGAACACAGCAGCTTGTAGCCTGCGGCGGCAGCGTGGACTCCCACACCTGCTCTAAAAGCTTTCTGAGGTTGTTTGTCCCATCAAGGTGATGCCTCAGCCCATCTGAGTGGGAGGAGTGGGTGAGTCAGAGTCTCTGTGTTCCTGAACGCGTTGGTCTCTACGCTCACTGTTGTGTCATGAGACGTTTTGTAGAAGTTTTTATTTTAGCTCAATTTAAAAACAGAAAGAAAAACACAGCTAGGAACAGTCAGAGAGGCAGAAAACCTACACCATGGCGACGTCTCTCAATGTTCAGAGAAAAGTTACATGTGATGGCTGACTTATAATGAGTGCTAGCATTAATTATTGTCAATGAGAGATAGTTAAACAAGGAGAGGTGGACAACAACACAAGGTTCAGCCTGCTGTTCAGTGGTCTTTAATCAGGAACAAAGTTTTATCAGCTGGCAACTTTCTTGTAGTTGTTTTCGATGAGAGGGACGCTTGTTGCGCTCTGCTTTTGTGTTGCTGAGTGCCTCGCGTCTGTGATGAAGCTCTGTGGTGATGGTTGGTGATGAAGCTCTGTGGGGAAGCTCTGTGGTGAAGCTCTGTGATGAAGCTCTGTGATGAGGCTCTGTGATGAAGCTCTGTGATGAAGCTCTGTGGGGAAGCTCTGTGGTGAAGCTCTGTGATGAAGCTCTGTGATGAGGCTCTGTGGTGAAGCTCTGTGATGAAGCTCTGTGAAGAAGCTCTGTGGTGAAGCTCTGTGGTGAAGCTCTGTGGTGAAGCTCTGTGGTGATGGTTGGTGATGAAGCTCTGTGGGGAAGCTCTGTGATGAAGCTCTGTGGTGAAGCTCTGTGGTGAAGCTCTGTGGTGAAGCTCTGTGATGAAGCTCTGTGGTGAAGCTCTGTGGTGAAGCTCTGTGGTGATGGTTGGTGATGAAGCTCTGTGGGGAAGCTCTGTGATGAAGCTCTGTGGTGAAGCTCTGTGGTGAAGCTCTGTGGTGAAGCTCTGTGGTGAAGCTCTGTGATGAAGCTCTGTGATGAAGCTCTGTGGTGAAGCTCTGTGGTGAAGCTCTGTGGTGAAGCTCTGTGATGAAGCTCTTTGGTGAAGCTCTGTGATGAAGCTCTGTGGTGAAGCTCTGTGGTGAAGCTCTGTGGTGAAGCTCTATGGTGATGGTTGGTGATGAAGCTCTGTGGTGAAGCTCTATGGTGATGGTTGGTGATGAAGCTCTGTGGTGATGGTTGGTGATGAAGCTCTGTGGTGAAGCTCTGTGATGAAGCTCTGTGGTGATGGTTGGTGATGAAGCTCTGTGATGAAGCTCTGTAATGAAGCTTTGTGATGAAGCTCTGTAATGAAGCTCTGTGATGAAGCTCTGTGGTGAAGCTCTGTGGTGAAGCTCTGTGGTGAAGCTCTGTGGTGAAGCTCTGTGGTGAAGCTCTGTGATGAAGCTCTGTGGTGATGGTTGGTGATGAAGCTCTGTGGTGAAGCTCTGTGATGAAGCTCTGTGGTGATGGTTGGTGATTAAGCTCTGTGGTGAAGCTCTGTGATGAAGCTCTGTGGTGATGGTTGGTGATGGTTGGTGATGAAGCTCTGTGGTGAAGCTCTGTGATGAAGCTCTGTGATGAAGCTCTGTGATGATGGTTGGTGATGAAGCTCTGTAGTGAAGCTCTGTGATGAAGCTCTGTGGTGATGGTTGGTGATGGTTGGTGATGAAGCTCTGTAGTGAAGCTCTGTGATGAAGCTCTGTGATGAAGCTCTGTGATGATGGTTGGTGATGAAGCTCTTTGGTGAAGCTCTGTGGTGAAGCTCTGTGATGAAGCTCTGTGGTGAAGCTCTGTGGTGAAGCTCTGTGGTTATGGTTGGTGATGAAGCTCTGTGGTGAAGCTCTGTGGTGATGGTTGGTGATGAAGCTCTGTGATGAAGCTCTGTGGTGATGGTTGGTGATGAAGCTCTGTGATGAAGCTCTGTGGTGATGGTTGGTGATGAAGCTCTGTGGTGAAGCTCTGTGATGAAGCTCTGTGGTGATGGTTGGTGAAGCTCTGTGATGAAGCTCTGTGATGAAGCTCTGTGGTGAAGCTCTGTGATGAAGCTCTGTAATGAAGCTCTGTGGTGAAGCTCTGTGATGAAGCTCTGTGATGAAGCTCTGTGATGAAGCTCTGTGATGAAGCTCTGAGGTGAAGCTCTGTGATGAAGCTCTGTGATGAAGCTCTGTGGTGAAGCTCTGTGGTGAAGCTCTGTGATGAAGCTCTGTGATGAAGCTCTGAGGTGAAGCTCTGAGGTGAAGCTCTGTGGTGAAGCTCTGTGGTGAAGCTCTGTGATGAAGCTCTGAGGTGAAGCTCTGTGGTTATGGTTGGTGATGAAGCTCTGTGGTGAAGCTCTGTGGTGAATCTCTGTGGTGAAGCTCTGTGATGAAGCTCTGTGGTGAAGCTCTGTGATGAAGCTCTGTGGTGAAGCTCTGTGGTGAAGCTCTGTGATGAAGCTCTGTGATGAAGCTCTGAGGTGAAGCTCTGAGGTGAATCTCTGTGGTGAAGCTCTGTGATGAAGCTCTGTGATGAAGCTCTGAGGTGAAGCTCTGAGGTGAAGCTCTGAGGTGAAGCTCTGTGGTGAATCTCTGTGGTGAAGCTCTGTGATGAATCTCTGTGGTGAAGCTCTGTGGTGAAGCTCTGTGGTGAAGCTCTGTGGTGAAGGTCTGTGGTGAAGCTCTGTAGTGAAGCTCTGTGGTGAAGCTCTGTGGTGAAGCTCTGTGGTGAAGGTCTGTGGTGAAGCTCTGTAGTGAAGCTCTGTAGTGAAGCTCTGTGATGAAGCTCTGTGATGAAGCTCTGTGGTGAAGCTCTGTGGTGAAGCTCTGTGGTGAAGCTCTGTGGTGAAGCTCTGTGGTGAATCTCTGTGGTGAAGCTCTGTGGTGAAGCTCTGTGGTGAAGGTCTGTGGTGAAGCTCTGTAGTGAAGCTCTGTAGTGAAGCTCTGTGATGAAGCTCTGTGATGAAGCTCTGTGGTGAAGCTCTGTGGTGAAGCTCTGTGGTGAAGCTCTGTGATGAAGCTCTGTGATGAAGCTCTGTGGTGAAGATCTGTGATGAAGCTCTGTGGTGATGGTTGGTGATGAAGCTCTGTGGTGAAGCTCTGTGATGAAGCTCTGTGATGAAGCTCTGTGGTGAAGCTCTGTGGTGAAGCTCTGTGATGAAGCTCTGTGGTGAAGCTCTGTGGTGAAGCTCTGTGATGAAGCTCTTTGGTGAAGCTCTGTGATGAAGCTCTGTGGTGAAGCTCTGTGGTGAAGCTCTGTGATGAAGCTCTGTGGTGAAGCTCTGTGATGAAGCTCTGTGGTGATGGTTGGTGATGGTTGGTGATGAAGCTCTGTGGTGAAGCTCTGTGATGAAGCTCTGTGGTGATGGTTGGTGATGAAGCTCTGTGATGAAGCTCTGTAATGAAGCTCTGTGGTGAAGCTCTGTGATGAAGCTCTGTGGTGATGGTTGGTGATGGTTGGTGATGAAGCTCTGTGGTGAAGCTCTGTGATGAAGCTCTGTGATGAAGCTCTGTAATGAAGCTCTGTGATGAAGCTCTGTGATGATGGTTGGTGAAGGTTGGTGATGAAGCTCTTTGGTGAAGCTCTGTGGTGAAGCTCTGTGATGAAGCTCTGTGGTGATGGTTGGTGAAGGTTGGTGATGAAGCTCTGTGATGAAGCTCTGTGGTGATGGTTGGTGAAGGTTGGTGATGAAGCTCTGTGATGAAGCTCTGTGATGAAGCTCTGTGGTGATGGTTGGTGAAGGTTGGTGATGAAGCTCTGTGATGAAGCTCTGTGGTGATGGTTGGTGAAGGTTGGTGATGAAGCTCTGTGATGAAGCTCTGTGATGAAGCTCTGTAATGAAGCTCTGTGGTGAAGCTCTGTGATGAAGCTCTGTGATGAAGCTCTGTGATGAAGCTCTGTGATGAAGCTCTGAGGTGAAGCTCTGTGATGAAGCTCTGAGGTGAAGCTCTGTGGTGAAGCTCTGTGGTGAAGCTCTGTGATGAAGCTCTGTGATGAAGCTCTGTGATGAAGCTCTGTGGTGAAGCTCTGTGATGAAGCTCTGTGATGAAGCTCTGTGGTGAAGCTCTGTGATGAAGCTCTGTGATGAAGCTCTGAGGTGAAGCTCTGAGGTGAAGCTCTGTGGTGAAGCTCTGGGGTGAAGCTCTGTGATGAAGCTCTGAGGTGAAGCTCTGTGGTGAAGCTCTGTGATGAAGCTCTGAGGTGAAGCTCTGTGGTGAAGCTCTGTGGTGAAGCTCTGTGATGAAGCTCTGTGGTGAAGCTCTGAGGTGAAGCTCTGAGGTTAAGCTCTGTGGTGAAGCTCTGTGATGAAGCTCTGAGGTGAAGCTCTGAGGTGAAGCTCTGTGGTGAAGCTCTGTGATGAAGCTCTGAGGTGAAGCTCTGAGGTGAAGCTCTGTGATGAAGCTCTGTGATGAAGCTCTGTGGTGATGGTTGGTGATGAAGCTCTGTGGTGAAGCTCTGTGGTGAATCTCTGTGGTGAAGCTCTGTGATGAAGCTCTGAGGTGAAGCTCTGAGGTGAAGCTCTGTGATGAAGCTCTGTGGTGATGGTTGGTGATGAAGCTCTGTGGTGAAGCTCTGTGGTGAAGGTCTGTGATGAAGCTCTGTGGTGAAGCTCTGTGATGAAGCTCTGTGATGAATCTCTGTGGTGAAGCTCTGTGGTGAAGCTCTGTGATGAAGCTCTGTGGTGAAGCTCCGTGGTGAAGCTCTGTGGTGAAGCTCTGTGATGAAGCTCTGTGGTGAAGCTCTGTGGTGAAGCTCTGTGGTGAAGCTCTGTGATGAAGCTCTGAGGTGAAGCTCTATGGTGAAGCTCTGTGGTGAATCTCTGTGGTGAAGCTCTGTGATGAAGCTCTGTGGTGAAGCTCTGTGATGAAGCTCTGTGATGAAGCTCTGTGATGAAGCTCTGTAATGAAGCTCTGTGGTGAAGCTCCGTGGTGAAGTTTGTGATGAAGCTCTGTGATGAAGCTCTGTGGTGAAGCTCTGTGGTGAAGCTCTGTGATGATGGTTGGTGATGATGGTTGGTGATGATGGTTGGTGATGAATCTCTGTGGTGAAGGTCTGTGATGAAGCTCTGTGGTGAAGCTCTGTGGTGAAGCTCTGTGGTGAAGGTCTGTGGTGAAGCTCTGTGGTGAAGCTCTGTGATGAAGCTCTGTGGTGATGGTTGGTGATGAAGCTCTGTGGTGAAGCTCTGTGATGAAGCTCTGTAGTGAAGCTCTGTAGTGAAGCTCTGTGATGAAGCTCTGTGGTGAAGCTCTGTGATGAAGCTCTGTGGTGAAGCTCTGTGGTGAAGCTCTGTGGTGAAGCTCTGTGATGAAGCTCTGTGATGAAGCTCTGTGTTGAAGCTCTGTGGTGATTGGTGATGAAGCTCTGTAGTGAAGCTCTGTAGTGAAGCTCTGTGATGAAGCTCTGTGGTGAAGCTCTGTGGTGATGGTTGGTGATGAAGCTCTGTGGTGAAGCTCTGTGGTGAAGCTCTATGGTGAAGCTCTGTGGTGAAGCTCTGTGATGAAGCTCTGTGATGAAGCTCTGTAATGAAGCTCTGTGGTGAAGCTCCGTGGTGAAGTTTGTGATGAAGCTCTGTGATGAAGCTCTGTAGTGAAGCTCTGTGATGATGGTTGGTGATGGTTGGTGATGAAGCTCTGTGGTGAAGCTCTGTGATGAAACTCTATGGTGAAGCTCTGTGATGATGGTTGGTGATGGTTGGTGATGAAGCTCTGTGGTGAAGCTCTGTAGTGAAGCTCTGTGGTGAAGCTCTGTGGTGAAGCTCTGTGATGATGGTTGGTGATGATGGTTGGTGATGATGGTTGGTGATGAATCTCTGTGGTGAAGGTCTGTGATGAAGCTCTGTGGTGAAGCTCTGTGGTGAAGCTCTGTGGTGAAGGTCTGTGGTGAAGCTCTGTGGTGAAGCTCTGTGATGAAGCTCTGTGGTGATGGTTGGTGATGAAGCTCTGTGGTGAAGCTCTGTGATGAAGCTCTGTAGTGAAGCTCTGTAGTGAAGCTCTGTGATGAAGCTCTGTGGTGAAGCTCTGTGGTGAAGCTCTGTGGTGAAGCTCTGTGATGAAGCTCTGTGATGAAGCTCTGTGTTGAAGCTCTGTGGTGATTGGTGATGAAGCTCTGTAGTGAAGCTCTGTAGTGAAGCTCTGTGATGAAGCTCTGTGGTGAAGCTCTGTGGTGATGGTTGGTGATGAAGCTCTGTGGTGAAGCTCTGTGGTGAAGCTCTATGGTGAAGCTCTGTGGTGAAGCTCTGTGATGAAGCTCTGTGATGAAGCTCTGTGTTGAAGCTCTGTGGTGAAGCTCTGTGATGAAGCTCTGTGATGAAGCTCTATGGTGAAGCTCTGTGGTGATGGTTGGTGATGAAGCTCTGTGGTGAAGCTCTGTGATGAAGCTCTGTAGTGAAACTCTGTGATGATGGTTGGTGATGGTTGGTGATGAAGCTCTGTGGTGAAGCTCTGTGATGAAACTCTATGGTGAAGCTCTGTGATGATGGTTGGTGATGGTTGGTGATGAAGCTCTGTGGTGAAGCTCTGTAGTGAAGCTCTGTGGTGAAGCTCTGTGATGATGGTTGGTGATGGTTGGTGATGAAGCTCTGTAGTGAAACTCTGTGATGAAACTCTATGGTGAAGCTCTGTGGTGAATCTCTGTGGTGAAGCTCTGTGATGAAACTCTGTGATGAAGCTCTGTGGTGAAGCTCTGTGATGAAGCTCTGTGGTGAAGCTCTGTGATGAAGCTCTGAGGTGAAGCTCTATGGTGAAGCTCTGTGGTGAATCTCTGTGGTGAAGCTCTGTGGTGATGGTTGGTGATGAAGCTCTGTGGTGAAGCTCTGTGGTGAAGGTCTGTGGTGAAGCTCTGAGGTGAAGCTCTATGGTGAAGCTCTGTGGTGAATCTCTGTGATGAAGCTCTGTGGTGATGGTTGGTGATGAAGCTCTGTGGTGAAGCTCTGTGGTGAAGGTCTGTGGTGAAGCTCTGTGGTGAAGCTCTGTGATGAAGCTCTGTGATGAAGCTCTGTGGTGAAGCTCTGTGGTGAAGCTCTGTGGTGAAGCTCTGTGATGAAGCTCTGTGGTGAAGCTCTGTGATGAAGCTCTGTGGTGAAGCTCTGTGATGAAGCTCTGTGATGAAGCTCTGTGGTGAAGCTCCGTGATGAAGCTCTGTGTTGAAGCTCTGTGGTGAAGCTCTATGATGAAGCTCTGTGATGAAGCTCTATGGTGAAGCTCTGTGGTGATGGTTGGTGATGAAGCTCTGTGGTGAAGCTCTGTGATGAAGCTCTGTGGTGAAGCTCTGTAGTGAAGCTCTGTGGTGAAGCTCTGTGATGATGGTTGGTGATGGTTGGTGATGAAGCTCTGTGGTGAAGCTCTGTGATGAAGCTCTGTGATGAAGCTCTGTAGTGAAGCTCTGTGGTGAAGCTCTGTGATGAAGCTCTGTAGTGAAGCTCTGTGGTGAAGCTCTGTGATGAAGCTCTGTGGTGAAGCTCTGTGGTGAAGCTCTGTGGTGAAGCTCTGTAGTGAAGCTCTGTGGTGAAGCTCTGTGGTGAAGCTCTGTGATGAAACTCTGTGATGAAGCTCTGTAGTGAAGCTCTGTGGTGAAGCTCTGTGATGAAGCTCTGTGGTGAAGCTCTGTGGTGAAGCTCTGTGGTGAAGCTCTGTGGTGAAGCTCTGTGATGAAGCTCTGTGGTGAAGCTCTGTAGTGAAGCTCTGTGGTGAAGCTCTGTGATGAAGCTCTGTGGTGAAGCTCTGTGGTGAAGCTCTGTGGTGAAGCTCTGTGATGAAACTCTGTGATGAAGCTCTGTGATGAAGCTCTGTGGTGAAGCTCTGTAGTGAAGCTCTGTGGTGAAGCTCTGTGATGAAGCTCTGTGGTGAAGCTCTGTGGTGAAGCTCTGTGATGAAACTCTGTGATGAAGCTCTGTGGTGAAGCTCTGTGGTGAAGCTCTGTGGTGAAGCTCTGTGATGAAACTCTGTGATGAAGCTCTGTGGTGAAGCTCTGTGGTGAAGCTCTGTGATGAAGCTCTGTGATGAAGCTCTGTGTTGAAGCTCTGTGGTGAAGCTCTGTGATGAAGCTCTGTGATGAAGCTCTATGGTGAAGCTCTGTGGTGATGGTTGGTGATGAAGCTCTGTGGTGAAGCTCTGTGATGAAGCTCTGTAGTGAAACTCTGTGGTGAAGCTCTGTGGTGAAGCTCTGTGGTGAAGCTCTGTGATGAAACTCTGTGATGAAGCTCTGTAGTGAAGCTCTGTGGTGAAGCTCTGTGATGAAGCTCTGTGGTGAAGCTCTATGGTGAAGCTCTGTGGTGAAGCTCTGTGGTGAAGCTCTGTGGTGAAGCTCTGTGATGAAGCTCTGTGGTGAAGCTCTGTAGTGAAGCTCTGTGGTGAAGCTCTGTAGTGAAGCTCTGTGGTGAAGCTCTGTGATGATGGTTGGTGATGGTTGGTGATGAAGCTCTGTGGTGAAGCTCTGTGATGAAGCTCTGTGGTGAAACTCTGTGGTGAAGCTCTGTGATGAAACTCTGTGGTGAAGCTCTGTGGTGAAGCTCTGTTGGTTGGTGATTACAGTCACATGTGCTTGTTTCACTCTGAAAGGGGAAGTTTGCCTGCATTAATAAAAGTACTTCAGTCTCCCACATCAGCAGCTGCTTGTGTGGATCATTAAAAGAGCCTCTCTGCGCACACACACACAGACGCACGCACGCACGCACACACGCACACACACACACACACACACTTCTATCAGGCTGTATTGTGGCACTGTCATGGAGTTTCTGTTCCCTCCTCAAAGCCTTACAGGCTCCTTTCACTGAGCTCTCCTCTTCCTCTCAGTGAGCAGCTCTGTGTGCAGCAGAGGCAGGAGGACTCTCTGCATCTGAACTCCAGCTGTCAGCCTGAAGAGGACAGCTTCATTTTTTAATGTGAAGTTCGACACACAGACACACAGCTCAGTGAGAGTGAACAGGGCCTTGAGTATAACACACAGAGATGTGCACATGATGCTGCTGTTACAGGACATGGAGGAGGCTTCATTACAGCAGAGAAACATTCCCCACAAACTGCCTGACCCCCACATGAACAACAGGAGCAAAAATACATTTATTAACCCTCACTCACGATGCATAATTAACAGAGAAAACTGTGTTCAAAACTAGTCTGAGCTTTCAATCAAAGCTGAAAGGTGCAATCTGACTGCTCCAAACTAAGTCTCATGCTGTGTTCAGACAGGATCATTTGTGTTTAATTTCACACAAGCTGCTAATATTCCCCCTTAAAGATGCTGTATATTTTATCAAACAGGTGAAGTGTGACAGGCCAGTGGAGGAAACAATTGCACACATTACCCTGACACACGGGATCATACCATCAAACATCAAACATCTGTTTGTTGGCTGTGCATGTGTCTCTGAGGGTTTCAGTGTGTTTAAAAGTGAAGTTAAGAAGAGCTGTACATGTCTGTGTGAATGTGAACACTGATGTCTGTGGAGGTTTGAACAGTGTAATCCCTGTAGTCTCACTGGAGTCCAGCTGTGCCATGATAATACTCAAAGAGGACGAGGTCATCAGAGGTCAAGCTGTCAGCTCCTTAATGTCTTAACAAATATATACATATACTGTAAATATATTGTGATGTCTTGAGAGGACGGGAGCTTTTCTCCTGTAGCTTTGGTGGTGTGGGTGCAGGAAATGAAGACAGCGAAGCTTTGCTTTCCAACATAAAGATCCCGTATTAAATATTTTCATACAGGTAAACTTAAAGCTGGCATACAAAAATCAAAAACGGGGATTTAACTCAAAGTCATATTCTGGTTAAACAACTTGTCAAAATGAAAAAACCCATGTCCCTTCTTCTTCATCTCAGTCTTCCACTCTCCCTTTACCAGGGTAAGCAGTTCATCAGCTTCAGCTGGGCCGCAACCATTGTTCTCACAGCCCTGCTCTCCCTGGGCTTTGTAGTCTTTTAACAGACGCCATGATGGGTTGTAGTCCTTGTTGCAGCCACCGGAAGGGAATGTATCTCCCCTCTATGACGCTGCCTCTCATGACATCACATTTCCCCCTCCACTGGCTTGAGGCCTCCGGGCGAGTAAACAAAGCCCACAGGACGTCTCGTCGTGAAAGGGCATCTGCATTCCCATGGTTCCGACCTGCCCTGTGAACAACAGAGAAGTTAAAGGCCTGGAGACTGAGAAACCACCTTGTTACTCGACTGTTGGTTTCTTTATTTCTTGACATCCACTGCAATGGTGCGTGATCTGTGAGCAGTGTGAATTTTCGCCCAATGAGGTAATAGCGAAGGGTTTCCAGTGCCCACTTAATTGCCAGACATTCTTTTTCCAGTGTAGAATACCTTTTTTCATGGGGCAATAGCTTTCTGCTGCTGTAGAAGATGGGGTGCTCCTCACCCTTCTGTATCTGGGAGAGAACTGCTCCAAGACCCACCTCTGAGGCATCTGCCTGAACAACAAACTCCTTGTTGAAGTCTGGGACAGCCAACACTGGGTGGGAACACAAGGCTTTCTTCAGGCTTGTAAAAGCCTCCTCTGCCTTGGATGGCCCTTAGTTTGGCCTCTTGAGGTTTGACGAGGCCACGGCCTATTGTGTATCCAAGGTACTTAGTTTCACTATAGGCTAGCCTGCACTTACGGGGATTGGCTGTGAGACCTGCTGCACGCAGAGCATCCAGTACTTTCTGAACCCGGGGCAAGTGACTTTCCCATCAGTACTATGTATCACTATGTCATCTAAATAAGCTGCTGCATACACTTTGTGGGGCCGCAGCCCCCGGTCCATAAGCCGCTGAAAGGTGGCAGGGCCCCGTGCAGACCAAATGGTAATTTGGTGTACTGAAACAGCCCCTCACTTGTTGCAAAGGCCGTTTTTTCTTTGGACGCTGGGGAGAGCGGTACTTGCCAGTATCCTTTTGTAAGGTCAAGGGTTGTGATGAAGCGAGCCATTCCCAGGCGGTCTATCAATTCGTCCACCAGGGGCATTGGATAAGCGTCAAACTCTGACACTTAATTGAGTTTTCTAAAGTCATTGCAGAATCGCGTTGACTTATCAGGTTTGGGGACCAGCACAATAGGGCTCGCCCAGGCACTATGGGACTCCTCAATAACCCCAAGCTCAAGCATTTTTTCCACTTCCTCTTTAATTGTTTTTTTATGGGCCTCTGGCACTCTATAGGGCCGCTGATTGACTATCTTACCAGGCTCGGTGCAAATTTCATGTACAGCAAGATGTGTAGTGCCTGGCGTCTTGGTTACGGTCAACCAGCTCCATGCACTCCTGGCGTTGCTGGGGTGCCAGATCTTGGCCCACCATTATGTCCTCTCGAGGTGGTGCTCCTGAGTCTTTTGGGGGTAAGCAACTTAATAGAACCTCTGCAGAGTGCCATTTCTTCAACAGCTTGACGTGGTAAGTCTGTTCTGGTTTTCTTCTTCCTGGTTGCTTTACCTTGTAGTTCACTTCTCCCACTCTTTCAATGATTTCATATGGCCCTTGCCAAGTGGCTAAAAACTTACACTCAACGGTGGGTATCAGCACCAGAACCTAGGTCTCCTGGCTTGAACTCTCTGGGCTGTGCAGGGCGATTGTAGGATGCTTGCTGTTCTTTTTGAGCTTTTTCCATATGTTCTCTGACAATGGGGTAAATTGTAGCCATCCTGTCCTTCATGGCCTCCACATGCTTGATAACAGTGCGGTGAGGACAAGGCTGTTTCTCCGACGATTCTTTAGCTAGGTCAAGGAGGCCCCTGGGTTTGTGACTGTACAGAAGCTCGAAGGGGGAGATGCTCCGGCAGTAATTCTCAACTTGTTTGTGGATGCCTGGCCAAAAGAACCGCTGTAAAATTCTGTCTTTTGTCTTTTCCACTCCTAGATGTGCCCCAAGCAGGTGTGTATGGGCTAGTTGTAGCACTGTGGGGCGGAAAGATTTTGGCACCAGCAACTGGTCTGTTACGTCACCTTGCACCTTTATCATCTGGTACAGTAGTCCATTCCTCACAGCAAAATGAGGGTAAATTAACTCACTTCCCTGCCCCTGGTCTACACCCTCTAGCACTCTAACATTTCGTAAGGCATTTATCAATGTAGGATCATTTTGTTGAGCAGTTCCATACTGGCCTGAAAGTGGAGGGGGCCTGTCTTCTGCCTGGCTGGTATCCTCCCCTGACGATGGCTGGTTGCTTCCTTGGGGCTCCTCCCCTTCCCCTTCCTAGGCAGGCACAGCATCACTGGATGATTCTATAGCACCAAGAAGAGCATTTACTGGAGAAGAGGTATGAGTTACACCCATCCTGGAAACATTTTTAGGTTTGTCTTCCTTAAACTTACTCTTACCTCACGGCTGCACTGTCCCCCTAGACCGTATCTCTTGTATTTCCCTCCAGAGTCTGTCGAACAGGGGGCAATCCTGTCCTATTAAGAGCGAGACTGGCAGGGCGTCCACAACTCCCGCACTGACTTCACACATGCCTTGGGTTGTGACTAGCTTCAAAATACTAGATACTGACGTGTGTCCCCGTGGACGCAGGAAACTGGTCGTGTCTCTTCTGGGAGCAAGTCTGTTCCCTTTATGTAAGATTTGTGAACAAGTGTGTAGTCACTCCCTGAGTCCAGTAAAGCCTCCTTATCCTGATTATTTAGCTTCACCGGGCACGTAAAAGCTTGGTGTACTGTACCCTCCACCAAAGATGCAAAGAGGTGTGTAGGTTGGCTGCTAGAGGATTCCGCTGTGGGCATTAGTTCATCTCCTTTGTCACATTGCCATGAAATATGGCCCAGTTCCCCGCATCTGTAGCATCTCCTGGTGTCTCTGTCTGGGATTTGTTTTCTTTGCTCTGGCTCAGCTGGATACCGTCCATGTATATTTACCTGCCTGGTTATGTTACCTTGGCTAGATTTCTGGTGTTTGTGGACGAGGATTTGCTTGACGTCCTTGAGGGAAAGGTTGCTCCCTTTTCCCCATGCGGAGCATTTCATTAGTAGCCTGGTACTGTTCAACTGCCTCCACCAAGGCAGTAGCTGTAACCGGAGCACTGTGGCTGATAACCTTCTTTGCCTCGTAAGGTAGAGCATGTAAATATCGGTCCACAACAATGGCTTCAACTATGGCTGCTGCAGAGTTTTTATCAGGCTCAAGCCACTTCTTTGTCAGATGAATTAGCTCATGCATCTGTGCCCGGGGGGGGCGTTCATTCCTAAAACCCCAATCATGAAAACGCGGGACCATTCCAAACTTGGTAAGTCCTATTCTACTCAATATTTCCTGCTTCAGGACGTCATAGTCATTTGCCACTTCAGTATCCAGGTCTTGAGAAGCTTTTTGGGACTCACCAGACTGGAATGGGGCTAGGATTCCAACCCATCAATCTTTGGGCCATTTTTCTCGGGTTGCGGCAGTCTCAAATGCATGGAGATAGGCCTTGGGGTCATCGGTGGGCCCCATTTTAGGGATAAAATCACTGGCACGGACTATGGGGTTGGTGGTTGAGGGCCCTGCCCCTTGAAGCTTGTTCATCTGTAACCTGAGTTCCTCCTCCTTCAACATATTGGCCTTTCTTTGTTCCTCCAAAAGAGCCCGGTTAGCCTCTATTTGTAGCTGGCTGCTTTGACAGAGCATCTTCAACATTTCTTCCATTGTGTTTTCGCTGGTTCTCAATTTTGCAAAGCGAATGGTTAAATCACCGATGGACATTCGTTCTCACCCACTCCTTCTATTTGGCATTCTCCACCGTTGTGATGTCTTGAGAGGACGGGAGCTTTTCTCCTGTAGCTTTGGAGGTGTGGGTGCAGGAAATGAAGACAGCGAAGCTTTGCTTTCCAACATAAAGATCCCGTATTAAATATTTTCATACAGGTAAACTTAAAGCTGGCATACAAAAATCAAAAACGGGGATTTAACTCAAAGTCATATTCTGGTTAAACAACTTGTCAAAATGAAAAAACCCATGTCCCTTCTTCTTCATCTCAGTCTTCCACTCTCCCTTTACCAGGGTAATCAGTTCATCAGCTTCAGCTGGGCCGCAACCATTGTTCTCACAGCCCTGCTCCCCTGGGCTTTGTAGTCTTTTAACAGTTGCCATGATGGGTTGTAGTCCATGTTGCAGCCACCGGGACACACACACACACACACACACACACACACACACACACACACACACACACACAAACACACCTACCTGGTTTTTAATTGCAGCTTTCATGCATACTCTCTATATATATAATAGAGAGAGAGAGTTATATACATTTTATGTAAATAGAATAAAAAGGATAAACAATTAAATTAATTTAACAAACAACACTGATATTTCCTTTTTTTTTTTTAAATAAACTTTATTGAACAATTATAATACAAAACAATACAGACAAGTGCTCATAAAGTGCTGAATGAATAATACATCTTTAAATTTAAATTAAATAAATAATGAAAGGACAATCAAAATTCAGATCTTGGACAAATTCAGTTTTGAAATACATAAGGAAACAAACAAACAAAATGCTATTCTGCTGAACACGTTACTTTTTTGTTACCATCTATTAGCTTGAGAGTTTTGATATATTATTTTAGTTCGTATAAAAATGCAGTGAAGTTAGGGGTAACTTTTGTGATCCTACATTTGTGAATATAAAATTTGCCATATAATATCATTAAGTTAACAATGAATTAAATGTTATATTTATCATGTTTGAAATACATAATAACATTTTTTACATTAAATATTATGTTATTTTTTACTTTCACACATTATATATTCCATCATTTTAGTCCAAATTGTAGTGGAATGTGTACAGTGGTAAAACAAGTGCGGTAAAGATTCTGTTTCGTCATTACAGAATGTACATATCAGTATCTGAGAATTTGGAAAGATAAAGGTTTGTTGGATATATGTTGTGCAACCTTATTAGAAATGCATACTTTATATGGTAATAACTTTTCCTTTAGGGGTAATACTATGGAGGACTGAAAATGCCACAATCAAAAATAAATAAATAAATAAATATCTCAAATAAGTAAATAAAATAATAAAGACATAAATGTAGAAATAAAGCCTCAATTATCAAATAAATGTTCATGTTCATTTAAAAATAAATAAATATATTCAGAAATATAAAAATAAATTAATGAAATGTTTTTATTTATTTGACAAATTCCTTATTTTTGTATTCTTTTATTTTTATATTTAATTATTTCCCAATTTATTCTTTTCTGTTTACATTTATATCTGTTTTTCTTTTGTCTTGAGTGTATGACTTAACAGCCATTGGTTGATCATATGAGAGTCCACAGATCGGTTGTAAACGTCCAGCTTCTCTTAGTTTTCGGAAATTACTTGAAGAAGCAATGCTAGCCTAGCTATATGCAACTAGCAAAGGATGCTAACTGGCTTTTGGGTGACAAAGCTGAAAATGCTTCTCCAGAGTTATCCGAAACCACTGACGGAGTGAGACATTATGTTGGTTACATCCGGTTGAAAACAATAATCCACACTGCAGTCTTATCTCTGGTTATGGCTCATATTTATGTTGCTCTAGACCGTCTAGGCCAGCGGTCCCCAACCCCCGGGCCGCGGAGCGGTACTGGTCCGTGGGTCATTTGGTACCGGGCTGCACAGAAAGAATAGATAACTTACATTATTTCCGTTTTATTTATTATTTGAGTCTGAACGATGTTTTGAACCAAAACAAAATTATGGAGTAGATGGACATAAGCAACACACTTCTGGTGTCATTGTCTCCCATTACCCCTAGATGGGACCGTCTTGTTGCAGAGAAACAAGCTCAGGGCTCCCACTGATTCAGCATTATGGTGACTTGTATTTTTCATGCACTTTATATTTGTTTTTGTGGTGTATCTTATTTTGAAGACATGTTTTAACGTTACCATAGTGACCAGAGAGTGTTAGGGGGCAGAGAGGATGTTACTCATGTTATGTTGTTGGCGCGATTGTTTTGAGGACGCATCTAATAAAGGATTCACGTTTATTATTATATTTAGAAAATACCACAGTTTTTATGCTGGTCGTATCATTTTATTTTGTTGTATTTATCCGCCACACCTTAAAGGCCGGTCCGTCTGACATTAAACCAGTCCATGGCGCAAAAAAGGTTTGGGACCGCTGGTCTAGGCGATCAGCCGCCTCTCGCAGGAGCTATGAAACAGAGCGTCTGGCAGCTATCTGATCAGATGCTAGATCTAGAGGGAGAAGTGTAGTCTCACATGATTGGCGTGTTTGATTCATGAGCTAGGGTTGATTACTGGCTACACTTGACAGTGAACATAAACATTACATGACATTCCTCATGCACTGGTTGAAGCGCTTACCTTAATCATTAGACATAAGTCAACAGTTACAGCTCCAACACTGCAACTGTATATATCCTAGTTTAACTATAGATATCCTAGTTTTAACCATTATCAAGTTTACAAGGACAGCTTGCTACCTAAAATAGCGTTAGCTTGCTAGGCTGTTGCCACTATTACCTTGATAATGTTGCCAAATTTCCTTCAGTTGTGGCATTTTTCTACACAGCCCTCACCAACTACAGGAAGTACCACCATATCCATAGCTCTGGGCACAAACCTCGATACATCCACGCAGTACTGCGGTGTATGGGTTTGATTGCTAATGCCTGGAGGTGAAATGAAAAATGTCATTGACATTTTTGTCTTTATTATTTTATTTACTTGTTTATTTATTTGAGATATTTATTTATTTTTGATTATGGCAGTTTCAGTCCTCCATATTATACTTCTTTTTAAAACTGATATATCCCCAACATTACGAAGCTATACATGTAACGTCATTGCGCACGCAGTGACGTCACTCGATACGTGCTCAGTCCAGACACACAAGGTCGTTGTGTTAGCAGTAAGCCGCAAACATGATGTCCCTCGCTGCCCGGTCGGGGGCTTTCTCCCCCTATATGCAGGCCACAGCCTTCACGGTGGCCGGTCCCCTGAAGGCTCTGGTCCCGGGGGTCGTCGTGAAGGGAGAGAAGATTTTATTAAACCCGAAAAAGAAGTTCCTGTGCCGGGAAACGCTGACCGGTCAAAGCCCGACAACAGGGCCTGCTGTGACGGTTAGCATCAATGGTGAGTCCTCCATCGTCTGCTAGCGTTAGCTGGCTAAGTCTACTCTCAGTTGATTAACGCCAAAAAATGTGTTCCGTCAGTGTACGGAAGGCGGTGTCCCTTCACTTGAGCTTTCACCCGGTGAGCTGGTCCTACTTAGCTAGCTTAGCTAACGTTAGCAGCCGAGTCTTAGCTAACATCCGGTTAGCCTCGCTGGCTAAAGATTGTCCTACACTTGAGGTCAGCCTCCAGTATGCATAATGTAATTAGTTACCATGCGGTACTGGTAGCCTTTTTGTGGATGGGAACCTAAAGTACAGAGCCCGGACAGTCTGTCTTCTCTGGATTTCATCATTAGCCGTGACAGAGTTACATTAGTCGGTGTTCCGTACTGTCAGTGTCCTGGAGTCACCCCTGCGACATGTTCAAAGTGCCCCTGTTTACAGTGTACCATGGCACAGGATGTCAGAAACCCAGTTATAACCCTTATATTGTACCATATCATTAACCTTAGAGCTCATACCATACTGTATTACCTCATCCTGCATACCATGACACTTTGTCCCACAACGGTCAATTTAACTTGTCACTTACTCCTAGATGTATAACACATTTATGTATCCCCTGAATTTGAATAAAGAAAACCATTCACAGTGCACTTCCTTAAGATACAAGTAATGTGTTCCTAATGAAAGAATGTATAGACTTAAAAAATAGATAGACACACTAGAAGAGTGAGGTGGTGTCTGTACCTGCAGAGAGTCTGCCCTCTCTGAGTTTGATTATTCTGCTAAAGGACGAGTGATTCAAACCTGCAGGATGAACACTTGGATACTAACAAGCTACGTATTTAGCTTAGATTCCTTTGAATATGTTGATATAACATTATAAGAATACAAAACATGGCTGGCTGCACGGCCAGTCATAATCATCCGTTCTGTGTCATGTGACTGTAGAAACCAGGCAACATGAGAACAGTGTGCAACAGCGCACATTCACACACTGCATTAAACCTGGTAGAGAATGGTGTTAAGGAAACATAGCATCTACTTTACACCTGTAGATACAATACAGAAACATGCTTGTTTGTGCTTATGTGTTCATAAACAGTGGAACACAAATCTTACTCATAACACCCCATACCCCAACAAACCAGCAGATGTCAGTTAGATAGTTTTTGTTGCTGTGTTTTGCTCCTCTACCTGAACATCCTGTCAGTCTTCCCTCCAGTTTATCTCTGTACTGTAACTAATAAACCTGTCTGTGCGTCACTGCAGGCTGTGCAGGAGTCCGATTCGCCCACACAGATGTCAGGATCCCTGACTTCTCTGACTACAGGCGCCCTGAGGTGCTGGACCCCAACAAGTCCTCCCAGGACAGCAGCGAGTCCAGAAGAGCCTTCTCCTACCTTGTCACCGGCGCCACCACGGTGGTGGGCGTGTACGCTGCCAAGACGGTGGTCACACAGTTTGTTTCCTCCATGAGCGCCTCTGCCGACGTCCTGGCCCTGTCCAAGATCGAGATCAAGCTGGGCGACATCCCTGAGGGCAAGAACATGACCTTCAAGTGGAGGGGAAAGCCGCTGTTCGTCCGCCACCGCACTGAGAAGGAGATCGCCACTGAGGCTGCGGTCAACATGGCGGAGCTGCGAGACCCTGAGCACGACAAAGACCGCGTCATCAACCCCAGCTGGGTCATCGTGCTTGGGGTGTGCACACATCTGGGCTGCGTGCCCATTGCCAATGCCGGAGACTTCGGAGGATACTACTGCCCCTGCCACGGCTCGCACTACGACGCCTCGGGCCGCATCAGGAAAGGCCCCGCCCCCCTCAACCTGGAGGTCCCTTTCTACGAATTCCCCGACGAGGAGACGGTGATTGTGGGATAAAAAACGCTCCTCAGACTCTGATGTTTCCACAGCATGGAGAGGTGTGTGCGTGTGTGACAGAGGTGTGTGCGTGTGTGACAGAGGTGTGTCACTACAGGGGGAACATGATCTTATTGTTGATCACAGCTGGTGGAAACGTTTCTTCTCTGCAGCGTATCTCTCACATAAGTGCAGCTCGACATGATGTATTTATTTCTGTTAAAACAGCAGCAGCTTTTAAACCCAGCATTCAGTCTGTGTCTTTGTTTCTCACCCTCTGAATCTGATGTGAACGTGGCAGAAGATCTAAGTTAGAGTCTATCTCAGTAACAAGAAACAGCTGTTGAGTTGATGATGGTTAATAAAGATTTCTATTTTATTTGAAGACATCGTCTCACTGCAGCTTTATTTGACTTCATCAGCATGTTGCTGAGCTATCACGTCATCGAATCAGGACTCTGCTGAAACCCAGTCCATTTCTTGTTTTGTCGTGACGTTTGTCACAGGTGCTCAAAGGATAATTAAAGGTAGGTCCCTTTTTAAAAAGATTTTTAGGTGTATAGGTGTGATGGTATCGTATCGTATGACGCCCTACGATACTGGACTTCCCCTTGAAGTCTGAACCTGCTGATGTGCAGTTTGTCGACAGTCAGCGGGCTCATCATCCAGGTGTCGCACACTAACAAAGTGACTTCAAATATTTAAGGCTCCTTATCTTAGATTAGTAATGAATGAGTGTTCCTTTATACAGTATAATCAACACTTGAACTGCAGAAGTCAGTTTGCATAATGTTAACAAGGTTTCATTTTCATAGAGAACATATACACAGCTTTATTCACCGTTTGTTTTTCTGAACTTTACTTGGAGAATCAGAAAATACAGCCTTAGAAAATGTGGGAAGGCGTGTGTTACAGGTAGGTAGGTTACCTGTTATTGAAATCATTCATTGACAATAATCTGAAGTTTTCTCTTCCTTAAAGTATAAAAGCATGCAGAAGCAGAGCACGGTGATAAGAACCAATCAGGAACACATCAAGTATCACTGATACTAAGGTGATCAGTATGATCACAGATATTTATTAACTAATCAATACAGAATGACTCATTATTGATCCCCAGTGAGCTGTAGTGACACTCCATCGGGAACAATCAGGGCAGGGCTTAATGATTCATGGTGATTCAAGCTGTTTTTATTATGATTAACCAATCATAGTCATTAGTTTACTACTTAACCAGCAGTTTGCTACTCGCTCTGTAACCTACTAATTAATGATCATTTTAAAACATGTCTCTTATTAAACCAATGAGGGCACTCTGAACATCATAATGACACCACTCAGTGTAACAGCAGCACAGTCTGAACACACCTGAGGGAGCATTCACCAGGGGTCCGTTTCAGAAAGCGGGTTAAGTGAAAACCCCGGGTTTGTTAACCCTGAAATAAGGGAAACCTCGGGTTTGCCGTTTCAGAAAGAGAGGTAACTTTACCTCTGAGTTGGTTACTATGGTAACTGAGTCTGTGAACTTAACCTGGTCGCGAGCAGGTTTTCTTCAGGAAACTCAGTTTCGCTCCGTCTCCTCCCTCTAGAATATAAAACCCTCACTCAATCAGCCCGTCTCACGCGTGTGTTTGAGCGGTTACCGAATTAAAAGAAGAAACGTTGCGTCTCTGTGCTGCTCTGACCGCTTTGCAAAAGTCTTTTATAGTTATGATAAAAAAAATCAAAAGACAAATCTGTGTCAAAGTCATCATTTGTAGATTTCCCACCACCACTGCCGAGAGCACTCAAATAAGACGCCGGAAGTTATTGGAATTTTTTTTTTACTAACACAATTCAGTTTAATCAACATAAATTATAATGTATGTGAAGTCAGCATCATGTTAGGGATAAAGCTAATGCACATTAAAACAGCCACTGAATGATATTTCTTTAGTTTAATATTTAAAATATGATTGAAGTGCTTCCATGTATGTTTTTTTTCTCCCGCTGGATTGCTCCTAAATTAATATAAATTTTAGCTTCCGGTCGTGATTAAGTATTAAATAAATAGACCAGTTCAAACTTGCAAATTTACTCGAGCAGCAGTTTCTTCCCACGCCGCTTCTCTCTCTTTTTCGAGCTCCACTGGTGTGACGTAGGAGGACCTCTTTTTGTGTACCGTTGCCATGGTGAATCGTGGTATCGGGGCTCCATTAATGCTGGCTTTTAACAGTCAGCGTGCACGCACTTAACTCCGGCTGAACCTACTCAGAGTTGATTGAACTAACTCTGATCAGCTGTTCTGAAACCAAAAAGCCAGCGAATTTTAACTCAGGGTTTGTTGAACCTCCTTTCAAGTGTGAGCTGTGCGTTTCTGACTGAAATCAGTGTCTGATACATAAAGGGTTAATTTAAAACTCTTTATATATCCCACATGCTCAAAACCAGTGGCGCAAAAAGTGGGTATGCACTATATGCGGCACATAGGGGCGCCGCGCTAGAGGGGGCGCCAAAGCGATGGGGGGGAAATTATTTCGAGGTGGCATTTTCTGTATTTAACAGCTGTTTGTGCATGTGTAAATGATATGATCAATGACAGAGGCACGTCACTGATTAGGTGCCCCTCCGCTCCTTCACCTCCCCTCCTCTCGCCCCCCACACACACAAACACATACTATAGGCGCTCCAGTGCGCGCCCCCTCGAGTGTTTTCATTTGAATCGCGTTGTCATCTGATGACAGGGAGCTAAAGATGGAGAGGCAGAAAAGAAAGCTCTCGGGGGCACAGAACAGAAAACGGAAGAGGGAGAAGGAGAAGGATTTTGTAGGGATGAAAAAAAGCTTTTCAAACTGGGTAAAAGACAGAAGGTAAGTTATGTAAGTGTATCAAGAGGAGGCTTGTAAATATTCAGGTTAGCTAAAGCTGCTACTAGTAAAACGACCCAACTTGTGTTTCAATGTCTTCACTCAGATATAACACTACAGTGCTGTTGTGAAGTATCTCATAAGTCGGATCAGATGCAGCGTCCAATCAGTAACTGATCCCATGCTGTAATATGTAACTTAAATTAAAAGTCTGTAATAAAAGTCTTATACATATATATGTAATGTGTCTGCATACCCCTCAGAAAGTAGGTAGTTGCGTCCCTGCTCAACACAACAACCAAGCACGACCACAAACCAGTGATTTTCATATTTATAACAAAACACTTCATCGTTTTTCTGAAATGTAGTGAACTCATGCCTCAGGCTGCTTCTGTGTGCGTACATGAACACAGAACGTAGCTTTAACATGCAGGGCCTGCACCACGATGAGTGCTGTGTGTGTGCGTGTGTGTGTGTGTGTGTACATGTTACACACAGTGTGAAGGCTCCCTCTCACTGCGTCCTGCAGCTCCTGCTCTGTGTGACAAACAGATTAACAAACCAGTGCAGAGAAGAGTCGTCAGCGTCTCACGTCAGCACAGTTTACCAGAAAAACACTCCATTACAGGTAAGAGTACAGTCGTGTTACCAGCTACATGTTTTATAATAGAGAATAAATAGAGAAGGATAGAGAGATGAGAATAACGTGAAAACATTACCAGACTACAGTCAATCAGGCATTGCACTGCATCAACATGAGCTGTATTAGACGACCACGAGTGCACGTACAGGAAACAATAAGAGTCAGGAGTCAATACAGCTAAGAACAAGAACAACAAGACTTTATTCGCTAAATGTCAAACATAATGCATGGTTCAATTTGTTTAATTAATGCAGAGGACAGTGCATACTGCACACCTGTGGGCAGAGGTGACACATGCAGGACCTTAACCCTGGGGTTGGTTTTTTTTTGAGTGAAAAAAACCAATGATTGTCATGAAACTTTTATTTTGAAAGTCTCACGACATGTTTCTTGTTTATAATTGCTAACTGTTTTATATTGAAAGTGTAATTGGAAATCAGAATCAAGTTGATTGCCAAGTAGGTTTACACATACAAGGAAACTGACTGTTATAAATAAAGGTGATGTGGTGGTGTAAATAAAGAACATGTAATTATGTAATCTGGGGTCTGTTTCACAAAGAAGGTTCAACAAACTCTGAGTCTAACCCTGAACTCTGAGTTGATCTACTCTGAGATAGGAAACTGAGTTTTCGGTTCCAGAGCTGATCAGAGTTAGTTCAATCCACTCTGAGTAGGTTCAGCCAGAGTTAAGTGCGTGCACGCTGACTGTAAAAAGCCAGCATTAATGGAACCCCGACACCACGAGTCACCATGGCAATGGTACACAAAAAGCGGTCCTCCTACGTCACACCAGTGGAGCTTGAAATCCTCACGCGGACGTTCAGCGAATACGAGCATGTTTTTAGAAACATAAAGTAACACAGCTGCAGCTGCAAAAGAGAGAGAAGCGGCGTGGGAAGAAACTGCTGCTCGAGTAAATTTAAACTGGTCTATTTATTTAATACTTAATCACGACCGGAAGCTAAAATTTATATTAATTTAGGAGCAATCCAGCGGGAGAAAAAAACGTACATGGAAGCACTTCAATCATATTTTAAATATTAAACTAATGAAATATCATTCAGTGGCTGTTTTAATGTGCATCAGCTTTATCCCTAACATGATGCTGACTTCACATACATTATAATTTATGTTGATTAAACTGAATGTGTTAGTAAAAAAAAAAAATTCCAATAACTTCCGGCGTCTTATCTGAGCGCTCTCGGCAGTGGTGGTGGAAAATCTAAAAATGATGACTTTGACACAGATTTGTCTTTTGATTTTTTTAATCATAATTATTAAGACTTTTGCAAAGGTTTACGTAATTAAAGAACATGTAATGAGAGTGTTCTTCTAGTGTCTAGAAGGTTCCTGGTTTCAATCCCGGTTCAGACGTAGTGGGCCTTTCTGTGTGGAGTCTGCATGTTCTCCCCGTGCAAGCGTGGGTTCCTTCCAGGTACTCCGGGTTCTTCCCACAGCCCAAAGACATGCTCTTTTGGTTCATTGCTGACTCTAAATTGTCTGTAGGTGTGAATTTGTTCGACTGCCGGCTCGCCTCGACAACAGGCGGGAGTACCCGATTGCAGTCGGGGGAGGAGTCATAAAGTCGGATACTTCTTTGTTGACAAATTTGCTGCTCGCCTTGTCAAGCATCTATAATACCAACACCTCACTGTAAATTACTGTGAATACAGTCTTCATTTGTTGTTATTATTATTATTATTATTACATATTTATATATCATTATTATTTTAATTGGATTTAATATTAAGCTCTGATTATACTTTATTCAGGGCTTTTGATAGTTATTTCGATATAAACGTCATTGTATTTATGTTTATTAAGACAGCGTTCATGAGGAATGAGTAAAGCATCACATTGTGAATGACAGTACTTTGATAAACCCGTTTGGTGTCTGTCTGACACTTCATTAAGTTTAATGAATAATGATGAATAAGACAGAAGTCTCATCACTTCCTTGTGGGTGGTGTCAAAGCTTTTTTCAGACAGTAGGCGCTTCATTCAAACCAGAGCCAGAACCAAGTCGTTTCCCATCATGCACGGCGTTATGCAGTCGGTGGAGAGCAACTGCGGCGCCTGGCCCTGAAAACTGCGGCCGCCTCGCTCCCGCGGAACTTCAAAGCCTCGCACAGTCAGGTTTTCAGAGCAGGGTGGACAACAATCTAACCGTCATGCAATATGCTTGGCAAGGCGGCGATCGATTGTGATTCCTATACCAGAAATGTGGAGATTCGTGAAATCACAGTTACGTGTGAGCGTTCATCAAACAACAAACGTGCCTGATCGTATGTTTCCCACTATTGTATTGTAATATTATATTATTGTTATATTGTTATGTCATAATATTGTATTATATAGTAAAATTATGTTATAGCTGTTGCGGGGTTCTCTCTCAGACTCCTCTAACCAGTTGGGAAAACACAGGCGTAGCCGTACAGTTTTGGTGTAATTTATTTTTACCGGCCTCCCAAAGTGCAGTGATTATTTATAACAAAAATACTATATACAAAATTTACAAGAGAATAATGCAGGAGCTCCACATCAACTCACAGGCAAAAATCACAAAAAGTAGCATCAATGCAAAAACAGTTTTCTCAGTAGTTACCTCCTCTGTAACAAACTCCCTACTCCCTTCTAAAGCCCAAGGCAGCACCTTATATACCAGAAGCCCCGCCTACTGGGCGTTATCAATAACATCATTTTTTACCACAAATGTATTTTCTTATTATTTCTAGTGGCAGGAGCTTTTAAACTTTTAACACAGCTTCTAATAAGATTGTATACATTTTAATAACCATTTTATCAAACCAACACAATATACTTGGCAAATATAGATATGAAAAACCCAAAAGCCCGTATGATCACGTCACGTGATCATGAATCGCACAGCATACCGGGATATTTAATATCCGGAAATGGGACGCTCCGTTTCTCTTACCAGCCTCGCATACGGCGCATGGCAGCATTAATATGCAGCGCACCTCGAGGTAAGAAAACCTAATGTTGTGTAAATGTGTGCTAAGGTTAACAATAGACTTCCAAGTGTGCACCCTTGGTCGTGCTACCGAAACGGAGAGGGGAAAAAAGGATAATGCAGTTTTTCAGGCGGATTAGAGACACTGATGGAGAGGGAAAAGTTTGGTGTGTGTATGTGCATGTGTGTCTGTGTGTGCGTGTGTCTGGGTTCGCGCTGCCCGCAGTCAGTGACGGAGCCGCTCCGTCACAAAAGCATTCCAAATTATATTACATTATTGTTATATAATAGTATTGTATTGTAGCATTATATTCTGTATTTAAATGACATTATAACATACTGAGTTATATTAAATAATTGTAGTAATATCATTCTACAACACAATACCTTATCACATAATTGTAGTATATTATGTTACATTATATTATTGTTTCTTAGTGTTTTTATATTATAATATCGTTATATTATAGTACTGTATTGTAGTATTACATTATATTATATAAAATATAATATAGGAAAATATAATATTTCAGAAGAATAACATATATTAACATAGATTATATAACAATATAATTCTAAATCATTGACATGATGTTGCCTCTTCATAGATCGGAGCCGCATGTCCCAGAGGAAGTAGTGGCTCTTCAAAAGGTTCATGTTTGGCATCGAGCTGGTGAGATATCCGCCCCAGTAACCAACTAAATTCAGATAAGTAACCAGTGTAATGTTCAATTTCTCACGTTTATAACAAACCACTTCAGTATTGATCGACTTACAGTGGATTTTATTGAGAAATCAAGGATCTCTCAGTGCACATTCTATTTGTTACTAGCGGATCCTGACCCCTCCAACATGGAGGCAGCGGGGACGCATTGCGGCGACGTACAGCAGTATCTATGTTTCTATATCTATGGGGTAATGCCCCAAATTGTAGGGGGGATCTGACACCGAACAGAAACACAGTCCTGCAGGGGCTAGCTCCAGAAAGTGTCAAACACTTAAAAAATGAATCCGACAAAACTACCATGTCTAAATCTGGCAGGTGGAAGGATTATAATTGATATAGGTATTAAATGTAGTCATGAGAGAGGACATCTGATGTCCCGCAGGCAGGAACACCCTCTGCAGGGCGAGCGGTCCCTCTGCTGCAGCCTGTCAGGATGCTCTGTAAGCTACAGAGGCAGTCTGTGTTGTGTTTAAACAGCATGGGGCAATGACATAATAAAGGAGGTTTAAAAGCATGTGTCAGTCCTGCACTGATTCACTAACCTGCCCAGGTCAGACTCTTCAGGTGTGCAGAGAGCGAGCGGAGCAGACGTGCAGGAACAAGTGGGAATGTAGTTGACTTAGGATGGATGTTTATTTAGTTTGAGCCAGACTCTCCTCAGAGTGCTTCTTTTTATGGAACTGCATTTTTAAAGTGCAGCAGGTTTTTTAGTGGATCCCAAAAACAGCCCAGCGTCCCCCTCAGAGAGAGCACAGCGCGTAATCGGGAGGGGGGGGGGCTGACACACACAATGTGGGAGAACACTCTGACACAGTCTGCTCCAGGTCTGTGGGGAACACCGAGCTCTTTCTTGACTGTTGCTCAGGCTTTTAGAGCCACTCAGCACAGTTACATTTGTGTCAGCGTTTTAGAAACATCTTCCCGTGCACCCGGTGGAGGCCGGGCAAAATGAGGCGTGGAATCTCAGGGAACAACCCAACTAAAAGCACAGCACACCTTGTCACATCAAGCAGCCCGACAGGCTGCAGCGTTAGTGACATGAGGACAGAGCTGCTGATGGAGCGTCTGATCTCAGCAGTTTGTCCTGACGCTGGTTCAGCGCCTGGATAGAGTCAAGTATTCTGTTTCCTACATATTCTTTAAAACGCATCAAACAAAGAGAATCCTCACATCGTGTCCTGAGAGCAGCTTAGATGCGTTTGACCTTAATTAAACCCAAACCATGTTTTTTTAATAACCTAAACAAGTAGTTTTAGTGGCTTTAAATAACCAGGCTGTGACTGTTTCACAGCGTAAATATGCATCAGTATGAAGACTGTGGAGCCCGGCATACGATGCACACTTCAGACCAGCATTATCTGATCATAGGTGATGGACCCAGCCAGGTATTACTGCCCTCCGCAAAACTGTATCTAACTCGGAGCTTGATAACTTCCAAAATCTATGCCAGTCATTTGAAGTGAATAGGTAAGATTTCTATAGGTATTAACAAATCAGACATTTCTTTCTGCGAGAGATCAGAGGTCCAAACCCTGAAAGCCCCTCTGAAATTACTCACTTTATAGGTGCTTATAAAGTACTAAAGGGACCATATGCAAATTATATAAGAGAATCACCTCAGTGAACAATACTCAACAAATGATCACTGGGAAAATCAGACCAGGCCCAATAAACCTAAAATAACTTAACAGTTACTGTTGAAGCGAGAGTTGCCACTCTTACAATATGAAGAGATTACACAGGCTGCCCTCGGGGTGTCAATCCCGAGACTTTCCTGCTAGCGAAGGAACGTTCATTAATCTTCCGCCTGTGGCACTCGCGGATCAACGGGACTATGCTAGCGGGCCCTTAGCCCTCGAGGAATGATTGACTTAAGATCCCAATTTTAATCAATGATAAATATTAAATAACATCAATATAGATTTTAAAAATGTAAATTTTAATCAGTGTGTTACGACCGTATAGTCGTAATGTGTTTTCTCTTGTATTACTGTGAGTTGTGTGTGCCTGTGTTGTATGTGATTGAGTATGTAAATAGGTGTGCGCAGGTCCCTCGAGCTGATTGGCTGACACCTCATCAGCGCCCGCAATTGGTTGGCTGTTGGCTGAGTTGTTAGGTCAGATCATTTACCTTCTGAGTTAGAACTGTTTGTTATTTTGATTCACCCTGAAGTTCAGTTTAACACTTTTGTTGATGTTAAACTTATATATATATATATTTATTTTTGGCGTTAAAAATAAATCCATCATATTTTTAACACTAAACTTTGTGTCTGTGGCTATTTGGGACTTGAGGGAAATGGGATTCATATTATGCCTCGGCCACCCCTAGACGGGGCATAACATATGGCATCACACCATGTGATTATTGTGGTTTCCTGACTTTTTCCAACACTGATGAGCTGCTGAGGAACAAGGACAGTTAGAAACCTGACTTTCCTGACTTTCAGAATCTTACGCTGCCATGGCTGCTTGGCTGTTAATCTGAAGTATAAACAAGAGCTAAGCACTCGCAGCAGCTTAACGGTACAATATTTCATGTTCGGATAACACTAAATCTTGAAGTTAGAAATGGGCATTTGGAGCAGTTAGCCACTTTCTCTACACGTTTAATCGTTTGACTGATTTAATTAAACTGGAAAACACAAACAAGAAAGGCTTTTCTGGTGTTGGGTCAATATGAACTTTAGCTAAGGTGCTATCATTGAATTTTTTAGCATGACAATTTCCCTCTGGTGGCTCAGTGCAGACAATGATGTTGCCATACATTGTGTGCTGTGAGGTCTGTAGGGATTAGGGTCAGCGTTGTTGTCAGAAGTAGTTATAAATACATTTTTCTGATTATAACAATACACATTTTTTTCAATTTTATGCACTCACTGACTGACTGCCACAAATACTTCAGCGTGTGATCGTCCTTTGCCACACGTATGTCAGAGAAACACTAACAGGTGGCCAGAGCTCTGCTTGGCTGCAGAAACAGGCTGTATTAAGCCCCTGAAGATAACACAACTTAACTCCAACTGATCATGTAGAGGAGGAATGTGGTGATCAAGGGTCAGGTTTTTTTAACCTGAAAATCATAATTGAGCCTTTAACTATAGGAATATTTAAGGGACAGAATGTAGATGGTCACAATGATGGAGACGGTGTTTTACCAGCCTGAGCGACTGACCGTGCCAGCGGCCCTGTTTACGTTTCTGGGTCATCGTAAGTCTTCCGTCTGGACTAACAGGAGTCAGCATCCACCACATGGAGATGACACAGAGGCAAGTTCTTTCACAACAAACCATTTATGACTTAAAACTAATGAATGAACCATATATCTAATAGCTGTACTTTAATTTTAAATTCATGTGCAGTTATTTTTCAGGAGGGTCACTCTGGATGAGGTACTAAATGCACAGCCAAACTCACTACGAGCAGCAAGACAGAAAAGTGTCAGGAATCAGCTCTCAGATCTCCACCTTCCTCCAACGACTCACTGAATGTGAAAGGACTTGAAACTAGGTAAGTTATCTTTTAAGTGTTTCTTTTTCTTTGACTTCAATGCATCCTAGCTCATTTTCAATAGAATGTTTGTTGATTTATGTCTTGTGTTTCCTTCAAAAATGCCCTTTAGCATAGCCAGCATTTCTTCTGTGTCCGTGGTAACAGATATGTGTCACAGCTTCTTTTTATAAATCACAGAAATGTGTTTCCTGTATTAATTGCACACACCTGAAGTATCTTGGTCAGTAGTCCAGCAATAAGCCCCAACCTTGTTAACCAACAAACAAAATGTTCAAAACATATTTTAATATAATAACAAATATGATGCAGTCCATGAAGCACCAGCAAAATAACTCGATTGATTTTCATGGTTAACAACTATTCTAGTCTACTCTTTAGAACTTTAATCATTTTTTGCTCATTCTGCAGTTACCTATTATACTGTTGCAGTTAGCTATACTACTGTTGCAGTTAGCTATAGTATACTGTTGCAGTTAGCTATACTACTGTTGCAGTTAGCTATAGTATACTGTTGCAGTTAGCTATACTACTGTTGCAGTTAGCTATACTGTTGAAGTTCCCCATACTGTTGCAGTTACCAATAAAGTAAAGTGATTGGCTGCTATTTTCACTTCTATTCTAACTTAATTTTAGGTCATAGTTCATCTTAATTTCTCTTGTGATCATGTGAATGTCTTGCATATTGGCAGCAATACCTAATCATCCTAATACCCTCATCATCCGTGTATAGTAACTGATGACTATAGCACTGATTCCGGTTCAGATCCCACCGTCACCGTGGATAAAGATCCAGATGCAGTGTAAGACACGACAGCGAGGTACATTGATGGATTTTCAATCCGAATCTTTAGCGCTCAAAAGAGACATGCATAGACTTTCCACATTTCCTCCTGCCTGAGGGTGGCTGACTTGTGGTGGTTGATTCATTTTGCAGTACATACACCACTGTAAGGACTGTCTCTGCGACAACAAAACATTAAAGTGGGCGATGGTGTTGAGTGTGATTGAGGAGTGTGCTCTTTGTTTACTTCAGGGAGTTTTCCCATGTGGAAATTCTGACCAATCAGAGAGCAGCTTCCTCACACATCAAAACACTTGGTCCGCTGGTGAAAGCTGCCGTGTGAACACAAACCAAACTCCAGGCAAAATGCGACATTGTAACAATTTGGTCTTTCATTCGGATCAAACAGACTTTGGGTGTGAAAGCAGGCTCAGAGTCAGTTACATTAATAGCTGGCAGTTACATGATGAACATGCTTGTGTTGGTGCGTGTCTGTGTTTATTTGAAGTGTCCTGTATTGTCTGGTTTTGTTTGGTATAGTGCTCCATTGTTATTTCTTTAACCCACTGCTTTAAATGACTTGTTTTTGTCATTGAGAATACTTAGTTGAATTTTACTAAATATGCTGACAATGAAGACCTTTTTTATTCACTGTACTCAGACTTGTAGCCCTTTTGTGAAATGTTACTGTGTTTAAAGTAGCAGTAATACTCAAACAAAATAACAGTATCATACTATAGAACACAATGTAGTAGAGCAGTTATACTGTATAATACACTCACAGTAAGACTATGTAACTGTAAAACATAATTACAGTATAGCTGTTTTACAGTAAAATAGCATTACATTAAGTAAATGGAAAGGTACAGTAAGTTACTGTGAAAATCAAATGTCTAACTGTGTACGCGTTTCCACCGATTCTTTGACCTGCAGGGATTTTTGCTGGAGAAATGAGCTTCAGTTCATTAAAACTCCTGAGCAGGAATCTGAATGAACCGAGGCCAGAGCTCCTGCTGGAGGGAGTGTGGATCAGTGCGGGTGGACCACGCCCACATCTTCAGCCTTTTCAGTGGAAGCTAGGACGTATATCAGGGATAATGGGCTTTTGTATTGATGTGTCATTTTTCTCTTTGCCTCTTGGAATTATTCCTGCAGGTTTGTGTGAAAGTGATGTTTACCTGCTGAAGCTTCTTATGGCTGCAAGTCAAAAATCCATTACCATAGCTGGCCTCAGAGAACTACAGACCTTTTCATGGGCCCAGTGAACTACATATGCTCCATGGAGAGGATGACCCACACCCTCCATCTCCAGAGAGATGGGGGAAGATTTAGGTACTGTAAGGACATCAGTGCAATCAGCCGTGCCTGTATGATGTTAGCTGACCTCACTCTCGTACCCCTGTAAACACTGTGGAGCCGTTCACATGAAGACAGGATATCAGCTTCACATTTTCATATTTTGTCTGAATGTCATAATGAGCGTGTGTTGTCAATTCTTCCTTTCAAAGTAAGTGTTTTTATCTGCTGTATTTTCACACCTCTCTTCAGAATAAATGTTGTCTTCAGCAGACAGCCAGGAGCGGTTTACACCATCTCTTTGGTAGATGATACCTTTGATCACTGTAAATGACACTGTAATGAATCTGCTACTGACAGGCAGCTGTTTGCTGAGCCAGACCTTACGGCTGATGTCACACCACATTTTATTGGTTTATACAGGTCGTACTTTATGCTGCCCTGTGATTTAGTCACTAACAAAACACATGGTGGAGAACAGGAGGGACAGAGGCTGCCTGCAGCGCTGCGTAAGCATTTAACAAGAACTGAAGAAGGCGTTTCAAGGCTCTGTAAAACCCTTACTGTAAACTGTCACTGTGTTAGAGTTTCGTTTGACACTCAGAGAGAAAAAGGACCTCACATCACACTAAACTACCAACCAGTGACTGCATATGAGACGTGGACCACTCGGGCCTGAAACCTGCATTATGTCTAATGTCCAGCAGGGGGCGACTCAACTGGTTTCAAACAGTAGTCTGATTCTATAGAAGTCTATGAGAAAATGATCCTCCTTCTCTCTTGATTTGTTCCCTCAGTAAACATGAGTTTATGGTCTCAATCTCTAGTTCTCTTCTTCAAACACAGCGTGATGTTCATTTAGTCACTGATGCTCCCATGTAGAGTCACACAGACCAGGAAGCAGGGGAGGGTTTAGGGCGGGGCTTCTTGGGATTGATAAGGTTATATGATGATCTGTAAACTGTCTGTTACTATTTATTTTTCACACAGTACATTTTGTTTAAAGATCAGCATCCATATGTATCACAGTTACTTTGAATCACAGATGCACCTTGCTAACCAAGCTAGTGCTAAATTAACTGTTTAAACCAGTGGGTGCAATCACGGTCTCTACGTCCACTTCCTTTATACAGTCTGTGCTACGAACCAAGAACACTGACAGTGATCTCCTCTGTGCTTCTTGATGAGGGGAAACGGCAACACCTCTGTGCCAACAAACAACAGAGTCAAACACAAACACACTTGATTACACTCGTTTTTTACAGAATACTAAGCTGACACATTCACATTTCTCAGAAGCCATAATTAAAAACTTTTTCATTTTTACTTACAAGGTAAACTTTTGCCAGTCTCTGGCACAGCAAGATGTAAACATAAAGCTGTACTGGTGATAAACTGGTGATTTGAAAAGCCTGCGTGTAGTCTGATGGGTTTGCTAACACAGCTGTAGTTGTGTGGTTGTACTGTTAGTTAATTAGTACTGGAGATGTTATATGTTTCAACCATACACTGTTTAAAACTGACGACATGATCTCTAAAAGTGAAGCCTCTCTGTCGCCCCCTGCTGACTGGCTGCAGTATAGCTCATAAAGCCCGCCTCCTCCATGTTAACAGATGGGACATGAGTCAAACTATAAAATCAAAATACACGTCAAATACATTTTTCTCAAACATGGTTTCTGTCACTATAGTTAGTTATTATCATGCTGATTTATGTCCAAGTGTTCATTTTTCTTTACAGCCGTTGTGCCATGCCCAGGAACAACTACTGTATCCTCTGAACCTGGGTGCAGAGTTTTGTTACCTTTTGTTGATCAAAATATCCTTTGATACGTTACTATAGAAATAAACCAACAGCTAATTAAAAATGTCTGAAACAATGTGATATGTTCTTAGAGAAGAGCTGGTGTGTTAACACGAGTCTCTGCTGCATGGCCCTCTTTAACCAGCAGGGATCCAGCACAGAGTCAGGACAGGAGACTGATCATGTGATGAGTTCATTATGATCACAAGTAGACACTGACTGTACACACACACACACACACACACACACACATCCCCAGGCTATACATTCGTATCAGTTTAATGCAAGCTGACTTTGTAATTACACTGATGGCCTGAGCCGAGCACGAGGAATGTTTTATTCAGACTAAACATTGACTGAAGGATCATCTGCTGCTGCTGCTGCTGCTGCACGTCAGTGACATCAGATAACATGAGCAGTGGTGAGTGAGAGGGCCGGAGGATCTTAGTAACACACACTGTTCGCTGCAGTCACACAACAAAGACACACACATTTTTAAACCCTATTTCCACATGTGTGTGAGTGTCTCCTGTAGATGTGTTCATCCTGCCGCAGTGAAACAGGCTGTAACGGCTGCAACATAATCCTTGATGAATCAAAGGTCGTCCACTTAAAGTTCTTGTTGTTTCCACTGACAGGCTCAGGTTGTTATTCTAAGTGTGTGACAACATGACAGAAAGGATCCCTACAGAGAAATACCTTTTTGTTACAGGGGAAGATGATATTTATAGCCACAAACAGACGTTACATCGCTCTCTGCAGACACACTCCAGTGATAAAAACAGTGATTTTACCTCACAGAACACAGGAGGAGCTGCCGGTCTACCGCTGCCTCGATCTGCCTGTCTGTGGTATTGTGTGACTTTGGTGTTGTCCAACACAATGCTCTTGTAACTAAATGTATCAAACAAACTCAGTAAGAGGAGGCTGTAGACCAGCAGCTCTATTGTTCTGTCAGGTAAAATGACTGAAGACAGGGAGAACTCTGCCCAGGTCCTATGGGTGGAGGCCCAGCCACCACGTGGAAGCTCCCCACCCTGGTCTGATGTTTATACATATAAGAGCATCATACACTATCACTGCAATATGTATTGCATGTACAGTATGTAAATGTATTTTAAAGGCCCATCTAGGGTCGGGCTTTGCAAATTAGCCAAGGCTATAAATGCTGTAGTGTGTGGCATCGGTTTACTTGCTTACATACTTGTCCCTATACAAATAAACATTAATATCACATGAGAGGCAGTGATGTAGTGAATATGATCACGGCTGGGATTCGGTCGTAGGCACAAGGTCGCATCACGACCTAGAGCGTGATATTGCTTTATACAGCAGTTAGCCTACACAAGAGGTAAATAGTATTAAACAGTTACAACAGGTTGTTTTTTGCTCCGCCAACTCAGTTACTTCCACAGGTTCCCCTGCACTCTGTGTCTACAGGTGACCACAGATCAGCTGTTTATATCATCTACATGCATCTGTAGGTTTTAATTTATCAGCAACCAGTGAGGTAAGAGTCTGCTGTGTGATTCAGAGGTACCAGCTTTATTAATGAAGACACGGTCTGCTGTAGTGCTATTAACAGTACTGGTCTGAACTGTGTACAGAGACATTCACACAACAGACAGGCAGTCTGCATGTTATTCAAACTGCCCTGATGGAGCAGCAGCTCACAGACAGAAACACGACATGTGAAACGACTTCATTCAGGTTTTAACTCGTTTACATTACCCCTACTTGTTAATGAACTATGTTTTAATGGTTAGCTCATAAACTTGGTGGTTTCCTGAGGCCTCTGTTATCACCATTACCTGATGATAAATGGTGATAGATATCCTTATTGATGAATGTAGACAAAAGCTATTGAGGTCATATGTTTGGCTCAGTCACACAGCCTTAAATGGGAATTTAATCTAGACGTGTCAAGTTAGCCTCATTGTTTGAATAATTAGTGACTAATATTTTACTTATGTAATAAAACATATTTCTTTAAAAAGTGATTTTAGTTTAAAAATGTTCATTTTCAGGACATAACTACACATCTCTGCAGTGGTGCAGATGTCCAGCAGCGGCCTCATGTCAAAGGTCCCTTTACAGCTGAGCATCACACGCGAGGACGTCCTCTGATCTCAGAGTTCAAACGTCAATATAAACATTAAGAAATAATGTCATTCGTTTTTTACTGCTGTTAATGTCTCTATATAAACTGACCCACAGAATTATGGGTAATATATGAGGGCAGGGCTGTGTTCTCTGTCAGTGCAGGAGAGCAGGTGTGCAGCAGGTGAGGAGGGGGGGGCGTCTGGCCTGGATAACACTACACCAAGTTTCTAACTTGGTCTGCTGAGCTCACACTTTGACTGTTTCTGGGTCAGGCTCACAAACATTGTGTTTACATCTCTGATAGAAAATACAATGAAATGAAACAAGAGAATGATTGACACACACCCTGCTCATCATCAGGCTGACAGGCACTCACAGGTGTCCTCACAGAGCACACAAAGCCACACTGTTACCTCTGCTGTGCAGTAACAGGACAGGTAGCTGTCAGGTCTCAGGGTTATGTTCCCTTCATGTTTCACGTCTTGTGTTTCTTGTTTTATACTCAGCTCAACATGTGTCTCATGTCAGATGCTCCACTTCCTGCCCTCCTGTGTTTCCTGCCTGTGTGATTACCTGCCCCGCCCTGATGTGTCTCATTATCTCCACTCCCCTGGAATATTTAGTCTCTGGCTGTTTCTCAAGTCATTAAATTGCATCCCTGCATCCCTCACTTCAGTCTTAGCCTCGCCCGGTGAGAGAGCCTCGAGTCGACACGTAACGGGAAACGTAAAATTACCGGTCTCTTCATCACTACGGTTCGCTGTAATCTCGCCAGGGAAACGCCAACAACTCCTGACTCCAATTTACTGGCTGACGATTAAATAAATGTTTGATAAACTCTGAACAGGCTAACAAGAAGCTAAAGCAAGCACAGTATACCTGCTACTTAGTGCTAAAATATATCAATACAATAACACTAACATTTAACTCAGATAGTTCCATATATCCCACAGAGAGAGAGAGACAGATTATTTGTCCACTTAGTTAAAGCTCAGTGACTGTGTGTCTGTGTCGACGTCTAGCAGACAGCCAGCAGGATCCACCTGTCAATCAAGTGATCCGGCCCCTATAATTAAAACGGGTGTGTTATAAAAAAATTCACCCCCTGTACAGTTATCATGAACAATAAAATTAGCTTTTTATAACAAACCCGTTTTTTGTACCAGGCTGTAAACATGTTTATTTCAGCTGTAATGTTATTTCTTGTTTTCTGGAGCCTCCGGTGGCCACTCGAGTGACTGCAGTTCTTTACACTTCCACATTTTTCAACACCAGAGGTTGCCGCTTGGAGAAAACCAGGCGAGGAGGGAGGAAACGAAGAAATATGATTTAAGAGACATGAGACGTCCTTTCCTCTGAAGCTCCACGTGCAGCGACGTCCGTTTGTGATGACGGCGTCAGCTGATCACCGCTGGATCAGCTGTCAGTCTCTCGCAGCTGTTTGTGTGTGCACACATGTGCTCTGTATTCTAATGAAACACACAGTAACAGTGTTTCCTCTTTGTATCCTGTCACCTGTGTAAGAAACACCTGCACATGAAGAACAGGCTGCACTCTGTTCCTGCTTAGAACCTTATTAACTGGCTTTTATAATATTTAAAAAAAATTTGCATTTATACTTAGCCTACTGATAATTTGATTAGGACATAATTATTTTGTAAATACTTTTATGGAGTCATACAAACTATGGAAGTAATTTTTCGGCTAAAAGCTTCAGGAAAAATAGAAATCATGTCACGCTGATCAAAGCGGACGGTCCTTCATCATCAGCCTCACATTCAGACGTAAATCTCTACAGCTCTGTTCTATTCATTCATTTATTCAAAAAAACCTCTCTATAGGATAAATGATTTTATATGGTGCAAATACTGTGTAGCCACTAAAGTGGTCGAGACACAACACAGTGCAATAATCTGACGTTACTGTTACAAGTCTAAAGTAGACCTAAATAAATGAGCCTGCAGCAGGTAGAGCTCCACAAACAGAAACACCTGAGCACCAGCAGCCCGAGGTGAACTGCTGACAGCAGCATGTTCAGCTACACGTCAGCCATGTTGACCTGCTGTACAGTAACAGAGACAAACACTGATGGTGCACCAGAGACTTTGACGTTCATCCCCCCCTGCTGTGTCTGAACATCATGCAGAGGATAACAGGCTCTGTAACTCTGGCCCAGGGGGGCGATCTGAGTCCTCACAAGAGTTTGAAAGTCATGACCAGTCAGTGTGATATGATTCATACTGTCCTAAGTGTGTGAATGTTCACCGTACATGTTGCATATAACACTCAGCATGAGGCTTCACTCTCCTGGCAGATAGAGGGCGCTACAACACTGACAGACACAGATTCTCCTCTGATGCAGTCAAGTGAATTTCATTAAGTCGTCACTGTGAGACGTTTCGTTACCTCGGCGCTCACACCTGCATGCAGGAGCTGGTCGGCCGGAGCTGCTCTGATCGAAGGAAACTTAGTCATTGACTTACAAAATGCATGTGCAATTAGCTGCTTTATAATTGCATATGGTCCATTATTGATCGACTGTCCTTTAGTAGGTCTCCCTCAGTGAATGAGGTCAGTCTGAGAGGGAGATGATAATCATGGCTGTGTGCTCCACAGAAACACAGAGCTGAGATTAATCTGCCCTCAGCCTCCCATTAAAGCTGTGACACTGATCTCATGTGACGCCGTGTTGTAGACGAGGCTGACTGCAGAATTAGAACACACTGCGCTCTGCTTTGTCCCTGCTCATCTGCTGTTCTTCCGTTGTCCCTGAAGTGAACACATTGTCGAGGTTTGTTAGGACCAGAGGTGAATATTCTGTGTTGTGATAAGTCAAAGCAAACATTTCTACTGAGCTACAAATGTACCTGATGAGATTCTCCTGACGGCTTGAGGAAGCATCAGATATTAACCATCACATTTAAACTCTGTTCAGTGTGACAGCAGGTTCTGACTTCGACGACATGGATGGTGAGTGGGCATGGGACCAGTTTGCTATGTAGCGGAAAACTACTGAGAGAGCTAGCAGGACCTTTGCCTTGTAGGCAGTTGCGTGATAAGATAAGATAAGATAGACTTTATTGATTACTGCTGCTGGCTAACAGATTGAACATCTCAACAGTTTAACCAGCTGAATCGGAGCAGAATGAAGGCTCATCAGGATCAGCACTGTCATTAAACAGACAAGAGTAAAAGAGTTGACAAATACAAAGTGTAATTCCTTTCTTGCTACCTGCTACTCTTATTTTTTCTGTCCGTCAGCCAGCAGCTCTGTTAATTCTTAACGTTTTTAGGCCTGTTTAGGCGTGTTTCAACGTTAGATCTCTAAACCCTGGTTGTTTGTTTGGCAGTGTTTCTACACAGTTAAACATTTTAGCCATGGGATGCTCAGACCTTTAGTTCTTGGCCAAAGTGCCAGTTTTACCTGGCTTAGCTGATAGCATTAGCTACCTGGAGTGTGTATAGCATTACACCAACAGCCAACAAGCATAACCACAGCCTCCTAAGATCCTTACCAGACGCCGATCCATCGCAACAGGCCCAGTCTCTGTGCCGGCAAGTTTTGCTTCTAGCTGGACCTCCTGTGTGTAATTTCAGAACTACTTTCTGCTGTGGGCTCTTGTTGTGGAGCCCTTGCAGCTGCCGCCACTGGATCACAGATATTATGCCTTCACTCACCTCACCACCTGGATGTGACAGCTGTCTCCGCCTGACCCAGAAAATCTCGGAGCTGGAAGGGAGAATATCTATCCTGTTCCAGAGCAAGGATGATGAACAGATCCTCGACTCCTTGGTCACATTGGGCCCCGCTGCTACCACCTCCACCGCCGAAGAACTGGACTCGACTGTCCAATGTGGGGATATCGCTTCTGCCCATGCCTCAGGCTACCGGTCCCAGCTAGGAGCAAAGCCAAAGGTCCCTGTTAGCTCCACACCTAGCCAGAGGGAGCCATGGATTACTGCCCAGAAGAGTAAACACGCGTCCTGCTCTTCAGCCTCAGGCTCTCCAGCTGACCTAGAAGTTTTCCATCCTGGACGAGGAGGATTCCCCCCCCCCTTGTCAGCAGCTGCACTTCCCAATCGTCCCAGGACTCTGATGGGCCTGTGCCCCCGCGTCAACTCTCCGCGACTGTGTCCATGTCGGCACCAACGATACCTCCAGTCACCAGTCTGAAGCACTAAAACGGGATTTTTATAGACTTTTTAAAGTACTTGAAGACTGCAAAAGTTAGTGTTTATCTCTGGACCCATTCCCTCTTGTCAACGAGGCGCAGAGCGTTTTAGCAGGCTGCTCAGTCTCAACACTTGGCTCCAGTCGGTGTGCTCCTCCTGTAACTTCGTTTTAATTGACAATTTGAATCTTTTTTGGCAGCGTGCATCATTTTTTGACAGAGATGGTATTCACCCCAGTCCACTAGTCACCAATGCCTTAGCAGCAAACATGACTACTCCAACACCAATGATCTAACTGACTGCTTTAATTCTATATGTTTGTCCTCCCTAAATACTATCACACCTGTTAAAGTCAGACACAGTGGAGACTTTATTGAAAAGAATCCATTCATCTGAACGCAGACTGCAGCTGCATTAGGCCATCCTGATGCACCACGTGTAGTCAGGCGACAATCATAGTCGAATCCTTTTTGTGTTGTTATTTTGTGTCGCCTGAGCTGAACGCTGTCGTAGTCTTGCTTGTGTGATGTAGTGCTGCTGTCCATGGTGCTTATCCAACTGTCACGGTCGCTGTCTTACTGTCTTTGTTTTGTATTAATAATTGGGACTGTGCAGTGGGCCTTTCTGTGTGGAGTCTGCATGTGCTCCCCGTGCATCGTTCTTCTTTAAAGAACGCACATCTTGGAGTTCTTTAAAGATGATCAGTGAACGGTGCTGCTAGTTTTGTTCAATTTCCACAGGAACGTGCGAGTGCATGCACATTGACTGCAATGTGTCGGCGAACAGATGTTTACAAGAGATGTGAGTAAGCTGTTAGCCTTCAACGATGTCAGCTCACGGTAAAAAAGAAAGGTTGATACAGAATGTAGAGTTTTTAACAAGACATGGACTTCTAAGTATTAATTTACTGACGTCAAAGATAAAGCTGTGTGCTTAGTTTGTGGAGAACAAATCGCTGTGTTTAAGGATCACAATCTGAATAATGAATAATGTGCCCTGAGAAAAAAGACACATGTCAGAATGTGCCCCTCTCCAGGCGCACCGTAACGTGACGGATCGAAGACATCGCAGAAAATGTGGAGCCTAGCTGCAAAATTTTGACCTTTTGGCCTTGGCTCTGGACGAGAGCTGTGTCCGCGACACAGCCCAGCTACTCATCTTTGTACATGGGATAACAAAAGAGTTCGAGATTACGGAGGAACTGACTGCAACGCGCTCACTGAGAGGGACGACGACGGCCAGTGATTTGTTCACGGAGGTAAATTCATGTTTTGATAAGCTGAGACTGAAATGGGACAAACTGGCAGGTGTTAAAGCGATGGCGGTCCAAATCTGACGGGGAAAGATGTCGGCCTTTTGAGGCGGATGCAAGGTAATGTGACTGAAATGAACCCAGAACAGAAATTGGTATTTTTGCATTGGGTTACACATCAAGAGGTGTTGTGTAAATCAGGCCTAAAAATGAACAATGTTATTGATGTTGTAACTAAAATAGTTAACTTCATCAGGGCAAGAGCACTGAACCACACACTGTTAGAGGAGCATGAGACTGAACATGGTGACACAGGCTACCACACAGCCGTCACATGGCTCAGCCTGGGCACCGTGCTTCAAAGGGTACGGAACCTGAGAGCAGAGATGTGGGAGTTTTGTGAAAAGAAAGGCAAGGACATCCCAGAGCTCTCAGAAGCAGACTGGATGGCAGATCTTGCATTAGCTGGTGATGTGACTGCACTGATGAATGAACTCAATAGCAAACTGCAAGGCAAGGGCTTCTTTGCACATGAAATGTACAGCCCGGTGAAGGCTTTCGTGAGGAGGTTGCAGTTTCTTTCAAGCCAACTGGAGGGAAACATTCTCACCCACACGCCAACACTGAAAGAAGCCACGCGGTCAGCTGATCACCGCTGCAGGTACTCCTCATGTTAGGGGCACTGCTTGGTGAGTTTTGAAAACTTCAAAACAGCAGAGAGGGAAACGCACATGATTGCACCTCCCTTCACTTGCAGTGTGATTAATGCACCCAGTGATGTTCAGCTGTGCCAGTTGCAGTGCCACAACAGAGCCAGTTTCTCATTTGGCCCCTTGGGAAAATGAATTGGGCAACACATTTACAAATCGTTAGATACCACTTTATCAGACATCAACAAACACACAAAATGTCAGTCTGACATTTTGTGTGTTTGTTGATGTCTTCACTGAAGTCATCTCGCTCAGGACAAAGTGTTTCAAAGTGTTTTTACTGGACAGATTGTGTCGTTTGTGGTGAGTGCTACAGAGACAGACAGGTACAGGATGTGAAATGCATCAAACATAATGTCCTGAGAAATTGATCCTTAATGTGTTAAAGTGGAGATTCCTTATTTAAACTAGCGCTGTTTCTGGACAGCAGCTGATGATTTAGGACACATTATGTTCCCTGCAGAGACGTGTGATCGTAAACGAGTGTCGGCTGAGGTTGAGACTGTCAGCGCTGTGATCGAACTTCCTGCATCAGACCATGATGAAACAGCAGCAGATAAATTGGCACTGATGGAAGTAAGATGGCCGTCTGAGAGCCAGCACTTTCATTATTACCACTCACACTCTCATTTCACTTTCACATTTCTCATTGTGCTGAACCTCCTGCCCCCCCCAATCTATTTTTACCCCGGGGTCTGAGTGAGCCATCAGAGAGTCGATACCGCCCACAGAGAGCTGTCCCGAGGGGCACACGTTTATTATCGACAGTGCATTAAAGTTAGACCTGATCAATGTCTTGATTTCTTTAATACAAACATGTGAGCCACTGATGGTGTTCACAGCGTGCGGCTGATCGATCAGGGCCTGCAGCAGACACAGAGCCGCTCTGAATAATAATTAATTCACACTGTGGAGCCTCTTAAAGGGGAGGACGGGCGTCTGTGTGTAATTATGTCATCTTAATTAGCAGTGAAGGTCACTGACACGTCTTCTTCTAGCATGACGGGGCAGCTGGAATAGTGACGTAACCTACAGAGTTCATACATCTCACATTCACTCTCCACAGGGCTCTGAATACTGGACACAAGCGTTTCATGATGTGAAGAAGAATAACAATGAGCTCAGGTAGGAACACAGCTCTACAACACTACACATGTGAAGACATTCAGCTCCATGTAAACAGATCATACGCAGAGGGTCAAATGCACCCAAACTGCAGAGCAGACGGCGTGCACTGGGCTGTTTTCCTGCTCTTAAAGGAGCCATGATGCAGACAGTCAGGGCAAACGAGCCTAATCACAAAAAAATGTGATTCGTAAGACTGGAGCTAACAGCACGCACAGTTAGGGTGGAGTTATCACCTTCTGCAGAGAGCTGGGGGTAACTGCAGTGCAGTGTTTATAAGACTTTCCTCTGATTATGACAACAGCTTTGTTTTTACAGACACACGGGCTGCAAACAATATTTTTACATGATCATATTTTTGATTTGATCCTTGAAGTGACACATATGTTGTTAAGGACAGTGCAGCTGTGACAGTGCACGCTCCCTCATGGTGCATCCACATCTACAGTACCACTGAGAAAGCAGTGAGACAGTGTACTGTCAGGTCATTTTCTGCCCTGCTCACCTCTTCAGCTCATGACACTGTCCATGGTGCTGACACTTTGATCAGGACAGATCAGAGCAGAGCTGAACAAGACGTGCACCAATATCGAGAAGAAGAATGGTGCAACAGGTGTTACTAGTAGGTCGGATTTAGAGGTTCAAGTTAGGACCAACTTCACCTGAGACCAGCCGGGCCGTGATAGTGCAACCCAACGCTGGTGGTTCAGATGGTCGAGGACACTGACTCTCCTGTTGCCCGCTGCCTGGAGTTCTTTGGCATTTTCAGGTGTGCTCAATACACACAGCACAATCAGCAGAGTTAATACCTACAGAGATAACGCTTGCTCTTCAGGATGGAGACTAGAGGAGACATTTAAGAACCAGAGAACACAGAGGAGGTACTCTTACAGATGAGACTGGCCGACAGAAAGACAGGCGGAAACTTCTGCGGCTGTTTGGTGAGTTGTTTCATTCATTTATTTGGCACCAGCTTTCCTGATGGTGAGGTACAGTATTGCTCTTTAGCAAGAGTCCAGCTGGACCGTTCGGCGTTGGTTTTGTGTAATCCTCTTCAGAAAAAATGACCGGTGCAGGCATGGAGCTGTCTCAGTGTTGTGCCTGGAGTGTGGATGTTTACATGTAGCGCAGCTAGCCACCGCTATCTAATACCAACAACACTCACGACACAAGCAGCTGACATACGGCATAACACACTCATGAAGGACAACAATGTCCCCTGTTCCCCACCATGTAATAATGTATTTTCTTTAGTTTGTTGTCTCTTCTACAAACCGCTGACACAAACAACTGATCCGACACCGTGCGCTGCAGGCGTAGGTATACAGGGCTGTTGTGCAGAGTGACAAATAGAGCCGAGGGCTGTCTGACGTCAGTGTGAACTGGTGACAAAGACTAAAATACAGCGTACACTTAAAGGTATAAGTTGGATTTTTCTTGCATTTTGTCAACAACACATTCAACCTGGGCCCCTCCTCCTGGGCTCTCCATCACCAGAAGCTCACTCTCACTCTCTTGAGTGAGAACATGCCCACCCCGCCGAGCTAACAGCGACATCGTCACGGGTACCTTTGTGCTAGCATGCTAAGCTGTCCTACCCGGTTTGAGGCGCCTACCTGTCCAACAGAAAGAAGGCCAGCTCTGTATCGCTCTTTCGCCGTGTTCGCCGCTCTGAATGGGGCCCAGTTGCTAACTTGAACCACTCCCACACTCACCTGTACGCTGTGATTGGCTCAGGGAACCACGACAGCGCCCCTCCTGAAAACGTCCCGTGCAAAGCAAAACAACAGAATAGATGCAGAGGGAAGGGTCCCACAGTTGTCTGCACACACACTCACCTACACACATGTACAGAGGCCCAGAAGTGATGATTTATATCAGATTATATTTGTAAAAGTCTATATTTCATTTTTCTAGGAAAATCCTCCTTATTATACCTTTAAGTGAAATGTTTGTTTATATGTTGAATTTTTTTAAGTGGCTAAAGTACGTGGTGCTCCTGACCCCGTCTGCAGCGATGCTTTGCTTAGCTTCTGTGTAGGAACTCCGGCCAGCTTCTCCTAACAGGGGCCGTGCTGAATGATGTCTACTGTACATAGTTCACTTACTATTGATAAGCACTTCATACGATTCCGCTTCAAACAAACCCAACTATCCCTTTAAGTGTTTTGACGTACTTTGTTAAAGTAAAAAATAAATGACGAGTGAAGATTCAGGACCTGTTCCGTGTGTTAACAATAGTGATGTCAGTTAGAATTGGTAAGTATAGAATATGAATATATATCCAGCTTTGCTCACTTCATCTTGTGTCATCTAGTGTGCATAAACGACACATTATGAACGTTTTAAAACACAAAATGTGAAAAAAATATCGGTAATCTTATCGGTATCGGCCATCAGAAGCAAGTAATTATCGGTTATTGGTATCAACTCAAAAACATCGATATCGTGCACCAGTAATTTTGAATAAAACATGTCAAAAGTTTCACTGTTACATTTTAAAAAAAATATTTAAATATTTGAGCCTTTTAGTCAAAATTCAAAAGCATACAAATGTTCATCCCTAGATAGATTACAGGGCTGTCATGGGGTTTCCAAAGATGTTTGTTTTTTATGACATTTAAACCAGAAAGTGACACAACTGTTAAACTCCCTCACATTGTCTGAAGAGGGAGCTTTGGGTCTTTGTGTTATTAATTAAATCTGGTTCATCATACTGTTCCTTCAGTTTGACCTTTTTGTTGATGTGGGCTTATCCGCTTTAGGGAATTCACAAATGTATACACATTAGGTCAAATATTGCCCACAGCATCCTGAACACCGAACTGGACTGGTTTCAGTATATTTATGTAGTAAAATGGGTGTCAGGAAAAATCTGATGTGGACCTTCCAGGCATGGCCTGCAACTAAATGCTCTCTTTGCCTGTCTCAATCCTGCATCTCCTTCTATCCCATGTTCGGCCCATCCAGTCGAGGCAGATGGCTGTTCAACATGAGTCTGGTTCTGCTCGAGGTTTCTGCCTCTTAAAAGGACGTTTTTCTGCCAATGTGCTGAATGTTGCTAAGTAATTGCCAAGTAATTAACATTTTAACGTTCTTCACTTCAGTTTTTGATAAATTGTAAGAGTCGTTGTGTTAGGTGTAAGTGTTAGGTTACAGCATTTCTAGCTCTATCAAAATATTCACAAACATGTGTTGTTTACGTTAGATTAACGTGAGTGAAACCAGCTGCCTTTGCACATTAATGAAGGTATCTGACGCGGGAATGTTGGGAAGGTAACGTTCACACATTTGCCTCCTATTTATGTTGAATTAATAGCGTAGGCAGTGATGCGACCCTGTCTCCACTGTTGTTTCAGGACAAGGGGTGAACTCTAGACAGTCAGGCGCTTCGGCTAAAGTCATAACAATAACACCTTACTTTGTCTCTGTGAGAGGGAGTTCTTTCTGTAATGTCTAACATACACTGTGAACCTTGAGTCTGTGTCAGTCAGCTCGACAGCTGCGTTCTGTGTAGTACTGGTCTGACCCAGCTCGAGTTGTGAACTGCTTTTTCTCATCTTCTATTACTCGTCAATTAAAGTCATCAAAAGACATCTTTGTTTCTCAAAGAACTTTATCGGTCTCGCCATCAGAAATTGCCACCACAATCAGACTCGGTGTGGCAGGTAAACTGCTCTCCTGCTCAATGGACATCTTTGTTGAAGTTGCCTGCTAAACACAAAAGTTGAAGGTCTTATGTCATGTGCAATTCCATATATTGTACATACAGAAAACAACAATCATTATCACATGCCTTCTGTCTTTGGTCAAAGTTTAAAAAAAATCTTTATCTTGCATTTAATACAGCATGCCATTACTTACATCTGCTAAGGTGAAGATGGAAGTACTTTATTAACAGAAGAATGGCTCCTATTGCAGTCAGCTACTGGCTCAACCCTGAAGTGGCACTCTCCATCTCTTTCAGCAAAGCCTGGATGTCACTGCCCCACTTCAGCCTCTGACTTTGAAAGAAACTGACAATCCTCCTGCCTTTAGTGACGAGAGCTTCACTTGGTGACGAGAGCTTCTCAAGACATCGAACATGTGCAAAAATGCAATGCATACATCTGCAAAGATCACGCCATTACTACGTGCCTCGCATGCAACTGAGGGCACAATCAGTTGTTTTTATTCTGAAAAGTTAGTTTTGAAAAGTTAAATATTTTTGGAGATGAATGTTGACATGTTTTATATGTCAGGTAATGAGTTGGAATAAAGTTGCCTCAACCTATCAACACACGTGATGTTAACTATGATGATTATAATTGATGATTTTATTTATTTTGACTAAAAAACAAGGTAAAAGTTCATGTAAATGAGGTGTTACTGGCCTTAAATTCCAAATGGAATAAAGAAATGGTGTTAATGTGTTTGAATGAAGTTGTTATTAAAGGTGTAACAGAATTGGGTGAAGTATCCTCTTTATATTCTTTAAAGCCCCTGGAAACTCAGCTTGAAATAGCAAAAATGCATATATGATATCAGTTGTGAGTGTGTCATAAAGCATCCACAAAGATCTGAGTGAAAATAAACGTTCAGAACCACGAGAAAATCTTCTTGAAAAACAGCTCGTTTGGCTGTGCAGACAATTTCTCAGGACTGTGTAGGCGTGGCAGCTCCCGTGTTGATTGACACCTGCCGGGGTCCGCCTGTCCGAGTTCTCATGGCAACTGTCAACACAACAATGGCGCATAGGAAAGCAGTGTTTCCTCTAGGACTTTCAGCAGCAGGGTAGAGGGTGTTGCACCACCCAGGTATGTGCGCATGTGCACATCATATCAAAACTATTGCTGTCAGGTAAAAAAATGAATCTAATTAATTACAGGCTTTGTAATTAATTGATTTCAATGAATCTCATATATCAATGATTTCTGTGAGAAGCACATCACATGTAACTGACCCTCTTTCTAGATGGTTATTTCTTACTTCCACACTTTAATTGTACTTTCTTCTTCACCTCATTAAGTTTTATTTCACAAACTACTTTAATCTGATCACTTTGCTTCAGTCCCCCAACACACCTGCACCTCTGCTCCCTGCACCACTACTGGCCCCGCTCAACCCCCCCCGCCCCCGCTTCTGTCTGTCTCTCTGTCTGCTGTGTTGACTGTCTTCATCAGCAGTCTGTTTAATTAAGTCACAAAAGTTACATATTTTCTCTTTCGCAAATTTCGCACGAGGGACGTTATTAATGACGTAGCGTCCTAAACGATCGATCGTTACCGAATGACATCTCCTTTTATAAGCTTTATGAAGCGCGACAATCAATGTATTTACAGTAGGGACGTACGGAGTTAGACAGACAATATCTCCTCATTTCAGTATAATATTGTGCAGCTTGCTGGAGGGAGATCGCCAGGTAGCTGAAAGTTTGATACTGAGCGCACAGCTGATATGGGCACGTGGATTGTTTACACTGCGTACTAGAACTGCACATGTATGCCGATGTCAGCGATGCGGAGCGGACCCTCTTTTGCCGTTAGAAGTAAACTGGTTCCGCTGTTGTTTATGTGGTTGCCAAGACTTCATGAGTTCACTGTTTCAGTGCTCTTCCTCAATGAGGAGAGGATGGACGATCGTTGATTTGCAGCGGAAATCTCCAAAGAGTCGTTCAATTACAACTTCTGAAGCAGCGGCTGCAACAATTCATTAAATGTATGTGGCGGAAACACTGCTGCTTCTCCAAGTCCGCCGCATTTACAAAATAAAAGAATGACACGTTGTCATCTCAGATGGTGGATGTGCACCCGGGGACAGCACACAGGCATGATGGGGAAAACAGGCGATCGTTAGGTAGGTAACTGCAACAGGTGTGTGCAGAGATGTTCAAGGTGTGTGGACACGAGTTAGCGCAGACTCAGAGAGAGGGATTGATCGCGAGCCCAGAAGTGTTATTGCACCTGTGAGGGCGGGGCAACTGCTGTTGATTATTTCACGATTGGTTCGAGAAAATTTATGACGACATAAATATCTTCACTGACCACGCCCAATTTAACCCCCGCGTCAGGGAAGTTAACAAAGTAAGAATGGCAATAACTCCAGTTTGGATTAAAAGTCATTTCTAAACCGTTAACATGCTTACAAGTGTGTACATAAGACTTTAAATTGCATAGTGAGAAGGATTTTGTGGATTTGGGTTTCCAGGGGCTTTCAATAACAGTCAAACCAGACAGGGTCGATGTTGACCCCAGAGGACAAAAGGTGTTTGGCAATCGGGAGGACATTACCAGGGTTAAGGCTGTATGCTAGGCTCCTCGTGTTTAAGGCCGGATACAACTGAGATGTTCAGCGAATGGCTCCTCCAGAGCGGTGCATAAGGCATGTCACTGAGGGAGATGCGGAATTACGGCGCGGGGACTGAGCCTGGCTTTGGGAATAAAATCCATTCCTTCCCCAGAGAACTGTGACTCACTGGCGGGACATAGCGACCAACATGGCCAAATTCAGTTTGTCATATGTTAAGTGTTTGTCAACCGTTATCAGGTGATTGATGTAAAGAGCCAAGTCATTAGATACAACTCCTTCAAATAAATCATGGCCCAGGCATGGAGGAAGTCCACCACACATGGAAAGTTTTCAAGGAGTTAAAAGCCGAGCCAAATTGGTTCCATGTACCGTATTTATGTCAGTGGTGGACAGCTGTTCAACACTCTGGTAGTAATCAGTGACTGATCATTTTGGGCCAAGCACTAGAGGTGTTTTCACAAATACATCCCTATCGATCAGACAATATCTACAGGAATGTTTGTTACAACTGAAATCTTCTGTGAAACCACCAATACACTGGGAGCCAAGATTATCACCAGACATTGCCATCAAGGACGCTTTAAAGGTACTGCCATCCTCAGTCTGAAAACCTATATCCTTAAGGTCAGTGAGAAGAGTTGAAAACACTTTATCATGCGCAGAAGACTTAAAGTCATCCTCTCTGCAAAGCAACGCTAGTTGCATGGGGTCAACTGAGGATCTGTTGTGTGGCAGGATCTCACCCAGAGTCGTGTTTACTGCCAGGATTTCTTTTTTTTCCCCTAAACGTGGTGAATTTACCACCTCAAACACATCCTGGTAGAGAAGGACTGCCAGCGATGAGGATGACTTGTTTAAAAGAGCATTTTCTTTAACATTTTGCCATCTGTCACATCCTCTAAAACCATGTCAACAAAGTGGTGCCTTTTAGATTGACAACACAATCAGTTCCCAGGTATATCTGGGTGGGTTCCACATAACTGAAGTTTTGTGTGAAAAAATGTCTTCCTTCTTTTGTCTGATCTCTAGACTCTCTCATTGTATATAGTCAGGGGATCCTCCTGAGAGAGTTCATTAATCATCTTCTCTATCTCACTCGGTCGTATGTCTAACACTGACAGCTTCTCTTGCAGTTTCTCAAGAACTCCTTTCATTCCCCAGCTGTGAACTTCTTGGAATTCTTCTATAATGCACTGTACAGTGCTGGCCGGCAAAAGCATTTTGGCCTGCACTTTCTAATAAAACAGAGCCAAATTATTTAGAAATGCCCCTTGGTCAACACCTGCATCCTCTGCGTGACTATTTATGGATGCATGTACAGTCTCATCTGGTACTTCGTCAGTATTTTCTCCCTGTGTGAAAGTCTGTTCATGTTTCCTAGATAACTGGGTGGCAAAAGATGTTTTCACTCTGAAATATTTGGAGCAGCCTTCAAACAGACAGGCGACCTTCTTTCCATCTCTAATATGAAATCTTGAATGCATAACACTGAAAAGTTATCTGCCACATACAAACATACTGGAACTTGGAAGTGAGGTTACCCCTGTGTTGACACCTCTCCTCATTCTGTGGTATAGCATCCCTATGATTTCTGTGCATGTGGGACTTCAGAGCAAAAAAGGTCAACGGCACTGCTCGACCCCACAAGCAAATCTATGGTTTGCCAACTTTTTATGTTTTTTCACATGGCTGAAAAACAATTCACATTTTGTGTCATGGAAGCTACAAAACTTGCACCTGTAGTGTAAGTTTTATTAGCCAGCAAACGTATATGGAGGGACATTGGCTTGTTCTGGTCAATTACTTACCAATGGAAAAAGTTTGTGTGCCCCACCGGTTGTCTTTAATGAAAAAAAGACTGAAGTGATGGTCTTCGGTGGCACCTCTGTTACCCCCCCAGTCGATCTGTGTTCCTTGGCACAGTACGCCAAACCTGTTGTAAATGATCTGGGGGTAAAGGTGGATGCAGAACTTAAGCTGGACAGCAAGATTAAAGCTGTGGTGCAAACAGGCTTTTTCCAGTTAAGGCAGCTGGCAAAAATAAAACCGTTTCTCCAGAGACAGCACTTTGAAACAGTAATTCACGCCTTTGTGACGACTCGGCTAGACTACTGTAATGCACTTTACATGGGGATCAGTGGATCCTCCATCGCACATCTTCAACCGGTACAGAACGCAGCTGCACGTCTTTTAACTGGCACAAGGAAGTTTGAGCACATTTCACCGATTTTAGCTTCACTCCACTGGCTACCCGTCCATTTTAGAATTCATTTTAAAATTATTTTATTTGCTTTTAAATGTCTAAATGGTCTTGCCCCATTGTACCTCTCTGAGCTTCTCCACCCCCACACACCCATCCGATCTCTCAGGTCAGCTGACCAGCTGCTCCTGAGGGTTCCCAAAACTAGGCTGAAGCTCAGAGGGGACCGAGCGTTTTCGGTTGCAGCTCCAAAATTATGGAATGAATTGCCGCTGCACATGAGACAGGCCTCCTCACTGTCTAATTTTAAAACTCTTCTTAAAACGCACCTCTTCTCTCTGGCCTTTAACACCTCATAGGTTGTTGATTTTATGTGCACAGATATTTTATCTGAGGTGAACAGTCTAGTAATTTATTATGTTTTATGTTCTTTTATTTTTAGTATTCTGACTTTTTATTATGTTTTATTGTATTTATTTTACTGTACAGCACTTTGGAAACCTTTGCGTTTATTTAAAAATTGTGCTTTATAAATAAAATGGATTGGATTGTCTTGTGACACAGTGATGGCTGGTAGTTCAGAAAAATGGCAGGTAAGTATTTAACTAATACTAACAAACTAGCATCTCCCCAGAAGGTAATATTGTCATGTAATTGTATCTGCTATATTCTAACGTCAACACTATGAACTCTCAAACAAAGCATTTATCTGTCCGCCAAAACGAGTGCTCTTTTCGACAGACACTGAACAGTTAGGGGAAACGGAGGGTAAGCTAGGGACTAACGTTACATGTTCACAGTAACGGCAATAACTTTCAATATAAAAAAGAATACCCGTTGACTTAACGTTATGCTTGAAGAATAGTCAGTTTAATAAAAACTACCATATTCAAACTGTTGTGGCAAAAAAGTTCCCCGAACCCTCTTGTAAGCCACATAATTTTAATCTCCAATAGATAATAAAACTTGGTTAAAAAACTCTCAAAAATATAATCAAAGTCTTCAAAAACAAGCAAACACTAGAGACTGGCAGAATCTGATGCAAAAAGAGTTTATTCCCGTATAAATACAAAGAAACAAACCCGAGTCCATCCGGATGAGACTGCCCGCGGGTCAGCCGCTCGGGTCTTATATACTCTAAAAAGGAGGGACTGGGGGGGGACACCTGTTTTTCTTGGCCAGCTGCCCACCTTGCACCTGGCTTTCATACTGAGCCCAGCGAGTTTCTCAGATTAGGATTCTATTTTAGAGTTTTAACACTTTAGATTATAAAAACGTATTATAAAACATTAGAATATAAAACCTTAACTATAAAACATTCGACTGTGAAACTTTAACTTTAAGGCCTTGGACTAGAGGAAAGTTAACTTTAAGACATTTTAACTATAAAAACTTTAACTTTAAGGATTTAAAACATTTAATTTATAAATCATATGGGTATATAACTTCAACTCTAAAACATTTGATTATAAATCTTCAACATTTTTTCCAACACCACCAAACAATTTGACATAAATCTGACACTAATTATGATCTCAAGCTTACTACGAATTCCATCGTAATGATCCAATTTTATCACAGGCACACACACAAAAGCAGCATTCATTTCACTAAAACATGACCTGTCAGCCCAGCGTAGGAGAAAACAGCTTAACATTAACTGTTACCACATTTTAAGGTTTTGGAAAGATAAATGGCAGCACTTACTCAGTAGTCCTGCCAGCCGACAGGCTCTGGTAGAACTGTGCTGCAAGGCCGGGCGATCGGTTCGGTTCTGCAATGTGAAAGTAATCCAGCCACTCTGACGCACAGTTCAAGCTAAAGAAAACAATGTCGTTGTTTTTTGCGTGGTCAGATAAAACCGTTACAACTGTTGATCTTGGATCCCCTGGCACTCTTAGCCTATATAGAAGCATGTGTCGTAAATTGATGCTATAAAGCAAAGTTTCAGGAGAAGGACCACACCTCAACCGCGTCTCTTCCGGCATTCCCATGAATTCAAACGTAACCCTCTCCTCCTCTTTCGCTCTGGTATCCTGCACTGAACGGGAAGCATGCAAATTGCAGCAGCATTATCAGAAAAGCTAACATGGTACACCGTTCTTCAAGCAAAATGATCTAGTCAATCAACTTACTTTAAAGTGAACATCGTCTCTCTTCCTCCTCAGATGACGTCTTTTTCCTGGGGAATCGGGGTGATTAAGTCCAAAGTTCTCACCAGTGGATGGCAACAGAAGCCCGAGACTACGCCATCCAACAAGCAAAGCCGTTAAGGAGTGGGTGAGCCTAGCAAAGCACCACACTGTCTCCTTCACGCTGATCTCCGATCTGCTCATCGCCGTCGCCAAAAATCTCCGACTCCATCACCACCATAGAGGATTGGTCCAGTCACCATCCTCCTGCGAGGAATCCTCTGTGTCCCTACCAACCTTCTACAAAAAATCTTCGACCAGACCAAAAGACATCCGAACACAACAATGAAAACTTAAATCAATCAACTCAACTTGTACAAAACCAACACCACTGGCCTTCATCCAGGGCAACTGACATGGATATTACCACCAGCATTAAAAATAGCTTGTTACGTTACAAGATTACTGTCTTTGGAAAAAGTAATTAACAACATTACTCAGTACCAACTGAGAAAAGTGACGTGTAAGAAATGAAACCTCGTTTGCAACTCATTTCGCTTTGTGGGTTATATCGTCAGGACAGCTTGTAGCCTGCTGTACGTCTACCTTTGAATGTATCGACTCTACCGACATCGCATCGCCTTGTTTACGGCCCATAATCTGTAAGTCTGCAGCCTGATAACAGGAATGACAGATGCATTATAAACTTTACAGCTCTTTATTATGACAGTGAACTAGGCAGAGGCATACAGTATTAGGCACAGCTGTTTCCATGACAATAATACAACACAGTCTCTGAGTCACCACCAGTGTCGTGGAGCTGCGTTTAGCTGCAGATACTTCTTCCCCCCGTCAGCGACCACTAGCAATTGCCACAGCCTGTTCCAATGGGGGCACATGGCACCAAGAAGCTACTGCCCCCCATCAACTACTGCCAGCAACTGCCGCAGCCTGTTCCAGTGGGGGCACTTGGATGCTAGTGCCCTGCGCCAACTACCACCAGCAACCGATACAATCTGATTTAGCAGGGGAAATTTACACTGGGATACCTACGCCCCCTGCCACCTCCCACCAACAACCGCCATAAGCTGCTCCAGCAGCTGCAATTGTCACTGGGATGCCAGTGCACCCGTCACCTACCAACAGCAACTGCTGCAGCCTGCTTAGTGGGGGCAATTTTATGTTCGCAATCCCCCACCTGTGGACAGCAATGGATGATTACATGACCATTACCTTTAACCAAGCCCTCTGTTTCGGAGGCAATGGCCACATTTTTTTGTTTTAGACGCTGCAGGAGGACGCTGCTGTCTGGTTTCTGAGGCGATCCTGAAGCAAAGGAGAAAAAGATTCATGAGAAGCTTTCACGAGGAACTATATATAAAGCACTGAAAATACTAGCAGAGTGTCCTAAGAGTTGTACCACAGAGGTAGACTGAACGATCTGATGATGAATTACTGAAGAACCAGGGTATTTAAAGACTGCAGGCTGATGGCTTGATGAGGAACAGGTGAGCAGGCTGAAGCAGTCCGGAGGTGTCGATTGGCAGAGCAGGTGAGGAGCTCTGAGGATGATCACGCCCAGAGACAGTTAGAGACAACGAGAAACACAAGGGAAGGGATCACAGTAGAAACACAGGGAAAGGGAAACCATGGCCTGCCCTGAACCATGACACCCGGGTTCTAAAACCTTACGATTGTAGTAGCTGCTTTGGAGTTTTGTTTGAGAAGGACTCTAAGCTGTTTGTTTACAGAGGCTTGTTGTTCCCTGTCTACTCTGTCCTCTAGATCTACCTCAATGACAGATGACATACCAGCAGAGGTCGAAGAAGAACACCAAAGCAGAATGTATAAACACCTGTATGTGGGAGTGAGCAGAACATGGCAAACCTGGACAGAGCTCTGAAGAGCTGAACTCCTGCACATAAAGCTCCTTGTCCAGTTAGTATAGTATCTGCACAATGAGCAGGGCAGACACTCTACCATGCCAACCAGAGGGCACGCTGGAGCATATCCTCAGCTGCTGGAGCAAAGGCTGGAGCCTGTTATGAGCCAGAGGAAGTTGTGTACAAGGGCTTTGCTTTTACCATTCAATAGAGCAAACATTAAAACTCCTGAGAGTAAAAGGACTGCAGCCAGTAGAGCCACAAAAAATACTCTGCTGTGGAAAAGGCCTCCTGATGGCTGTGAATCTGGAGGGGGAAGTGTGGATTATTGCACCACTTGGACAGGAGGTCGGGGATTGATCCTCCCTGGTTGGGTGGTAAGCACCAGACAGTGTACTTTAGAAGTGATTGTGATGACATCATGTTTTCAGCAGAGTGGTAATTTTGTTAAGTTAATTTGATCAGAGAAACATTGTGATAAGGAAACTTTTCCTCCTTTGAACATGTTGAAGGGGATCGTCTGATAGTCTGTGTTACAGCAGAGAGCAGCGTGTGAAGCTCAGATTAGAATCAGCTAATATCATCAGCACTCTGCTTCACCTCCCCACTCACCACCCCGACTAATCCCCACGCTCCGTCTCTGAATGAAACAAGCTGAAAATTAGATGATTATGTCAAACAGATTGTAAGGAGATTTTCTCTCTCACAGTGACTGTGGAGAGGAAGAGGAGAGACTGTGGAGAGAGAGAGGAAGAGGAAAGGAAGAGGAGAGACTGTGGAGAGGAAGAGGAGAGACTGTGGAGAGAGAGAGGAAGAGGAGAGGAAGAGGAGAGACTGTGGAGAGGAAGAGGAGCCCAGAGAGGAAGAGGAGAGACTGTGGAGAGAGAGAGGAGCCCAGAGAGGAAGAGGAGAGACTGTGGAGAGAGAGAGGAAGAGGAGAGGAAGAGGAGAGACTGTGGAGAGGAAGAGGAGCCCAGAGAGGAAGAGGAGAGACTGTGGAGAGAGAGAGGAGAGAGGAAGAGGAGAGGAAGAGGAGAGACTGTGGAGAGGAAGAGGAGCCCAGAGAGGAAGAGGAGAGACTGTGGAGAGAGAGAGGAGAGAGGAAGAGGAGAGGAAGAGGAGAGACTGTGGAGAGGAAGAGGAGCCCAGAGAGGAAGAGGAGAGACTGTGGAGAGAGAGAGGAGAGAGGAAGAGGAGAGACTGTGGAGAGGAAGAGGAGCCCAGAGAGGAAGAGGAGAGGAAGAGGAGAGACTGTGGAGAGAGAGAGGAGAGAGGAAGAGGAGCCCAGAGAGGAAGAGGAGAGGAAGAGGAGAGACTGTGGAGAGAGAGAGGAGAGAGGAAGAGGAGCCCAGAGAGGAAGAGGAGAGGAAGAGGAGAGACTGTGGAGAGAGAGAGGAGAGAGGAAGAGGAGAGTGACTGTTGAGAGGAGAGACTGTGGAGAGGAAGAGGAGAGAGGAAGAGGAGAGGAAGAGGAGAGACTGTGGAGAGGAAGAGGAGCCCAGAGAGGAAGAGGGGAGACTGTGGAGAGGAAGAGGAGCCCAGAGAGGAAGAGGAGAGACTGTGGAGAGAGAGAGGAGAGAGGAAGAGGAGAGGAAGAGGAGAGACTGTGGAGAGGAAGAGGAGCCCAGAGAGGAAGAGGAGAGGAAGAGGAGAGACTGTAGAGAGAGAGAGGAGAGAGGAAGAGGAGCCCAGAGAGGAAGAGGAGAGGAAGAGGAGAGACTGTGGAGAGAGAGAGGAGAGAGGAAGAGGAGAGGAAGAGGAGAGACTGTGGAGAGGAAGAGGAGCCCAGAGAGGAAGAGGAGAGGAAGAGGAGAGACTGTAGAGAGAGAGAGGAGAGAGGAAGAGGAGCCCAGAGAGGAAGAGGAGAGGAAGAGGAGAGACTGAGGAGAGAGAGAGGAGAGAGGAAGAGGAGCCCAGAGAGGAAGAGGAGAGGAAGAGGAGAGACTGTGGAGAGAGAGAGGAGAGAGGAAGAGGAGAGTGACTGTTGAGAGGAGAGACTGTGGAGAGGAAGAGGAGAGAGGAAGAGGAGAGGAAGAGGAGAGACTGTGGAGAGGAAGAGGAGCCCAGAGAGGAAGAGGGGAGACTGTGGAGAGGAAGAGGAGCCCAGAGAGGAAGAGGAGAGACTGTGGAGAGAGAGAGGAGAGAGGAAGAGGAGAGGAAGAGGAGAGACTGTGGAGAGGAAGAGGAGCCCAGAGAGGAAGAGGGGAGACTGTGGAGAGGAAGAGGAGCCCAGAGAGGAAGAGGAGAGACTGTGGAGAGAGAGAGGAGAGAGGAAGAGGAGAGGAAGAGGAGAGACTGTGGAGAGGAAGAGGAGCCCAGAGAGGAAGAGGAGAGGAAGAGGAGAGACTGTAGAGAGAGAGAGGAGAGAGGAAGAGGAGCCCAGAGAGGAAGAGGAGAGGAAGAGGAGAGACTGTGGAGAGAGAGAGGAGAGAGGAAGAGGAGAGGAAGAGGAGAGACTGTGGAGAGGAAGAGGAGCCCAGAGAGGAAGAGGAGAGGAAGAGGAGAGACTGTAGAGAGAGAGAGGAGAGAGGAAGAGGAGAGTGACTGTTGAGAGGAGAGACTGTGGAGAGGAAGAGGAGCCCAGAGAGGAAGAGGAGAGGAAGAGGAGAGACTGTAGAGAGAGAGAGGAGAGAGGAAGAGGAGCCCAGAGAGGAAGAGGAGAGGAAGAGGAGAGACTGTGGAGAGAGAGAGGAGAGAGGAAGAGGAGAGGAAGAGGAGAGACTGTGGAGAGGAAGAGGAGCCCAGAGAGGAAGAGGAGAGGAAGAGGAGAGACTGTAGAGAGAGAGAGAGGAGAGAGGAAGAGGAGAGTGACTGTTGAGAGGAGAGACTGTGGAGAGGAAGAGGAGAGAGGAAGAGGAGAGGAAGAGGAGAGACTGTGGAGAGGAAGAGGAGCCCAGAGAGGAAGAGGGGAGACTGTGGAGAGGAAGAGGAGCCCAGAGAGGAAGAGGAGAGACTGTGGAGAGAGAGAGGAGAGAGGAAGAGGAGAGGAAGAGGAGAGACTGTGGAGAGGAAGAGGAGCCCAGAGAGGAAGAGGGGAGACTGTGGAGAGGAAGAGGAGCCCAGAGAGGAAGAGGAGAGACTGTGGAGAGAGAGAGGAGAGAGGAAGAGGAGAGGAAGAGGAGAGACTGTGGAGAGGAAGAGGTTTGGTTTTCAAAATCCCTTTATTTAACCACTGCAGGGAAAAAAACAAAACACTGTCACCTCATCAAATGAGGTCCTCAAAAATACATTAAAACTTTCACTGAAATACCAAAATCAAAAATGAACCATCAGCTCTCCATCGCCCCCCACAGAGCAAAGAACCCCCCCAACAGCCCACATGTGCCTGAAGGCCTGCAGATTGTCCATCATGTGGTAGTAAGAGTACTCCACCCTCAGCCTGGCCTTCAACAGTCCCTTCAGAACCGGTACCAGCTCCACACTGCCAGCGCCCTCAGTCCGGTTCCTGCGAGTCAGCCAGATGGCCAGCTTGGCAGAACCAGAAACAAAGTTCAGCAGAGTACAAATGGTTTTCTTCCTGGCGCTGTATTTCGGGCCAAAAATAAACAAAACAAATGAGAAGTCCTCCCCGAGACCCTGAAACCACCTTTTTAAAAGTTCAAACAGTTCTGAAAGCCGAGGACACTGAACAAATAAGTGAGCCAACGTTTCCACCTGTGAGCAAAAAATGCACCCCTCCCCCAGCTCCGGATCAAGGTGCACTCTGTATCTGTTCGTAGTTATTGCCCCGTGAACAATCCTCCACTGGAGGTCTGCTGTCCGCTTTTCAACGGGCAGCTTGTACAGGGACCGCCAGCTGCCCTTCGGGGAAATGTCTGGACCAAAAACCTCAGTCCACCTCGACTCCTTTAGACCTGCCAGAGAGCGCAGGTTCAGCACTTTGACACAGGCCTGGTACACAGCTTTCTTCCCCACATCTCGAAACTTGTCCAGGTGGGGGGTTGTGAGAGAGAGCAGCTGGCCTCCTCCTTCCTGCCACTCTCCTACAGCTGGGGTGATGGAAAGAGAGGGGAAACAGTACTCGCTCTCCTCGCTCCATTGGTCATACAGAGTCCTGTCTCTTACAAACCTTCTGGAAGGCTGTGGCAGGGCAGCACAGACCTCCTCCACCACTCTTTTGATCAGCCTGACTGATGTGATGCTGCTGTTCCTCCTCAGTCTTTCAACAGATTCAGCCGTCATCTTCATCAGATGGCCCAGTTTGGTACAGCTGGCCTCTCTGAAACCAGCTCTCAGGCTGGCAGACTGCAGCGTTTCTGTTCGTATGAGAGTGTTGAAGAACAAGGGTTCCTCAAACAGCCACATGCCCGGAATCTCATTTGTGGCACGTGTGATTTTAAAGATGTGCCACGCCTGCAGTACCAAGCTGTAAAAAGGTATGAGTCGAGTAACGTCCACGTCCTTGGGTTGTAGGAGGAAAAGCTGCTTGTCATAACCCAAGCGCCCAGCTCTCCTCAGCAGTAATCGAGCTGTGCCAAACCAGCTTGGGCCACAGTCGTAGAGCAGCCTCTGTGCAGTCCGGAGTCTAAACGAAGCAATTTTTGCCTGGATGTTGATCAGTCCTTGGCCTCCCTCAACCACAGGCAGGTAGAGGGCTGCTGCTCGGACCCAGTGCTGTCCAGACCAGAAGAAGTCCAGGATGGCTCTCTGTATGTCCTCCACCAGTCCTTTTGGTGGCGTCAAAGCAACAAGTCTGTGCCAAAGAGTCGAGGCGACCAAGTTGTTGGCGACCAGAACTCTTCCCCTATATGACAACTGGGGTAGCAAATATTTCCATTTAGACAACCGAGCGCACACTTTCTCCTTCACTCCCTCCCAGTTCTTCATTTGGAGGCCCTCATTGCCCAAAAAAACTCCCAGCACCTTAAGCCCCTCCTTCCCCCACTCAAGTCCCCCAGGCAGACTGGGCACTGCCCGACCCCTCCACTGTCCCACCAACAACGCTTCACTTTTTGCCCAATTCACCCGTGCAGATGAGGCCTTCTCATATAGGGACAGGGTATCCCGCAAACACTGAACGTCCCCCTGGCTGGAGACAAAAACATAGACATCATCTGCATAAGCAGAGACAGTAGGAGAACAATCAAGAGTGCAGGACCCGGGCAGCGAGAGACCACTGAGTCGATCCCTCAACCTAACAAGCAAGGGCTCAATCGCTAAACTAAACAGTTGACCGGAGATAGGGCAACCCTGCCTTATCCCTCGCTGTACAGGAATTGGCCGACTCAGCCCTGCCCCCATCTTCACCATACACTGTGCACCACTGTACAATAGACCAACCCAAGCAAGGAACCCATCACCAATACCATAAGCCCTCAGTGCAGAAAACAAATACGTGTGATCCACCCTATCAAACGCTTTCTCTTGGTCTAAAGAGACAATACCACAGTCCACATCATACAATTTACAAACATCAAAAGCATCCTGAATAAGAAAAATATTATCCATGATCGTCCTGTCAGGAACACAATAAGTCTGATCAGAATGAACAATAATTCCAAGGATGTCTTTTAGTCTGTTTGACAACGCTCTGGACAGAACCTTGTAGTCTGCACATAGCAGGGCAACTGGCCTCCAGTTCCTCAGTAAGGCCAAGTCTCCCTTTTTGGGCAGCAGGGAAAGCACTGCTCGCTGACAAGAAACAGGGAGAGATCCTGTTATAAAACACTCCATAACAACACTGTGCAGATCAGGTCCAAGGGTATTCCAAAACCGCTGATAAAAATCAGTGGAGAGACCATCGATCCCTGGTGCCCGTCCTGATGACAGCTGACCGACAGCCACTGTCAGCTCCTCCAGAGTCAGCTCAAGGTCCAGGGCAGCTTTCTCCTCCGAGCTGAGCTGAGGAAGTCCTTCCAGGAGCTCCTCACGACACTCCATGTTGCACTGCTCTGCCCCAAAGAGGTCAGCGTAGAACTCCATGGCGTGGCTCCTCATCTCGCCCGGGCTGGTGGTCACTCTGCCTCCTGGAAGCTTCAGGCAGGTCATCTGCTTCCGCTGCGCCACCGACCTCTCCAGATTGAAGAAGAATGAACTTGGGGCGTCCATGTCTTTGAGCTGCAGGAAGCGAGACCTGACAAGAGCTCCCTTCACTCTCTCCTGCAGGAAGGAGCTCAGTTCCAGCCTCTTGTCTCGCAGCAGCTGACCAGTAGTAGGGTCTGAGTCTCTATGTAAACCCTTTTCAATGGTTTTAATGCTGGCTTCAAGACCCTGAACTGCTGCCTTGATCTTAGCAGTGGAATGAGAGGTATACTGCTGGCAAAACACACAAATTTGCGCCTTACCAACCTCCCACCACAGCTTCAAAGAACTAAAATCTGCTTTTTTAATTTTCCACTGCTGCCAAAAAAGCTCGAAGCTCTGACAGAAAAATCTGTCTTGCAGTAGCTGGTTATTAAAAAGCCAGTAGGATTTAACTCTTTCACCTGGCGAAAGAATCAAGGCAGCGCTGACAAGATGGTGGTCAGAGAAACCGACCGGACTAATGCTGCTATGTGCTAACCTCGAGCTGAGGCTTTGTGAAATGTATATCCTGTCTAATCTGGCTGCACTCACCCTGTTATTGCTGACCCTCACCCATGTGTACTGTCTGGACTGTGAATGTTTAACCCTCCATGTGTCGAGCAGATCCAGATGTGTTGTGATGTTTTTAAGGTTCTGAGATGACTGTGGATGGGGTTCCTCACCTATCCTGTCCATGGTGAAATCTAATGTACAGTTAAAATCCCCCCCCAAAATGAATTGATCCTGATGATAATTTGTGAGTTCATTTTTCAGTCGGTTAAAAAACTCTACTCTTTCTGCTCCTTGATTTGGAGCATATAAGTTAACAAAGCACAAGACAGAGTCCTCTATTACTGCCCTGACTATTAACAGTCGACCCTTCACCACTTCAGTGGAGGATAAGATGGTAGCATTCACATTTGTTTTAAACAGAGTAGCCACCCCCGCACTAAGGTTAGTGCCATGACTAAGGAGACATGGACCCTCCCACCATGACCTCCACTCTGTCTCATCCCTTGGATTTGAATGTGTCTCCTGTAAAAACAACACATCAACCCTTTTTTGATTAGAGGTTTCAGAAACCAAAGCCCTTTTCTGCCCGTCTCTGCCACCGTTAATGTTTAGAGACCCTATTTTTAGGTTTCTCATGGAGAGGTCGAGAAGGAGAATCAGACAAGATGAAACAACCAAACAGTACAAAGAGGAAAACACCGTGCAATACATGATCATGTTAGCTGACCTCTTTTGGTCCTTAAACCAGTTCTTCCTTTTGTTGCCTTTCTCAGGGTTGTAATGTGTTTTTTAAGGCGGAAGCGCTTCTTTTCATCCAGCAGGTCAAAACCAACAAGCTTTTTCAATACAGCAACAGACCTAATGAACTTACCAGTGTCACTGAAGTAATCACTCACTTTCACAGATTTTTTGAATGTTTCATCAAGAAATCTGTTTATCTCCTCTAACGAATAGAGTTCTACATTTCTGTTAGGCGTCTCAGCAATAGATACAGAGTCTGACTCAGAGTCATACTCCATGTCTTCTCCATCACATGACGCCTGGCTGTTAAACACACTTTGTCCTTCTGTGGTAATCTCACTGTGACCTCCTTCTGCAACACTGGTAGAGGCTGCTTCCCTAACATGCACTGCTGACTGCAGCCTGCTCACATTCTCAGCAGCTGCAGGCCCATCAGCCGCCGCACCCGAGAGAACGGAGCCGCCTGTCCGCGGGAGCAGAGCCGCTCACCGCGTCCGCGGGAGCGGAAACGCCCGCCGCGTCCGCGGGAGCAGAGCCGCTCGCCGCATCCGCGGGAGCGGAAGCGCCCTCCGCGTCGGCGGGGACGGGAACTGACAGCGGGGAAACTTGTACAAAGATCTGCCTGATGAACACACCAGCTTCTATCAGTCGATATACAAGCGGCTCTTCCGTCAAAAATACAACCACCGCTTTATTCATTCTGGATGCAAATGACAGTTTGTCGTGGCCTACCTGCTCACCCACAGCCAGCAGAACCTCCTCCACCGCGGTGCTACTGTCCGGCGGGACGATCCGCACTCCCTGCCGGATAGACGGAGGTGGCGTCTCGGAGGACGCCATTCCTCCCGAAAAAAACACCTAACAAACAACTAATTCACTTACCCAACACTCGGTACAAAGTATCAAAATAAGCCGCTTACCTGATCATGCACATACAGATGGGAAACACAGGGAGACCCGAAAACTGGGACAGCAAACAATTCAAACTTTCCGCCACTCGCACTTCCTACCACCACCACCACTCACACTCACACACCACCGGAACCGGAAAGGAGAGGAGAGGAGAAAGGAAGAGGAGCCCAGAGAGGAAGAGGAGAGGAAGAGGAGAGACTGTGGAGAGAGAGAGGAGAGAGGAAGAGGAGCCCAGAGAGGAAGAGGAGAGGAAGAGGAGAGACTGTGGAGAGAGAGAGGAGAGAGGAAGAGGAGCCCAGAGAGGAAGAGGAGAGTGACTGTTGAGAGGAGAGACTGCGGAGAGAAAGAGGAGAGAGGAAGAGGAGCCAGAGAGGAAGCTCAGAGAGAAAGACATTGTATAATCACATCTCTTTGAAGAAGCTTCTGGAGCAGTGTGTGTGTGTGTGTGTGTGTGCGTGCGTGTGTGTGTGTGTGTGTGTGTGTGTGTGTGTGTGTGTGTTATGTAAGCAGCTGCTGTTCTGTCAGCTCAGATTATCTCTTTGTCACTGTGACCTGCTGAATATCAGCCACCAAACACAAACATGAGCATGTGATCCCCAGGTTCACTATGTCCACGCACACACACACGCACGCGCCTCACTAATTATATAATTGATGTGTTGTGGGAGTCAGATGAAGAGAGAACAAGCAGATAATAATAACAACTTCAGATATAATGTTGTCATTTAAAGTAACGATTCAGCACTCTGCTATTTTCAGAAGGCTTTTATCTGCTGCTGTACTCACCTGTTCGAGTCTGCTGAGTCATCGCCTTAAAAATACCCAGCTGAAAAACAGGAAGTGATGATGCATTTTATATCTGCGGTTTATTTTGATAAAAAAGGAAGCAGACGTCAAGCAGTGGACTCTCAGAGGACCTCAGGGAGCAGCAGAGATGAAGTCAGCTTGTACAGACTCAGGTTTTATAACGTGTTTAACCTTAGGAGTAAGGACAGTCAGTCCTGCAGTGCTCCTCTTCATCATGTGGCTGCCAGCAGGTACATCATGCTAACTATGGGACCCATAGTAATGTTAAGCATATACACTGGGCACCCCCCATCCTCATTTTTAATCTTGTTATTTTGAATATCCATTTGTTGAGTCAGAATGTGATTTATATTCATGTACAAAAGCATCGGTAATATTTTAGGAGGTTTATTTGTGGTTAAAATTGAGGTTGGCTCACACAGGCACTTTTGGGCAGCTTCGGGGTCTTTAGGATGCACAGGTGCACACACGTCGTCCAGTAGACCGAGATGTCCGTCAATATGCAGCCACAATAAGCTGCTGTGCTTGTGTTTCTGTATTTCCAGAGAGTGGACTATTTCATATATTTAATTTAGAATAACTTCTGGAGTGAAATCATATACAGTTAGTTCCAACCATGTGAACTGATTGGACAAGAGCAGCATTCAATGAGTGCTGATACAGAGAACAACATCACTGGGACTTTTCACTAGTCTCTTTGTGTGTATCAGGCTGGTAACTCAGAACCACCCAGGCCACCAAAAGCATGATTATTTTAAACATACAGCTAAAATGTTTGTGTTGCTTGGCAACAGTCCAGTCCCAGACAAGTTCCGGAATGAGTTGTGTTTATATCAGTTTATAGTTATATAGCACTGAATCCTAATAAAGCAGGTGTAGGCTGTACTGTCTCTGATATGGCTTAATGTCGTTCCTGTTTCTACATTCAGAATCAAACAAACAAAATGTCATGAAAACATGAGTCTGATTTTTTTCATTCAAATAATATTGATTATTTACTAACATAACCTCTAAGCTTATAGGTGGTACTGGATTATCATTGTAAGCACAATTACCTTTGTAGGCACTGTATGCCTCTTGTTGTAGATTCACAGCCTACCGGATCACATGAAGAAAGAAAAACGAAACAAACCGTCTCATTCAAATGACAACAACATGTCAGTGACAACAGAGCAAGGATTGTGAGCCAGAGCACATAGGCAGACACACAGGTCGCCAAGTGAGAAGCCAGATCTGAGAACAGGTGTACAGGAACTGTCCCAACATCAATCCTCAATCACTGCTGTCAGCATGTCACAGCCTGACAGCAGAAGGAATACACGGGTGTGAGTATGTGCTTGTTCTCCTGGGAGGGGCAAGATAGCGCCGTCCTGAGGGCATGAAAGAGAATTCAGGTGAGGCGTTGCTGATGTGTGTGTGTGTGTGTGTGTGTGTGTGTGTGTGCGTGCGTGTGTACTGGTGTGTGTGTGTGTGTGTGTGTGTGTGTGTGTGTGCCCCGGTTAAACAGTGCAGCGCAGCTTTGAGGACGTCAGCATGTCGTCTTACACAACCTGTGTCTGCGTCATGATGTGACTCTGAGCTGTCACAAGAACACAACAGGCCTGAAGATACAGACAGGCAGGAAGCACACACACACACACACACACACACACACACACACACAGACACACCTGTGGACACATCAGCTGTTTACATGCACACACACATACACTTACACACCTGTGAACGCATTATGAAGTTCCATACGTTTCAATAAACGTGCGCAGCTATCAACTGAACGTGTCACAAGCGCGTGCTTTGACGCCTGTGCAGCAAAGCAACGCCGGACGTGTCATGTAGTTTCCCCATTGACTTAACACGGTCACGCGTTCACGTGCACGTTTACGTGTGATGACTGCTGCACGCGCGTGATCACACGACGCGGAGTACGCGTAACATTTATGCGTTTTTTGCGAACGCACGCATAAACACACGCATAACGATAATAAAATATTTTTGTCACGCGCTCACACGCATGCAAACTATGATGTGCGCAGACTACATCACGCGTAACAAGAACATGCGTACTGCACTTACAGCGTGTGCACGCACGTCTGTCCCTGTTGGAGGAATTTTGTTAAGCGTCCACACACACGCGCGTTCGCATTTTTGATACTACGCAACCGGAAGGTGACCTGCATCGCGCACACCAGTCCGCGTACATGAAAGCCTCACGTAGTTTTCCTCTATTTAATTCTATTTCTGTGTTCCATTTTCATCCAGTAGATGGTGCTGTCGAGCCAACAATACACTCTATACCAGGGCTATTCAATTACAAATTCAGTCGGGCTAGATTTTCAAACCAAATAATTTAGCCGGGCCGCACACATTTTTTTGCCGGTCAGCAATGGTAGGTAATGACAAATTATCAACACAAATAAATGTATTGAAACACAAGTCATATTTATTTGATGTTTCCCTATAAAATTTGACACAGGCACATCAAAAAGTGCATAAAACATTTTTATAACTGAACAGAATCTGAGGTAGCTGCGATATTTTGAAATGAAAAACTAAACATAACTTGTTCAAAGTGCATGAAAACAAAATAGTGCAACAATATATAGCATCTTTCTTTTTTTTTTACATTAAAATAAATATTTTGTTCATGCCTGACCTATTGCACAACTCAAAGTAAGCACAAAATAGTGCACAGTATTTACTTTATCTTATATTAAGATAAATATTTTGCTCATCTAGGAACACCAAGTACATGAAAATAATAGTGCACAGCATTTGTTTCTTTCTTACATTAAAATAAATATATTGCAGCACACCTCAAAAACATAAAAGTAAAGTAGTTCACAGTATTTCAAAAAATGTTTTTCTCTGTAATATTAAAAAATACGTCATAACTGAGTTACGGCACAACTCCAATTGCACAAAAAAGTGTGAACGTTTTAGCAGATAACCTTTCCCCCTTTAAATGAAACTAAATATTTTGGTCATTTAACAAAAGCATTTAACAGAATAAAATAGGAACTTTCAAAGGTATCAGTGAAAAAACCCCACAACGACGGTAGCTAAAACACACGAACATACACATCCGGCGTTATTTAGGTTTGTCATCGGAGTTTATCAGTGGGAGAAGTGACATTTCTTGCTCTTCACGAGAGCAGCGAATCGTGGCTCATATGATGTCAGTGAAATACGAAGGCATTGGTGAAGAGTGCTGTCAGTCAGGGAGCAACGAGAAGAGCTTTTTATTGCGTTCATGTGTGAAAAGCTTGATTCACATGTGTATGTTGATCCGAACATACTGACTGCGGTCAAGCCAGATCTAACGTTTACGGTAATCGTAATGACACCGCTCTGAAGAGCTGCTGGTAGTGATTTGGGGCAGACTGCGGTCTCATGATCAGACCCATGAAACATACGATACTTTTACAGTAAGTATTCCCGGTAATAAACTGAAGGTATCACGAAGGTATCCTTCCGGATTTCAAAGTAAAGGATGAGAAAAAAACAAAAAAACATTGTTTCCATAAGTAGCTCAAGATACATATACTGCTGAACTTAGTTCTTCCTAGACTACTTGTATAACTACTATGAAGTACTTTTACTGAGTACTTTTCGAGTAATACTTTGTCAAAATCCTTAACAGAGAGCAAGAATAAGGATACTACACCCAACTTCGATGTCGAATAAAAAACCTTATTTTTCATAAGTAGTCCAAGATTAAACATTAAACACACTGTCATTCAAAGACTATGTCTGACTAAAATTGGTCTCATAACATAACAGACAAAAATAAAGTCAAATCTGCTTCACTTCTAAAGTCCTATGTGCAGACAAAGCACTCCCAGTTGCTTGCCCTGGCGTCTCTGAGTTGGTCCTTACTCATCCCCAGGCACTGCACGTGGAACCATCTATCACAGCTATCACACTGTATCTGTAAAATAAAACAAGTGATTATAAAATCTAATTGATCTTTTCATCGGAAATAATGGAGTAGATGTACAATAGAGAATCATTTCTCGTTATGGGCGAGGCAATCATTCTTTATAGTAATTTTCTCTTTAGATTTCTATATGGCGTATGATGTCCACTTTATTACATGTAGCAAATAATTAATAATAATAATAAAGTCTTTAGCATACTGGCCTCAAAGACTGGTGATGTATATCAAAATATACTAAGCCTCCGATCTTTGAGGTATATCTTTCTGTGAGGATCCTTCCTTTTAGAACTATCAATATTTTATGAAACAATGTTCCGCTTTACAATTTAAGTTAATCCTTGCCACACATTATATAATGCCTCATTTTTAAAACCAGGCCTTTTTTCAAATTTAAAAACTGTTCTAAGTATTTCTGGGACAAACTGTCCATTTTATCACTTCCATTGGAAGTCTAAGGTCACTATAATGTTTTTACTTTACTGGAACTAGTATTGATAAGTTATGCAGTGCATGTGACCTGCTTATCCCTGCTTCCCATATTTTGAGAGTGATCCACAGGATGGTGGTGTGACAAAGAGGAGGACAACTACTGAAAACACACACAAGCCTCTTTTTCAGTGATCCCTTCTCCATTATGAGAGGCGCTTCAAGGCATGCCATAAAAGTAAGTAAAACCTATTTCAGCTAAGAATAGCAGAATTTCATATGATGGACTGCTTTGGTATGTTGATTATACTAAAGCCACATATCCTGACTGTTTTGATTGTAAATCTGTAAATATAAGTGTCGGAGTCAGTTCCCACAAACTAGAGGAGCAATTTAGTGCCGTGAATTCTACCTTTAAATATTAATGTAATGTCCTTTAGATAATAATGTTATTTTTTCATTGACACTGTCAGGGAGTTATTAATGAAACTACATGTTAATTATTGAGGTTGTAGTTTGCAGTGTTGCTGGACAAAGTGTTTCTAATATTTTGTCCCCCCATTTGAATACATGAGAGGGACAGAATATTAGGAACACCTTTCAATATAATGCACTCCAGTACAACACCACCACCCACTGTGAGCTCGATAATAAACATTAAGTGTAAATCTTTCCTGTTGGACAGTGTTAACAAAAACTGAAAAATGATAAGCTTCCTAAGAGTTAAATTCATGGCAGAGCTGTTGTATTGGACTGTATTACATTGTACAGGTGTAATAAATGGCATTTCATATATATAATGTCCACACATGTTATACGTATGTGGTGTTGCTGATAGACCCAGTGATGCTACAGTTAATACAATCGATGTCATACCATACCATTTACTTACATTATAATAGTATGATAAAACCAAATTATAACTGCCTCGAGAAACACTCACCCAATCAGTAGTGGGAGGCCCAGATCCTGGAGGCTTTGAGGAGGAGCACATTGCACAGTTGTTCTCCATGTCAAACACTGCCAAGAAAATAATATTTAATTAACACATACTGTATATGTATACATTTTACAGTTTACTGGCAGCAGCAGTGCAGTCAAATACCATGTGGTTCAACTAGAAGTTACAGCTTGTGATCTCCGAATGGATCATAAATGGCATCATCAAAAGTTTAATGAGTTTTTAAGGATGGATCCATCGCGTGTTATGTGTTTTCTTGTTCACGTTTGCACAGTTCCAAAGGGTTAGGGTTAACCCATGTAGGGATAGGCATCTCAAGGTACAGCATTCAGATCAGTCGGTTGCTGCAGCAGGAAATAAGGAATAAGTTATTCTTTAACTGAAAACAAGTTTTATCTCCCAGACGTTTAATGATCTGGTTTGTGTTGTGTTGAAATATAAATTAATCTGTGGTGGTTATGGTTTCGTCTTAGATATGTATGGGAGCTTTGAATGGGGCTTCAAAGCAATTCAGGCAATTATGATGTATTTGATCTTATAACTTTAATACACATTCATCATTTCCATAACAACTCACTACCTTTATATAAAGAATAGTGAAAATATAAAGAATAGGGGGAAAAAAACAAACCTGAACCACTGAGTATTGAAAGTGCAAATGTCCTCCTCTCACAAGCCATCTCCTTTCTGGATGTCCCAAAGGACATGTCTGGTAAAGCAGGAAAGGCTTCCATCACTGCCCTTACCATCTGCACCAACACACAAAATGAAACATGTCATCTGTGATGCCTGTCATGAGGTAATTAACACAACTTGAAGCAACCAGCCCAATATATAAAATACAATTTAACTGCAAATTGATCATTCAGACACTAGTAACTGATCTTTTGTATAAATCAATAGTAAAAAGTGTTGTGTGTAACTTTAATTGAAATTCATTTCATATGTTTGTTTTAGAATTATATAGTCTGTATGCTTACACCACTACATCTTTTTTTGAACTGTGGGTGTAAGACAATGAAATAAAAAAAGTGAACAGTTAATCCTAGTCAGTACAATAAGTTTAACAATATGTTACCATGGTGACAATGACCCCACAGCTACTGCCATCATGTTGAACTGGATGGTGCATGGTTGCTCCTCTACATTTGACAGTCCCCCAATCCTCCTTGCCACAGCAGATCCTCCTCATTTTGAAGTATTCACTTGCTAAAACACAAATGATAATATAAATAATGATAATGATAATGATAATACAAATGATCAAATATTGTTGTAATAAAAACACATCAGCTGATCAGTACGGACACTGGAAGATAAAGTAGGTTACCTTGCCTACTGAGCTACTTAATTTCAAATTCAGTATCCAGATACTGAGGGCGTGACAGTGAGATAAGAAAAAATAACAGTTTAAATGTTTTGGGTTAGGTAACTTCTGCCCTTACACACTTGTACTTTTAACTCAAACAGAAAACATTAAATATAGTACTAAGACCTAGACCCCTCTAAATATAAAATGTTTATTCTAGTGTCTATACTGTGCTCTTTGAGACACATCTACAGAAGATTTTCAATGATAATTTATATCTAAGTTGATGACTAACCTGACTCTTTTTGCAGCATGTTCAGAGTCTGCTTCCTCTGATTCACCAAAAACACTGAGGCTATGGCAGGAAGTATGTACTGCAAAAGAATGTGATGTTATTTAAAAAACACATTAAACAGACCTACTTAAAATATCAGGATTTCTGAATCGAAAAATGTATTAACAATCACTAACCAGCAACTTCCAGTGGACTCTGCCAATATTTACAAGGAGAGTACAGCTTGGTAATTGCTGAAGTTGATCTGTAACAGCAATAAAAATAAGTTAAATAATGAAAGGGTAAGGGTTATTTCTTATCACTATGATACCTTATAATTTGTGTTTCATTTACTCATTAAGTCATAAAAGAAAACATATAAAACCCAAAGTATTGTAATACCAACTGTACACATACAAGTCAGCCACCTCAAACCCAAGAAATAATTTTGTCTCTAAAAGGCGTAGATACGTTACAGTCATGAAAATACACATTACCTTTGACAAGCCATGTCGTCTGAGCTCAGTTCGCTTCCCAAAAAGTATTACACCTGCTGTCATGATTGAGAATGTAAAGACTGTTTCCCTTGTTGAACTGGCTGGCAGAAAGATGGAAGAGGACCTTGATGACCTAAATCCAAGAATTGAGATATAGACAGAAAAAAGCACAACAAAGATAAAACACAAATAAAATATATTAAGCAGTAACACACTTAACTAAAATGTAAGGGTTTGAAAAAGTAGTTCATCATTTTACTAGTTTTTGATCGTTTTATTACATTTTGGATTACAATGTTATGTGTGTGATTTGTTTGTAGCGTGGATAATAATTTTAACTACAAAATACCTCGCCTGTTAGCCACTGGTGAGGTCTCAGTGATTGAGCTCACTGTGGCGGATCACAAGATTATTTCTTCTAATATGGGAGGGGAGCACAGCAACTATAACTTCTGCGTCCTCTCTTTTCCACAGTGATGTCAGCTGCAAACACAAAGGAACGACTTGTTAATTCATCAAATTATTATTATATATTACAAATTATACAAAACTCTATATAATATTTGACAATGCCCTCGAATTACAGTTAAAAATAATGAAAGTTTTAACTGTAAATAAATTCAAAAGTAATTTGGAATACATTACACAAACACATATATATATTTATATATATATATTATGGCATGCCATTCAGGAAATTCATCGTTGAATATATTGAATGAAACTTTGAATTTATTGAATGAAATTCAAAACCTAGTTGTATCCTTTTCATCAAAGTGATAGCCTTCTGAATTTGCTGGTTTTACAAAATGGCATCAGTTGAAATATTCTAATACTTTCTTGAACTGGAAAACTTTTTTGCTACAGGTTGTACTCCAAATGTCACTAACAGTTTGGAGACTATATCACGTCACCTTGAGGATCATAATTCCATTATTGCGACATTCATAGTGCTTATGAGTAATAATGTTCAACAAAACATTGCCGAAAGAACATTATGCGTCATAACTTCTTCGTCAGGAGAACGGTATTGGGCACGGGTACTATCGGGAGGATTTTGGCCCGTACAAGCACTTGCCAATGAGTTAATAATGTCCTCATTGCTCAGTATTGCTGCAACAAGGTTCCGAGCTGACTGGCTCATTCTCACTTCTTGCAGCAGCAAAATACAAGATGGCAGCAGTGCCTTGATGACGTCAGTCAAGTTTCATTCAATATATTCAAAGATTAATTTCCTGAACGGCATGCCATAATATATATATATATATATATAATATTTATAAAAGCATTCATACTTGTGTATTTGTATCACTGAAGGTATATGTATGAATAAAATGACCAATTGTTCATTGACTAATGACATCTGCAAGTCATTATATAAATGCAATTTAAAAGTAATTTTATCAATTATGAGGATGATTCCTACCCGCTCCTCTTCAGATTGAGGTTTTGCCTGTAAGACCACGTGGCAGCCCTTTGAAGTGGGTGGTACAAGTATCTCTGTACAGGCTCTCTCCATTTCCTTGACCGATGGTTCATCATTGTTCACAAGGTGAACAGTGAGGTGCGGATAATCCAGCGTTGAGTTGTCATGAAACTCTTTTAGAGTGGACACTCTAATGTCCGCACACATTGGCAAGGGGAAGTTGAATATGCCAGAGCTAATAGCTGGAATGGCAACAGACTGCAAACGATGTTCCCTCACTTTGTGTAGGATGCTCAGTACTGTACGTTTCAGAGTCTTCTTGGTCTTAGACAGCACTGCCCGTGATGGTTTTTTTGGGACACGAGGGCCAACTGCATGAATGACCAATTTGCATGGTAGATCACCAGCACTGGTTACTATTGCTTCTCCAGTGTTTAATTTTCCATGCTTGGGAATATGGAGGTCACTCTCTGCTTGGATCACTGGTCCTCCAGCTATGCACGGAGCTAGTGCAAGACCGCCGCCGTGCTGCAGGTTTTCATTGGCAGCGTTGACAACACCATCAACAACAAATGTTGCTAGATCTACGTGGACAGAGATGGGTTGAGAGTCTTCAAAACCTGATAATCACAATTGTACACGACATCAACATTTTATATTTTCAGTGAAACAAATAGCAAGTGTCACTCTAAAGAAATGGTGATCCTTGAGATAATCTTTACTTTACCTTCTTTTCTTGATGTTTCTTCAAATCAAAATGCTTTGTGATTGGTGAAACATCTACACCTCTCCTCCTCTGTTTCCATGTTTCTACCTCGACCCTGTGAGTCTAGATTATAATGAACAGAGAGCAATAGGTATAGTTACTGTTAACTGTTAAAGATAATATTTGCAAGTGAATGTTTGCAGGAAATATATTTTTCCAACATTTTTTATTTAATTATGTATTAGTTGGCGTAGATTAGTAGATATGTGACAAGATGAGTCAATTCTGTGATGTATTGATAAATGGTATTTGATCAACAATGGTTTGTGGATGTTTGTATTAAGAGCTTCAGTGCTGAAGCCTGAGGTTAATTTTGTAGTCCTGGAAGGGATTATTGCCTGTAATAGGATGTAATGCGCAATGAGAAAAGAAAGAAAACTCAATAAAATAAATGCTTAAACATCAGCCCTTATTTTACATTTAAATGCTAATTTCAGCAACAATATTTTCCATGTGACAGAACTGATATAGCTTTAAGTCGAGGTTATTATTTTGATGACGTTATAATACTTAAAACAAGGACAGAAAAGACAAATACATTAGTATAAACTTTTCAGAAATATCATACCTTGTACTTTGTTCTCAGAGAGTCTTGGTATTCTCTCAAAAGTGCATCGTGCATGAGTTGGTATGTGTGCACAAAGTCGTCCAGTCGTGTGAGCCTCTTGTGCTGAAAGCGAATTTTTTTCAGATCCCACTGGCTCTTCTCCATGATCCCCTTGCGTTATCTCTAGTGTAATTCTGTTAAATAATAGCGTTGTTAGTAAGTTTTCAGTTTGGTGAATGTTATGTGCCTATAAGTGCATGGATAAAAGCCATGTCTTAAAGTTATGGTTTTCTTCTTTAGTTCTTTGTAAATTTTACCTGTGTTGATTTCTGGGCCACTCTTTTGAACCTCTTTGACACCTTTGCATAAAAAGGGACCTCTTCCATGACGTCCAAGGTTACCTGCCACAGAAGCACAAACCTTTAACAATAAGAAAACAAACTAAAAATAAATATAAACATGAAAAAAAGTTACTTAACTTACCCAGTAGTAGGCCTGACCACAGGGCAGCCTGAGGCAGAAAGTACTTCTGAAACTTCGGTATGAAGTTTGGGCAGAAGTACACATTTGGCTCTCCACCTGTCCAATGCCGCCTGCTGGATTACCCTCTTAAAGTGGTTGTCAAATGGTGTTGGGCCCAAATCATTCTGCAAGTGACACAATCACATTCATGTCATTTCTGTACATTTTGGTGTGCTTTGTGGTACTAAACCAGATGCTATTTACAAGATTATATTTCTGTGGTCCATGTAATTGTGTATTTCTTAATTCCATGGACTAAAGTGACAACAAATGAATATATCCTGACATCTCTCACAGAGGAATTAGCTTGCATCATTAAAGTCCATACAACATGTATTAAGGTATAAATAACACAAGGAAATTCCTCCAAGCATACTGAAAAACATAAACATACACAACCAAAACATTAAAACACTCAACAAAGAATAACTAAATATGTTATTTAAATATTCTCCAAAGAATTACCTACCACAAAGTCTTCCTGAGCAATGCTTGAGTCATCAATGGCTGGCTGTGCAGCTGCTGTCAGAAGCGTCCGGAGGTTTTGAAAATGTTTCTCAACATTTTCACCACTGCGTGGACTTGAGAACAGCACAGTAGCACTAAGTACTACTTCATCAAGCTGTTTCAGAGAAGTAGCCTGAGTCATCAGCCTGAAGACATGCATGCACAGAACACAGTGTTTTGCAGCACTATGAGGAAGAATCATACAGAATTAGTTATTTGTATGTCACTGCATTCTAATATACCTAATAATATTCAGTCATAGACATTACTCACCGTTTTTTGCAGAGGTCCTTGGCGTTTTTCATGACATGGCTGAGGCACCTGTGTAGGATAGGAAGTGCAAGTGCATGCTCCTTTCCTTGTCCTGTCACAATGTCATAGTATCGTGATAATAGTTCATTTAGACTTAGGCCACATAGGTTCTGAGCAATTGACTGCATCAGAACTATGGAGCCATCACAAATGAACATGACTGGTCTTCTGCGAATTTTGGGCCCATGTACTTTGACACAGTCTGTGATGAAGGAGCCAAGAAAGTATGATACAGATGCTGTGGTGTGGTCACAGGTAACATACGTGGCAACAGGGACAGGGGAGCATCCTTTGACTGGATTTCTCACTACCAGTCCGTAGATATAAAAAGGTGTGCTCTCCCCTTTTGCCTTTTTAACAATGCTACCAGTGGTATCTAGGTAGACAATGTCCTCCTTTGACCTTTGGTGGAATAGCTGAATCGTTTTCTTCGACCACAGCACGACACCTTTAGGCTGCAGGATGAGCTTCTGAATCAACTGGTCATCAGTGCCTTTCTTATCGTCAGACATCAGTTGCAGACTGATCATCTCATTGTCGTGCTGCCTTTGTTTTTTCCTTTCGCTCCACGATAATGTTTTCAATACTCCAGTAGCTGGCACCTCATCTCTACAACCAGATTGCACAACCGTCTCGTCCAGTTTATTCAAACTCTGCAAATAAACACTTCTTGGGAGTTTTAAGGTCAAAGTGTCGGCAATCAGCTGTCTTCCTTCGCCTTTTATTGGCCTCCTTCTCAACTGTTGTCTGCTGTGTCGCACATCGCCCCCCTGGAAGTGAACAACAGCCTTGAGGGATGACTTGTTTTCAACTTTTACGTTTACTTGAACACAGCAGTCTGGGTGTAAACTTCTGATCCCTTTTGTAATTACATTTGTCCAATGCAGACTTTTAAACTGGTGGTTCTGTTGGGTCTTCCAAAGTTTTGCCCATTCCTTGTGTGGAATGAAGAAAAAACAAGGTTGCTCAGGCAATTTGTGGGTGAAGTATTTTTCGTCCGACTCTTCATCTTCTGTAGAAGAACCGGTTGAGGCACTGCAGGTCTTCTGCCAACACAAGTTGAAATTAAAGGTAGATTAGACCTGGAAGGCATAACACTCTACGTATAAAATATGCATTCATGCCACTCACTTCAAATTGTTTTACAAAAAGAAAGGTTGTTTAGAACACAAATATATACCCAACAAAACTAATTACTGCATCGCTGGTATCCATTTGACAAATCCCTAGTTTAGCTGCATATTGCAAATTTCATTATATAATGTGAGTAACAAGTAGAAATTGACTTTTTTCTGTAATAGGACATCAATCAATCCATCAAATCAAATTTTATTTGTATAGCGCCAAATCATAACCAGAGTTATCTCGAGACACTTTACAGAAAGAGCAGGTCTAGACCGACTCTTTGTTATGTTATTTAAAGAGAGGCCCAACATGAATCACCATGAGTAGCACTTAGCAATATTCGGCACATTGGCAGAACAACTTCCTTTGAACAGGCAGAAACCTCGAGCAGAACCAGACTCATGTTGAACAGCCATCTGCCTCAACTGGATGGGCCGAGAATGGGATAGAAGGAGATGCAGGATAGAGACAGGCAAAGAGAGCAACAACAACATATGTTCTTGTTACAACAACAACAACAGGTAATACATACTTATGGTTACAATGCCAATAATAGTGGTACACTAGTGTGAAGATTAGCAAAAAATAAATTAGCGAGAGAAGCAGAGTAATGATAAAGGCTGAGGTAATCGTAATTGTAACAGTTGAAGTCAACAGGTCTACTATTAGCATTAGCAGCAACAATAATGATACTATGGGGAAGGCTGATGTTAGTAGTTGTTGCAGTCGAGCAGGTCCACAGCAGCAGGTGGTCTGCAGCAACGATCCCCAGGAACCTACAGGACAAGGGAGCACGAGAACTCCCGGGAAGATATGTGGTTAGTAATGTTAATGGGACCAGAAGATACAGAGTTAATGAGCTGCATTAATATGACAGATAGAGAGAGAGAGAGAGGAAGAGAGAGATAGAGAGAGAGAGAGAGAGGGACAGAGAGGGAGAGAGAGTGGGAGAGAGAGTGGGAGAGAGGGAAAGAGACAGAGAGAGAGAGAGAGAGAGAGAGAGAGAGAGAGAGAGAGAGAGAGAGAGAGACAGAGAGGGAGAGAGACAGAGAGAGAGGGAGAGAGGGAGAGAGAGAGAGAGAGAGGAGCTTGGTGTGTCAGATCCCCTCGGCAGTCTAAACCTACAGCAGCGTAACTATGGGCTAGTCCCAGCCTGAGCCAGCCCTAACTATAAGCTTTGTCAAAGAGGAAAGTTTTAAGTCTACTCTTAAAAGAAGAGAGGGTGTCTGCCTCCCGGACCTTGACTGGTAGATTGTTCCAGAGGAGGGGGGCCTGGTAATTGAAGGCTCTACCTCCAACACTACTCTTAGAGACTTTAGGTACCACCAGCAGGCCTGCATCCTGGGAGCGCAATGTTCTAGAGGGGTAATATGGCACTATGAGCTCTTTGAGATATGATGGTGCCTGACCATTAAGAGCTTTGTAAGTAAGAAGAAGGATTTTAAATTCTATTCTAGATTTTACAGGAAGCCAGTGCAGAGAGGCTAATACAGGAGAGATGTGATCTCTCTTCCTAGTTCTTGTCAGCACACGTGCTGCAGCATTTTGTACCAGCTGAGTTTTTAGTGACTTATAAGGGCAGCCTGATAGTAACGAGTTACAATAATCCAGCCTGGAAGTAACGAATGCATCCCTCATAAATTGATAATGTCATAAAGGACTTCAGAGTACACTCAAACAGGGTCACAGAGCCTGGTGAGTCCGACTCTGTCCCATGTTCTGATGTATGGCTTTACACAAAAACCCACACCCCACAAGCAACACAGGTTAAAATTCATACAAATGCTAAGGTCTTAGAATGTGCATTTAATCATTCCTTCATAATATTATAATCATATGTTTATTACATTTATAGATGAAATACAAAAAGATACCACAGAAGTATAATCCAAAAGCAAGAAAATTCTACATTGTGGAACATCAATGGAAAAAATATCTCTCATGATTACCTGCTGATGTTGAAAGTAGGCATTTTTGATTCTCGTCCTATTACTTAGGACATTGGGGATTCCTAAGTCCTTGCAGACAACGCACCAGAAACTTCCCTCTGGATAAGCACTTTCTGTTAGGGTTGGTGTTGAGTGTTAGGACCCCAGTAGCTGGAGACCAACAAGGATAGCAGTTCAAAAAAGGTGTTTATTCTTGTGCAGGCAAAAGATTATTCAACAAAAGTAAAAAGTCCAAAAAAGGGCAAAACAAAAATGAGCCAGGTGGTGGTGGCTGGAGGCTGGCTGACCACTGAAGGCAGAGAAGAAAAAGGGCAGGTGATCTGAAGTTTGGCGTGGCAGCAGGGCACACACACTGAAAAAACACAAAAGGAAAAAACTGTTAGCAACAGCAATAGTTAGGCAGCAGGAAGAAAACACTTCTGGCAAACTGGCAAAAACACTGAAAAACTCTATAGTCAAAAATACATGCGTCAGCACTACCGAACGGGACGGAATTATCTGGCAGAGTGGTGGAGTCTTGATCAGTCTTTTATGGAGTAGGTGATTGCTGGATGATTGAGAACAGGTGTGCCTCTGCTGCAGCTCCAGAGGAGAGTGAATCAGCCACGCCTCCTGCCACACACACTGGGGGAAAAGGTAACAAAAAGAGGAGGGGGAAGAGGAGAGAAAAACAGAGCCACAAGAAAAAACAGAAACACAAGAAAACTTCAGACCCTGACACTTTCTGTGTTGGGTGCGACATCTGTCTTGCCCTGAAGCCTCTTGATGCATGACAGAATTTCTGTTGCACTTATTAACAATTGTCTGGACTATTCAAGCAAGGGAAGAAAATGCAAATGTTATGTTTTTATTTTTATTTGTTTAAGCAATCAATACATTTGCAAATAACATTAACACTTACCCTCCCAAATGTTGAGAAAGAAAACAATCTGTAAAGAAAGTTATGAATAGAAGTTACAGAAATGATACATAACATGATGTAAAAAATGAAGAGTACTGTTGAAAAGTGAGAGAAAAGCTAATTAGTTAATGAATGCTGTGGTATTAGCAATATAGGTCTACACTGAATCCATGCTATAGCAAAATAACCATAAATTATTAAGTTATTACAGGCTAATGCTTATGAGTTAATGAGTTGTGAGTTAATCGGTGCTGACGCTCACGCTATAATCTGGAGTCGCCCTACATGTTAATGATTAATGGCTGCAATCTTCAGGACTCCTAATAGAACTGTGTCCACAGGTCAGCGGTCCATGTGCAAATACCACACAGAGCCCATGAATTTGGATATTTCACCAGATCCTAACCCAAACAATGCTTACACGTTTCTCAAACCATTTAGATTAATATCTTTAACTGTTTGTGGTTGATGTAGCCAGCCGCCATGAAGCAGGAGCCGAAGGATGCGCCTTAACTTAGCACCTACCTAGCACTAGCCTTTGAACATGTAGGGCCTATTTAAAAAACATATAGTATACTGGGCCATTTATTTTCTATGTATACAGACAATTTAAATGTATAGAAGTTATAGCATATAACATCACCAATGATAGGAAAGCCTAGGCATATCAATAACATTCACTAAAATTTTCCCTAACTTTGGAAGTAAAAAGTAGGTATACCTACCCTTGACGATGGGTCATCGAGAATTCTTAATTGAACAATAAATATGACCTTTAAAAATGCAAACTAATGAACGCAAACATCCCTTGTCGTCCAAGCTCAAGTGCGCTCGATCAGAACCTCGAAATGTCTGCCCAAGGGGTGAAGAGGCGGGTTCATTGACATACACTTGATGATTGATCGTGACAAGTAGGGCTGCCAAGATTAGTCGACTAGTCACGATATCGTCGACGACTAATTTAATAATCGACGTCATCGTTTTTTTAAGCTTTGTTTTTCTCTCAAAACTGCCGCTGTACCTTCTGCTGCTTTGTCTGCCTTTCTGTCCTTGACACACATGCGCAGTAGTGGTAATCGGGGTCAGTTGTGATGTCACCGGAAAAGTTATGGCCAAACAGTATCATGGCTAACTATGATATGGCTAGCTATCTGCAAGACAGAACTTTTCATGGCAGCACGACGGTGATGCACGAGCATCTGAAAAGGAAGCACGTTGTGGCAGATTCAAATTCTGACGAAGAGGGACAGTCGTCTCGGTAAGTTATTTGCTAGTTAGCTGCTAACATTAACGTCAACGTTAGTGAGCTACTTACTTATAGCTGTAAACGTTAACATTAGCTTATGGCTAACTTTGACGATTTCATTAGCCTTAACACACATAGGTTATGTGTTTGATGTAACGTTATAACAGCGATGTCATGTTTGAATAGGAAATGCGGTAACGCTAATGTCTTATAACGCTACGTTACAGTGCTAAAAGAATACGTTCCTCTTCAATGGACGACTTTGTTACCAAGCCAACAACATGCACACCTCGGCAAGCAAATGTCCTGACTGAAGCAATCTTGAACACGTTGGTGACGGACATGAGACCCCTGTCCATGGTTGGCGATCAAGGTTTCAAAGAGATGATCAAGCAGTTCAACCCAGAATACCATGATAACTACCTACCAGGCTGATCCCACTTCACCACACTGATGGAAGAAATATGATACATCTTTGATAAGGTCAGTCTCTCTCTGTCTCCCTCTCTGTCTCTGCATTATTGGCATGAATGTATGAAAACAATACTGCTAAAGCAAAAACATAGTTTAAATTATTAATTAAATTATAATATAATAAACAATAACAATATTCAAAGACGACAAAAGATCATAGATCTCTCTCTCTCCAGACACAAACACAAAATAGCAAACAAACAGTGGGAATAAAGAATAGTCCCTTGTACCAGAAATTGTAAGTTCAAGCCTCAACTGATGTAAAAGTTTTCATTAGAGTGCCACCTTTTTTCATCTTCATACATTCTGCTTGTTGCTCAGAATTGCCTAATTTTGCCTAAAATTGCCCAACCCCGACCATTTCTGCGCAGCAGCTATAATTACATTTAAATCTTGATGCATAAACTGACAAATATTGTTAATAATGAAAAATAAATATATAATTTTCTTCCTAATGCTTACTATTGTTCCAAATCATATCTTATCTTTAAGGTAAAGCAGACCCTCGGAGCTGTCAAAGGTTTCCTCACCCTGACTGCTGATGTGTGGACCAGTCGTGCAACAGAGGCGTACCTTGGTGTGTCTTGCCATTTCCTGAGTGAAGACTGGAAGATGAAGAGCTTCAACCTTGCCACCATGCCTCTTGAGGAGAGGCATACTGGTGGAAATATAATGACATGGATGGACGAGGTGTTGGCAAAGTTTGACATCTTGCCTGCCAAAATAAAAGCAGTAGTTCATGACAGTGGGTCCAATATGGTGGCAGCAATGCTAGGCAGCTAGTGGAGTACTTCAAGAGAAGCGAGCTGGCTAATACAAAGCTGAAGATGAAACAGGAGCAAATGAATGTGAAGAAAAATACACTGATCCAAGATGTCAGTACAAGATGGAATAGTGCATTCCACATGATAGAGAGACTCCTGGAACAGCGCTGGCCTCTCACTGCCACTCTTTCAGATCCTGAGGTAACTCCAAGGGGGAAGCACTACTTCGACTTGAAGCCAGAGCAGTGGGCGCTGCTTGAACTTAAGCAAGGGTTGGCGCCTTTTGAGACTGCTACTGTTTACCTTAGTGGGCAGCAGTACACAACCACTTCAGCGCTTCCACAGGTAGTCAAAGGGCTGACACGGTCTGTACACCAAAGCCAATTGGAGACAAGCTCAGGAAAATCATTCATTGCCATTGAAAAGGGGATAACACAGAGATGGGGAAGTTTTTCAGCAGAGAAGGAAAACCCAGTTATTCTTGCAGCTGCCTTGGACCCCGGATACAGAAAGCTGAAGTTTTTGGCTCCTGAAGATGGCATCAGAGTGCAGGGGACTGTTGAAGTGCTTGCTGTCAAAGAAGTAAAGGACGCTGGGACACATGAGCGTGCACAACTGCAGAGCGCCAATGATTCAGTTAGAGTTGAAACGACTGCTCTGGACACTCTCCTTCAGTCTGACACAGACAGTCTAAGTGAAAACGAGGAAGAAGCGTCCCAGGAGGACCAAAAGGTCCAAGTTGTGAGAAGTGAAGTTCAGCTGTACTTTGGAGAGGCCCGAGTCTCTAAAAAGGATGATCCTCTCAAATGGTGGAGCGAAAATGAGGGCCGTTTCCCCACGCTATCAAAGGTAGCAAAATCTTTTCTGTGCATCCCTGCAACCTCCACCCCATCGGAGCGGATCCGCAGCAGGGAACATCTGCTCTCAAAAGAGAGCAAGCCTTTCTCCAGAACATGTAGAAATGCTAACTTTCCTGGCTATGAACAAGAGCCTTGTGTAGATTGGGATCATTAGAGTCAGAGTGTGGTAAAGTTGAATACAGTTGTAAGCACTGAGCACAAAATGCACTTTTTTGTTAAATTTGAGTGAGACCAACACTTATTGTCCACTTATTTTTTGTGGACGATTTCTTTTTAGTTTCAGGTGCCTACCTCATTTGATTTTGTAGCAGTATTTAATACTTGTACAGAAATGTACAGACAAGTGAAGCAAAGCAAAAACCTATACAAGGATTTATTTTTGTTTTCTTTAGCCCCGTGCCTTGTTTTCCTCATTTTACTTAGCTGTTTGCACTCTCTTCTACATTTTAAAAAATGTTTGATACCTGAGAAGAGTGAAATATGTTTACAAGTATTTATTTTTGTTGATATTTTGTATTCATACTAGCACATAGTATTTATAGTGCAACTATGCATAGTGCATAGTTTTTGGTTCCATTTTAAAATGCACTTAACATTTACAGCTAAATATGTTAAAGGCCAGAGTATTGCCTTCATTTTAATTTGCACTATCATATATAAAGATGTCAGAAATGCTGGTACAAGCTGCAAAGTCAATTAAAAGTTGAATGTACTATCATCTTAATTGTCTTCATTTTCAGTTTGCACATACCTTAAACACTTCGAGCTGGAAGCTAATCATGGTTATATAAGAGCAGCTGCATGCTGGTGCGATAAGCTGCAATTTACGTATGATCCGATTAGTCGACTAATCGCACAGACCACATTCTCTCGGCCTTCACAGTGACACTAAACACGTTTGTTGTGTTTTTTTTAATATAAACAACAGATATACTATTGTTACTTTATACCATAAGGGGGCACTGTTGTATGAGGCAGGTCGTAGTTAACACGCTGTACGTAGAGAGGTCAGAGTGCAACAAGATGGCGACTACTATGTAGCGCTACGACGCTGCGACTGTGAACCATATACATATATATGTAGATATGTCTATGATGAGAGCTATGTTACAATATAAGTTGTTGTAGTAAACAGCACTTGTTCATGATTCCAGCGTCCCATCATTGTTGAGTTAACACAACGTTCACTTCATTCAATGATTCGTGCCAGTGCGCCAGTGCATCTCGCACGCGCTACTTACTATCTCGCAAGTGCGACTTACTATTTCGCAAACTGTCTTAATTTATCTGCTTTACCTGCTTTATACAGGTCGGTTACATTATATTGACGGATATTATTAGCACGAGTGTCAGTGTGAAGTTTGTAATTTGGTTTAATGAGTTATTTAAGTTTAAAAAACATCAATATGTGGAAAGTTTTCCCAGCATTTTGTGCCGGGCGCGACTGCAGTTGCACTAGTTAAAGTGGGAATAAGTGACATTAAAAACCCTGTACAAGATTTATTTCCAGCTAGTCATGAATTATGTGTGTTTACTATAAATATGTACATTTGTTAAAATTTAAATATTTAAGGATACTAATTTAAATGATCTCAAGTAAGTTTAAAAATGTAACATAAGCTATTTGTTTGGATACATATTTCAGTGCTCTTTTACAGAAGCAAGGTATGTAGTCTAGGAAGTACTTAGTTCAGAAGTATATGAATCTTGGACTACTTCTGGAAAATAAGTTTTTTATTCAACATCAAAGTTGGGCAAAATATCCTTATTCTTGTTCTCTGTTAACACTAGAAGGGCCGTAAGCGGTCATTTTGACCGCTAGATTTCAAACTCTATAATCTCTCATGTAAATACCCAATTGAGTGATGAATGCATTCATTGTGTCATGATATTTTTTAAAAATAGAAATAACACCAAAATGTACATTTTAACAAGTTTAATTATACATTTATCAATATTCATATCATCGCACATAGTAAACCGTAATTATTGCGTATATTTACACAAGATTTTAATAGAGAAACAACAAAATTTACAGTTAAAAGTATCTTATTTGATTATGAAACATTTTATTATATATATATATAACATATTTATTTATTAACTTCACTTAATAATATATAATAAAAGAATATATAATAATGGAAATAGCTGGAACCAAGCTGATCTAAAACAAAAACAAAAAAAGAGCCAAGAAAGAAGTTTAGGCAATAGAACATTAAAACAACATACAATTATATAGCCTAATACAAATTTTATAAACTAATTACATTAAGTACTGATTGGTAATTTTAGGGCCAATACCGTTGCGATCAGTGGTCACAGTCTACGCAGATGACCTCCGCTCTCCTCGCACAATTGCCACACACGGGCTTGTGGCATTTTCTGCAAGTGTCGGAGGTTTTGTTCTGTTTGCAGCTCTTTCGGGCCTGGCACTGCCTCCGTTTCTGTGTCTGCTGCTGCTGCTGCTGCGGCTGCTTCCGCTGCTGCCCACCTTGTGCCGACTGCCACGCTGCCCCTTTCCCCTCCATGAATTCTGCCCTCAGCTCCTCTGCCAGTTGCTGCAGGAATTTCCTCCGGGCTATCCTGCTGCTGGTGCACTCCTTGAACAAGATGTGGGCATTGATCCCAGCCAGGTCGAGGATGTTATAAAAGACCGCCACTGGCCATCTTTGCGTACCGCCTTTGATGGAGTACGCCCTCGCCATCTGGTTCAGGATGTCCCAGCCGTACTTGGTGTCGTTGTAGTACATCACAGACTCTGGCTTTGCCTTCGCCCCACTAAAGGTGCCCACACCTGTGTGCACTGTGCTCAGGATGCAGACATTCTTCCTCGGCTTTCCCTGGTACACAGTCAGAGTCGCATCCCCACACTTCAGCACCTTCGTGTTGAACAGCTCCGCTGGCTGTTTCACGGATGGGGGCAACTCCCGTTTTTGTTTGCCCATGGTGCCAACCAGGCTGGTCGTCTTTGCCTGTAAGGCGGTGGCCAGTTTTAGGGACGTGAAGAAATTGTCTGTGGTGATGTTTCTTCCCTTCCCCAGGAATGGCTCAGCCAGTCTCAGCACCACATTCTCTCCCATGAGCTGACCTGCGCTCCGCATCTCCTCCTTCCCCAGACACAGAGACCCGTTCACCATATATTTGGAGTCGACATCTGCAGCCACCCAAAATTTGATGCCAAATTTATCGGGCTTATTCCCCATATATTGGGTGAACTTGCAGCTGGCCTTTGTGGGGAACAGATGCTCATCGAACGTGATTTTGGCGCCTGGCTTGTAGCAGGCTACACTGTTGTGGATGAACTGGTCCCAAGTGGCCCGCACCAGGGCAAACTTGTCATCCTGCAGACGCACACGTCGGGTCTCCTTCCTGTCAAAATGCAGGAACCTCATTATGTCCCTGAAGCGATTTCTCGCCATCGTTTGTCTGAAAAATGGGAAGCCCCATTCCTCAGACCACAGACTGTCGAGTTCAATGTTTTTGGCGCACTGAGCGCCACGGACATACAACAGCGCTATGAACGCTTTGAGTTCAGCCACTGTCAGGTCCCACGAGCTGTCGCCGTGGTCCCGATGAGCCTCAGCCACAGTGCAGTCCCTGATGTGCTTCAGCATGCCATCATCAAACACTCACAGAAAGGCAGTGAGCGCATCCTCGACGTTGCGCTTTGTGTGCGCTGTGGGGCCAGCAGCTTCCGTCAGGACATTTTGGCTCTGCCTTCTCCCTGGACGTCCATCTGGCTGAAGGACCATCCACACCATCCCATCCTTCCCGTTTTCCACAGCCGCTTCCGGCTGAGATGACACTAATGGCGGGCTAAGCACTCCAGTGGGCTCAAGAGCTGGTTCGGGGAGGCCTAGAACAACAATAATAGCCTAATAATAATAATTATAAAGATATGAGCAGCAGAATAGGTGAATAGCCGTGGCTATAACTTAGCGCAGGGCAGCGCAAGGCAGCGGAGCTCACCTTGAGCGTTGTACGCCGTAGCCGCTGGGGAAAGCCGTCTCTTTTTCCTCGGTACAGACTCCAAGTCACTCGCTGAGGAGGTGAACTCGTGTACCCAGGAAAGATCGCTTTGCTCTGATGGATCCCCTCCATCAGAATCACTACTGTCCAAGTTGTGAAACATCTTCAGGTCTAAGGCAGTATTCAAATTCCTCCTCATCCTTTCCTTTTTGGACATGTTGTCAAGGCTCAACTCCATCGCAGACATATCAATAACAACTAATCAATAATCACAGTAACCCTATATAATAATTAACTTACAAGTTAATTCGCAAAGAAGCACAGCTGGAGACCGCAAGCAAAGTCAATATGACCACTTATGGCCGAAATAGTTAAATATTTTCTTTGTCTATTGTGTATTTTATATAAAAGCTATTTTAAATTAAAATACAAACACTTTTAGGAAAAGTCAGGTAACCACAGTATTGCATTTTTTCATTCAACAAAGTTATTGCACATATAAATTTGAAAACGGTCAACATGATTGTCTTGGCCGTTCTAGTGGTAAGGATTTTGACACAGGATTACTCGAAAAGTACTCAGTAAAAGTACTTCATATTATGCATGCAAGTAGTCTAGGAAGTAATAAGTTCAGAAGTGTATGAATCTTGGACTAATTAATGAAAATAAGGTTTTTATTCCACATCAAAGTTGGGCGAAGTCGCAGTCTGCCCCAAATTCACTACCAGCAGCTCTTCAGAGCGGTTTCATTAAGATTACCGTAAATATTAGTGCCTTTATGCAGTGGAAAAAAAGGTGCGGCTGATTTGACCACGGCTGGCTTGCCCGCAGTACATACTGAGCGTGGCGATTGCTACTTTCTTGATGTTAGGGAACTGGTGTATATTGACATCAGTCCAAAACTTTGCTGCTCCGTCAGTGCGAAGCTCCTGAAAAAACCCATCACTCATTATCATTATTGTCCAGCAGTAAGATTGCCTTCCCTCGCATGTCAGATACTTGTGAAATAATTATAATGTATAACAATAAGGTGAAAGGGTTAGGGTCAGCCACCCCTGCCTCTACCACCTCAGCTGCCTCTACCACCACAGCCACCCCTGCCTCTACCACCTCGGCTGCCTCTACCACCATAGCCACCCCTGCCTCTGCCACCTCTGCCTCGGCTGCCACCCATTCCGCCACAAAGGCAGCCCCTACCTCCTCCACATCCTTCTCAGCTGCCACTGATAAATGTATGTTTTATGTAAGAAATTGAAGTTCACAGGACAATATATTTGGGAAGACATCTAATTACAGAAATGTTTAGCAGCTCAAATATCATACACAGATTACAAGTTAATCTGCCTCAGATGCAGTTGATTTGGGCAAATTCTTTAAAGCAAAAAATCACTCTGAGAATCACTCTGTGAAACTATACTTAAGTATACCCGATCAAATACAGAATAACCGTTATCATAATTACAAAAAAGCTCTGCTAGATGAGAAATGTATCTTGTATTTTACTGCCTGTGTTTTATGTATAATGAATTATTCCCAGTCATTATGATGATCAATCAAACTCTGCTCTGGAAATCGAATCTATTCAATATAGAATACTTATCGTTTTTTGCGGACGTTGCCAGGAAAGCTCCAAATAAGGAGTTGGAGAGTGAGGTAAAGTTCTTTTATTTTTAAGATTGAATATAGAGTAACTAAACCTTGGTCTTATTCCAGTATGTCATGTCATCACAGATTATCAATGCTTACTTGGAGCTGCTGGTAAGACAACATAATGCGCAATCACAAGATAAGGCATTTGCTGTCAACACATATGGGATAACAGACATATGGAACAACAGCGACAGACTGCGCAAAGTAGGTGTACTTTTTCCTTTTAATAAGTTGTAAGTGGTGTACAAATCTAATGAACAAATGTCAGTATTGTTGTAAGTCTGGCAGAAGTCTTTACAATATGTGTGAATGTATATAGCTTTTGAATCTTTGACTAGCTCCATAACTCACATACCACTTTGCCATGTAAACGTCTTCCCATATGTCCTTTCACTTTTCTGGTGTTGCTTTTATTCTTTCAAGACCATGTTACACATTATTTTAAATGGCCTGGTCACTCACTTTGTGGCTTATTTTTTATTTTAGCTGGATCCATCGATGTACAAATACATCATTGGGATTTTAAATGAGAGCGGGCACTGGATGTTGTTGGTGAGTTAAAAAAGCAGGATGGTTATTGTAACTTATCTATTTGGCATTTAATTGAAATAACTTGTATTAATTGAATTTATAAAGGAATATGACTTTGGGTAATGATTAATGAGAGTGACTTAGATTTACATGCAGGTGTTTTCCCTTATTGACCAAAAGGTCATGAAACCATCCCGAAAGACTTGCCTCTTCCTTGACCCTCTTGGGGAGAGTGGCAAGAAAATGAAGCACTGTCAAGGAGTGACGAGGTAAATTAACATGAATTTATAATTTTTTTTAAACATAAAGTAATACATATCTGTTCTTTAGAGCCTTCATGAGAAGTAGGGGACTCAATATCACAAGATGGTCCCTGCTCAACACTCCCTCACCCTAAACAACCAGACGCTACGTCATGTGGAGTGTTTGCACTAAAGGTCGGAACCTAATTTTCTTGGGGGTTAAAATATCACTGCAAAGTCGGTCATTTCTTATATTTTATCTGACAATTCAGACCTTGTCTGTCAAATGATTCAGTTTTACTAAACCTATAATTTTACAATGTTTTCAGTTCGCTGAGTGCATTCTCAAAGGGCAGAGCATCTCCTTCAGCACAACGGCCAGCGGCATTAATGGACTGAGGAAGCACATCGCATCAACTGTTCTGGAAAACAGTGGTATGTTAGTGATATTTGTGACATGCTGAGATATATGCATAGGATACTTATCGATTCCATAACTATAACCAATGACATTTTATCATGAGGTGTGGTCGTGCTTTGATTTTTTCAGATGACCTCAGTAATATCTGCAGAATATGTGGGGAGGAGGAGGATGACCAAGAAGATGCAGTTTCCTGGGTAAAGTCATTGTAGGATTTCAAGAAAAAAAACAAAACTGGTCACACATATCTACAGAGAAAATATATGAAAGGCTACCCTAAAAGTAACTTTGGTTATGATGATTATATAAAGTTTTATTCAACAGTAAGCTAGTAGGAGATTGTCTAATCTAACGCCGTCTTTTGGACAATTTGCAGATTTGCTGTGATGTGTGTCCCTGGTGGTACCATCAGGGATGTGCCAAATGGGTCTCAAGAAAAAAAAAAACTACACCTGCAACTAAAACAAAGTGTCCAGGCTGGACGGGCGCCTCATACTCGACTATGTTCCTGTGTTGTTGTGTTCTCAGATATGGACCATAAATAAACTTTATTGTTGTACTCTGTATGTTGTATGATTTAAGTACAGTATTTTTCCATTACTCTTCCATTCAGATATCTTTACACATCAATCAATCAATCACTCAATGGCTTTATTCATACCTTGAAGGATACAGAGCAGTACATGGTGACCAGCACCCTGTTACTCTTGATTGTGAGGGGTTACATTCTTTGTCTTTTCAGCATGAACAGTAGAGGAAACCAGGTGCATGTGCAGTCAATTTGGTCAATATCACTCCTTGCAATAAAGAGTTATAGGGTGCAGTCACAGGGCCTCTCCTGTCGACCAGATTGAATGTACATGCATCTGGCAAACACAGAGAATGTTATACAGAATGTAAAGGCAATCCATTACAGTTACAGTTCTATATATACTGCATTATTGTATTCATAATTATACTCTTAAAAGTACAAGTTATCCAAAAAGTTACTTAAGTAAATGTAATGAAGTAAATGTAACTCGTTATTACCCACCTCTGATAGCACTTACTGATTTCTCATTATGCGTTATATGATTGCTATCTAATATGACGTTAAAACTTTCTACATTCTTTTCTGCATTTATTTCCTAATCTTCATAAAATCATTGAAACTGACGTATTAAAATATAACTTTATTTATAGATCAAAGCGGTGTAAAATCCCATTGCAACAACGATAACAACAACAACAATAAAAGTGGCAAGGTAAAGCATCTACCCTCATCAATTGTTGACCCAAAGAGAAGTTGCTGCGACAGATTGACAGACAACTAGCCTACATTATGGAAACATCAGGTTACTTTTTTTATCTGCGCCATTCTTTTTCCGTAGCCTCTTCACTTGGGCTACAGGACATTTCTATTGCACAGTAAATAAAGACAGACATATATAGTCCAGAAGGTAGAGTTGGCTCACCGGCTAAGGCACTGGGATTACAGGCCGAACATTATGGGATCGAAACTCACCGTCCCTCGACTCCCGTTATCAAATCCTCACAAAAACCTTTATTTTCTAGGGAGAAATAATTTAAAAGAATGGCTTTATATTTAACCAATCATATTTTTGATCTGCCAAGGACATGTTCATGTTTCTGTGTTGCAAAATGTTAAATATATCATTCAAAGAAAACCTCACACGGAAGAAAGGTGACAACATTTGGGCGGTGAGTCTTCCGGTCTGCTCACCGGAATTATAAATTAAAATACATGAATAAAAACAAGAATAAAATCCTTTGCGGGCAATGCCCCCCCAAATAAGTTACTGTGCCCCCCTTTCCCCCGCCCTATCTATTTATTTAAGTCACTATACAGTGAGGATTAGATTACAGCATTGTAGATTCAGTACTTGGAGAAATGGATCATAGATTCAGCGAGCGCAACTCACAGCTGGCTGGTGCGCTTTCTGCGCTAAATCCAGAGAGCACCGCATTCCTTGACGTCAGTGCTGTGAAGCACATTATGGACCTGTCACGAGTGGATGTCATTGAGACAGAGTTTAAAGTTACTAAACAGTTTTTCAGCTCGCAAAAGCAATCAGAACCGACGGGGGTGGATTGGACTGTACAGTACATCCTCTCAAAGTACGGCACATATCTGATGGCGATGCCAAGTGTGCTGACTGCGTTCAAACTTGGCCTGACATTTGGTGGCTCCATGGCAATGTGCGAGGATTCATTCTCCACCCTGAGAAATGTGTTTTCGGACCACAGACGCGCATTGCTTCATAAAAGAAAGGACCAGTTGGTTCAGCTGGCCTTTGAGAGAGACTTGACCCGAAAACGCACAACCGAGTGGAAAGACACCGTTCTTCGAAGGTTTAGTGGCCACACTCGCCACATACAACTCTTCTAAAGGTAAGCCGTGCTTTTAATGTACCTTATTTTGCCCGCCGTGGCAGACTTGTTTATAACACTTAAAGCTGAATGGGTTTTTGTCCTGTCTGAATTTATGCTGCATCTGGCTGTGTGCTCTATTACAGTTGTTTCAGTGATACGCAATGGCTGCGTTCGTGCGTGAAAGAGAGAGAGGCTGTGTGTGTGTGTGTGTGTGTGTGTGTGTGTGTGTGAGAGAGTGAGAGAGAGAGGGCTGTAATTTTTTGACAACTCGAGTACACTATGCCGTGCCTATGTGAAAACTTGCTTTGGATGTTTTGGTATAAGACATGGATTAGCGTGTTTGATTGTTGACAGAAAACTGATATTATCACGTATTTACATCGTATATTGAGTTGTCGAGTGGCAGAAAGTGACCCCCCACATTCACTGAATGCCCCCGTTAGATGTGCTCTGACGCTGACTCTGATAAAATGTCATTAAATGTTGAGTCATAATTTCGTCACTATCACACCACCTGCTGAGACTGTGTTGGTCTGGACTTTATAGACACTCGTGTGGTCGCTATTCTGTCTGTCATGTGTTGTCTGTGAAAACAAAGACGAAGGAGACAAAGGAGAGTGACGTACTTCCTGTAACCAAAAAAAAACCCCATTGTTTTTTATTAATGAAATGTTTAAAAAATAAAAGGTGAATGAGTGGGAGGGGCAGTGGGGCGGAGGGCTTTCCTCCTGGGAGCGCATGATGTCACTCGGGATTCCCCGGTCGTCCAGTTTGTTTCGTTATTCCTCCCAACAATGACAGCTGATCAAAAAGCGGTTATGATGCGCAAACATGAGATATCAGTTATCAGTATCATAAGTTATATGATACATGGGAATTATAAATGAATCTATCCATTAAAATGAGCATGTCCCGTGAAAAAACACACAGATCATTCCTTAACGATCTCAAATCACTTGTTGTCACCAATACTGCACTTCGAAATCACTTCTGCCCACGGGACAGATACATACTCAAAAAGAATAAAAATCCGCTGGTCAAATATTGAGAAATGTAGCGGTTAAAATTTCCAATTGAAAATGAAGCAAAAATAAAAATAATACACACATAAAAAAACATGTCAACAGTGAGTTTGGATCCCATAATGTTTGGACTGTGACCCCAGCTCCTTACATAGTGAGCTAACTCTGCCTTCTGTGTTGATGGCACAATAAATATTTCAGTCAAATACTTTCTTCCACAGTACTAAAAAAAACTGTATCTAGGCTATTAACTCTGTGTCTGTGTTTTTCTAATTACATCTAATAATAATACTTAAAAACTATAATTATATGTCTGTATAGAGTGTATTATTGGCTCGACAGCACCATCTACTGGATGAAAATGGAACACAGAAATAGAATGAAATAGAGGAAAACTACGTGAGGCGTTCATGTACGCGGACTGGTGTGCGCAATGCAGATCAACTTCCGGTTGCGTAGTATCAAGAATGCGAACGCGCGTGTGTGTGGACGCTTAACAAAATTCCTCCAACAGGGACAGTCGGCGTGCACACGCTGTGAGTGCAGTACGCATGTTCTTGTAACAGCACACGTGCGCACGCACGCGTACCAAAATTTACTTTGTTTATCATGTGTGAACACACAGGTTGCTGCGCATGTGTCTGCTAACATTGATATGGATGGACCTTCATATACACACACGCGCACACACACACACGATGCAACATGATGCTACTGTTGATGCAACAGAATAAAGAAGTGAGAAGAGATAAAGGGAGACATGACAGTCCCTTCTTTGTCTTCTTCTTCTGTGGTGACATCATGTGACTGTCTGCTGTGTTCGTCTGCTCTGCTGTGTCTATCAGACTTCTGACAGCAGCTCTGATTGCATATGCATCTGTATAGTTGTAGTCACAGTACGATACGTGTGGTGTAAACATGGTGACTGGACAGACCTGATGAACGCAAACATGAAGCGAGGCTGAGCTGAGAACGTTGCCTGGCTGAGGCCGTAGTGTGTGACGTGTTTTTCTGCATCCCAATAAAACATGTTCAAAGCCTCCATTGTGGGCGAAGCAAGCGGTCAAAAGGCCGTCTGTGTCTGTCGTGGAGCGCACCAGTGATGGAGGAGGCGGTCAGACTGAAGGAGGAGGCCTTTGGGCCTGGTCAGACCAAAGGTCAGCAACAGACAGGTACGGGGGCGAGAGAGTATGACTTTTACCAACACGGCCACATCAAGTGCAGATTTGATGTGAAGTTTATGGTTAAAATGATGAAAAGGTGTTTTTTACATGGGAGAATAGTGAAGCTTCTACTCGAGTGAAGCGTCAGGCGAGGATTCAGGAACACCTCCACATGCTCACCATATGGATACTGTATGCTTTTTATAGTGAAGCAGCTCTTTCTCCCTCTCCGGTGGCTCTCTGTGGACACCCAGCCGTGTGCTTTTTTTTCCCTCTCTGGTCTGAAAGATATAATCTGCTCAGCGGACTGCAGAAACAGCGAAGTGGTGATGATTAGGAGCTGTTTTGCTTCTTTTCCGGTTCTGTGAGCAGAGGAAATGGGAGCGCTGCTGGCAGGAAGCCGTGCTGACTGAATGGGGTCATAATGAAGGGCTACAGGTAGCCGCCCATGGCGAGTCAGCTGAAAGACGTGGAACAGCCCTCTACACCCTGCAGGAGAGCAGAGGGCCTGTGCCTCCACGCTGAGTGCACATGAAAACCTGATCATGCTGCTTAATTTGCCTCATCAGATGTGATTATCACAGTCACATGGGGAGTAATGTGTGAACTCAGCCATTAGTGCTATTCTTAGCTTCCTCACCTCTGCAGCCGGATGGTTGAGGTCTCTAAGAGCTTGAATATAACATAGAAGCACAGGTGAGAATGTAACAAATGCATGTTTGCAGTATAATTACAACCAGCTGTGAGTCATTTCTGATGTGGCTTCATGAGGAAGTCAGCAAATTAAACCATGAATAATTCAAGGATTTTGTGAGATGGGACTAATCTGTCTTCCTCAGAACAAATGCTATAATATTCACCTTTTATAGACAGTGCATCACATCAGGGTTCAGATACATATCACCGTCATGTATGTTCGTTAAGTACAGAGCTGGAGACCAGAAATGGCTAGCATAGCTTAGCATCGAACATAGAACATAGATTGTCTTAAGAGGCTGACATTTTGATCCAAAAAATTCATTCACATTTTTCCTTCTAAATGCCACATAGATTCACAGTTATTAATCACAGTGTAGCTGCAGACGTTGAGCTGATGTGAGCAGTTGGTGAGAGCAAAGCAGAGAAGTAATAATAACTGCTGCTGTGGATTACAGGAGATGCAAGTGTGACTGCATCTCTGAGGATAGGTGTGCATACTGTGATGGATGGTGGATAGATGTGTGTGAATGCATGCAGAGATTCACTGTTGCTTTAAGCCTCTTCAATAATGCAAACTCCAAGCCAACACCTGAGATGAACCAGCACAGTTGTTCCACCAGCAGTGTCTTTGGAGCTGAAGTGGCCCACGACTACCACGTGTGTGGCAGCCTTTAACTGTCCACCTGGAGTATGTGAGGGGTTGGTTCTTCTCTAGATTGAGTCCTAACCTCAGGAGGATGACAGGCCCTGGTGTTCCTGACGTCCCCTGCCTCGGCAAAGGTTTGCAGAGATGGATGAGAGTGAAAGCAGAGGTGCCTGCAGGGGCTGTTACCCTGTGAGATGACAGGGCTGAGATCCAGACAGCAGAGAGGACGAAGACTTTACTGCCTCCTGTGGGTCATTCTCAACATTTTCACATGACAATTCACTGCTGGTACAGGCTCTCGTGATATACAGTGGATATAAAAAGTCTACACACCCCTGTTCAAATGCCAGGTTTTTGTCATGTAAAAAAATTACATCAAGATAAATAATTTCACAACATTTTCCACCTTTAATGTGACTTATAACCTGTACAACGCAATTGAAAAACAAACAGAAATCTTTCAGGGAGGTAAAGTAAAAATAAACAACTGAGATAATGTGGTTGCATAAGTGTGCACACCCTTTTATAACTGGGGATGTGGCTGAGTTCAGATTTAACCAATTACATTCAAACTCATGTTAAATTGGAGTCAGCACACACCTGTCACCAAATAAAGTGCCTCTGATCAACCCCAAATGAAGTTCAGCTGTTCTAGTAGGCTTTTCCTGACATTTTTGTTGCCACATCTTCCAGCACAAGCCATGGTCCGCAGAGAGCTTCCAAAGCATCAGAGGGATCTCATTATTCAAAGATATCAGTCAGGTGAAGGCTACAAAAGAATTTCCAAGGAATTAAATATACCATGGAACACAGTGAAGACCGTCATCATCAAGTGGAGAAAATATGGCACAACAGTGACATTACCAAGAACAGGACGTCCTTCCAAAATTGATGATAAAACGAGAAGAAAACTGGTCAGGGAGGCTGCCAAGAGGCCGACAGCAACACTGAAGGAGCTGCAGGAATTTCTGGCAAGTACTGGCTGTGTAGTACATGTGACAACAATCTCCCGTCTTCTTCATATGTCTGGGCTATGGGGTAGGGTGGCAAGACGGAAGCCTTATCTTACAAAGAAAAACATCAAAGCCCGGCTTAATTTTGCAAAAAGACATCTGAAATCTCCCAAACGCATGTGGGAAAATGTGTTATGGTCTGATGAAACCAAGGTTGAACTTTTTGGACATAATTCCAAAAGGTATATTTGGCGCAAAAACAACACTGCTCATCACCAAAAGAACACCATACCTACAGTGAAGTATGGTGGTGGCAGCATCATGCTTTGGGGCTGTTTTTCTTCAGCTGGAACTGGGGCCTTAGTCAGGGTGGAGGGAATTATGAACAGTTCCAAATACCAGTCAGTGTTGGCACAAAACCTTCGGCCTTCTGTTAGAAAGCTGAAGATGAAGAGGAACTTCATCTTTCAGCACGACAATGACCCAAAGCACACATCTAAATCAACCAAAGAATGGCTTCACCGGAATAAGATTGAGGCTTTGGAATGGCCCAGCCAGAGTCCAGACCTGAATCCCATCGAACATCTGTGGGGTGATCTGAAGAGGGCTGTGCACAGGAGATGCCCTCGCAATCTGTCAGATTTGGAGCGGTTTTGCAAAGAAGAGTGGGCAAATATTGCCACATCAAGATGTGCCACGCTGATAGGCTCCTACCCAAGAAGACTGAGTGCTGTAATAAAAGCCAAAGGTGCTGCAACAAAGTATTAGTTTAAGGGTGTGTATATTTATGCAACCAGGTTCTTTTAAGTTTTTTATTTTATATTTTTCCCCTTTAAAGGTTTCAGTTTGTTTTTCAATTGCGTTGTACAGGTTATAGGTCACATTAAAGGTGGAAAAAGTTGTGAAATTATTTGTCTTGCTGTCATTGTTTTACATCACGAAAACCTGGCATTTGAACAGGGGTGTGTAGACTTTTTATATCCACTGTATATCACACATTGACTACTGCAACTCCCTGGCAGGCCTCCCTGCATGCACATTCAAACCTCTGCAGATGATCCAGAACGCAGCAGCGTGACTGGTCTACAGTCAACATGTCACTCTACTGGACTATAATTGCCCACCTTCCCCTGTTTTCAGTGCTACCTCTCTCTGCCTATTTGTCTGCTTGTTTTGTTCTGTTGTCTGTTCATTATTTACTCTGTAAAGATGCCTTGGGTCCCATGAAAGGCACTATATAAGTTATTATTATTATTATTACTGCTCATATCTCTCCACTGTTCATATCTCTCCACTGTTCATATCCCTCCACTGTTCATATCCCTCCACTGTTCATATCCCTCCACTGCTCATATCTCTCCACTGTTCATATCCCTCCACTGTTCATATCTCTCCACTGTTCATATCCCTCCACTGTTCATATCCCTCCACTGTTCATATCTCTCCACTGTTCATATCCCTCCACTGCTCATATCTCTCCACTGTTCATATCTCTCCACTGCTCATATCTCTCTACTGTTCATATCTCTCCACTGTTCATATCTCTCCACTGCTCATATCCCTCCACTGTTCATATCCCTCCACTGCTCATATCTCTCCACTGTTCATATCCCTCCACTGCTCATATCCCTCCACTGTTCATATCCCTCCACTGCTCATATCTCTCCACTGTTCATATCCCTCCACTGCTCATATCTCTCCACTGTTCATATCCCTCCACTGCTCATATCTCTCCACTGTTCATATCCCTCCACTGCTCATATCTCTCCACTGTTCATATCTCTCTACTGTTCATATCTCTCCACTGCTCATATCCCTCCACTGTTCATATCCCTCCACTGCTCATATCTCTCCACTGCTCATATCTCTCCACTGCTCATATCTCTCCACTGTTCATATCTCTCCACTGCTCATATCCCTCCACTGTTCATATCCCTCCACTGTTCATATCCCTCCACTGCTCATATCTCTCCACTGTTCATATCCCTCCACTGTTCATATCTCTCCACTGTTCATATCTCTCCACTGCTCATATCCCTCCACTGTTCATATCTCTCTACTGTTCATATCCCTCCACTGTTCATATCTCTCCACTGTTCATATCCCTCCACTGTTCATATCCCTCCACTGCTCATATCTCTCCACTGTTCATATCCCTCCACTGCTCATATCTCTCCACTGTTCATATCTCTCCACTGCTCATATCCCTCCACTGTTCATATCTCTCCACTGTTCATATCTCTCCACTGCTCATATCCCTCCACTGTTCATATCTCTCCACTGTTCATATCCCTCCACTGCTCATATCTCTCCACTGTTCATATCTCTCCACTGCTCATATCCCTCCACTGTTCATATCTCTCCACTGCTCATATCCCTCCACTGTTCATATCTCTCCACTGTTCATATCCCTCCACTGCTCATATCTCTCCACTGCTCATATCTCTCCACTGCTCATATCCCTCCACTGTTCATATCCCTCCACTGTTCATATCCCTCCACTGCTCATATCTCTCCACTGTTCATATCCCTCCACTGTTCATATCTCTCCACTGTTCATATCCCTCCACTGTTCATATCCCTCCACTGTTCATATCTCTCCACTGTTCATATCCCTCCACTGTTCATATCCCTCCACTGTTCATATCCCTCCACTGTTCATATCCCTCCACTGTTCATATCCCTCCACTGCTCATATCTCTCCACTGTTCATATCCCTCCACTGTTCATATCCCTCCACTGTTCATATCTCTCCACTGTTCATATCCCTCCACTGTTCATATCCCTCCACTGCTCATATCTCTCCACTGTTCATATCCCTCCACTGCTCATATCTCTCCACTGTTCATATCCCTCCACTGTTCATATCTCTCCACTGCTCATATCCCTCCACTGTTCATATCTCTCTACTGCTCATATCCCTCCACTGTTCATATCTCTCCACTGCTCATATCTCTCCACTGTTCATATCTCTCCACTGCTCATATCTCTCCACTGCTCATATCTCTCCACTGTTCATATCTCTCCACTGCTCATATCCCTCCACTGGCTCCCAGTCACCGTTGCATTACATTTTAAACCCTGTTGCTCGCTTGCAAAACAGCAACAGAAATGGCTCCTGCCTACCTGATCGTCCAGGTCTACACTCCGTCCCGACCACTACGCTCTGCCAATGAAAGGCACCTGGTACTCCCATCACAACAGGGCCCTCAGTCTCTAACTAGACTCTTCTCCTCTGTCGCCCCCCGGTGGTGGAACGAGCTACCACACTCCATTCGGTCCGCAGAGTCCCTTTCACCTTTAAGAAGAAGCTAAAGACCCAGCTCTTTATGAACACCTCTGACTTTAATGATATTGATGATGATGATGATGACATCGAGGATGTGGTTGATGTTGATGAGGATTTTCATGATGATGATGATGATGATGAGGACTATATTGACCTTGTTCATGTTGATGATGATTAAAAAAACGTCCTATCCACTGCCTGTCAGCACCAGTGCCCGGTCGCACCTGAAGCTGTTTGTTGGCTCTCACTGACTTCGTTCCCTCCTGTCTCGATCGTTGCTTGTGTTGTATTAACTCTCAGATGTACGTCGCTTTGGACTGAAGCTACATGAAACTGTAACACTGTAACAGTAGATTTCACCCAACCCTACTGGTTTCTGAAGAAACTCCTCCACTTGTCCAAAACATGCAGAAAGAACAGCAAGGGGAATGAGCGCTAATGGTTATTCACGTGTCTGTAGACGTATTGTGGTTTCGATAGTTCAGTGTGTTTGTGTGTTTAGACGGGCGTCACCAGGAGTTCTGGGCCCCGTGAAAAGATATCTCATTGGGCCCCATCACCACAGCCCAAGCCCACCCTGCACAATTGTTATAACCACACCTGCATTAATGACCCATTTACAGCAATAAATAACTGTATCTTTGTTTCACACCCACAAAACTTGTGGATGAATAATCACAAGAGTGAATGTAATATTTCCTAAGCAAGATCTGTAGTCATAAAAAAAAAAATGAATAAACCTCTACATCATAAAACCTTTAAACACAACGTAGCTAACATACATTAAATATTTAGAGAACTGATTTTATGTAGTTTTAAGTGTTTCATGTGTTTGTATTTAGTTTCCACGTGTTCTTATGTGCTTTTATGTTTTAAATATTTTACTATGTTTTTACTTCTGCTTTTGACTGACTGTGTCACTCCTGCTTAACTGCCTCCAATCTAAGCTACATATGAATATTAGTTTTACAGTTCCTAAACTGTAACTGCAAGCGTTTCATGCAGGATGAGCACAAGCTTTTTACCTGCCTATCATGCTGCCCATCAGACTGCCCACCTCTTTATGCAAGATTGTTTGAAGCCAGGTGACTTGTTGAATAACAACAAGATGCTCGATGCTCTGACCCTAACATTATTCCCCTCAGTTCTTAGTTCACTTCTTTTAACACTACGAAATAATGGAAAATAATCGTACTTGAAATTAAATACACCGTGTTTGTAGGGCAGTAGCAGGCTCTTAAAGCTGTTGCAAAGCCAGTTATATAATATGAATCTAGAGATTGTAATGAATCTCTTGATATATATTACGCTAGCCCTCTGGGAAATGAGCTCAATATCGCTCCACAGCTGACTGACTTTACTGCGAGGTAATATTTATAAGTATAAAGTCAAATGAGATTGTTCCTATGATACTGAGTAATGTATGAATATGACTGGCTTGGAGTCTAACAGCTGGTATTAGCTTAAACCATTCTTAGACTGTGTAAATTGTGCTCGCCTTTCTTTTGAAAGAACCTTGTTAAAGGCTGTTTTCCCTCAGCTGGCTTTCTGTCTCTTCTGTTTTGAAAGCCAGACTTGGCTTTCTTTGGGGCAGACATGAAGCTGCAGCCTGCAGCATTACTCACTTAGCTCTCTAGACTGACAGATCAATCCAGTCAACTGCGCAGGGCGGACTAAACCATTCTGCACATTTAGTAGGAGTGAGAGGGGCCTTATGACAGCTATATAGAAGCACAGGCACATTAAGACCCCCCTCCTCACTGGGGCCCTGGGTAGTCGGTCCCACTTTTCCCCCCACTACGACGCCCTTGGCTGCAGATGGCTGTTCACCAATGAGCCTGGTTTGCTCGATGTTCCTGCCTGTAAAAGGACGTTTTTTCCTTTCCACTGCTGCCATGTACTGCTCGTGGTGAGTGTTGGGTTGTTGGGTGAATAATATAACACAGAGAACGGTCTGCACCTGCTCTTTATGAACATTGTCCTGAGGTGAGTGTCCTTTTTGTGATTTGGTGTGATTTGAATTAAACTGATTGATATGAGTATAAATCCATCCATCCATTATCGATACTGCTTATCCTGTTTTCAGGGGTCGTAGCGGGCTGGAACCAATCCCAGCAGTGATTGGGCGAGAGGTGGTGTATGATCATAAATATAATATAATAATAATATATAATATAAATAATATAAACATAGCTAATGAGGTCAAATATGAGGGGTGTCAGTGATAATGACAGACCCATAGATAATTATCCTCAAACTCTGTCGCAGCAGCAAAGACACAGCAGACACAGTTTGAGTGTAGTTGTGAAACAGTGGAGCACTTTGCAGCTAAAGAGACAGACATTTCTCTCAGGAGGGGGTGGAGACCAAAGCAGGGCTCTGTGCTTCACTATCCCCTTGTTACTCTGCGTCTCGTTCTCTCATAGCAACAGCACAGCCATCACATGACCCTGCATTCTGTAATGATAACAAATGTCAAACGACTTTGTATCAAACATATAAGGAACAACATGAATCAGCAAAATATGTAACTGAATAACCCTCATGGAATTGTTCACCTGATAGTTACTGTTTTCAAATCCAAATCCTGAGTGAAAATTAGCAATAAGTTCTGAACATTAAGTAAGAGTGAGAGGTCAAGTTATTGTTATTGTTTGGAGAGTTCCCACTTTTTGATGAGGGGGTAGAGAAGGAACTGACAAGCGAGACGTCCTTCCGGTGTCCGTCTGTGTTGTCTGGCTGCAACATAAGCATTGTATTATGAACTGAAACATAAAACTCACCTATTTTTCTTTGGTATTCACATTACATGAACTGCTATTTCTGTGACTTATTTCTCAGGACAGTATGAAAGCTTCCTTTGGGAACAATGCAAGCTTGGATGCATTCCATTTCTGGCCATCGCTGAGCAGGTAAGTGCTTGTTCCTACTTTCTTAATGACAGTCAGGGGTTCTGTGAATGGAGATGCATCAATTCGTTGTATGGCACCTTTCTCTTGTAGCTCTTTGACCTCATCAGTCACAGCTTGTCTCACACAGAATGGTAGTCTCCTCAGTTTCTGCTGAACTGGCACAGCATCCTTTTTCCTGTACCTGAGCCCCTGGTGCAGCAGGTGGTGGTGCTGAATGTTATTCAACATTTCATAAACAAAAATACTTTACAATGCAGTCAAAAGGATGTATTGCAAGTCGGCTCTCCTCAAATCGCCTGAGACGTTAAGAAAATATCGACACGTGTGCAGTTGGCAGAATTAGCAGCTAAGACACTACGGCTCATTTTCCCCCAAAATATTACTTTGAATCCCACCGTCCCCCCCGGCAGGGGGGTTAGGGTGGGTGCCGGTGGGGTTATTGAGGCTGGCAGCAGTAATAACTTTGTTACCATCAATAGCCCATATCCATCATTAGCTCAACATCTTGAGAATGTCCATTTGCATCCACATGCACATTGCAGAGGATTTTATCCTGCACAGCATCATTCATGTAATGCAGTCAGTTCATTTATCATGACCTCACGTACCTTCTTCTGGCCAGATCGACAAACTTTGGAAAAATGTCCCACTTTCCATGAGTTGCATGTAGCCTTAGCTGCAGGACATGATGGCATCACTAGCAGGAGCAACGCTTACTGGTCGCTTGAGCTGTGGCAGGCGCGGTCTTTGGAGCAGGTTTCCTCTTCTCCCACGGCCAGTTGCTCCGCGGCTGTGTGTGTATGGCTGTCACCGGTGCAGCAGCAGTTGTGGTAGGATCAGAAAAGACATCGGCATTTCATAGTCCGGTTTCTATCTGCAAAGCCAGCATAGTAGTCCGGTTCCAGCAACAGTCTGTCTCGTATGCGTGTTCTGGCAGCACGCTCTATCAGTTGATCATGAAGCATTTGTTCTTCCATTTCTCCAAACTCACATGCTGCAGCGAGCTCACGTAGTGCGGCCAAAAACTGACTAAGCGTCTCATCTGGCCTCTGGGCCCTCTGAAGAAATGTGTGGCATTCTGCAACCACATTTACTTTGGGTATGAAGTGCTTTTTCAGTCCATCCACAGCACCCAGTAAACCACCCTACAAGCTGCCCAGAAAGACTCGCTCAGTCCTTCGATCTACATGTGCTTCATGTACCAGCAGCATGCGCAGCCAGTGTACCTCCAGCACATGCACAGACTCATACTGTATATGTAATACACTGTACTGTAACTGATTGCACAGCAGTCTCCCTCAGGATAAATCCAGTTCTACCTCAGTCCTTCATATTCCAGAGCACAGGACTGCATGGCTCGTACATATCATCCTAAACAATACTCTGACATCAATAATTTGAACGTCCCTTTCTCACTGTACATCAATTTTTCACTTGTACACTGAAATATTGAATAATGAATACTATTTATTAATGCTGCCTGTCTCTTTCTATATCACATGATGTTCTTAATCACCATTATTGTTCAACTTCATTCAAATAAAGATGTTTAATGTGCCTTCATGTGAGGTAAGGAATTCTACTATTAGTCCAGTTTCTTCCTCAGCCTCGAAATAGTCGACTGAGTAGTTTGTGACGACAGTATGTTACCTGGTCCACAGTGCACGTCTGAGCGGCTCACGTTAACAGGTAAGAGTAGGAACAGCTTGTGTGTGCAGCGCGGCTCGGTCGCAGCTCATGCACTGCCGCAGTGCTGCTAATCTAGACACTTAGAGGTTTGCCTGTTTCTAAACCCTGAGTGCTAAATACTCTGTCAAAATTGATAGTGGATAGTCATTGACATCACATCTATATAGTGTTATATAAACTGTAGAATTTGGTGTATAGGGCGCACTTTTAATACATTCTTTTTCATCTAAAAATTGGGCTGCGTCTTCTGTGCCAGTGCGACCAATATAAAATGCAGAGAGAAGTATGTTACGGTATCTTACCCAGATGACGGCGCTATCCGGTTGCTTCGAGCAAGGAAAACTAACTTGATTGTTGCTAACACTAACGTCACGGACATGCACCGTCATGATCGCCATTGCAGCCACCACCCTCACAACAATCAACGTTACTGTAGGCTGCCAGGATTGCAAACTCCACATGGTGAAAACAGAAGGAAGGCTGTAATTTGTGTGTTTTGAATGTGTTTGAAATGACAATAAATTGAAATGGTGTTGAAATAACTTGTAAACACGTCTTATTAATAAATAGCAATAGCAAACCTTTGTCCCTCTGGGATACCCCCAAACAGACTGCGTCTTACTGCATATTCTGGTGCGACTTATATCCCGGACTTTAGCAGTAGAAGTAGCATACGTCATAGACATGGATGAATGAAGTCTGTTAACACTTTCTGTGTCCTTTTCAAAGTAAAAGCCTAATGTGGGAGAGACTCCGTTTGTTCAGACAGTTTTACTGTGGATTTTGTTCCCATGCAGTGTTTTGGTAAAGCGAGGCTCTGCAGGTAAAGCGAGGCTCTGCAGGTGAAGCGAGGCTCTGCAGGTGAAGCGAGGCTCTGCAGGTAAAGTGAGGCTCTGCAGGTAAAGCGAGGCTCTGCAGGTGAAGCGAGGCTCTGCTCAGTTCTTCTTTGACAGGAGCCATAAATCTCATGTAGGTTACGATTACATTATGTTATTCTCTTTCTCTCTCTCTCTCTGTCATGTGACTGCTTTCTGGTTACAACTCTTCACTTTGCCGTGACCACTCATCAAAGACGGACGTCACCAAACTCATAGTGGAGGTTGAAAAACAAACGGAGCTCTATGACCCATGAACAAGTTTAATACAGATATGAAAATGGAACAGGAAGACGTTTCCTCAGCATTCTTTATGATGCATGACACGTAGTCTTTCACTGCCGAGCTGTATTTGTGAGCAGAGAGAAGACTCTTTCACTGTCATCGTGTGACATCATGTGCATGGCTGTTTTTTTATTATTTTATATCATAGCTAAGAGGGACAAATGGTCTCACTCAATTCAATTTAGCATCCTCCACATACCTGGAAGTTTCTAATTATGCCACATAAAATAAAAGGCTCTTCCCGTCCACATAACAGCGAACTTCATACACAAACGTTTAGGGCATGCAATTCTCCAACTGATATGTATGAAGATAATCGTGTAATCTCACAGTTGAACAGTTTATAGTTTACATTAATCAATGGAAACAGAGAGAGGTTGTATCCAACTATTTATTAAAGCCTTCACTACTAATTTTATTTAGGTAGAAACCTTCACATCAAGTGTAACTAATATCAACCACACATGAACAAAGTTGTCGTGTCTACACTTTTACTGTGTTGGTGACTTGACCTGAATCCCAGTCCAGCCTGACTGGTGAAGAGACCCGCACCAGTCAGTCCTCCAGGACATTTAGTTGAGTTTAGTTTAGTTCATTAGTGTATTTGACAGGGGCCATGCACAACACAACTGTTGGGCCAGAGTTAGCTTTTAGCTAATGTACATCTGTGGTCCTTGGGCAGGAAGATCTCAGAAACACACGTTACAATACAGACAGTTAAAAACAATACAAATGAACAAACACAAACATGTATCACATAAAAACAACATACGCTGCATAAACCTTTCCTTCTCTCCATGTTGGAAGATGGTTTTATACTAAGGTTACAATCAGTCACATTCCCCGATAGCTCCCACATATTTGTCTCACTTTTAGCACTAAATCAATATTTTACACTCCTACACTAAATGACAAGTTAATATTAAAGACAAGGAACAGCCTGGACTTCATATTTGTATGCTAAGATAGGATGAAGTCAAGCTGGACCAAAAAACGAGAGAAACGGGCCCTGCCTCCCTCCCCCCCTGAAGCCGGCTGATGCTACTATCCTGGATGCTATTAACTCGCTACGTACGGACCAACAAGCTACCAAGGTCGAAATTTGCCAGACAGCTCCTGGGGATGAGCAGTTATTACAGACGCTTCGTGTCTGGGTACTCAAGAGGACCTCTCATCTCTCTCACTAGAGAAGGCGACCTGTTCAATTGGACTGATAATTATCAAAACCCCGGACCTGCTTAAGTCTAAAACGTGCCATGCCCCTCTCTCCCTGTTTTTACATTTAGATCATCTCACTCAGTCTGAAATATCACTTCCCTTCCCAAGACATCTGCCTCAATATTATGGGAAACCTTGAAAGCTTATCTGAGAGTGTGCATCGTATCTTTTCAAGCAGCGAGAAAGAAAACGGGTTGGCAGATTTAGAACAAATTAATGGTTCAGATAAAAAACTGCTGTAAAACCTTCGACAGAAATACATAAAAAAATACTCTCCCTAAGATATAAACACCCAATGGCTCTCAGATCGTGTTACCAGCGCATTTATTTTTACAAAAATTAGGAAGATGGAAAATGACCGTACAATTATCAGGGTAAAATCTGAAGATGGGAACATATTGATATCTCAAAAAGACACTAATGATAGATTTAAACAAGTGTATGAAAGTTCTCCTCTAGGGCTATAAATATTATTTAAAAAAAATATAAACTCAAGCCAATCTCGAGCCCCTTGCCTCCCACACCAGGGGCCATCATAACATTTAAACCTAAGCAGGGAAACGACCCAGGAGAACTAAGTAGCTATAGGCCGATATCGCTCTTGACATATGACAAAAATAAAGTGGCAAAAAGTCTGGCTGAAAGACTCGGCTCTGTCATTGGAAGACTTGTTCATCCTGACACTTTGTCTTTAGTTTCAGACGCCCTTTCGATATCATTTATTCTCAGAAAAAGAGTCATTTGGTTGTCCTTGCTCTCAACACACAGAAGGCTTTTTGCGCTGCCATAGTGTTTGTATTATTACTACTATGCTTGTGCGCTTCGCACCATAATAATACTTTTACAAACCCTACTTGGATTAAAATGGAAAGAAGGGGAATGTACTCCTTACAAGATTGGTGAACTGGTCCTGTCGCCAATGAAAATAGATACATCATCCTACAATAATAACAATATAATCCATAGCATTATCACTACCTGACTGAGTCCTTATCCACATGCTTACCAGTTGTGGGGAATCCCTCCTTTATCTTCTCTAGATCAGTCTTTACACAGTGGAAGGATTCGGGCATTCGGACAGTTGGAGATCTGCTTGTAAATGGAGCTTCGCCTCCTTCAATCATCTTCAGACCCAACATGGTCTGCATAAGAATATCTTTTTTAGATACCTGCAGGTCAGGGACTGTGTTAAAAAATACATACCCACTAAAAATAGAACCAGCAAAGGTTGACTGCTTCTTTCAGATGGGGGGCAGGGAAAGTACCTGTTATATCTACTCTAACTCATTATTAAGAACCTCACCATCTGTGCAGGGCATAAAAACACACTGGGAACAGGAGTTGGATATGAAGATAGATGAAGGTCTTTGTGTAGTGTTCATCATGCTACATTAGCCTTTCATCTCAAGATGCCTACATAGCGAAGCAGCGGTTCCATAAAGCATTGCACAGCGCTGCACATTAAGAATCACTGAGTCCGACTGCACCCCAAGTCATAAACTGAATATCACTACAAACAAAATGTTCACACACAATGTCAAAAAGAAGATCCCTGTTTCTGGAGCCTCTAGTCTTTGAATAATTAGGCTGTAGCTCAAGGATGGCACCTTGCCCGTCAAACAGGAAAAAACAGTGACAGTCAATGTTGCACTTTAAAGCCCTATAAAATAAAAACACTGTATTAAAAACAAACATGGTATTAACACACTGTCAGCCATATTTAAAACTGCAACATTTATTTTGTTAAAATGAACCCAAGATGTCGTACCTTTAATTCATCAGACTAACAGGCAGACCAGTGGCGTGCTTAATGCTGTGAAGAGCAATGCTAAAGAAAGAAGTTAGACATACTGCCACATGATTTAATACATTCACAGTTTGATGATATCAATGTACAAAACTCACCATCACCATCCCACCGCATGTTTAATCATAGCGGTCTAAGCAACATTTAAATGTGCCGTCATTGTCGCATGATATGAACAACATTTTGAGCTAATAAAGCGCCTACTGCGAGCAGTGGTTTGGTGTCTGTCCTGATGCGTCTCTCGCTGCACTTCCTGGTTTCACACACAGGTAACAGAGAGGGAGCGGTTATTTTCGACTTGTGAGTAAGATAAGTGTGAAAAAATCATTGAGTGCATAAAGAGCTTAGCAGAGGCTAAAGGCAAATGATGTCTGATATGTCTAAAGTTCATGAGGCTAGCGCTCACATTTCTGGAGACATGTTTTATGTTTCTTAACATTTAAGTTGGAATCCATGATTATGCCCAGATACTTGAAATGCTCAACCATTTGTATTATATCTCCTTTAACTGGGATGTCAGGTTGATGTATATCATTTCTCTTGATAGAAAAATACATGCCCACAGTTTTGCTCACGTTAAGAATTAGGCAACATTGACAACATTCTAAATAGAATTAGTCCAAGGATTAAACCCTGTGGGACACTAAAGGTACAGTCGACCATCTCATTAATTCTTGAGCGCTGTTTTCTTGAGTTTAGCTCGGACTCCATCCATGTTAATGCATTAGTGGGTCAGTTGAACTTTGACAGTTTGGATAAAAGAACATTATGATTAACAATATCAAAGGCCTTTTTCAAATCAGCATCATGATTTAAGGAGACGAGGGAAACCCTTAATCAACGTTTTTTCACTGTATCTGCAAACACACTGCTTTTTCCTGATGAGTAGAAGCGCTGCTGCGACTTGCTATTTACACAGCGTGGGCGCTTCAACTTCAATAATATCTCAAATGAAATTCGATCAACAGCAGGAATCAAGAAAAAACAGATGCATACAGGACAACATCAAAACATGCTCGATCTGCCCCAAATTGTCTTTTGGTCTTACCTTTCTCGTTTCTATGTCTGGAAGCCATTCACTTATTAGCCAATGGGCTCTCGGTGCGGCGCGGCCGGCAAATAATATAATGGTGACGCACTGAGTCTAGATGGCGGTTCATGATTGTTGTGGCTAGTTTAATGTGTTTAATTTTACTGAGGTATCCTTGTGGTGGGTTTGATTATAAAACTAAAAACTCAAAATAAATTGTCAGATGAAAAACTGGCTGGCACCCCGAAAACTCCACTTGGGAAGTCCCACTTTGACCAGAATTTGGGTAATTGCTTTCCAAATTTGTTCATCTGGCTTAGAGAAGTTAGTTGCTGTCATGTGAGTAGCCCTGCAGGTCATGAACAGCTTCAGCAACAGTTCTTTCAAAGTCGTTCTTCGAGGTTTCTACCTTTACAAGGAAGCCGTGTAAGAGAGACAGGAGTCTAACTCTATCAGGTATGATCATACATTTATTTCTCTCATTTCCATACACTAGGGATGCAACAAGAGGTGTGACATTTTACAGCATGCCTTTGTTCTGCTTTTTGTTTCTAACAATCTGCACATGGCTCTGCTGGAGACACCGTCAGGGAGGAGAGACAGAGTTATGTCTGTCTAGCTACCAGTGTGTGCAACCCAGAAGGTAATGAGCCTTTGCTTCATTTATAATCTAGACAGTGAGTAGGTATATTTCTGAAACAAACATATTTATTTATTGAATTGCATTTAGATTTAAGAAGTATGATCTTTATTTTTTTACCACCCCCACCCGCTCCGCCTGGTGCATGCTCTGATGACAGACTCATCTCACCGGTCAGCAGACCGACATGTGACAGGAGACGCTCATCCATTTCTCCCACAACAGCAGAGCAACAAGTACTCACACACCCTCTCACCAGGTGAGGAGATGTTTTATTTATCCCTCAGACTGAACAGGCTGTCTTGTGCCTCACGGTCCCTGGCCCAGATTCACACCCTGACATACCTTACAGAGTTTGAAGCTCAGCACCAGGGACAGCTTTTAACACCTCCACACCAGTGGTCCAAACAGCAGGTCAACAGCAGCTTACACCCACCAACCCTCACCCCTTTACCAGCAAGGCCAGCCATCACAACACTCCGTACCCCCCAAGAGATCCTCATGGAAGCGTTTGTAACCCCTCCTCTCCAGCGTATCAGCAGCTTCAATAATCTGCTGTTGTGTCTCTTGCCTTCAGACCCCTCAGCTGATGTTTTCATTCTCAGTATGTTCTGAAGGTAACTTACAGTTGGTAGGCTAAATGTACTACTGGTTTGCATGTCAGTAGGTCAGTATTGTGTTTTAAGTAGCTAATGTTACTTGTTATGTTTTTATACATTTGGAAGCATGACTTAGAATTAATTTGTATCTTTTCCCATGTTTGGTGTGAAAGGTGTTTATTTTGTTTGTTCATAGAAACACTTGAAAACGTACATGTACATTGGTCTATGGTGAAGCTTGTCCACCAAAATCAGTTCTACATCTATAATAACAACCACATGTGTTTTCTTTATGATCAACATGCAGTGAAACAAGTCATGCAGACGCATCACACAGGAGCCCACTCACAGATATCGAGGTGAGAGAAACCCACAGCACTTCTAAGACGACTGAACACTGAACTTGTGGTTATACAGCTGTTTGTTAACCTGTATGTTTCAGCTCCTCATGTAAATAAGATCCATCCCTGGAAACCTGTGCAACAACAGAAACCAGGCGCTGCATCTGAAACGCTGTCTGTGTGGACACTGTGAGCTGCAGCGCTTCAGCGAGACAGCTGTCACATTCTGCTCCAGGGTGCAGTGAGGACCGAGCGTTAGTCGAGCAACCTTTCATTGGTCGGTTGGTCACAGAGGGGAAAAGCCCTCAAACTAAGTGTGGGATCAGGGCCCTGTTGTCAGGACTGTCTGTTAGACCTGACCATGTACAGCGTGTGACCATGTGAACAGTTCTGATGCAGCTGTGGGAGAATCTAGACCGTGATAGGTCATTTGTGTCGCTTGGCATGAATGTGAATCTCTCTGTGTCTTTGTGCTGGTTTTGTATGGAACTGTGCCATCCTAAACATGTGCCATGCTTTGATACAAACACACCATAAGATGTGATCTCAGTCACACTGACGCAACATCTGAAGGGCCCAGAGGAGAGGTTTTATTCCTGGGACTTTGACCCGGCAGGAGAACTGGAGAAGCCTCTGGAGGAGAACAGAGACTCAGTCACACTTAAGGGTCCCTTAAGAAAAACTGCCATGACAGAAACGCTCAAAGGAGGTAGTGGAAATCCCCCTGCACAGTTTCAATAGACTGCTACAGACTGTAAAGCATTCTGTACTTTAATGAGGGTATTGATCGTGGACGATCACCTGGTGCCCTGGAGATGTTCTGTTCACAGGTTTATTAAGATAAGATCAAACTTTATTTATCCTGAGGGAGATGTTTGTGCAGCAGCTCAAGCAGGAGGAGTGCAAATATGCAGTGTCAGTGTGTAGTTCAGGTAAGTGTTTATGGATAAGACTGAATGTTCAGTGATTATTCATCACATTGTAAATAAAAGTGATGTGAGAGAGCCTGGTATCAGTATCAGCTTTAGTGACCAGGTATGTTCACATACAGGATTGGGGAGTAACACAAGCTACGGCGTAATTAGGATACAAAAAGACGCAAAAGTATTCTGTTACTGTTACAGAAAAACATTTGTTAAAAATGGGGATTACTAGCAGGGCTACAAGTTTAAAATACATTTTAAAATGAAAACGATATGATACCAAAGATACGCTACATCATCTGGCGTCTCATTTCTAAACCATCCGTCTGACCGTCTCGGATAATACCTGCACCTGCGCACACGCGTTACCACACTTCACGACACACAAGTCTCACAACACCGCTCCTCAAAGTGCCATCAACGGTCTACGGTTGCCATGAACAGTCTACAGTTGCCATCAACAGTCTACGGTTGCCATGAACAGTCTACGGTTTCCATCAACCATAATAAAGTTTTTGTGTTTCTGTCCGCGGGGTGACGCTATGGCACAGTTTGAATGATGAGCTCGAGGGATGTCCAAACATAAACCAATTCAAAAAGAGGTCAAAGGACATGATTTTCACAAGGTACAGGGATGAAGGTGTTTGATTACAACCGGGTGTTTGTTTGCTGTTTACTTATTTGGTTTGATATTTTCTTGTACATATATATCGATAGTGAGTTCATATTTTTGGTTACAATAAATATTTATGTAAATAATATATAGTTATATATATATGATATGAACATATTCGTAATACATTTGTGTTAAAACTATATATAGGTAAGTTTAAGTAAATAATTATTGAGGTTTATATATAAGGACGCTCGAAAATAATTGAAAGATGACTTATGGAGAGGGGTTTAAATAAGTTTATACTTCTTCCCAGTCCTTTCGGACATGTATGCAGAGTCACCAAGTGTTTGACAATCTCTCACTGCGTTATGCTTTCTGTTTGTGTAATTACTGTTTTCTGGATGACCTTCTTTTTTACATGTTCGAAATGAATTTAATCCAATCCAATCCAAAACAGTCTACTGTTGCCATCAACAGTCTACGGTTGTCATGGCCTGTGGTGAAAAAAATGGGTGGAAATTTCACCATCATTTTGTCTTCAAAGGAGAAAATGGGAGCAACATCGCAGACAGTGCTGCCTTCAGGCTGTGGAGGACTCGACATCTGATTTAAAGTAACATTTACAGGAGTGCAGTTAAGAATGTTAGCTGACCTGTCGTCTTCTATGTACTAGTAGGACTACTGAACAAGAGTTTGTGACTGGTGATGCTGCGGCCGGGATGGTGTGGGTAAAAACACAAGCCCCAGACTGTAATAAGTTTATAGCAGTTTACTTGAAGTGTGAGTGTGAAGTCTCGTGAACAGCAGATTTAACAAAGTACATTTGAATGTGCGTAATCACCGCTATTAATTTAAACAGGCATTCACACATTACAAAGGAAGGAATAACGTTAGGTGGACAAATAATGAATAAATGTAGCAAGGAACATAAAACATTATATTAGGCTAAACAACTTCACCGGCACAAATATGGAAGGATTAACAAAGAAAGGAAAACAACCCACATTTTAAGAATGAAGTGAAACATTCATTCTCCGGTAATTAGGTCAGGCATCAGTGCAGAAGATTACCTGCAGGCAGCTTTTTTAGGCAGTCGATACCTGACACCTCTTTCAGGCTAGGGTTAGGGTTAGAAAGAGAATGGACTCTATCAGAGTAAATACAACAACAGCTGGAGTAAGATGCCCCCTAGTGTTGGTGTAAATCTTCGTTGTTAGAAGACGTGGTGTCAGAAATACTCTGGAAAGCTCCGGACCTTCTCGTCCTTTCTAACCTTAACCGCAACCGACCAGAATGTTCACGGCGCCATTTTCTCCTTGTCGAGAGACTGCGGTAAGTTTGTCATATTCACATATTTAACCAATTATGTACAATTTCAACAGAACTAGCATTTAAGAATAACTTTATATTACTGTTCACCATACAATCCAGCTGGTTTTGTATAACACCAAATTTAAAAGGGCTAACATAGCCGAGTCGATGGCTAGCTTAAATGTGCAAGCAACATTAATCTCATTAACGGCAATTACGTCTAACTAGACAATGCAACGTATTTTAATATGCAAGGATGATTGTATTGTATATTTTGTAACGTTTCATAATGTCCAGTAAAACCGTAAAAGTTTTAATGTGCGTGGAGCTGACTTGACCAGCTAACGTTAGCTTTACTATCCATGGCTAATGTGAAATTAAACTAAAGGACTGTCGACATTAAGATGTAAAAGTGGCCCTTTATCTAATCAGTTAGACAGCAAAGTGTTGTGAACTTCACCAGGGTTGGAAATATATGACCCACCACCAAATGCGGGTGTTTTAGTGCAGTGTCGTGTGAATTTGCATGTTACAAGCCACGGTGGCGGCTAGCTTACACAAGTAGCAGCGCTGCCAAGCGTCACGCTTTGAGTGTGACAGTCACGCAATTTGACCCATTCTCACACCACACGCCACACTTGACATTTCTCACGCTTATATTTCCCCATTCAATACTCTATATTTATTTTTTTCATGATAATAAACTTTGGTCCTCGCGGCATGCCGTAGTTCGAGTAACTCTGATTGACTGACCGAGATAACCAATCCACCAGTCCTTTGTGCCTAAATCTAACCAACCACGGAAGGCACCACGCAATATAAACCAATCAGAAGCAACGTAAGGCGGGTCTTGGCGTCTCCAACAATCTTTCACACACAACAGCGCCGACATTTAAAATCCTCTCGACGTTCTCCTGCTTGCTAGAAGACGGACGGTAGGTAACTACCCAATTTTGATCACACAAAATTATTGAAAATGGGTTCACTTTTTAAATATTTTTACTAGTTTGATGTCGACGTAGGACAAATGTTGCTCTTAGTTTTTATCTGTATTATTATTAGACCCCCCTAAAGGAACCCACAGAGTCCCTGGAATCCACTTTGGCTGTGTCCGAAATCACCCCCTACTCAAACAAAATCAAAACCCGAAACAGTTTGGGTCTTGAGGGAACTCTATCGTCCATCATGACTGTGAAGATGGCGAGCCTTGAGCCACAGTGTTTCAAGTGGGAGCCCCCTGCCTCCGTCATCAAGGCATCCAAATCTGCCACAAACGCCTACAACATGACACATGTCCCCAGCTAAATGATGGACAGTTGGTTGAAATGAAATATTGCAAATAAATGTATTTTGTCAAAATTCTTGTTACAATTTTCATTTCTAATTTCTGGTTAATTAAGACTAGCATTAGGAGGCCACAGTGCAGGGAGAGCAGCTGGCATGGAGGTGAGGACATCAGTCTGAAGGTATAAATCGACGTTAAAACAGGCCAAAATTTTTTCGCCGGCAGCCAAACACATCATAACACTAAAGTCTCACTCTTGTGATTTTCTGAAACTTGGCAGCCCTGCAAGTAGGCTAGCGCAGTTTGCCAATGTACAAATGGCGGCATTAGCAGTTTAACTACATTTCTCCGTAGCTTAGTGGTAGCTTCGCTTTTCAGTAGCTTCGCTCTTTTACTAAGTAAGTTTTGCAGCAGCGACCACACAAGTTACATTTTCCAACTACAGAGTTGCAGCGCACGTAGCTCTTTGCTGCAGTCTGAAATATATCAGCTAACGGCTAATTCACACATGAAGCTTGGCGTGTGCGTTACGGCTGCGTGGCGTGTTCATTTTCATTTTAGTCTTTATTTAAACAGGTAATCTTGTTGAGACACGGGGTCTCATTCTCAAGAGAGACCTGCTTTGGACAGCAGCAACACACAGAGTTACAGACAGACAGTAATCATGACTCAACAATAATCAATACGAGGATGAAAATGCATGAAAACAGATAATCCTACGAGAGTCTCGCTCTGCTCACTCGCCGAAAATCTAGAGAATAGGGGGCTCGCCTATTTTTACTGTGACCCGCGCGCGGTTCTCGGCCGAAATACACGGTGAAAGTGAATTGTGATGAGTCCTATTGATCTCTGACGTCTCTCCGTGTAGTAAAAGTCACAGGCATGGAGAGTAAAGTACGTCAACCCTTCCGGTATGCTTTTTCAAAGTAAAAGCCCGATCTGGAATTCTGACTGCCAATGCTTTTATTTTGGAGTGTTCCCCGGGCCGTAGTTTTTTTTTTTGTTTTTTTTACTTTATTTGTAACATTTCCAGAAAGTTATTTGATAGATAATGTCACTCACAGGCTCTTTATTGCGGTTCCTGCTTAATATTCTTTGAAATAAAAACGTAGTCATAAGTCTCCCGCAGGCCATAAGTTGTTAGTAAAACTAAATAAATAAATTACATGGACGTAATTCTGGTGCGACCTCTCTCTCCCTCGCTCGCTCTCCGTCTCGGCTCATACGGTTGTTTTCGCTGTGTGTTAATTAAGGTCCTGTTTTTAATGTAAATAAGATCGTTTTCTGTTAAGACCAACCCATGGAAGCCTTTAAAACAAAGACCCAAAACTACCCCTGGATATGGTAAAGAGCCAGGTAAAGTGAACAGTGATTAATGTATATTTTTATTAGACTAGTTATAATTTACAGTTGCACAGATGCCTCTTCATTAGTTCCTGTATATTATAAATCTAAATGGCATTTATAAAGAGAACATATTCATATTGTTTATGGCCTTTATTAAGGTAAAACTCATAGAAACTCGTAGAAAGACAGGGCTGGCAGGATCAGCCCACACGTAGCCTGTGTGAAAACCTGGACTGTGCGAGCCGTATCGCACGCGCCACGCTTCATGTGTGAATTAAGCGTAAGGATCAGTACATGATCCACCTTCAGCAGATGCCTCTGCTGCTGCGGACAGCTTGCGAGTTAACTTAACGGAGGCACTCACTCAGATGATTTCGAGTGAATAAGCTAACAAAACCAATCCCTAAATTAGCTCTCATCATTGTAGTGTGAAAGCACTACTGAGCAACTTGTCAACAGCTAACTGCAAAACATATGTAAAAGAGGAGCATGTAAAAAATTTGGGGAGAGTGGGGCAATGTGTACCACCTCCTGTTTCTGGACAACTGTGCACACTTTTTTGTTATTCAAGCGTACTTTCAGGAAGCTCCCCAGGAGGAGACAATCCAGACATTAAATTCTGATATGTCGGAGTAGCTTAGTCTTGAATATCACAATACGGATTCAGTTTAGCTGTTTTTACAGATACCATCATGTTGATTACAACAAAGATTGAGAATGAACAGAAATACGTCAAGATCAGTGAACTGAGCCTGGATGAATTCTTGAAATCTGGTAAGCTTTCAGTTATCCCTCATTGTTTTTCAGACTGTGATGGGACCAGTGGCATGGTCAGTAGGTATCACTGAGGGTGCCTCAGGGGTACTGTCTTTGTTAATCTCAAGCATTTCATCAGCCGTCAGTGAAGGCATCAGAGTTTACGATGAGACTGGAACTGAGGTGGATGCAGATGTCTTTGAAGAAGTAGCACAGCAACCTAATGCTGGTGTATTTACTATCAGATTTGACAACGGTAAACTTGTTCTCTCTTTATTCCCACTTTCAGAATAGTCCATGGGATGTTAACTTGGACTCAGTTGCACTTTTAAGTTGGGAAAATGGCAAAACAACAACAAATGGTAGGTGTGTTTATTTTTTCTCTTCTTCCTCTCTCTCCTTAACCACACTTAGGTTCCCAGGGCAGCAACTTCATCCCCAAGTTCATTGCTTGATGTCCCAGATGTCTCAACCAATTCAGCACTGGAACTCTCAGCCTGCAGCTCTGATGATACAATCATTGTGGATGAGGATAACAGTCAGAAGGCTGATTATGATGCTAAACATGTAAGTTGATGGGTACAATTTGAATGAAATTTGGTCTATGTACTGTCAGTTGTTTAAAACTATAACATTTTTAGTGAACGTTGCCTTGTGTTATACTTCTTTCACAGGTGGTTGAATCTGCACTTACCAAAAAAACCTGGTGGAGACCGTATTGTCAAGGAATACAACCGGACGAAAGGTCTGACTGATTGGTCCCGGCGACAGATGATTAACATCCTCGCTGCAGACATGACTGATATTCATGGGTAATTCAGTTGTCTTTTTTTTAAAGCAGAACTTTACTTCCATGTTTGTGACATTTGAGCCAGTTATTTCAACCTTGTCAGTGAATCTTATTGTAAGCATTAAAATGAATTGACCTATTCACTCTGCTCTTGTCAGGACTGCACCGCCACGGAGTGTGAGGGAGAAGTATGCTCGAGGCATAGTTGCCATGTTCCCTTACCTGATGGATCCCTATTCCAAAAATGGATATGTACGTTTTTGTTTTTTTTATAGACTCTTGGGAGACAATTATCACTTGAAAAAAGGAAAGAGGCAAAAGCCACAAACACAAGCAAATGTGATCAAACTTGTGTGCCCAAATGTAACTTACTTAGATTCCATGTACAACTAAACTGTTACACTTTTGAGACCTGATGCACGAGCCATACACTGTAAATAATGAGTTACTATTTCCAAATACTTCATTGTCTGTATTACATCCGTTAACTTCATTACATTTAATCCTATTTGAATTTTCAAGGAACATTTCTATGATGGAGAAAGTGGCACTGGTTACTTGGCTAGAGGCTCAAAACCATCCAGAGGAAGAGTGCTTCATCAGAGAGCGAAGGGTCACCAGGTCAGCTGACTGGTGGAGGGCCGACAGCTACAAGAGATGCTTTATTTAGTCCTGAGGTGACGCTGAGTGAAGAGCAATGTAGGGAGGCCATGTCCTTCATGAAGTATTCCACTGATGAGGCCACTATCAAGCAGAAGATGAAGATGACGTTCGAACATTGACGCAATATGGTCCTTGACGATGAGAAATCACCAGATGTCTTGACTGAATTTCCACGCTTTAAAGACGTTAAGGCCTGGTGATGAGTTTTTTTTCCAGAAAAATGTGCCATACAATTACAAATTATTGTTAACAGAAACACTCTTGTCCTCCTGTCATCTATTTCAGATTGAGCAAGACTTCATCTTGGAGTTTGGAGAAGATGTAGCAGCCAGTTTTTGGAGAGGTTAGTCCCGACTTTAAATGAGTCCTAGCCAAAACAAACAAACACTTTGCGGGTCTATGAGGTGGTCCTCAAATAGGCGATTCTGTTGAATATCCATTCCCTGTTTCACATCTACACTTAAATACTCCATATTGGCATACTCAGAATAAAGCAGTATTTGTTATGCAATTCATCTACAAATTGTTGCCATGCTAGTATGGCAATTACAATATGGTTATGATGATATATTACACAATGGTCACTTTTTAAAATTGTTTTAAATTATTTTTATTACTTAAACATTTAACTTTTTTCTTCAGTTATTGGTGAATTCCTCCATGTTTAATAGTATCTTCCTGTCTAGGTGGCCAACTACGTTCAAGCTCAAGGTCATCCAGCAGAGCAAAACTCTCCCTACCTCAACAGACCTTGAAGAACTGATTGTTTGCGCAGAAGCCAAGGCCAGATGAAGAGCAAATGGATGATGAAACTGTCTCCTCTGGTAGTTTGATTTACTTCCTCTAGGACTGTGACTTTTTCTTGTTGAAGCTTTAAAGGAAAGGTGTTTTAAAATGTAAAGATTATAGCACATTTGCATAACATTTTATTCTTTTGTTTCTGAGTACAGGATTGGACAGGGATCTTTCTTCGATTATCCTCCTCCTCCACCTGATTCCTCCTTCAGCCCAAGGCCGGAAAAGGCCGGGCAAGGTGTCCGCCTCACATGCTGAGAAGCACCTTGTTGTTTTCAAGAAGGTAAGCATTATAGCCAAGTGACAGATGTCAAAAGTATTAGCTTTTTTTCTTTTTGAGACACAAAGTTTTTCCCTCATACGTAGTGTGTTCCATACATGAGATTGATTGTGGTGTAGAAATATTTTACTGGAAAACTGGTTTAACTGTATACAGGACACCTTAAAGGGGCTCCAGATGAAATTCATCTGATTCAGATTGTTTCTACACGACTCTCAACAATGGAGGCGGCTGAGCTGGTGAATGGCTAAACAGTGATAACAATGTGAACAACTGCAACAAGGCCCCATTCTTTGCTCAGGACACAATTACTTCACTATATCTTTAAATAGCTAATAGTTTCAAAATCTCAGTAACTCCTAAAATTATTGAAGAACTTTTACATATTATATTGGATATATTTAATCTGTGATTTTTAACTTTTAACATTCACTAAATTTTATTCCAGAATGGAAGAAGCATCCAGGAACATGTTGAAGGCATCAACAGCTCTACTCAACCCTATCTGCTTGCTGTTGGGATGAAGAGGAGCACCATCCATGAAATCTTCCTTGTTCTGGACAAGCAGGTCATAACATGCAACCAGTTCTCTAGGTGCTTTCGATGGACTCTTTAAAGCACACTTTGTATTTGGTACCATTTACAATCCAGTGCTCCACAACATGTACACCTTCATTCAAACAACGGTGTACAACATCGATGTCGTCAAAGTCCAGGAGAGCCCACGTGTTGCCGAGGTTAGGGCTAGATTGTTGCACTAATTAATGCATACATTGACATACGGGATGGGAAATATATTTTCCGCTTACCATCAATGCTATGGTTTGGTGATGGGTTGGCGTGATTTTACCATTATGCCCAGTCTTAGTTGATACCATGGGGGTAATTTGTGAGTACCAACATGCTTGTGAGGCATATGCGATTGATTCATGGTTTCTGTCCTGGTAAATCACTTGGCCTGAAATGTGGTCAGGCTGGATGTTGTCATGTTTTTGGTACTTTTTCAGGGTCCCGAAAACATTTAAACACAAAGCATCCCGAGCAAAAAGAGCAAGAAGTTGAAACTGATGATATTCTAGACAGTGATGGTGTTGCAAATCATGCTCAGACACACGATTTTGAAGAAGCAGCCAGTAGCTCTCAAGTCCTGCTAGTATCTAACATGAGTACTCGTGATATGTGTGCATCTGCTATTGCACAGCTTCAGGTTGCTGGTGTAGCCTTGTATCGTCCATGGAAGAAGTGGTAATGGAGATACAGGGTCAAGCTAAAGATGCTGCTTTGAAATGTGTTGCTTCTCAGGATACTAGTATGAAAGCTAAAATTGAACAAAGTTTTGAAAAACTTGAAAACCCTTTTACCTCTTTAAATTCTGAGGCAAAACGAAAAGCATATTTTGAACTGAAATGGAGAACTGTTGAACCTGTCGAAAAAGTACTCGGTGTCAGATTTGAAAACAAGAAACAGATGCACTGGAACTTACAATCAGGTAGTTGTAACTGACAAATTTGCCTATATTCCAATTTTAGAAACGTTGCACTCTATACTCAGAAATCCAAATCTCACTGATATGTTTACATCTAGCCACACTCCCAAGGACGGTGTATATTTTGATTGAAAAGATGGGTCGTATATAAGAGACATCCTCTTTTTTCCAAAGAAAATGATGCACTGCAAATTCAATTATTTTATGACGACTTTGAAAACGCGAATCCTTTGGGATCCAAAAAAGGTGTACATAAATTGAGAGGTATATATTTCACACTGAGAAATTTTCCACCAGAGCTAAATTAATCTTTTTAGAAGGAGTAGCACAGTTTGAGGTAAAGCTTGTATTGCAGTATGTGCAGGAGAACCTCTTTACTGTTAAAGAACTGGCTGGCAGAATACAGTCGTTTAACTATGGCTACACTGAAAGGAGAAATCGCCCCCCTGCACTGAAGTTATTTGATTCGAGTAACGATTTGGGCCTGAATGCCATACAGTCCTGGTGTTTACTGCGAAACATTCCTTTGATATTTGGGGATCTAGTGCAGAGAGACGATGAGTATTGGCATCTTTTAATGTTGCTTCTGCAGATTGTGAATATTGCCTTTTCTCCTGTTCTGACGGATGGTATGACCAACTTTCTGAAACATATTATTATTGAGCATCATCAGCTTTTTAAGCATCTGTTTCCAACTAAAAATCTGTTGCCTATGCTTCATTTCATGACACATTATCCTCGATGTATAAGGAATATTGGACCAATTCTGCACATGTGGTGTATGCGGTATGAGGCTAAACACAATTTCTTTAAGACCCAACTAAAGACTTTCAAAAATATTACAAAGACATTGGCCAAAAAGCACCAAATATACATGGCCTTGCATTGGGAGACTTTCAGTCAGTGCAGTTTAACTATTGGTCCAGGAAAGATGGCACAGCTTAGTGAATTGAAAGAAGGTCCTGAGATTGCTGCAAAACTAAATGCTACGATGTTGTTCTGTCTGTGAAGTGGGTAAAACATTATGGCACTGAATATCGCCCTGGCCTAATGGTTTGTGTTGAAGTAGCCGATGAGATGCCAGTATTTTGTAAGATCAGGACTATTATTGTGAAAAATGACAAAGTTATACTCAGTGGTTCAGGTGTAGAAACCATTTGTTTTGATGAGCATTACCATGCACTTAAAATTTTGTTAAAGCCATTCTGGCCACTAAAGGTGTTTGATGTTAAAGAGTTGCTCTACTTTAAACCAGTGGATGTTCAAATGGCATACGGACCAACAGAGTCCTCCCTTTTCATTGTTCCATATTGCCATCTAATGCCACATTGACCAGTGTTTTTTGTGTGACAATCAATGTTGACTAATTTTTACATGGACCTCTATGGATGTCTGAGTTGTGTGCAAATTTTAAGATGTTTGCAAATGTTTTTCGGGAGGGTAATCCAAGAATCCGCATGAGACGGAGCAAGTTAACCAAGGAATTTGGCTTGTTTGTTTTAAAATGTCTTTCAAAAACCCAACTCAAACATTTGATATCAACATAAATGATGAAAATAAATAAATTTGTCATTTATTGTAATCCTCTTTTTGCAAAATCAAAAGTTGTTGGTTGTCAAGCTGAGCTAATGCTGCTTCCATATATATCCCCCTGATCAAAGTCCCTTTTGTCAGTTGTTTATCTTCCTAAGGGTGATTTGCTGCATTTTAGCAATGGTTTTTGTTGTTCATCATATAGACGATTTATCATCTGGCACCATACTAAAAGATGAATGGAGTTCTCCGATGTTTGCATCCTCTGAAATGCACTTTAAACAGATTTTGCAGTGTAAGAGAATGTTGTTTATACTTGCCTTCCGATCTAACCAGATACCATGTCTTAAGAACAAGGTGTTTTTTTATTTTCATGTTTATAACTGAGATTGAAGTTTACCTCTGATGTAGCATGTGGGAGCTGTCACACTTGCATCACAAAAGCTCAAGAAAATGAAAATTTTGAATTGTAAACTAAACCTTGAGGGTTATTTCTGTAATAAAATGGAATAAGACATGGATATAATGGTGGTTGTTTTTTTTTCTCCCCTGCAAACATTTGAAGTTTTGCTTGTTTAGGTTTTAGCTGGATATGTTAAAGTAGAAAATGACTAAACACTGAAAAGTAATTCAATTTAAGATTACATTACATTATATCAAAAAGAAGTCCATTGAAAATGAACTACGTTTTGGGTAACACTTGTGTTAATTTCTTGATCAACACTTGGTGTTAAGCAGGTTTAACACTCATGAAGAGTTAATTAAGAGTTATTTCTGATTAACACGTAAACTGTAAGTGTCAAATGTGAATAACACTATGGGTGTTACTTCCTCATAGTGTAAAACTTAATTAACACTGCTCAGTGTAGTGTAGTGTAAAATATGAACACTTAGAAGAGTTGAATTGACTCTGAAAACTCAACACTATGTTCAGTGTAACTTTAACACTCTGTAGATAAGGACCAAATGTTCACTGACTCAGTGTTACATTTTACTCTTTTAGTGTTAGTTCAACACTGGCGATTTTACTGTGTCGCTTTGTTAAGGCTTTCCGCTAATTCGAAACAACTGAGTAGACAGCTGGTCAATGCTTAAATAAATAAACAAACCCCTCTCCCATTTTCTCTCCCATAAACCTCCCCTCACATTAAAGCTGGCTTTATTAAACATCTGGGCCCGTATTCAGAAAGCTTCCTCGTACAAAGAGTTGCTCTTAGTGATGAAATTCTATGAAAATTCTCAGAATCGTGACGTTTTCTAAGAATTTCCCCTTAAAGTGAAAACTAGATCCTGGTAAAGATAAAAGTTATTCACAAAGCATCTCAGCCCTTAAGAGAGCTTAGGAGTAGTGAGGAGGACTTTTAAGAGGCTTAAGAGTTTCTTAAGCAGAGAAGAAAATGTCTGAAGGACGGAAAGTTAGGAGAAATGTTCCCCAAACAATGAACGGCAGTGACAGTGTTGTAGATCTTCTTAGAGATGCGCTCACATCTCCCACCATACGCAACAATACAATATTGCCGGTAATGAAAGTGATCATAACATTAAGGTATTTGGCAACTGGGAAAATGCAACAGTGCGGCAGTAATGATTGGGGTCTGTAGCAACCGTCGATTAGCCGTGTGATCACACAAACAATTACAGCACTGTGTCAGCGATTTGTGATGCGATCATATTGTGATGCGATTTGTGTCTTTTACATTAGATTTCCACACCCTGCAGGCTCACAAAGGACATTCATGGGTGTTGTGGGTGTAATTGATGGGACACATTATAGCGCCATCAGAAAATGAAGATGTTTGTAAAGAGAAAAAGGTACCATCATCAATATGCAAATGGCCAGGGTCAACACATGATGCCAGGATACAGTCCGAGAGTGGACTGAGACAGCTATTTGAAGGACATCATGTGCCTGCCGGTTGCCACTTTTTAGTTGACAGTGGCTACCCATGCAAACCATGGCTCCTAACAACGTACCTCCGTCCAGACCGGGGACTACAGCTGAATTACACCAGGTGACCCAAACAGTAGGCTGTGGCGTAGAATTAATTTGCATGGAAATATAATTAAAAGAGTTGAGTTAAAACTGAGGGGAAAAAAATTCTTATTGAAAAAATAAATATTATGGACTTAAGTTTCACTTTCGGACCTCTCCCTGGAGAGAGAAGGCTGAAAATCAAGCCTTAAACTCCAGTCCAGCAGGTTGCGACAAAGCACCGGTAAAGGCATTGCCCACAGCAATTACTTCTCGCAGAAGACAACGAACAGCTCGCAGAAAACTGCTAATCAGCTGAAATCACAACACCTGCACAGACTCTCAGTGATCAGCAGAGAAGCACACAGACGCCAAAAGAGACACAATGAAGAGAGAATCGACTCAAAGCTTCACCGAAAGACGCTACTGGTTATCAATCAAACAGAACTCTGAACAACTCCAAACAACTTTGGCAACAAATGTCGAACTGATGTGGACGTAAAATAAATGGAGAAAGAGGAGTGAGTTGTCCTGTGCGTCCTTTCTAAGTGAAGCAGGGCTTATTGGTCCTATTAAACAACACAGTAGTGGAGCGTGGTACTGGTCACCTGAAGAGACACTTTCATGTGCTACATGGAGAGGTGCCATCTAAGGTCAATTTATCACAGCCTGTGCGATTCTTCACAACATCTGCAAGGCTAGACACATCCCAGAGCCTCTCCAGGGTCATGGTGACGGTGAAGACGAGGATGATGGTGACGATGTTGAAGACATTCACCCTCCACAGGGAGGGACATGGCTCAGATCGCTTCCTCACAGAGTCCAATTTACAAATTTGCATTTTAGGCAAGTTACAGTCCATGTTATATAAGAACTGGTGGCTGTAATTAACCAGCATACTGTAGCGACTCTGCAGGACTAACATGGGAGAGACTCATGAGGAGTGTATTGGGGGAAGATGTTGCCTAGTTCAGAAGTGTAGGAACAGAAGTGTAGGAGGGGAAAAGGGTGAGCGGAGGGGAGACAGTGGGACGCCGGTTCTGGAGTTAGTAAGCTAGTTTGGCTGGCAGCCTTTTGTTGTTTTTGGGTGCACTTCCAACCTGTTGTTAGCCTGTATATCAGGGCAATAAAGTCCGGTCCTCCAGTTAAACTTCAGCCACCATGTCCTCATCATTCTGCTAGCTAGCCAACTGTGTGGTGGAGCCGCGAGCGCTACAATACCAGTTTTACGAGGCGTACATTAGAAAACGTGTTGACACGTTACACATCAAGAAACACAAATGCATCATTTCTATTTGTCATGTCATTTATTTTTAAGGAGATCATTTTTAATTTGTAGTACTCCTCTTTTAAAGTATTTTCGCTGTCTGAGGACGTCCACTTCAAGTGCCAATTTTGTGTCCTGCAGGGATGGTGCTGGAGCGGTAGCTGAGGGCAGGCTCAACTGAGACGCTTTGGACTGAGGGTCGTAAAACTGGGGGGTTGAAGCCCCGGGTTCCTCTGATGGCTCCATGCTGCAGAAAAGAGGACAATACTGTCATTCTTTCTTTCTTATTTTTGTTTTCATTCATTTCACAGGATAAGCGTCCAACTTGGTAATGAGCATGAGAATTATGAGAAATGGCCCAAATCTGTCAAAACATTTAAGACTAAAAATACTAACTTACAGCTCGTACAGTACAAGATACAGAACTCACTACACTGGGCAAAAAATGTTTACAATGGGATTCCCATCAGAAATATGCTCACACTGCACACAAAACTGTCCCCATACACGTCATATGTAATGTCGTGTAACACCATCACTGGAAAAACTTACCCACAGACTCTCCAGAGAAACCCTCGCCTCTATGGTGGGTGGTGTGTCAGAGGCCGGGGAAACCCAAAATAACTTCAAACTTAAAAATAAATAAAAATAACAAATACTTACAACAATTCTGTGCAGGGGGGTGCTCTGCAGTGGACGGGCTTCCTCCTTGAGGGGCCGGGGGGCTGCCCCTTGCATCACCCAGGGAGTTGGTTAAGTCGGACAGGGGAGGGAGCCCAGAGCACCACCCACTAAAACTGCTAAATAGGATTAAGCCAAAAAAAACCTCATCCAATCAAATCAAATAAATAAATAAAAGAAGTGAAAAAGAAAACAAGCAGAAAATCAACAACAGCAAAGAAATGAAACATTAATTAATAAAATCATTTTGGGTGTCCTGGCCTCTGAGCCACGCCTCGCCCTGGGCCGTGGGGCCCTGTGCTCATGCCCGTCGGTCTCACCCCGTGGGAGGCGGCCCCCTGCATGTGGGGTACAGGCTGGTCCACCCGAGGTGACCCCACCCCCACCCCTTCTTCATCTTCCACCCCCTCACACCAGCTTAGCATATACATACACATTGTATTAGACCTGTCTCTTTCTTTCTCCCTTTCATAAACTGTTCATCACCATTACGTGGTTATCCTCTTTATTTTTATTTATTTATTTATTTTCCTTTGCCCGCTGCATTTTGTTTGTTTACTATTCTTCAGAATTCTATATTCTATATTCTATATTCTATTCTATATATTCTATTCAAATATTATTATAATATTCATTATTACTATCGCTATTATTATATTATTATAATTGCTATATTATGAACACCATTATTATGATTATTATTATTATGATGATGTTAATTATTAGTATTGCCTTTTCTTCACTCTCCTGCTCCCTCTGAATTCATTCATTCATCCGTAATAAAAGCTAACAGGGGAAATAACTGATCATGACCAGAGGTAATTTTTAAATTACATTTAATAGAAATGAATCTGTTTTTGCCACTTTTGATTTTTAGACAATTAACTTATTTTTACTCAGATGTTGACTCAGAAAACAAATCAAATCTGCAGTTATTCACTGCATTTTATTGACTTTAAGTTTTGCTCAATATTTCGTTCTAAACGATCTCAGGTAGTCAAATACCGACTCATTACAGGGACGTTGTTTATAGTCGGTTTCAAGGCGCCCTGTAAAGTCTGTTTTAAGGTCCGCTTCTTCCTCTCTGCGGTATGAAACTCCGGTGATGTTGTGAAGTTTCGCATGAGTCCGATCTGCTGCAGCGTCCAATCAGGAACTGATATCTAATAAGGGGGCGTGTCGGCCAGTAAAAGACTTCCGTGGAGGCTGCTCTCATGTATCCTCGTTATTTTGTTAAGTTTAGCTTTTGTTCGGTATTTCTTGAGTTTCTTATTCATTTTGTTTAGTCTGTATTAGTCAAAAGTCAGGTGTTATGTGTAGTTTGTGAAGTTAATTAAGGTTAAATTGTAAGTATACGTGTTAAAACCTGTGGGAGTGCCTCTGTTTCACTGTGTAATGGAGGGTGAGGACTAGAAAGGCAGGTGAGGATGAGTGTGAGGGAGAGAAGGAGGGGGCAGGTTGAGTGTCACTTCAGCTCTGCTGCTGATGAAATGTGCTGCACCTGTGAGACTCCTTTGTTAGCCAGCAGTCTGCTGCCTGTTCGGGGAGAGATGTTGGATTTTTTGTACACTGTTTTGGGATTTGAGCGACAGAATGATGCAACTGATTTTAACACTCAACTCAACTACTTAACAAACAACAGTCAGTGGGAAAATGGCAAGCCGACACTGCAGACAAAGTGACATGACACGTCTGATTCTGAGCCACAACTGGAGCTAGATCCGGAGCCTGAGCGTGACCCGGTCCCGCCTGCTGAGACACCCCGAGCTCCTCACCGCAAAAGGTCCCGAACTGAGCCGACAGAACAAACACCAAGATGCACAGATCCCTTTTCTCTGAAGGGAACAGGTTACGAGATGTCACCGTGCCAACAGAGCAAACTGTTGGCGGTGTGCAGGTAGGCTACCTGCGCATGGTTCTCACTGAGACGCACTCAAAACAGAGGTAAGCCGTCTATTTATTAGTAAAAGCTATACATGGTAAATTAGCGTGGCAAGCAACCTCAGAGTAATTACAGTATTGTCATCGGTTTGGATGTTGCTTATTGCCTCTGAACTGCACCAAGAGAGAGAAGACAGAGAGGCCACGAGACTGACGCCTCGATCCCACAGCATCCGTGTCTGGCGCGTTCCGTCTGTGCCATGGTTCTGGTCTGTCAGACGGCGCAAGATCACAAGATCGTTGGAGAACTACATTATCGCTCGGGAATTGCACAATCATGTGATAACATCAACGTTAAACAGAGCGACACACAAACTACAGTTCAGTTTGCACCTCTGAGGTTGATCATCTGCTCATTTGGAGATCATTCCGTGATTTTTGTGCTTCTACCATGGATGAGTGCACTGCTTAATTAAAAGTGTTCTTTTTTTCAAGAGTTCAGTGTGTTGATGTTATAAAAAACAGAGAAAAAAAACAGGAGGCTGTACCGGTCTGTATGTGATGTTTTATTTTGAAATGAACGGATGCTGTATGCTGTTTTCGTGTGTGACTTCCTGTTTGGACGTTCTGCTCTGTTCAGCTTGACGCGTGTTTGAAGCGGCCTCCGTCGAAAATAGAGAGACGCTTCTGGGACGCGCCAGAGACAGACCACGGCGAGTGCTGTGGAACCACGAGCATTGATTTGAATGGCCGTGATCGACTCCGGAGGTCGCGGCGCACACGGAACGCGCTGGAGACGGATTCTGTGGAATTTGAGGGTGAGTGTGTATGAGAGAGCGAGAGAGAGAGCGCACGGGGGTGGACTTGACTAATTACACAACATGTATAGTCCGACAAAAAGCGCGATTTTTTTTTCTCTTTCATTTCTTATTTTATTTTACCCAAACACAAATGCTGAAGTTGATGATGAGGGATGGAGAGACTTGAGCTCTGTGGGCAAAGAAGACCGCAGGAGCAGTGCTTGGTGTGGTTCTTTTGTTAGACATGCGTGATCATTTGGGCCATCTTTTTCGATTATTTCTTAGAAATCAGCAAGGTCACCCTGTCGGCAGAACATGCCGAAAAAAGATCTTTTGCTTTTACTCGTCTTGCTGCTGAATGCGTCGTGTGTCTGCTGCAGACTCTACTGGCCCATTGCACACGATGACCCTTAACGTAGTTTAGTCAGTAACAACATGTTTTGTTTATTATAAATCAGCAGTCATTGAATTGGTTGTTAAAGTCTTCCAACAGGAGAAACACTATAGACTAACTCGTACACTGAAAAAAATTTGGAGTGAGATTTACTGAGAAAAACCTTGGTAACAATTTCCACACAGAAATTCCAAGTAAATGTAACAGATGGTATTCTTAGTGAAGTATACATAGAAATAAGCATTAAGTTTAACCAAGAAATACTTGTAAAGTGTACTAGCAAATGTCTGTTTTCATTAGTAAATTAAAGTCATTCTTCATCAGTAAATGTTACTCAGACTTCCGCTGCATTTACTTACAAATTGCTTTAATAAATACTTGTTTTTTCTAAACTTTTAATTGGTTGGACCTAGTTTGTATTGTTGCATAATTTGAGTAATATTTACTTTAAAAAACCTTGGTAACAATTTCCACACAGAAATTCTTTGTGATTTTTCCTCTTGAAATTCCAAAGTAGTTCATTTAACAGTAAGAAATACAACACATGAAGATTTAACAACAGCACATTGGTGCAAGAGCTAATTGTTTACAGTAGTTCCAACAGGTACAAGACAAAACAATTCTTATTCACTGCTGGGAAAAATCATTTGAAGAACAACTCTCGGTAAAGTGCTTAGCTTGAGTTAACAGACTTTCTTAAAGGACATTTGACTTCTGTGATGCTTCTTATCTCAATCGGCCTTGAAGACAACATTAAGAGATAGTGTCCAATGAAATGCCCAGCAGTATCACTTTAAAGGGCAATAATAATAATAACTCTTTTATGTTGTTTTTTTTTTTTTTTTTACAATTATGTAACACAATAGTTATGAATTAGGAAGCCCATTATAAAGACCAAACACATTCTTATGAAATGCACAGGGCTCACTTACTGGCCCTTGCCTCAGTAACACATCATGTTAACTGGAGAATTAAGGAAGAACAATGGTAAAGCCTAATGCTGCCACAAACAGGGGATTCATCACTGCCAGCCAGGATGAACAGGTTGCCCCACCTGACAGATTTCACTGTGATGGAGACACAGGCCTTCTTTAGAGAGCGCCCTTGCATTTTTAACTCATCCCTAACTTTGCAAGAAATGTGAAGTGCAATCACTAACATATTGCACACTTACTTTTAGGTATTAAGAATAGGGATCGACCGATTATCGGCGCCGATATTAGGCATTTTGACGCATATCGGCATCGGCCTTTTAAAAAAATAAAAAAAATAAAAAAATTTTTTTTATTTTATCCGACGGCCGATAAGAGTGCAGAGTGCTCACACACACGGCGGAGAGGAGAAAAAGTTCATTTCTTTGCAAATTTGTTATTTATTATTAACTTTGTTTTATTTAACTTTGTTTTATTTACTTAATAAAACTTCAAGAAGTTATGTGTTTATTTATTTATTTATTTAAATTTTCAGTTAACTTTATAAGAGATGCTGCTGACCCTGGGAACTCCCTGCGCTTTTTGTCTGTTTGTTTAATAAACATATGCTTAAAGGCATTTAAACAAAGTTAAGTGTTGGAGTTTGTATTATTCAAAATTTTGACTCCAATATTTTCACTTTTACTGCAAATGAATATCGGCTCCAAATATCGGTTATCGGCCTCCTTGACTACTAATAATCGGTATCGGTATCGGCCCTGAAAAAACCATATCGGTCCATCTCTAATTAGGAACATAATATACTAACTTGTAGCCGTACAAAGTGGCTTCGGGCTCAACATTTGAAACAGGAAACTTATTCTCTAGCAATAGCCCCCATATAGTATTGTATTTCCTCTGAACTGCAAGATGAAGTCAACACTCTTGATAGAAGTTTGTTGTGCAAAGATCGTCTTTGGGAGACATCTTCAGGACGTCAAGCTCAAGAAAGAGCTTCTGAAACACTTCAAATGTGTATTTCAACTTTGGTGGTTAACTCAAGTTCATTGCATAAACAAAGCCTATGAGCAGAAGGCAAGCCTTCGCCACACTTTACAGTCATCAATAACCTCTTTGCCCTCGCTGATGATGGACACATGGGCAGGGGCGGGGCCTTCCTGTGCTGCATTTTCATGGATGACAAAGATCTTGAAGACATGATGAGCATAGTCCTCTTTGGTGGCTTCTTTGAGGACATCCTGTAAAAAACATGCGAATTAGTGCTCAGAAGTCAGTATACTCTGTATATGCAAGAGGTGATTCCCTGGGCTGGAGTGGCTATTTAAAACACTGTACACAACAAATCAATATCTTGAGGCAAATTCTCGGTATTCTTCCCCATCCTTGGGAATCAGCTCTGCTCACTGACATGCAGGTGCATAAATCACAGTCACACGCATCTAAGTTTTTAATACGGGACAAGCCGACGAGAGGGACGGCGCGGGTCAGAGACCGATGATCCATAGTGTGATCCTAGCAGTTTATCTGAATGTATAATGTATCATATGTATATATGTAGCATGCCGCGCGGGGAGGAGACAGACGTTAGGAGAGGAGCAGATATGACGCAGACCTGTGTGTGTTTTGATGCTCATACCTGAATCAATGTAAAGTTGCGATCCGTCCGTATTTCTGCACACAGTTAAAGTATAAACTTCTTCTCCACAGGCTGTCATATGCCTGTATGCTGTGTGGTTCATATATTTCACTGATAAACACAGAGCTTTAGAGGGGCACCAGGCTTCATGATCAAAGTTACATGGGATGCGAAGCCAGGGTTGCCAGGTCTGTGCTTTTTCCAGCTGAATTAGACGACTTTTGAAGTGTCTTTAGAGGCGCGCGGCCCTGTGTGGTTGCTCGCTTCACACAGCCCACTCGACGGTTCTGACGTTATGTCCTAACGACGATATCTTCAGCGGTTAATATAGATTCGCAGCTCAGGTTATGTGTACATGGAAAGTTTTCGAGCTGTAACTTTCCGCATGTAAAGACAGAATGAAGCCATGCAATAAGTAGCTCGTACTGAATGCCTTCGCATCACGGAGTCTATGCATTCAGTTGGCGCCCCCCCCGCCCAGCAGATGATTAAATTGATTAGTCTGTATTTATCAAAATCAAATGTATTAATTCATTTTAATTATATTTGGCCAAATAAAGTTATTTCCTCGCTTTTCATTCATGAAGTTAATGTATCTGACCTAACTGTGGTTCCTGTGTACAAGTGAAATCATGTGCATCATTGTTAGTGTGTAAGAAATGTACAGTATGTTGTTGTTACATTATCACTTTTTTTGCAGCATTCCTCTCTTGCCTTATTTGCAGCAGCAGTGTTGCTTTTCACCGTAATAACTTTTTACATATTTATCTTCCCTTTAAACAATTTGACGCCGAGCTGGACAGAGTAATCATGAAGAACCGCTAGCTGCACGGCTAACAGAAGCTACAATTAGCAGCGGTTACTTTAGCAAAGCTATCAGTTGATCAGGAGCCGTGTCTCAACAAAGGTTGTGATTCAAATCAACATTATCTGCAAAGTCAGGCAGTCCTGCAGTGGAACCGCAACACACCAACATTCCAACTGCATAGTTGGTGCCTAAAAAGCACACATTTTGCAACATGCACTGCCGTGACAGCTGGGAAGCTGCACTTCACCAAGTCTTTTAGGTCATCTTTAAGAACATCTAAAGAGACCTCTGTTGTTCTTGTTCTTCTTCTTTTACAGTTGTTTACACACTGAAATGAATATTTTCACACAATTAACAGATCTTTACACCCAAGAAGCAAAACACCTGTCCAGAGTTACACAACAATAAGCACAGACTCAGCTTCACACTTTTTGCACAACATTACACACAGTGATTTGCAAAACTCTACATGCATTTTCACATCTTAGACACAGAGAAGGATTGTGAGGTTACTTCCTTCTCATTACAAAGCCCCGGCTTGCCATTGACCACACTAATGAACGAATTGGATAATTACATCAACCAGGTGTGGAAGCACACATGTGCTTCACTGAAAATACAGCACTCAGGTAGGTGCTATAAAAGGAGGCAGGTGAGTCCACCTGTCTTCAACAAAAATGGAAGGAGTTAGAAGAAGAGGAGTGAGAATGAGAGGGGGAGCTCAAAGAGGAGAAGAAGGAGGTAGAGGAAGAGGCCTAGGTAGAGGAAGAGGTAGAGAGGGACCTGAAGAAGTGATAGAACCTGAACAAAGAAGACAAGGACCAAGTTTAACTCAAGAAATCCGTGCAACACTTATTGACCACGTTATCAACCATGGACTGACACTGAGGGAAGCTGGACTAAGAGTTCAGCCATATCTCAGCAGAAATACTGTAACAACAGTAATTCAAACATTTCATCGAGAAAACAGGTAAACTAACTGCACAGTACATTGAAACTGCAGCTTACTGCACTTGTCATCACTTTTGATATCCTTTCCTGTGATGGGTTTTTTGTCTACATAGGATTGAGGGTCGAGGACACCAAGGTGGAAGGGGCCCCATGTTCACTCGGGCACAAGAGACAGCCATTGTAAACATGGTTTTGGCCAACAATTGTATCAGGCTGAGAGAAATCCAAGCCAATGTCATCAATGATGACAATATTTTCAACAACATCCATCAAGTCTCTCTGTCAACATTAGGTCGAATCCTCAAAAAAAATCAAGTACACATGAAGCAACAAATTCAGATAGAGCGAAACATCTGCGTAATGAGTACGTGGAGGTATGTATTGTTCACCTTACTATGGTGTGGTATTGTGCACTGCACACAACCTTTTTGCATGAAAAATGACTGTGCAATAGATATTGAACAGCGTTCTATTGTCTTTTACTGTGTTTCAGAGAGTCTTGCAAATGGATGCTGAAGAAATCCAACATGAATTTATATATGTTGATGAGGCTGGATTTAACCTTGCAAAAACTAGAAGAAGAGGGAGAAATGTAATTGGACACAGGGCAATTACCAATGTGCCAGGGCAGCGAGGGGGTAACATCACCCTTTGCGCTGCCATTACCCAAAATGGGGTCCTCCACCGCCATGCGAATCTGGGACCCTATAACGCCAATCTAATACTTTTCTTTACTTTTCTAATAATTTCTTGACAGATTACACGACATCGTCACAGCATTAAACCAAGTGGACCACATGCAGTACATTGTCGTTTGGGACAATGTATCTTTCCATCGATCTGCTCTGGTCCAGAATTGGTTCCATGAGCACCCTGAATTTGCAGTCTTATACCTTCCACCATACTCCCCCTTCCTTAACCCAATAGAGGAGTTTTTTTCTGCATGGCGGTGGAAGGTATACGACCTTCGGCCCTACGACCGTTTGCCCCTCATTCAGGCCATGGAGCAGGCCTGTGCCTTCTTGTCGAAGCAGCTTCTGTGCAGGGGTGGATTCGTCACACAATGCCAATGAAGACATAGCCTGTGATGTGGATGAAATCCTATGGCCTGATCCATCCAGACGGAGAGATAATGATTAGAGTTACAGTATTGTTGTTGTTGTTGTTGTTGTTGTTGCTTTAGTTTTTTTTCAGAGTTGCTGTCAGTGTATGTACACGCAGTCATTTTTATTGGTCTTCACTTTACAGTAGTGAGAAAAACTACTATTTTGTTCTGATTTTCATTGTTGATTGATATGTTACTGTAACTGAGTATGGTAAGAAATACATATTTTCAGTCTGCAGCATCAGTGTGGTGCAGTGCTTGGTGAGTTTATAGTATTTGTGTACTTTCTCTGTATACCTCAAAGTAATCATGAAGAATGTTGTGGGTTTGTCAATATCTTTTTGTCATCTAAATGATCCCTTACGTAAAAATGTCTGGCAAAAAAGTCTAGCACATGCTATTTCCTAACATAGGGGTTTTTACAAATGTGTTTTGTATTGATCACAGTAGTGTGTAACTGACTGCAATAGTGTCTAATCATTGGAAGACTGTGTTAGTGAGATGGAAACAAAGCAGTATGTTTATAAATATGTGTATGTTTTTAAAATATGTGTATATGTTTTGACTGAAGTGTGTCATTTTGCAAACAATCCAGGAGATGAGTGTGGTGTTTGGATAATTGTGTGAGTATTTAGAAAAAAGGATCCCTGTTTTCAAAGTTGTGTGTAAACAATTGAAAAAAAACTGTAAAGAAGCTGTGATTAGCCTCGAATCTCATTGTCCACAGGCCAGCCACAGGGCCAAATTCCTGAATGAGCTGAGGGTAGTGCTCAAGGAAGTAATGCTTAGGTAGGAGCTTTTGTTGGGGGAAAGATTCAAGGAATCTGCTTCGGTGGTCTGAAATCAAGATAACAAATGCTTTCCTCTGTATGGACTGGAGACAGGGCAAGCTCCACAATGTCTTTCAATGTTATCAACACCTGCCATGCAGGCTCATGTTCAGGTACTTTTAAACCTGTTATCAGAGGTAGCAGACACGATGGGCACCAATTTTCAATGTTCAGACAGTGCACATCGTTTTTTCGCAACACAGCAGTGAGTGAGATTTGGACCAGACACAGCCGTCTGGACATGCAGTGTATGCTGCTCTTTAGTTCTCCGCTGAAATGACCCTGATCTTACTTCTTTCGACTGGAACTCAGATCCCTCCCAAGACAAAACCGGCACATGTCAATCCTGTGAAGTTTTTAACAAAGTCTGCCACAGAATGGGCCCCCATATCATCAGCCACCACACTGACCACAGTCCCTTTGATGACTTTTACCAAACCTGGAACACAAAGACCATCTTTCTCCAAGCTTTGAAGATATGTCAATAGTGGCTCTAACATTCTTTGGAATCCAAACTGCTTAGTGTCTTCTGCCTTACACAGAATAGCTAGATAAATAGATTTAAATGTTGATCGTAACTGGGCTGTAAATGTTTCCCAACCCACAATACACAGCCGTGACTTGCTTTTTTCGGGATGTCCCAGGAGGATTACACACCTCAAAGTCATCAATGTACAAAATGAGACTAACTCTTTCCTCATCTACAGAGAAATCATCTTTCTTATAGTAAGATCCTTTATGAAACGTCTGGTATTGTGAAGCATTTTCAGAACGTCTTTCACATCTAACTGCCTTTTCTTGAATAGTCTTATAATTTAAGACATACTGGGACATACTGGAATGTTTTACCCTCTTTTTTATCAAGTATGTGCTCCTCTGGTTCAACAACTAAAAAACGTCTCTTCATAAATTGTCTTCTCTTGTATGAAGTAGTGAAATATAGCAATATCACTTAAACACTTCTATCAAAATAACCAAACATCAGACAGTTATGAGTTTTTTTTGTTTTGTTTTTTATCAAAGTCTTTTTATTGAAGAATTTCACAATATACAAAATACAGTATACTGTATCTAATCTAGTCCCCAGTATCCACCCATTCCACCCGCCCGCCCGTCTGCCCACCCACCCACCAGACCCATACCGCTACATTAAAATTGGTCATTTTACACATTAGACAAGGAGGAGAAACACTCAAATAAACAAACAAAACAAACAAAACAAACAAAAACGAAACAAAAAGAGAAAAACAAACAAACACACAGACACACACACAGCGACAGAACAAGTCAGAAGCTTATGGGGTTACATTCTCTGCTTCCATTTTTCCTATAAATGTCAAGAAAGGCTGCCAAATTGCATAGAATCTCTGAACAGACCCGGAGAGCGTATCTGATCTTCTCTAGGTTAAGATATTGCATAATCTCTTTGATCCAATGGGAATGCGTAGGGGGGAGAGGGTCTTTCCACCTGGACAGTATAAGTCGCCTGGCCAACAAGGTGCAAAAGGCCAACATGTTGCACTTATAATTACTGAGACACACACGCTGCGGTGTAACACCAAATAAGGCCAGAAATGATATAGTCTCAGACATGTCCAGAACATATGTAATAGACTTGCAGGAGCTTGCTTGCATCTATCACATGTAGGGTCCAGCTCCGGTTTAATTCTAGACAACCTAACCTTCGACCAGTGAAGTCGGTGTACTATCTTGAATTGTACAACAGCATGCCATTGACAGATGGATGATGAGTGAATCCTTCGGATAATTTTCTGCCAGATTACCTCTGGGATCTGCTCATTTAAGTCCTCTTCCCATTTGTTTTTGAGGTGATCTAGATTTGTCAGATTACGTAGATTGAGAAGGTTATATATCCTACCTATAACCTGCCTTAAATCTGTCCTGAACTTAAAAATAGAATCTGACAGAGATGTGGGGGGATATGAAGGGAAACAATCGGAGTGTGAGGCTATAAAGTTCCGCAATTGTAGATATCTATAAAAATGAGACCTGGGGATATCGAATCTGTTTACCAGCTGCTCAAAGGATGCAAAATTATTATCTACATAGAGGTCCTGTAGTGATGAGATACCACTCTTAAGCCAGATACCAAAGGCTCCATCTAATATTGAAGGGGTGAACATGCTGTTTTTAACTATCGGAGCAGAGAGAGAGAGATTGCGGAGAGCAAATGACCTCCTAAACTGATTCCAAATTCTGTACAACAATGGGGTTAGTGGTATAATAAGAGATAGGTTTTGCCAGTGGGAGTTCAGAGCACAGTAGAGCTGCCTACAGGATGTATTCTCCAGGGTTAGCCATTTAGGGGTATCGGGTTTGCCCATGTCACTCATCCAGTACGTCAATACCCTGATGTTGGCTGCCCAATAGTTGTATAAAAAATTTGGGAGTGCCATACCACCCTGGAGATGAGGTCTCTGCAGTACGCATTTCCTTATACGTGGGTTTTTTTGTTCAAGATGAAGGCTGGTATAAGTTTATCTATGGAGCTAAAGAAGAATTTGGTCAGAAATATAGGAATATTTTGAAACAGATGTAGGAGTCTAGGTAATACATTCATCTTGGTGGTATTGATCCTTCCACTCAGAGAAAGAGGCAGCAAATCCCAACGTTTAATGTCCTGTTTCAGACAGTCTACCAAGGGCAGGAAGTTAGCTTTGTAGAGGTCTTTATAATTATGTGTAATCCAGATTCCCAGATATTTCAAGTTTTTTGTCTTGATTTAAAAAGGGGTCGAATTAAGGGAGATGTCATTAGCAGTTATGTTGATTGGCATTAACTCACTTTTTTGAAGATTTGTTTTATAACCGGATATTTTGCCAAATTTATTCAATAGGTCTAGTATTCTAGGGAGGCTTGACAGGGTATCCGACAGGTACAATAGCAAATCATCAGCATAAAGCGATAGTTTACACTATTGACCTCCTCTGTCAATTCCTTTAATATGAATATCCAGTCGAATAGCTAGTGCTAACGGCTCAATAGCAACGGCGAACAGGAGTGGAGACATCGGACATCCTTGTCTAGTCCCCCTTTGCAGGTTAAAGTAAGCAGAAAGGTTATTGTTGGTACGCACCGCAGCCATTGGGGAGGAATAGAGAATTTTAAAACCGAATTTTTGAAGAGTGTAAAAAAGGTAGTCCCACTCCACCCGATCAAAAGCTTTCTCAGCATCAAGTGATAGTGAAATCTCTGGTGCGTCGGATGGAGAGGGACTATAAAGAATATTTAAAAGGCGCCTAATATTGAAGAATGAATACCAGTTCTACATGAAGCCAGTTTGGTCTGCTGAAATTATTGAAGGGAGGGACATCTCAAGACATCGGGCCAAGAGCTTTGCAAGAAGCTTTACATCTGTGTTCAAGAGAGAGATTGGGCGATATGAGCTACACTGAAGGGGATTTCTGTCTTTCTTTAAGATAAGCGAAATGGTCACCTCACGCATAGTTGGGGGGAGAGAGTTTGAGGAGAACGATTCGGCGCGTCTGGGGTGAACGACACAATCAGTTAACATGGATGCCGAAAGGAAACTGGCTCTGCTTCGCGGCTACTGCGGCGCTTCCGCGTCCGGTGTGTCCCCGGTGTAAAAGGTCCCAAAGGCTAAATTACAATCCGAAATAGAAACAATAGATCATGACTCTTATTTTGTCCACCCATCAAGAATAATGCTCCAAAAGAACAGTCAAACAATGCTCATTCCTCTCCTACACACCTTGTAGCGTTTTGATGATTTCTTTTGGGGTGCCAGCCGGTATTTCAACCGACAATCTTTTATTGTTATTTCGTTATTATATTCAAACCGCCACCCGGATACCTCAGTTCCTCACACAGACCCGGACGTACCCAGTCATGCAGTACAGTCAACAAACAAGCCACAACATAAATAAGAAGCAAATCCAGCAACACAGCTTATTAACAGAATATATTGAGCATAAACACAGCCAAAAACAATTCAACAAAAGGTGTCCTTTACAGGCAACATAATGTGTCTAGTGTCCTCTTTCACAGTTCATAAACAACCAAAAATAACCCTTTACCAGTTTATTTCACCAGGGCAATTCATTTCACCGCCGTTTAGTGTCCAATTTTTCCCCAGGAGTGAGCCCTCCTGTCCACTCACTTGGGTGCCATGTTCACTCCCCCGAGCTATCGAGTGAGACCTCTCTCGTAAACAATCTTTGGACACACACAGAAAGAAACAACTTCTCCGACATAGTCGGAGTTTACCTCCGGTACCGGGCCTTGTCCTGGAACCGCCGTATTCCTTGGAAGAGAATCCGGAGATGGAGGCGATCCATACCAAGAGGAGCCAGAGGGGTATTAGCAACAGCGGACTAACTGTGTTAATGGCTTGGGCAGCCACGGACGCTCACTCATGCCGACCTCGCTGGGAGCTGCCATCTTAATTCGGTGCTTCACCATTTTTATTATCCCCCGGTCTCCCAGCCTATAGAAGTGAGCCACACTCCCCCCCCCTTAATGAAAGCTGCAAACATGCAATCCTTTTTTCTTTTCTTTTCTCTCTGTCCATATTCCTTAGTTTCTTTGGGGGAGCCGGAAAATCCCAGAAAATCTTCCTCCCCACTGGCCTCAGCAAAGATTTACAAGACACGCTGTCGTTCCAGTTTAGCCAGCTCACTTGCTGAGGGATAGCAAGGCTTCAGACGGGAGACATGAACTACTTTCCGGTCCTCACCTGTGTCCTCCAGCACTAGGTCATAGGTAACAGCCCCCACCTGGGATGTTATTCGGTAAGGACCAAGCCATTTTGGCGCCAGCTTTGCAGTGAATGATTTCTCTGCTTTAGAATATGGATGTGAACGCAGCCAAACTCTGTCATTTTCTTTCAGAGTCATGCCCCGGCGTTTTTATCATAATTTCTTTTTTGTCTGATGCGTCCTTTGTCCAGATTGTCCTGTACAAACTCCTTCAGCACCTGTCAGTAACCTTTTTATAGGTTGGAAAGTCTGGAGAAGGAGCCCAGGGCCGCATCACATCCAGGGGGCCTCTGAGGGACCGGCCCAGATTTAGCTCTGCAGGAGTTACCCCAGTGGACTCATGCACAGCTGAATTCAGGGCAAAACGGAAGTCTGGAAGGTATTTGTCCCACTTTGTGTGATTGTCTGCAACATCGGAGTCTATCATGGTCTTCAATGTTCGGTTGATTCTCTCTGTAAGGTTAGTTTGTGGGTGATATGCGGAGGTCATTTTCTGTCGCAGGTTCCAAGTTTGACAGGTCTCTTTGAAGACAGCAGAGACAAACTGGGGTCCTTGATCTGACAGGAGGTAATTGGGAACTTCCCACCGGGTCAGAATTTCATAGACAAGGACTCTGGACACCGTCTCTGCGGTGACTTTCCTCAGTGGGTAAAGCTCAACCCAGCGGGTGTAGTAGTCCACAAACGCGACCAGATATACATTTCCATTGGAACTCCGGGGGAAAGGGCCCATGAAATCCACCCCGAGCATCTCCCATGGTCTTTGGACAATGGTCTGTTGCAGCTTACCAGCCACTTTCTGACTTTCAGGTTTGTATTTCTGACAGGTTTGGCAGTTCTGTACATGTTTTTTCACATCCAAGCTCAATCCTGGCCAATACACCAACCCTTGCATCCGCTTGTAGGTCTTATATCGCCCGAGGTGACCTGATATTGTGTCCTGATGGAACATCTGCAGAAGGGGTTCTCGAAGGCAGCTGGGTATGTAGATCTGGTAATTGTTTTTTTTGTGGAAGCTGCAAAACTCTGTAGATTTTGTCCTCCAGGATGGTGAATTTAACAGAATCTTTCACATTAAGCTCCCCACCATCCATTATTGACTGATAGATTTCTCATCTATCAGTCTCATGAAACAGATGTGCACAGTATAAATATAACTACCTCATGCAGATAGAGAAAGTCTCCTCAGAGAGGAAAGCCTGAGCCGTTGGCTGTTGTGGGCACGGATCAATACACTGCTACTGTATCAGCTCATTCAAAGAGTCCAATCCAATTATCAGTGTCAGGAGGACAGACCTATCCCAGGCTGAGGACTGTGGGGAGGAGCTCTACGTATAAAAGGCTAAGATAGGTGAGCATGCCCCCCCGTGCAAATAGAATTGATTTGTAGATGTGGAGCTCAGTTTCTATTAGAGGGGACTGTAGAGATCTGAGACAACTCTCTGTCTGATTGTTTCAGGAGCTAAACTTCTCTCTGCTGTCACGGGTCTGATGTGGAGTTATCACATTACCAATGTACTGTTGGTGCCTGGCCCACATGTTGAAAATGTGAGAGACCCCACACATGACAACGATATATCACCGTAGATTTAACAGTTTTCCTCCTGTAGTGTGTGCAGAGCAACGACTGCGGCAGAGCAGCTCACCACACACTAACAGGCTTACTTTGTGGCTGCGGTTGTTGTGCTTCCATCTTCAGTCGGCTTGCTTCCTCATTGGCTATTGTTTCGTTCCACGTGACAATCCACATAATGCGTGCTCGGCTGTCCTCGGGGTTCCCCTCACACCACAGGAACATCTGGAAGATCATCTTTAGAACCATCAAAAAATCAGGACTTTGCTTACGATTGTCTGAAGGGGGAAATCGGGCCAAAAGTCTGCGAGAATGAGGTAACACAATGGTGACTGAGCCTGTGGCCCACTGATGAAAGCCTTAGCATTTGCAGTATATAGTATTATTATGGACTGGGTGTCTGTGGCGACATTCACAGAAAAAATCACAAGCGGCGCCCAGTTAGTGACGCGTCATCATCCATCAGCCAGCAGTGGTTGGCCAACTGTGGACGTCACACATGCAACACTGTCTGGATATCCGGGAAGCGTGCTCCCTCAATTACCGTTTATCGCCACAAGGTGCTGCCAAAGAGAACGCAACTGAGATCTTCAGGATTATAACTTTAACTACTGCCACCAGGGGCCAAAAGAGCTGAAACGGACAACATGAGGATACTTTTTCAAAGCTGTCTCTTCGCACACTGGGTTTATGTACAGAAACTCACCTCCCTGCTGCTGGACATTTGCGTGCCGTTGTTTCACTCCAGCCAATCAGCTCATCTCTTTACGTCTTGAGATCGCACCAGAAAGGGTCGATCCAAACTTTTACAAGTTCTATTTTTTCTCATCGTGATCAGACTTTTTACAAATCATCTACCGGGTGAATCTGCTAGTTGGTGTCCATCAGAGAAATCCTGGTACTGATCCAAGCTAACAGCTCATCACACAGGGCACTGGTCAGCCTCGAGGAGCTGGAAGCAGCAGGAGAGTTCATCCAGACACAGCTCAGGAGGAGGAGGGGAGAGTAACTGAGCTGTGTGAGAGGACAGGTGATGCCTTGAACATTGGCAGTGTTTGATTTTATGACGTATCTGGAAAAGTGAATATTTGTTGGTTGTGTTAAACATAAAAAAAATGTGACTGTTATTTATTTTTTTATCGGCTGTGGGATGATGAACTGATGAACAGTTTACTTATTTTACCTGAACTGATGGACCACTGCACCTCTCAAAAGACTCCTGTGGAGCCGAGTGAAGCTTAGGCCGTTCTTTGGCAGCAAGGACTTGTTATGTTCTTGATGTTCACTTACTGCATTCATGTTAGCTGTATACATGTGTGTTCCATTAATGCATGTTACTAACTTTACATCTTCCTGGTAGCATTATTGTAGTTGTTATTGCTATTATTACACACATTTCTCCTGTTATTATTATATTCATTGTAACCATGAATCTGCATTATCTGTTGTTAATTCAAGAAGTTTATTGTTATATGCACGGTGAAAACCCCGGTTTGGACAAAGTTGGCCTTTCTGTGTGGAGTCTGCATGTTCTCTCTGTGCATGCGTGGGTTCTCTCCGGGGTCTCTGGCTTCCTCCCACTGTCCAAAGACATGCTCGTTCGTAGGTGTGAGTGTGAGTGTGAAAGGTTGTCTGTCTCTATGTGTCAGCCCTGTGATTGACTGGCGACCAGTCCAGGGTGTACCCCGCTTTTTGCCCAATGACAGCTGGGATAGGCTCCAGCCTCCCGTGACCCTGAACAGGATAAGCGGTATAGAGGATGGATGGATATAAGTAAAATGCACTATGCATCGTGCAAATATTGCAAAAACAAGTCTGTCTGATGGCCTTGGTCTGCCTTTCTGTTTGTCTCTCTCTCCATCTAGTCTCTTGCGTTGTGTTCACCACGAGTGTGGTTCTGTTTGAGTAGTAATAGAACAAAGAGGATGCTCTAGACTTTCTGTCTTTGTAAAGTGTCCTCAGATAATTTTGGTTGTGATTTTGTGCAATAAAAATAATAAGAATCACAGACTTCAGAGGCAGCATGAGTACTGTACCCTCATCTGTATTTCCACTGTCTGGACGTCTTGCACTCCAGTTTTTACCGTGTGATACACAAGTGTTGTGTTACATCTAAACTAATCCTTTCAAACATCAAACAGAGGCAGAGGAACACTGTCAACTCCTGTGTTCTGTGAGGGAAAATTACCGTTCTTGTGAATGGAGTCTGGGGGCTTTGAAGAGAGCGATGTAACACCTGGCGGTCGTTTTGGAGCCCAAAAATAAAAGTAGGGCCCAAGTTTAAAAGAGAAATAGAATTGCCCTGTAATCTGGAGGCTCTTTGAGGCTCCAGAGGAAAGAAATAAACATATTAGCATCAAGTTGAATTTTTTATTTACTAGGATAAACCCCTTAAGATGCAGATCTCGTTTTCAAGGGGGTCCCAACAGAAATCACGTTCACAACATAACATTGACAAAATAACAAAGAAAAATCAAAAGGTATGAAATAAACAGATATTAGTTTTTAACAAATACATAGATATATTTGTCAGTCAGCATGACTTCATGTGTTCGAAACATGTTTGTGAACATGAACCAAAGCAGAACTAAATGATAACTATGGATCCTTTTTTTCCTCTGGAACAGATAAAGTCCAGGTGTGAAAGGAGCCAGAGTCTCCTCCTCTGTTACAGCAGGCGGCATGTAAAGAGCAGCGTGGGCTCCTGGCTCACATCGGGGCCCTACAGGCAGTGACCTCAGCTGACGTGTTGTTTAGTGCGACTGCAGTGTGAACCTCTGGCTGCTTGAACGGACACCCGTTTATGATGATCTGCTCTGTCATACACACTGTCATTTCTACCTGTGAGAAGCTTAAATCATACAACACACCTACAGCAAGGCATCATGGGAGTGAAGGCGACTGTTTCATGGTAAGCCACATCGGCAGGATCACAGCCAAATATCACAACGCGCCTGGAGGTGCTCACACAAAACACGTTTGTCTCCCTCCACAGAAATGTCACATAACCAGCAGCTGCTCAGTGAACTGCACGCACGCACACACACACACGCACGCACACACGCGCACACACACACGCACACGCATGCACACACTCGCACACACACACACACACACACACACACACACGCACACACACACACACGCACACGCATGCACACACACACGCGCACACACACACACACACATACACACACGTCTCATTTCTACCTCTCTTACTGTGTTTTAGTGTCAACATCTCACACTGTTAAACTTACATCAACAAACATGTATGAAGCTACTGATTGAAAGTAATAAGCTAACTTCTAAATGAGTAACAAAACCTGCTGTGATCATGTTCACTGCTTCATCTTGTTCAGTGTGTCACTGAGGAGTTAAAGTAGTGATATCAAAGCACAAGTGTGTAAAAGAATCAGAAAACAGACTTAAATATAAAACAGAATACATTAAAAATTAGAGAATAAAATAAAATAAAAGAATGTATAAATGTTGAAATATAAAGGCCCGCCCAAAGACAGTTGATTGACAGCTTGACTTTTGAATGAAAACAGACCAGGGACACAAGAATGGATAAAGATCATCACTTAAATAATATACATCAGTGAGTCAGCTTCGTACGTGAAACTTAGCTGCCGCCATGAATAGAATCTCCCTCTGAGGGAAACACGATGGTCAACTTGCTAATTAGCCCGCTAATGAATTAGCCACATGCACAGACTGTTTAGCTTTGCTAACCCCTTGCTCCTCTCCAGCTCCGCCCTCTCGTCCAAATATGGTCACTTCTGGATCCAGTGCCAAACTCAGGGCTTTAAAACGGGAATGGGTAAACGGGACTGACTGGTGTGCACCTTGTTGCCACCTTGCTGTAGTGCTGTTTCCAGTCTGGATGTACCTTAAAGAGTGTTTGTGTGTGTGTGTGTGTGTGTGTGGAAGACAAAGGAGGGAGTGGGGGAGGAGCGATGAATTATAGAGGGAGACAGAGGGGAGACAGAGGGGAGGGGGCTGATATGTTTGCTCCTCTCCCTGCGTGCGGCTCAGTGATGCTCGGCGGCCTGTGCTTTGACATGTTTTGTTCAGCCGCTGTTATCAATGTTTCATAACCTCCCAGGCTGAGAACATTGTTCAGTGAACTGTCGAGCTCCAGGGAGCGTCGTCCTCTTCATGTGCTGTGTGTTTGTGTTCACGTGGGATTACAGAGCAGTATTTAATAAACCTACACATCGCCGGGATATTCTGTAGTTTGTTTTTCTGCTACCTACAGAGCTATCATGTCAGTGGGCTGCTGTTCACACTCTGTCACACTGTCTGCGCCCATTAAGCACAGTGTTTAAACAGTGAGCTTCAGAACATGCAGCAAACGATTATCACCAGAGCAGAGGAAGACCACAGTCTGATTCTTGTGTGAAACCAAAATGTTGGCCTCTTTCAAGCTGTTTTGACTTGAACTGAAATTTATTTTGAACATGTAAATAGAGAAATGAAGAAACCAAAAAGCAAACAAAGAAAAGTATAACGCAGACGAAGAAAATAATAACATGTGTCAAACATTTTGTTGATTAATCTTAAATAAAAAATCAACACTGTTTGTCATAATGCCTAAGTTAGTATCATAGTTAGGTAGTTAACTGGCAAAGTTATTTGTCAAGCTAGACAACGGACATACACACTCAGATAGTATTTTTCCTAAATGTATAAACGTTTACGTAGAAAGCACCTGTCATATTCATGCAGGCTAACTGGTGTTTGCAGTGAGCAGGCTTATACAGGACAGCTGAGAGGTCTTTTGTTGCAGGTGGGCGCACGTGTCATTTAGCATTTAAAGTAGAGACACAGATGAAGAACTGGCAATGCAAATAAGTGGGGTTTTTTCTTTTGAGTGTAAAAAGCAAAATGTTCATGTTTAAAGTGCTTACCTATTAACTGACTGAGAAGGAAGTCTACCTGTCGCCTGCTAAAGTACATGTTGTGCCACTGTACAGAATATTGCCATATTGTGGACATTATATGTTTCATGAGTGAGCAAGAATGGCATTCATCACTATTTACAGATTCTACTTAAAATGTCGGCACGTGACAAGATTTTAGTAATAATCATAAAAATAATTTTATTTATAAAGCACTTTTCAAGCTTGGAGCACACAGTGCTTTCCAGGTTAAAAGATCAACAGAGTAAAACAGAATCCCCCCCCCTCCGAGAGATATACAAAAGTCATTCAACATACAATAGTATCACGGGGCACTGAGCCCATACCTACGCACATGGAGGTGCAAGTGCAAAATTGACAAGATCAGATGTAAGTAAGTAAAATGTGGATAAGAGAATGAGCCCGTGTGGAGCAGGTGGGAGGAGATAACCACATAAAACAATGAAGATACAGATATAGGATATGACCACATAATAAAAATGGCAGATAATCTCATATAAATAAATAGAATGACAAATAAAGAGTAAAAGAATGAAGTGATGCGAGACAAAGAACGGAAAACATTCTTAAGAGTAGGCCATCTTGTAAAAGTGAGTTTTAAGGAGGCACTTAAAAGCTGCAGTGGAGTCTGCTGATCTCACACTGAGGGGAAGGCTGTTCCAAAGCCGAGGGGCCATAACGGAGAACGAACGGTCACTCTTGGTTTTCAGTCTGGTCTGTGGAACAGCTAAAAGGTTTTGATCAGCTGATCTCAGGGGCCTGGCTGGGCTGTAGGGCTGTAATTTTTATTTAATTTTAAAATGTATTCTAAATGTAATGGGCAACCAGTGTAGTGCTGCTAAAATTGGAGTGATATGGCAGAACCTCCTAGATTTAGTTAATAGTCGGGCAGCTGAGTTCTGGATGAGCTGTAATTGTGAGACTGAGTGGGAATTTAAACAGGTAAACAGGGAGTTACAGTAGTCCAGACGTGAAGATAGAAAAGCATGTATGACTTTCTCTGTGTCATTAAAATTGAGCATGTGTCTGATTTTTGAGGTGTTTCTTGATATAATCAGGCTTGAATAACATTTTTGGTATGCTGCTCAAATGATAAGTGGCTATCAAATGTTATCCCACAGACTTAACATTGACAGCCAGTGACCCAAGGGAAGACTGTATCTGATGTTTGTGATGCTCTGGACCAAAGATCAACACCTCTGTTTTATTGCTGTTGATTTGTAGGAAGTCATGTGGTTTAAATGAGGGGTATAACGGTGTATCATCAGTGTAGCAGTGGAACGAGATGTTGTGTTGCCGAATGATATGTCCAAGGGGAAACATGTACAGTGAGAATAAAATTGGTCCCAGAATAGATCCTTGGGGCAGTCCACAGGTGATGGTAGCTGTTGATGATTTAGAATCCTGAATTGAGACCAAACATTTCCTGTTTTCTAGGTAAGAGGAGAACCATTCCAGTACGACTCCTGTGATTCCTGCCCATTCCTCCAGCCTCTTAATGAGGATTTTGTGGTCTATGGTGTCGAAGGCTGCACTTAAGTCCAGCAGCATTAGGACAGAGCAGTGACCAGAGTCTGCAGCCAGCAATAAGTCATTTGTCACACGAAGGAGAGCTGTTGTCGTACTGTGCAGTTTTCGATAACCTCTCTTTTCAAATAAGTTGTTGTTCCTTAGTGCCTCTAAAAGTTGGATCATAACTATTCTCTCTAATATTTTTGACATGAGTGACAGCTTAGAAAATGGCCGAAGGTTTTGCATGTGAGTTGGGTCCAGTGAGGGCCTTTTCAAAAGTGGCTGAATGCAGGTCATATTAAAGAGGTCAGGCACACATCCAGAGGAAAGAGAACTGTTTACAATATTGAGTAGATGGGGTGCAATGGTGTCCATTATCTCTTTCAGAAGTTTGGTGGGGAGAGGGTCAAGTGGGCATGATGACATGCCCATATGTGACGCAGTGTCCCGGAGGTCCTGTAGTGATATAGGAACAAAGCTATTCACTAGATCCAAGTGAGGGCCTGGGATATCCTTAGATGTTGCTGGAGGGGTTATAAGTGCTCTCATGGTATTTATTTTGTTAATAAAGAAGGTAAGAAACTTTTCGCATTCTGCTGGAGACGAGGCGGTAGCAGTTGTTTGTGGGAGATTGACAAGGTTATTGATCGTATTGGATAAAGTGTGTGAATTATGCTGATTAGCTGAAATTAATTGAGAGAAATATTGGCCTCGAGCCTCTTTTACCTTGTTATTATAACTCCCGCGTCATCTGACGATGATATAGCTTCTTATTAGCTCTATAAACAGACATCTGCATGCTAACAGCTACAATCTGTTCTAGAGCTAAAACTCAACTTGAGAAATATTAACTTGATGTCTCGAAAGCCGTTCAGCGTTTAGACTTCCCGACTTCCTCAAATGCATCATAAACGATGGCTCCGCCCTCCATCCAACAAACTTGTCATGTTCAAGTAGTTTTCTTCTCCTCTTGAGGACAGACCTGACAAAGCTTCATGATGTTCCTAATCTGCATCGTGATGTTGTTATTTCAGCAAACTGAAGAGCCGTTAATCAAAGTCAGTCACAAGAGAAACGGTTTATTTATCTGGAAACACTGCAGCACATGAAAAAAGGAAGTCGTGACTGGAAGTCGTTTTTTCCCGTTTAGCCCGGCATGTTCACCGCTGTCCGCAGAGGCTATATCGTCGTCAGACAATAGGCGATGGGATGCAAGATTGATCGCGGGCATACCGGGGCCTCCCTCACCTGACGTTGAAGCTCTGGGGCGCACGGTGTTTCGCCTTCAGCTGGGTCTGCACCACTGGTGTCTGACTTGTTCTCCTGCCCATCACTCACAGCAGTTGTTTGCGGGCTGTGATTTTTTCCCTTTCGTTTTTTATTTAGGCCTACATTTTCTTTTTACTCCGTAACGGATATGATTTAAAATGTAGTGAAGTACAATAATTCAAACAAAGAACCAGATTCAGATTTCAGTGGACAGATGAGAAGCAAGACGTGTACGTTTTTAACATTGTTGTGTTGTAAGTTTATAAAGGCATTTACACGCATTATCTGGTTATTTTTCCTGCTCTGTCCACTTATATCTGACTCATCAATACATATACAATATATCAGTGTTTTATTCACAGTTCTGTATCTGATACAGCTGCAGTTAGCAGGTGATGGTTAATAACCTACAGCAGTCTGCTGTTGCTTCCTTGTGATCTCACACTAATAACCTTTCTGCCAGCGGCCCTTCTGTCCCAGCTGGCTCTTTGTTTTATTGCTTCCTGCAGCTTCTCAGCTCTGGTTTTCACTGACTGAATCATTCATTACAGGAGCATCTCCTCTGTTGTGTCAACACAACACAAACAGGGAAAGTAATTCAGTTCACCTGGAGCGCCTGATGTCTATTCCCCTTTGAAGTCAGGAATCTTATTACTTTTACACTGAAACTTCTTTTTGCTCATCATGTTTGTTGTCTGCTCAACCAGTGAGAGACGTCTGTCGGTGAGCAGATAAAATCCATCAGTGAGAGGAGCAGATGTCTCATTGAACTTCTTTCACCAGGATCCGAACATGAGTCTGCTGATGATAGAGACAGCATTATCCTCTAGTTTTTAACATTCTTTAGGATGGACTCTTGAAATTCTGGTCACTGGTCTGGTCATAATGTCGTTTTCATCCAATCGTTACTCGTTGTCAGGATAATCGGAGAGGAGACACAATTGTGGACCAGGGGTGTCCACAAAAATCTCAAGCGATTGTATGGAAGAGGGGAAAAATCTAAATAATAGCAAGCGAAGAACAAACAACCTCCCTTCACCAAATAACGCTTCGATAAGGGCAAACTAAACCACGGTTTCCAAGCAGCTGACGAGAAACTAAACATTCAGGGAGACCAGGGAAACATTTATAAACCAGAGCACAATGGCTGCCTTAAAAGAGAAACACAAAGGCTGGGGTTGAAAAGACCTACCAGCACCAACTAACTACTTAAGAACAACTAGAAATAGTCTGCAAATCACACAGACAGGGAAAGCACTCAGAGAACCTCCCACGACCTCTGATGGTGAGGTAATGAGTCAGCACAGAGCGCAGGAACCCAGGGATATATGTAGGCTTCCCACACCTGGTGTTAACCAGGGGCAATTAGACACGCACACGCACACGCACACAAAGTTAGCTGTGTCTGAAGGGGGTAACACCAGCAACCTCACGAAACACATACAAGTTCTAGTCTTTAAACCTGAAGCAGTGCAGCGCGTTTGACTGCTTTAGCAAAGCAGCTGTTGCTAGTGCTAATGTTAGTACGTTCACAGTGCAGCCTGATGGAAACTCCTCACATTTGCACTATTGCAACCTTGTTACATCTCACACAACACGAAAACAGAAAACATCCTACAGACACCACACGAAAAGCTGACGAAGATAAACAAAGGATACACCAAGTGCAGTGCTTTCACTGTGCATATCGGACATGAATGAATGAGCTTACGTTGTAGGGAAATCTAACAATAATTTTATGTTTGCAATAGAATATCAAGAATAATTACATAAAATGATGACACGAAATACATTTATTGTTTATATAGTTTATTCAACATCACCATAGCAACATCTCGTCATGCATGTTTTGTTTTGCCATCCTACTCTTCCGTCAGAGTGTTTGTTTGCTTTTCCTGTGCCGTACAAAAGGTGTTGTCCGTCTGCCTGAATCCATGTGAACATAGCATCAGCGTTTATTCAGATGAGGTGTGAATGAGATACTGGGCTGTCAGTGATTCCCTGCTTGACCACAAGTGAACGGACAGTTTGAACCCACTACATGCGACCAATTCACCGACACTCGCATCCGCCCAGCCTCGCTGGTCACTTATTGGCGTGAAATGAGGAGTCACAAGGTTCATTTAGCGTGACAAAGTCAAAGTCTATCGCCGTTTTCTTTAAATGCATGATTAAGACATAATGAGGGAGAACAGCTGTTAAAAAGTGGGTCACGTGCAGTGGGTCTACCAGAGCTCAAACTAAATAAACTAGCTCTTATTAGCTAATGATAGTCCGCGGAAGCTCTGACAGGTCTCGGTAGCCACCAAAAGTAATAACCAGCTGACCAGCTCTGACCACTGTAATAAGCCTGCTGAAGGCTGGGCTGTTGCTGCTATGGTTAAACAGGTGGTTCTCCTGCATTCAGACTCAGGAGATCTAATATGGATTCAACCTTCAACCTTCCTGCAGGAATCTGTTCGCCTGTCCTCAGCACCAAGGCAACAAATACCAGCTGCTCATCAGTAACTTGGGCTGATGGGCCCCTCTCTGTCCTTTCTGCACCTGGCACCTGACTGCTATCGGACCGTCCATCAGGGCAACAGTGTAGCTCTGCCTCTTGCTCTGGTACAGCACACTAAGATCATGGTCCAGCTTTAGGAAGTGCAGGTTCATCTTACTGCTCTCCCTTTCAAAAATCATAAGAAACTTTAGGAAGATCACCAGAGGAAGACCTCGCTCAGGTATCACTTGTAGAGAACAGAAACACAGTATGAAAAACACTACTGATGCCTGTAATCAGAAACAATAAAAGTGATGATGTCACGTGGGGGTCCTCTGTGCCGTGAGCTGTGGAGTGTTTTAGTGAGCGTTTCCTCAGAGACAGATCTGTGGCCCTGATGGAAACGGGTCACCAAGCCCGGCTCAACACGGTCCTGCTCTGCTGAAACCAGGCCTGGTCTCCCAGTTACACACACACACGCACGCACGCGCACACACACACACACACACACACACACACACACACACAGTTTAGAGGTGATCAATCATAGCAGTGGGTTGACAGGTGTGAAGGTGTGACGAGGAGACTAGCATGTAGCTCTGCTCTGTGTCTGCTGCTGTGAGACCATGCACCTGGTTCATGTAGTGCCTCACTGTGTGTGTGTGTGTCTGTGTATCTGTGTGTGTGTGTATGTGTAGGTGAGTGTGTGTGATGTTGCTATGATGCATCAGAAACATAGCTGAGAGTCGCAGGAAGCAGATCCATCCCCCATCAGAGTCCACACAGAGAGAGATATTTTATCACTTTACCACCACAGTACATGTGCTAAACCCCTCACAGCACACACACACACACACACACACACACACACACACACACACACACACACACAGGCAAAAACATACACACACTCTGACAGGACTGATCTGTACTTAACTAGTAATAAACAATACAATAAAATCTGTGTAAATGTTGGGTGACAGTTCAGGATTCGTTGATTCGTGGATGTTGAAGATGAATGGATGTAGAGGGGAGCGGTGGATGGGGAAGAGGGATGTCATCTGCTATGCTGGGCTGAGAGGATGTAATAGAGACCAGGTGGGGTAGACTCAGTGTGACAGGTTCAGTCTGGGGCGTGACTCCACCCCTGAAGATTAAGGCCCTCAAAAGAGTCATAATGAAATAGAGCTGACTGGAGTGATGGCTGGACACAGATCAATAAGATCGTTGCATATGTAAGAGTGATTTGACTGAGATGACAGGTGGTTGAGGAGTGGCCATTTGTTCAGTCTGAAGTGCCCAGTAGGGTATTTGAGGACGCTGCACCAATAGAGAAAAAATGCGTTGAACAGTGAACACTTAGTAGTTGAACACTTTTCCCCCATGGTGACGCTTATTAGGATGATTCAGGACACTGGAAATGTAGATTATCAAGTGGACCTGTTATAAACCCTCATTTGACTTCTTAAGTCTGGTAAGCTCTGAGAGAGTTGACTCAAGGTTTTAGCGGATGTGCAAAGTGTCAGTAAGTACGTCTCTGCTTGGATGGGACCATAAGTAAAGCCCCAGCTTTGTCATTTTGGTACAAATGAATGCCTTCACTGTCCAGTCTCTGAAGTTTCTATGTTGGATAGCCAGGGACACGACGTGTACGTTGGGGAGAAGGTCGATTGCTGTGGCTTTGCCTGTGGCATCTCTGGTTTTTGGGCTTACCGGGTGTCAGGGATATCTGGTTAGGGCTTGAATAAATGCATGAGATCAGTTACCCATGTGTGAGACTCTACACCTGATGCATGGGGAAGTCTCGGTCTGTACTTTATGACACATCATGGTTTGTGAAGAAGAGCTAGAGGGACTAACAGGACATGTCAAGTAGCGGTTAAGTCCATGGGAGGTTAGCAAAGATCAGATAAACCCTGACAAACTTTTAACACAATCTTTTAATCAGTTGTGAAATCACATGCCACTGGTAAAGAGTTGGCTGTTGAAAGCCTGACTGCAGTCTTCTCCACCATTGGAGGTTTTTCTCTGAGCCCGGCATATAAAGAAGAACAGCCATCGAGTATCATTTTTGGTACTTATTTTGTTTGTTTGTATTTGTTCTGTTGTATATGTTCTCTCAATGTCATGAAAATGAAGGCATTCCCTCTACAATTTGAAATTGCAAGTGTTCGGATTCACTGCATCTCCAATATTGGAATGTGTTCATTTTTGGACTTTAAATTGACTCTTCAAAATGGCAGCTGAACTTAACACTCAAACTCCCAGCAGCCTCTAGGTTTTCACACCTTCACGTGAAAACCCCTCCCCCTGGCCAGGTCTGTAAAACTGGAAGACCTTCATTGTTTTGGGTTCTTTTTGTTCTGAAGTTCCTCCAAGTCAACAACTCTCATGCCTTGCTAACCGAGCAAGGCCTCAGCAGCGATGCGAGATCCTGCTGAAAAGATTACCGGTTTACTCAGCACGAACTAGCAACCGTAGTTTAGCAGCAGCTGAAAGAGTCTGCCCGCTTTTCAAATGGGAGCAAGGAAGGACCAGTTTCCCTCCAACTGGACACCAACACCACGTTGCAGCTTTCCTCACCAGAACCACTGCCCCCCCGGCCCGGTTGAGCAACAGGATCGTCGGCCTAACAAGCTGCAACACAGCACAGCAACGCCTTTCCGTCCACGTCTGGTAACGTAACATCTGGGCAAAGCTAGAACAACTCACAGTAAAGCTAAGCAGGAATGTTTACTGTATTGTAATTAACTGTATTGTAATTGTATTGTTGTAATGTCTGTTTAGTCAGGTGTTGATGGTAGTTGATTACACAAAGACAGTCTGCCTGCTAAATTAACCTCTCTCTTTCCTAACCCGGCACTCTTAAAACTTACACACATACAAGATTTTGGACTGACCTTTTGACCTTTTGACCGGACTAAACAGCCAGGAATTAAACCTCCCGGTTCTTTCTCTGGGTCTCGACCCGTCCCATGTGCTCAGTGCAAGATGGTTGAGACAAAGGACAGCATTCAGTGGCCATCCTTAAGACGGCCATTTTATGAGTTCTTTGTCTCCCCTATTTGCCACTGAAGCCATGTGGTCACTTAATGGACACAACCTCCATTTGGGTCTCTGCCTGTCCTGAGACAGACACACCCTTTTCTCTCTCACTTTCTCTCTCACACACACACACACACACACACAAACACACACACACACACACACGTAAATATTAGCGTTAGTTAGATTACATGTTTCGTGTTTTAATTCTGCTTTTATTTTCTTTTTGAATAAATCACTGTGTGGAATAAAAAGCTGTCTATTTAATGTTGCACGAGAATGAATACTGCCAACCTCTTCTGCTTTTCAACTCCAAATCCTTCAACCTACTAGCTATCAATAATTGGGTTATAGTTAAGTTAAGTTATTTAATTAGAAGTTTAATTATTAATCAGAGTCTTGTTTGATAGTCTAGTATACTTCATGAGACTGAGGTAATTAGATGGTTATTGTCTTAACTTTGTTAAGTGGTGCCCCAAACAGAGGTGATTTAATGTAGATTAAATCTGATCATTTATATAATTAATAATTATTTTAAATCATTGTTAATTTCTTTTAGTAGCCATTTTTAATACCTCCCTTTACTTATGGAATCTGACTTAGAAGCATAGTCCGGTCCCAACACTGGCAGACAGGGACCGAGGTTGTCTTTGGGCCACTTATTCTCCAACAGACAGCGACTGTTTCTGTAGAACATTCACAGGGTTTCTCTTGCATACATGCTCTGAGTGCCTCTCATGCCAAAGAGGAAGGTTATGTCTATCAGAAGAAAAAAAATGTCAATGAGAAAAATAAATAAATTGAACATGCTGCACTTTTTATAATGAGATTTACAAACAAATGATGTGTCATGAAGAAACAGAACACCACAGGGGTTCTCTCGTAAATGCTGTCAGTGCTTGTGTAGCAAGTGAACAAGTGTACATTCAAGTGAACACAGTCTCAACAATCTAGCATAGCAAGCCACATGGCAGCCCCCACAACACACGCAACCCTCCTTAACTGGTGGATTTGAACATGGATTTACTCTAACTACCTAATGGATTTAAAGGGGCTATCTGTAAGATTTCACATATATTCATCAATCAAATAAGATTTTTTTTGCCAATGTGCCAAAATACTATCTGAGTGTGTATGTCAGTTATCTAGCTTGACACATAACTTCGCCAGCTAACGGTGTTGATTTTGTAAATTATGTAGCAGAACAAAGCAAATGTGTATAACTACCGATTGTTTTAGCCAATATTATTGCATTACCTGCCTAGGCTAATGTCAGCCAGCCAGCTGAAAGCTGCAGGCAACAAGCTACCGTTAGCTTGTCTGCTGTCACTTACCATTTGCCAGTAAGGAAACGTAGCAAAACACCGTCGAGTAGATAACATCATCTAACTCACGCAGACTCCCGGGGCTGATCTGGCTGGTAATTGAGTAATTTTCTGTTTGGTTACGAAGCACAATGCCAGATCCATGCAGTGTATTATGTTAGAGCTAGTTGGCTAACCTTAGCATGCTCGCTAACGTTATGACAACCAAAATACTATCTGAGTGTGTATGTCAGTGTTCTCTTGTTTCTTGACAAATAACTTTGCCAGCTAACATGATACTAACTTAGGTTTTCAATCAATCAATCAATCAATCAAATTTTATTTGTATAGCGCCAAATCATAACCAGGGTTATCTCAAGACACTTTACAGAAAGAGCAGGTCTAGACCGACTCTTTGTTATGTTATTTACAGAGAGGCCCAACATCAATCCACCATGCACTTAGCAATTCGGCACATTGGCAGAACAACTTCCTTTGAACAGGCAGAAACCTCGAGCAGAACCAGACTCATGTTGAACAGCCATCTGCCTCGACTGGATGGGCCGAGAATGGGATAGAAGGAGATGCAGGATAGAGACAGGCAAAGAGAGCAACAACAACATATGTTCTTGTTACAACAACAACATGTGTCCTTGTTACATGAACAACAACAGACACATACTTATGGTTACAATGCCAATAATAGTGGTAGACTAGGGTGAAGATTGGCTAAATAAATAAATAAATTAGCGAGAGAAGCAGAGTAATGAAAAGGCTGAGGTAATCGTTATTGTAACAGTTGAAGTCAACAGGTCTACTATTAGCATTAGCAGCAACAATAATGATACTGTGGGGAAGGCTGATGTTAGTAGCTGTTGCAGTCGAGCAGGTCCACAGCAGCCGGTGGTCTGCAGCAACGATCCTCAGGAACCTTCAAGACAAGGGAGCACAAGAACTCCCGGGAAGATATGTGGTTAGTAATGTTAATGGGACCAGAAGATACAGAGTTAATGAGCTGCATTAATATGACAGAGAGAGAGAGATAGAGAGAGAGAGAGAGAGAGTCAGAGAGAGAGAGTCAGAGAGTCAGAGAGAGAGAGAGAGATAGAAGCTTGGTGTGTCAGATCCCCTCGGCAGTCTAAACCTATAGCAGCATAACTATGGGCTAGTTCAAGCCTGAGCCAGCCCTAACTATAAGCTTTGTCAAAGAGGAAAGTTTTAAGTCTACTCTTAAAAGAAGAGCGGGTGTCTGCCTCCCGGACTTTGACTGGTAGATTGTTCCAGAGGAGGGGGGCCTGGTAATTGAAGGCTCTACCTCCAACACTACTCTTAGAGACTTTAGGTACCACAAGCAGGCCTGCATCCTGGGAGCGCAATGTTCTAGAGGGGTAATATGGCACTATGAGCTCTTTAAGATATGATGGTGCCTGACCATTAAGAGCTTTGTAAGTAAGAAGAAGGATTTTAAATTCTATTCTAGATTTTACAGGAAGCCAGTGCAGAGAGGCTCATACAGGAGAGATGTGATCTCTCTTCCTAGTTCTTGTCAGCACACGTGCTGCAGCATTTTGTACCAGCTGAGTTTTTAGTGACTTATAAGGGCAGCCTGATAGTAACGAGTTACAATAATCCAACCTGGAAGTAACGAATGCATGGACTAGTTCTTCTGCATGTGTCTGATTTTTGTTGCGAAGATGAAAGAAGGCTGTCCTTGATATTTGTTTAATGTGGGAGATGAAGGACATATCCTGATCAAACAGAACTCCCAGATTCCTAACAGTAGTGCTGGATGCCAGGCTGATGCCATCTAGGGCAGTTATATCATTAGAGAAAGAATCTCTAAGGTGTTTTGGGCCGAGCACAATAACTTCAGTTTTGTCTGAATTAAGTAGCAGAAAGTTTCCAGTCATCCAGATCTTTATGTCCTTAAGGCATGCTTCTAGTTTAGATAGCTGATTGGTTTCGTCTGGCTTCATAGATAAGTATAAGTGAGTATCATCTGCATAACAATGAAAATTAATGGAGTGTTTCCTCATGATATTACCCAGAGGAAGCATATATAAGGTAAAAAGAATCGGTCCGAGCACAGAACCTTGTGGAACTCCATGACTAACTTTGGTGTGCATAGAGGACACATCATGAACATTAACAAACTGAGATCGATCTGATAGATAAGATTTAAACCAACTTAATGCAGATCCTGTAATGCCAATTAAATGTTCTAGTCTCTGTAACAGGATGTGATGGTCTATCGTGTCGAAAGCGGCACTAAGATCTAACAGGACGAGTACAGAGAGAAGTCCTCTGTCTGAAACAGGAAGTAGATCATTTGAAACTCGCACAAGTGCTGTCTCAGGGCTGTGGTGGACTCTAAATCCTGACTGAAAGTCCTCAAATAAACTGTTGTTATGAAGAAAGTCACATAATTGATTAGCGACTGCTTTCTCAAGGATCTTTGAGATAAAAGGAAGGTTAGATATAGGTCTATAGTTAGCTAAGGTGCCTGAATCTAGGGTAGGCTTTTTAAGTAGTGGCTTAATTACAGCTAGTTTAAAAGACTGGGGTACATAGCCAGTCGATAAAGACATATTGATCATATCTAGTAAAGAAGTGCTAATTGAGGGAAAGACTTCCTTAAGCAGCTTGGTTGGAATCGGGTCTAAAAGACAGGTTGATGGTTTAGACGAAGATATCAGAGAATTTAGCTCAGGAAGGTCAACTGGAGAAAAACAGTCAGGTAAACATCAGGTTTTTGAGCAGTTTCCAAAGATACATCTGCACCAGTTAATGGCAGGAGGTTACAAATTTTGTCTCTAATCTTTAGGATTTTGTCATTAAAGAAGCTCATGAAATCATCACTGCTGAGGCCTATAGGAATACTTGGCTCAGTGGAGCTGTGACTCTCTGTCAGCCTGGCTACAGTGCTGAAAAGGTACCTGGGATTGTTTTTATGTTCTTCTATGAGGGAGGAGTAGTAGACACCTCGAGCATGCCGTAGGGCCTTCCTGTATTTATTAAGACTATTTTGCCAGAGTAAACGAGACTCTTCTGTTTTGATGGATCGCCACATTCTTTCAAATTTACGCGACATTTGCTTCAAGTTACGAGTTTCTGAGTCATACCATGGAGCTAGCCTCTGTCGTTTAATAATCTTCTTTTTTAAGGGGGCAATCGAGTCTAGAGTACTTCTCAGCAAACCTGCAGTACTATCAACAAACTGATCAAGCTGAGAGGGACTAACATTAGCATCAGAGCTTTCTGTAGTAAACAGATGTGGTAAAGAATTAAAAGCAGCTGGAATTGTTTCCTTAAATTTAGCTACAGTCCTGTCAGACAAACATCTTGTGAGTACATGTTTGTTAACTGGAGAGTAGTCGGTTAATAGGACATCGAATGTTACTAAATAGTGATCTGATAAAAGAGGATTTTGTGGGAAGACATTTAAGTTTTCGGTTTCAAGGCCATAAGCTAGAACAAGGTGGAGGGTGTGGTTAAAGCGGTGAGTAGGCTGGTTTACATTTTGAGTGAAACCAATAGAGTCCAAAAGGGACATAAATGCCATGCTAAGACTATCATTATCAACATCTACATGAATATTGAAGTCCCCTACAATAATTATTTTATCTGAACTCAGGACTAAATCTGATAAAAACTCTGAGAATTCAGTTAGAAAATCAGAGTATGCGCCAGGAGGGCGGTATACTATCACAAATAAAACAGGCTGTAAAGTTTTACAGGCTGGGTGTGAAAAACTCAGAACAAGGCTTTCAAAAGAGCTGAAACTAAGTTTTGGTCGAGGGTTGATTAGAAGACTAGAACTGAAGATAGCTGCCACTCCACCACCTCGACCAGTGTCTCGAGGAACATGTGGATCTGATATGTAACAGACCACATTTAATTCTCATATTTTTTGGCATAACTTCGGTTGTTGCTTTAATTTTTATTAATTCTTTTTGATTTACTCCTTTTTTATTTGCGTTTGAATTAACTGTAATAAAATGCCTGGGTTGGGGGGCAGACACAGTCTCTATAACATTAACATTGTGGCTGGGAAACTGCTCACAGGGAAGCTCAGAGGAGTGTGTAGGACTACAGCTCTGCCTCCTGGTCTCAACTCTGGTTTGTCAGGTTTTACGACTAACAAACTTAGCCATATTACGAGACAAAAGAGCTGCTCCATCCAAAGTGGGATGAATGCCATCTCTTCCGATCAGACCAGGCTTTCCCCAGAATGTCTGCCAGTTATCTATGAAGCCCACATCGTTTGCTGGGCACCACCTCGACAGGTGGTTTTATGACAAACAATGTTGATTTTGGACAAGATGATGCCAGTCAACAAGATACTGGTCAATGAACACGTCTCGTCAGTGAAAACTAAACAGAGCCGATGAGTTCCGAGATTGAGCACGCTCAGTTTCGCGTGTCTTCAGCAAAACCCCCGGATGCTCGTTCATGCGTGCAAGTGTCCGCGCGATAGCATACAAGAAGGTTGACTGCAGTTCCCTCAACGGCCGACCGTGTTGCTAGCAATGAGGATTTTCTGAAAGTTACATAAAGATAAAATTCCACATTTTCCAGTGGAAATTCCCTAAAATTAAAGCTCACCATACTTCCCAACATCTTCCTCTTAGGGAAGGTCGCTAGCCTTAACGGCATACACAATGAACTAATCTACAACATTTCATGAAAACATAATGTCCAGATAACTTAAAGAAAATATCGAATGAAAAAAGCCCTATAAAACTCTCTCCAAAAGTACAATGCTTTGTTTATAGTATAGGGCAACTTCATACAAGTACACATATTTATGTTCGATGAGAGTTGGCAGCTGCATGCACCGCTTGGCTGAGCAATGAAATCACAGAGCATTATTTAGTACATACGGTGTAAAGAGAGCACAGGACATACTGAAGCACAGAGTTAACCACTGCTTCAGCACACAGCACAGTTTGTGCAAGTCTAAACTGGAACATTTGGCTGTGTATTAGTTCAGCACTGTTGTCTCTTAGTGTGATTATGGACATGATTTGCATGCCCCCCCGGCTTTAATGTTGAATTAACATACGACTTTTCTTCTTCTTGTAAACACAATGAGAAGCACCTCAGGTCAGCCATGTTCCTTCCTTTAGCTTGCTCTCATTTGTTCAGTTGTTTTATTTTTTATACCAGAAGAAACAAGTAGAGAGAACAGACAGAATGTATGGATAACATGGAGGTGTTGCTTGGACTGTCAATGGAGAGATTGAGAAATTGCGCTTTAAATTCATTGTAACAGAGACTAATTATCATTGGGTAATACGAGTAAGGCAGTGTAATGCTAGTAGCTAAAGTTTGTGGTGATTGATGTAGAGCTGGTGGAGTCAGTAGAGTGGGTGCTGTAAATGAAGGGACTGAGGACACAGCCCTGAGAGGCTCCTTTGTCTCTGATGGTGAAGATGATGTTACTGTGCCTATTCTTACAGCCTGTGGTATGTTGCTGAATGAAATTAAATCCTGCTGAAAACTAGGGCTTCAGGGTTTAACTAGTATGGAGCACATAGCTTCGGCTACTAGCATCTCCAAGTCTGGTGTGAAGACATTGGTCCCTCTCTCCATACTTAATAGTCCTGATGGCTGGACGATGTTCCCCGATAGCCTTACCAGGCCATATTTGATATGCGAGTCCGAGAAGACCCTCTCCACCTGGACCTTTGTGTCTAGAAAGGTGGCCAGAGCAGATCTGGAGGGCGAACTGGAGGGCAGTCAGGCAAAGCCTCTCAGAAGGGCGGCCAGGGGGCCAACCAAGCCGGCGGAGCCTCTCCAGAGGACAGGCAGGTGTCGGCCGGACCGCCGACGTGGAACCAGGCGCAGCTGGACCACCGACAGGGAACCAGAAGCAGGTGTCGGCCGGACCACCGATGGAGAACCATGAGCAGGTGTCGGCAAGACCACCGATGGGGAACCAGGAGCAGGTGTCAGCTGGAGCGCCGATGAGGAACCAGAAGCAGGTGTCGGCCGAACCGCCGACGGAGAACCAGGAGTAGAATCCTCCGACCGGAACACAGGGGCAGGAGTCGGCAGGACCTCCGAAACACAGGGGCAGGAGTCAGCAGGACCTCCGACCGAAACACAGGGGCAGGAGTCACCAGGGGGCTAGGCAGTGGAGGCTCTGGACTGGGGAGAGGGGCGATGAAGACGAGAGCCACAATGGCCACGTCTTCTCCTGTTGCCTCCACGGAAGCCAGGGAAAATGGCCAAGCGAAAAAATCACCTCTCACCTCTCTAAAAATGTTTTGAAAATATTTGATCTTTGAAAATAAATCTAAATTGTCCAAGTCCGCTGGGTCCATCTTCGGCTGGTTCAATTTGTCAAGGTTCATTGTTCCCAAAAAGGAGAGGACCCAGATGCAGACTTTTATGATTTAGTAAAACAAAAGTCCTACTGAAAATCCCAAAAAAACAAAAACAGGACAAAACACCAGGTAATCCAAAATCCAAAATAATACACAGGCAAACACAGGGATCAAAACGGAAGACGTACCTTGGGTTTTACAGACAAAGACAATGAACCAGCACAGAGACAGGGGAGCACAGAGACTAAATAAACTAGGAGGTGAGGCTAATCAGACACCGGTGAGACAATCAAGGGGCAGGTGGAAACAATTAGGGCAGGGCACACAATCAAACAAGCGGGAAACACAAAGGCAGGAAGTGAACCAACACAAGAGACAAGGTGACAAAGTAAAACAGGAAATGATCGAACCAAAGAGACACAAGTGAAATACTTAACTAAACAAGACTAACTACTGACAACAACACAGAATAAACTAAATACAAAACTAAACAATGAGAAGTCATGACAAGAGACAAAGTGACAGGGTAAAACAGCAAACAATAACTGAACCCCGAAATACAAATCAAAAACATAACTAAACTAGAATAACGCGTGACAGAGAGGGCCAACATGAATCGTCATGAACAGCAACATTCGGCAGAAAAACATCCTTTAACAGGCAGAAACCTCAAGCAGAACCAGAACCAGAGACTGGATGAAGAGAGAGAGGGAGATGCAGAAAGAGAGAGATGGAAAGACAAACAGAAAGGGAGACAGATAGACAGACAGATAGAAAGGCTGATAGACAGGCAGAGGGGTGTTCACACAGCAACACAAATAACAACAGATAATTTACTGAACAGCCATCTGCCTCGACTGGATGGGCCGAAAAATGGGATAGAAGGAGATGCAGGATGCAAGATGATAGAGACAGGCAAAGAGAGCAACAACAACAACAACAACAACAGGTAATACATAATTATAGTTATGATGCCAATAATAGTGGAACACTAATGTAAAGATTAACAAGAGAAGCAGAGTAATGATAAAGGCTGAGGTAATCGTAATTGTAACAGTTGAAGTCAACAGGTCTACTATTAGCATTAGCAGCAACAATAATGATACTATGGGGAAGGCTGATGTTAGTAGTCGTTGCAGTCGAGCAGGTCCACAGCAGCAGGTGGTCTGCAGCAACGATCCTCAGGAACCTTCAAGACAAGGGAGCACAAGAACTCCCGGGAAGATATGTGGTTAATTAATCAATCAATCAATCAATCAACCTTTACTGGATCAAATCAAATCAAATCAAATTTTATTTGTATAGCGCCAAATCATAACCAGAGTTATCTCGAGACACTTTACAGAAAGAGCAGGTCCAGACCGACTCTTTGTTATGTTATTGAGAGGCCCAACATGAATCACCATGAGTAGCACTTAGCAATATTCGGCACATTGGCAGAACAACTTCCTTTGAACAGGCAGAAACCTCGAGCAGAACCAGACTCATGTTGAACAGCCATCTGCCTCGACTGGATGGGCCGAGAATGGGATAGAAGGAGATGCAGGATAGAGACAGGCAAAGAGAGCAACAACAACATATGTTCTTGTTACAACAACAACAACAGACACATACTTATGGTTACAATGCCAATAATAGTGGTACACTAGTGTGAAGATTAGCAAAAAATAAATTAGCGAGAGAAGCAGAGTAATGATAAAGGCTGAGGTAATCGTAATTGTTGAAGTCAACAGGTCTACTATTAGCATTAGCAGCAACAATAATGATACTATGGGGAAGGCTGATGTTAGTAGTTGTTGCAGTCGAGCAGGTCCACAGCAGCAGGTGGTCTGCAGCAACGATCCCCAGGATCCTACAGGACAAGGGAGCACGAGAACTCCCGGGAAGATATGTGGTTAGTAATGTTAATGGGACCAGAAGATACAGAGTTAATGAGCTGCATTAATATGACAGAGAGAGAGAGAGGGAGAGAGGGAGAGAGACAGAGAGAGAGAGAGAGTGGGAGAGAGGGAAAGAGACAGAGAGAGAGAGAGAGAGACAGAGAGAGAGAGAGAAAGAAACAGAGAGAGAGAAACAGAGAGAGAGAGAGAGAAAGAAACAGAGAGAGAGAGAGAAGCTTGGTGTGTCAGATCCCCCGGCAGTCTAAACCTATAGCAGCATAACTATGGGCTAGTTCAAGCCTGAGCCAGCCCTAACTATAAGCTTTATCAAAGAGGAAGGTTTGAACTCTTCAAAGAAGAGAGGGTGTCTGCCTCCCGGACCTTGACTGGTAGATTGTTCCAGAGGAGGGGGGCCTGGTAATTGAAGGCTCTACCTCCAACACTACTCTTAGAGACTTTAGGTACCACCAGCAGGCCTGCATCCTGGGAGCGCAATGTTCTAGAGGGGTAATATGGCACTATGAGCTCTTTAAGATATGATGGTGCCTGACCATTAAGAGCTTTGTAAGTAAGAAGAAGGATTTTAAATTCTATTCTAGATTTTACAGGAAGCCAGTGCAGAGAGGCTAATACAGGAGAGATGTGATCTCTCTTCCTAGTTCTTGTCAGCACACGTGCTGCAGCATTTTGTACCAGCTGCAGAGTTTTTAGTGACTTATTAGGGCAGCCTGATAGTAACGAGTTACAATAATCCAACCTGGAAGTGACAAATGCATGGACTAGTTTTTCTGCATCGTTTTGAGACAAGACATGTCGGATTTTTGTTGTGAAGGTGTTGTGCAGAGCCGATGAGTTCCGAGACTGGGCATGCTCAGTTTTGTGTTTCTTTGGCAAAAACCCCGGACGCTCGTTCATGTGTGTGAGTGTCCGCGCGAGCTCGTACAAAAAGGTTGACTGCAGTTCCCTCAACGGCCGACCGTGTTGCTAGGGATGAGGATTTTCTGAAAGTTTCATAAAGCACTTTTAATGAGATTAATGTTATGAGAGTGAAGTGGACATGACATGTGCAGATGGCTAGGTCATGAATGGAAAACTATACATATATATATATATACACATATATATATGTATATATTAGAGGTCGACCGATAGTGGATTTTTAAAGGCTGATATAATAACAATAGTTTGTAGCAGGAAAAGCCGATAGACGATTAATCGGCTGATATCTCCCTACCCCACGGGGAACAATCTTTATCTGTATTACACATCCTTACACATAACTGTTGAACTGAAAGTCTATGTCAAATAAATAACAAAATAAAAACATAAATCTGGAACAGAACATGAATCTCAAAGAGTAATGAATACCTACATAAATAAAATAAGCAGTAAAGAAAATATAATCTGCAAATGAACGTCTAACTCAATTTGTTGTGCCCACATCCTTTCCTCAGCAGATAGTCCCATAGAGGGACTGTGTTTCCTCCAGCTGCCATCTAATGTAAGAAACAAGAAACATGTCAATCTATTCAATACAGCTATTAACTAAATAGGCTATCAAATAGATAATGTATATATATCTATATATATAGAGAGAGATATAGATATAGATATAGATATATAACTTTATTATTTACTTTAATTTAAGTTGCACTTTATTAATCCTTTTTAAATTGAAATGATGCTGCAGATGTTTTCTTAAAGTTGCTGGTTTAATAAAACCTTTCTGATAAAGTAAAGTTTTACTAAAGTTACAAATGAATGGTTATTATCATCACGGAAGCTTTCTGGCATATTTGGGAGAAAAACACAGAAACACTAATTCAGCTGACACAACTCACAAGTAGCATCTTATATAAAAAGCGAATGTATCGCCCCTGCGTCAGTCTCTCGCTCTTTCCCTTTAACTTTACCTACACGTCTTTTACAACAGTTTGTGTTGACGTCGTGACGTGCTTTACTCCTACAGCAGCCTTATGCAAATGCAGGTTTTTAATAAACCCGTTTTTTGCCACTTGGACTTTGATAGTAAGTACGGAGAGTATCCTGAGTGTGATCTGCTGGATTACATCGTTGGAAATGTGTTGGATTGTTTACATGGCGATGCGCTCCGTGGCGTATATCAGGCCAGATGCTGCGCGTCCCGTTACATTTTTAAATCCCACTCTTACAAACTATTAGTGTTTGTGCACGTTACCGGAGTGAGGAGGATAAAAAGTGTGAATTCATGTCATGAATGGACAGTTGACGTTAGTTGTTAGATTATTTAGAAGAGAGAACGCCACATTGGTAAGTAATTTAAGTAACAGTTAAATGATTTATTTTCCTCCCTGCCTGCCTGTCTTATATCGTGGAGAGCTGATATTGTTACGTTATATATTCCACTTTTTAGGGGAGAAATAAACTGAAACGAGTCAGATATAATATGAATCACGTACCACTTGTCAGCTGTTCTCCGGTACAGCAAAGGTTTAGCCCCCACCCACCCCTCTCACGGTCTCCACGTACGAGTGGTATTTCATGGTTTTCTAACAGTTGTTTCGAGTATCTCGGGAGTTGGCCAAGCAAACTTATATTTTCAGCAAAAGTGCCCCTCAAATGATCTAGATCCAGATATGATCCCGTTAGTTGTGCTGGGCTTGTACTCACTGCTAGCCAAATTGTAGCGAGCCTGCTAAACAGAGACAGCAGCATGAGCTCGGCAGAAAAGCAGTGAAAGTCAACGATAGTCTAATTCATTAATAATGCAATACTATAAACAACAACCTTATCACGATCATAATTTGTGAATAAAGCTGTGTTATAAAGTTAACTTTAATTAATTATCCCAGGTATCTGCATTACCTGTATGTCACGTATGGGGACTCTATTAAAAAGGCGAATGCATATATATATATGTATGCCATTGAATATGGTATATGGCATCAAAACTGGCATTGCATATGGTCAGTATTGTCTTGAGACTGACTAACGACATTCAGTCATATATGAACTCAATAGACTGTAATTGTTTGTGCAGTGACGCATATCGATATGTCATAAATACTTATCATTATGTGAGAAAAATATTGAGCTTGGATATTTCCGGAGATGACATAAGGTCATATTTGGAACACATGACAAAAATCTGATATATCTGGTGTCCTGGTGTAATATCCCTCCTGTTATCCTTGGGGTCAATTTGACCCCATTCAATGTTTATCATTCAAAAAATAATAGTTGACTTTTTTTTTTTGCTTCATATTTCATGACTTTTCCTAATTTGATGGGGACAACTGATTATGCATAAAATTATCATGATTATATTTTTTCAATGTGCTGAACACATATTGCACGCATTGGTGTTCCTCTGGGGTCAATTTGACCCCAAGCTGTGTGAGCTGGGTAAAACGTGTCTGTGTGTGTGTGTGTGACCTGACATCCCCACACCTGCAGGTGCAGAGTTGATACTTTTGAGTTGATACATAACGGGGGGGGGGGGGACAACTATTCTCACCAGAACTTTGATACTTCTCGTGGTGTGGGCATGTGGGAAACAACTTGACTTGTGAACTCCTGCCAAAATGAGGAAGCCAACGTAGGCTTGCGAGTTGATCACATCCAAGTCTTTCCAACTACACATACCCCTCTAAAATGATCCCCTCTAAAATTATCATCTCAGGTATAATATTTTCAGTTGATGGTTATATGAAGAGCTCGAATAATGACTTTATGTCTTCAGCACGGCTGACTGTGTGTCTGGTGGGACACACTCTTAGCAGCACGTCTACCTTGTTGTTGCAGTGAGTAGAGGGACCATAATTTTCCATTTTTGGTGCTAATGTGACATGGGGGAGGGGAGACAATATTCTCATGAGAACTTTCCCGCACCATGGGCATGAAGGTGTGTGTGTGGAGGGCGGGGTATTCCCGCAAGGACATTTCATTCTGACATTCTGAGACAGAGGATTGTTTTGAGGAGGACCCTGATTTTGAGGCATTCTCATCTGATGAGAATGAGAGTGTTGACCCTCCTGTTGTCTCTCAACCACCAGCAGACACGATCCCTTCCAAACATGGAAAGATATTATGGTCCCTTTCCCCACTTCAACAGCAGGGTAGACTTAGCGCTAAATATGTTATCAAAATGGTTCCAGGCCCCATCAGATATGCAATCAGCCATGTTGAAGACATCAAGTCATCATTAGAGCTCTTCATATCACCATCCATTGAAAATATTGTACTTGGGATGACAAATTTGCCGGTCCCAAGCCGGGATACGTAAGAGGAGGGGTGAGTGAGACTTTATAGTGACTAACCACAAATATGTTACAAAAAAAGGAGATAAAAATAAGTAAATAAATATGTTTACGAGAGGAAAGGGGGGGGGTCACCAACATCAATCAATATGGTTCATTCTGTGAGAGTCATGAATGTGCACCCCAAATTAGAAAAGATTTGGATGAAAGATTTTCAAGATACACTAACTCTAAAACTGAAAGTTTGACCTGATGGTGGCGCTACAGGAAAGGTCAGATCATCACCAAAACCAACAGGGTTCATACTCTTGTGGTCATTAATGTTGTCAGTAAATTTCAGAAGATTTGTATGAAAACTTTTCAAGATACATTCATTCTAATTTAAAAGTGTGGCCTGATGGTGGCGCTAGAGAACAGGTCAACTCACCGATAGGTTTCATTATCAAGGGGTTATTTATGTATTCAACAAATAAACAAAGTGCCTGACACAAAGACTTGGTCAACAATTTTATGCAAGTTTATTTGAGGATAATACGAGGGATATATGTCCTCATGATGTATATCGAGTTCATATTTGACCAGATTCAGTGAATATCCACAAAACTCAGGATATGCACTAGAAATGGTCAGAGTTATCCAATCCCAATATTTCTGGATTCTGGTCCTTTTCGTGCAGTGATTTGTGCAGCTTGAACGGGTTCTTGCTTTTGGTTCACTTCAGAGGTTACAGCGAACTCCGATCTGATCTCTGATCTTGTGTCCTGTTGGTATTCAGTGGTTTGTGTGTGTTGCATGAAGTCTTTTATTTTGTAAACATGGATTTCTAATCAAATGTTTTGAGACAAAAGAGCTAAGAAGAGAGGCCACTGAACAGGAACAATGAGGAATGAGTCCTGGGGATGCATACCATTTACAGTGCCTGACCATGTTGTGCACTGCCTAATATAATGCAGATCTTTGGACGACTACAACTGTGGAAATGTATTCAGTTATTCCACTGTTCAAAATAATGCCCACTGCAAATGTTAATGTCCAGTGCAGGAGTCATGCTTCCTTTGTCTCATAAAGAAACAGGTCACGAGGTCAGGATGGGGGATGGGAGACACCTGTCCATGCCTCATTACAAATGTGATGTTAGTGTCTGCTTCTTATTTTTTCTCTCTCACCCTTAGGTTATTAACCATAAGATTTGCATAAAATCAATCCTTAGTGTGGCAATGTGAAGTTTGGAGGACAAGGTTGCAACAACGCCACCTCAGTTAAAACCATGCGCCTGGCTTGGAGTGCTGGGCCGGACGAATAACAGGAGGACAGCCGGGACCAGCGCACACAGCCGTGCAAAATCACTATCCTTCTGACCAGAGCCAGAGAAATCAACGGAGAAGTCCGAACGCGGAGCCAATCAGAGCGCCGACACAGAGTCGATGCAGAGCCAATCACAGTGCCGACACAGAGTCAGTGCAGAGCCAATCAGAGCGCCGACACAGAGTCGATGCAGAGCCAATCACAGCGCTGATGCAGAGCCAAAACAGCAGTGTCAAACAGAGGTAGTGGCCGATGACAGGCCGCTCACTGCGAAACATAGTAAATCGATCACTGAATAATATTTACAGTTTGCATGAGAGCCAGTTCCTAAAATAGACAGCTCCTACCAGGAAGCAGAGGTGAAGAGTCTCAGGCAGCAGAGAGGAGGAAGGCAGCAGTCCAGGATTCCGCCAATGATGGCTGAGAGGAAATAATAGCTGTTAACTTTCAGCAGATCAACCAACAGCTGAATGGAAAAAGGCAGACAACACCGCGTCTTACCGTCCAGAACGCACACCGCGCACCAGCTGCGACTCCAAGGGAGCAGCCCAACTCCCAGTCACACCACAGAGTTTTTAATTGTATAGAGTGACGGGGACGCTGTCACACCACCGCCAAATGCTCCCACGCCACACCGTCGGCTCCACGCAGGAAGTAGAGGAAGAGGAAGAGGCCATCGGGGTGTATATATAAGGGCGCACGGCGCCGCCCCACAATCTATGTGCTGTGCTTTTGGCACAGTGCCCACAGCGGTAGGGAGAGAAACTACCTACATTGTCACATTAGTTTTTTACTGTATTCCCTGTTTTTACACAGTGTGAGAGAGTGTGAGCACATTAAACTACATGGTTTAATTAACATCACAGTCCAAATAAAGTCACAAGTCCTGATAATCAGGAGTCTGAGTCCTGGACTCGAGTACTACAACACTGCCTGGCTGCAGGTAGGTACCTGAACTTTGGCATGGAGGGGTGGATGTCGCCCTTTGAGACTCAAGGTCTGAATCACATGCTGCTGCTGCTGCCGCCGGGTTAAGGGTTAAATGAGCAGCTGTGTCTTTACTACGTGGCTGCACAGGAGAAACTAGCTCAGGTGTAGGTGTCTGGGTTGAGAAACGTTTCGCTGAATTCTTCTTCCTCCGGCTCCCACGGCTCCTTGTGTTGCCATGAGGTTTATTTTTATATATAAAAAACAGCTAGCTAACCGAAAGTAGGCCCTTGAACAGGAACAGGAACTGAAATGTGCGGGCTCCACACTGACTGAGTGGAAGAGGAGGGGGCGGGGCTGCTCGCAATCTGGCATTCGCGTAATTGGTCGAGTAGTCTGATAATTAAAACCATATTCAGTGACAGTTATTCACTGGATGATGCAACAGAATATATATTAATTTTTTCCAGCCTTCTGATTGGGTGGGCCTGGGTGCCAAGTGGGTGGGCACAGGCCCATCTAGGCCCACCCACAGCTCCGCGTCTGGTAGTGATTAGTATTATTTCATTAGTTATTATGGTTTATAAACTTACACAAACCTTATGCTCAGACTGTACAGAATGTAGGGATATGAGACGTTAGAAATGACCTCTCAAGAAGCACAAATGCTGCATGTTTCAAACTGACCGTAGAGACCCAAAGCATCATATTTAAAGCGTATGCTAGTGACAAAGCTGCTGTATGTAATGAGTTGGGAGTGGGAGTGTGTTGCTCCAGCAGACTTTGCTGTACGCTGCTGTCACTGAGGGATGTGCGTGTTACAGACCACATCAGGAGCATTCATCTTCACTCTCAGATCACATCAGCTGATGGAGGAGCACCAGGCAGACACGCCTCCTCAATATGTTTGTTCACACACACACACGCACGCACACACACACACACACACACACACACACACACACACACACACACACACAATCATGTTCCCATCACTTCAGAGGACATTACATTAACTTACATTCACTTCCTCAAGACAGAACCCTAACCACTCCTGTCTGAGCCCCCAAGCTCTAGAAGAGTCCTCCCCGGTCTGCAGTGGTGTTCCTGCTTGTTGTGATGTCATTTCCTGTATAAGAAGTAATATTTATTAAATGAAGTACAAAAAGAGATTTTATTTCATCCAATTGAATATAAAACACATTTATCCAAATAACTCCGAATGTAGAAACATCAAATATTTCTTCACTCTCTCTCCCCTGCACTGCGCCTCCTCTTCCTCCTCTTCCTCCTCTTCCTCCTCCTCCTCTTTTGTAACAGTTTATTTCACAGCCTCTGGTCTGGTGGCTTCTGCACAGACTGATGGGAGCAGTGATCTCTTTTGGTGGGTAGATTTCTGTTGGGGGGCCGAGCATGTGAAGTGAGAGGAGCATGATCCTGTGATCGGGCGCTCTCTGTCTCTGCTGTGTTTCCTGCCTTCTATCTCACATCTCGGTGGGGGGGTCACATTGGTCTGAGAGCAGAAGCTACAAAACAAGCTGTTCTGTTTCCCTACACGGTCTTTAGTGATCGTCCACTGAGGGACGGACTGAACACGTGGATTATTAGGAGGAAATCATGCACACAGTTTGCATCGTGCAAGAACATGTTTGTAGTTGTAGTTTTGGTGGTTGTAGCTGATCACCACCACATTACCCCAACATACGGCCTGACCATCACACATATAAGTTATAACAACTCTGAAGCTGAGCTCACAGAATCATCTGTTTGCTCATGTTAGTTTAACACAACCTGTGAATAAACGCCAGAAAACCAAACTCCACCATGTCTGGGTTCATGTCATCACGTTGAGGTGAGCTCAGTTGGCATTGCACGTGTTTCCCACAACAGGGATTTATTTTAACTTGTGAAAGACACATTTCAATTAGTTTTTTTCAAACTTAAATGTGTCATACAGAAAAAAACTTCTTCTGCTTCTGGTCTGCACAGACCTCACATAACATCTGAATTGTCAGGTGAGGGTTAGAACACAAAGGCAGAGGACCTGACAGACGACTTTAGGATTGATTTAAAAAGAACAAAGTCAGAACAAAAGGCTGATGTCGTCCACGGGGAGCAGGTGAGAAGTCAACATCCAGAAGAAAACCTGAAGGCCCAGTCAACATGGCAAGACACTTCCACAGCCACGGGAAGCATCCACAAGGGGAGCAATGCATTTCAATATAAATGCATTACTAATCCAGGACACTACATGACAGAAATAGCATCACACATCCATAGGGTAAGTCATAGAATTCTCAATCAATCAATCAATTAATCAATCAATCAATCAATCAACCTTTACTGGATCAAATCAAATCAAATCAAATTTTATTTGTATAGCGCCAAATCATAACCAGAGTTATCTCGAGACACTTTACAAAAAGAGCAGGTCTAGACCGACTCTTTGTTAAGTTATTTAAAGAGAGGCCCAACATGAATCACCATGAGTAGCACTTAGCAATTTGGCACATCGGCAGAACAACTTCCTTTGAACAGGCAGAAACCTCGAGCAGAACCAGACTCATGTTGAACAGCCATCTGCCTCGACTGGATGGGCCGAGAATGGGATAGAAGGAGATGCAGGATAGAGACGGGAAAAGAGAGCAACAACAACATATGTTCTTGTTACAACAACAACAACAGGTAATACATACTTATGGTTACAATGCCAATAATAGTGGTACACTAGTGTGAAGATTAGCAAAAAATAAATTAGCGAGAGAAGCAGAGTAATGATAAAGGCTGAGGTAATCGTAATTGTAACAGTTGAAGTCAACAGGTCTACTATTAGCATTAGCAGCAACAATAATGATACTATGGGGAAGGCTGATGTTAGTAGCTGTTGCAGTCGAGCAGGTCCACAGCAGCAGGTGGTCTGCAGCAACGATCCTCAGGAACCTTCAAGACAAGGGAGCACAAGAACTCCCGGGAAGATATGTGGTTAGTAATGTTAATGGGACCGGAAGATACAGAGTTAATGTGTTGCATTAATATGACAGAGAGAGAGAGAGGGAGACAGAGAGAGAGAGAGACAGAGAGAGAGAGAGAGAGAGTGGAAGAGAGACAGAGAGACAGAGTGAGGGAGAGAGAGAGAGAGGGAGAGAGAGAGAGAGAGTGGGAGAGAGAGAGAGAGAGAGACAGAGAGAGAGAGACAGAGAGAGAGACAGAGAGGGAGAGAGAGAGAGAGAGAGAGAGAGAGACAGAGAGACAGAGTGAGGGAGAGAGAGAGAGAGGGAGAGAGAGAGAGAGAGAGAGACAGAGAGGGAGAGAGAGAGAGAGACAGAGAGACAGAGTGAGGGAGAGAGAGAGAGAGGGAGAGAGAGAGAGAGACAGAGAGAGAGAGAGACAGAGAGGGAGAGAGAGAGAGACAGAGAGATTTTTTGATTTTTGAATCAACTTTATTTGCCGCTCGCAAAATGAAATCAACATAACATAAATAATGTCACACACTCTTCTTCTTCAAAGAAATATATAAATAAATAAATAAATAAATACATACTTCATTTACATGAGCACATCTCCGTACTGCAGTGTGTCCTCTGCTACAGAGCACAACACCTGTTTAAAAGCCCAAACCTGCTGGAATGAGTCCAGATCTCCTGCTGCTTTGTAATAATTAAAATCTGGACTTCATCATGTTGATACAAACAGTGACAGGTTCAACAATAAAACCATCCTCCACCTTCCTCCTCCGGCTAAAATACACCGCCATCTTGGCCTGCCCTAAAACAAAGTTTAAAAGCTGGCATTTGTTCTTTTGTTGGCGCGTGTATCTAAAACCCAGAATAAAAACCTGCTTGTTAAAAACCTCTCCACATTTGGTAAAAACAGAAACAAGGGTAAAAGACGAAGACACTCATGAAAGCAGTGAAACACAGTCTCTCTCTGGTCGCAGTAGGGACACTTGTCCTCTGCCGCAGCATTAATGATGGACACAAAAGAGTTCACTGCTATGACTCCATGAAGGACTCTCCAATGAATGTCTGCATGTCTCTTAGAGAGAGGAGGTTTATAGAAAGACCTCCACTCAGGTCTGGATGCAGGAGCCATCTGCAGATAGCCCCTCCATGGGGTGTCAGGTCTCTGGTGTAGCTTGTTTTTGTTTATAGTTTTTACCATAATTTTGTAGAAGGTTTTTCCTGGGGTGCCCTCCAGTGGGGCAGGGTGGGTATATTCCAACAATGGACCAGAACAGTCCTTAAAATCCGGTGCCAGGAAGATGGCAGGAAAAGGATCTCCTTTTGTCACTGTTTTGTTTAAAAGCAGGCGGTCGTGTCCTGTGAGTCTCTCCTTCCAATGTTCTAGGAGTCTTTGTGTGACCCTCGATGATGTCAGTCCCAGCCGGGCAGCGAGTCCAGAGGGGTCATCCATCCGGGGTCCAGCCAGCGCCACCACCTGACCCAGTGTGACGACCCCCGCAGTCTGCAGTCTTGTGGTCAGACTCTGACCTGCCCACCTGGGAAGGTCCAAACGGCTCCCACACACGACCGGCTCTTGAAGGAGCCAGTACACAGAGTCCACCTGCCCCCTCCTCTCTTTCCTCAGCAGGCTCCACACATTAAAAACACTTTTATAAAAAGCAGGCAGAAAAGATGTGCTCATGTTGGGTGTGTTCATTAAAAACAAATTAAAATCCTGACCCAGGCTGTTAAAACCCTGCAGAATGCAGCGGGACAAGGGTCTCCACAGAGTGTCCTTCGGTCCGGTCAGTAACCTTTGTATGAACTGGAGGCGAAAGGCTGCGCCCCTGCTGGCAAGGTGGACCAGGCCCTGCCCCCCCCCCCTCTTTAGGTAGAAACAGGACACTCTGTGGGACCCAGTGCAACTTGTCCCAAATAAAATCAACTAAAACCGTCTGAATTTTTGACAGAAGAGAAGCTGGAGGGTCGACACAGGCCAGCCGGTGCCACAAGGAGGATGAGACCAAATTGTTGGCTATCAAGGTTCGACCTCTATATGACATTTTTGGGAGCAGCCACCTCCATTTCTCCAGCCGACCTTTAACCTGTTCGAGAACACTGTCCCAGTTCTTCTTTTTGTAGGTCTCATCCCCCAGGAAGACTCCAAGGTACTTGAGTCCTCCTTTTTTCCACTGTAGGCCACCGGGCAGCCCGAGCCGACCCCCCAGCTCCCCTCCCGCCATCAGAGCCTCGCTCTTCTCCCAGTTCACTTTTGCAGATGAAATAAAACCAAAGTCCCTCACATTGTCAGTTAAAATGTTGATATCTCTTTGTGAGTTGACTAAAACAATGAGATCATCTGCGTAAACAGACAGTTTAAAAGACAGGACATTGGGGGAAATGCACACCGCTAAGTTTAACTCTCAGCTGGTGGAGCAGAGGCTCGATGGCTGCCGAATATAACATCCCAGAGAGAGAGCAGCCCTGCCTCACCCCTCTCTGAATCTCAAATGGTGCGCTGAGACCACCGTTAATTTTCAGAACACTCGCAATGTCACTATAGAGAACCCGGACCATGGCTATGAAACCAGGGTTGAACCCAAAGGCAGCCAGAGTCTGCCACAAGTACTGGTGTTCAACCCGGTCAAAAGCCTTTTCCTGGTCTATGGAAATAAGACCAGTCTCTACTGCCAATGAACTGGAGAGCTCCAAAACGTCTTGAATTAAAGTGACGTTGTCACTGATGAGCCTGCCGGGCACACAGTAGGTCTGGTCAGGGTGGATGATGGATGCCATCACCTCCCTGAGTCTAAGGGCCAGAGCTTTGGACAGGATTTTATAATCCGTGCACAGCAGGGAGACCGGCCTCCAGTTTTTCAGTTCCTGCAGGTCTCCTTTATTTGGCAGCAGGGTGACGACGGCCCTCCTGCAGCTCAGAGGCAGTCTGCCGGTCTTTAGGCTGTCTGTGATGACCTCGAGCAGATCTGGTCCGCCTCGCTGACCTGAGGGAGACCGCTGAGGAAGCTGCTGTGCACATCTGGATTATTCGACCACTCACTCCTAAAGAGGTTTTTGTAAAAACCGGCAGCATACTTCCTGATCTCTGACGAGTCTGAGACTTCGGAGCCGCTACCCGTTCGTAAAGAATGAATGGTCTTCCTTTGTCCGTTTTTTCGCTCTAGCCCAAAGAAGAACCGAGAGGGGGCGTCCATCTGCGTGATGTTCAGAAAGCGAGACCTGACCAGAGCCCCCTGTGCTGAAAGGCCCAGCAGGTTGGCTATGGCCGACTTTTTGGACTTGAGGGAGTCTAAAAGCCCTCGATTTGCTGTAGAGTCTGCTAAGGTCTGCAGCTCTACCACCTGCGTCTCCAGATCCTTCATAGACCGGGCTAAGTCTGTAGTGACACCGTGAGTGAACTGCTGGCAGAGCTGCTTTATCTGCGTCTTACCAAAGTCCCACCACTGCTGTATATTAGCGAAGGCAGGCCTGCTCTCTCTATGGGACGACCAAAAACACTTAAAAGCAGTTCTAAAAGCCGGGTCATTTAAAAGGGCTGTGTTAAAATGCCAGTAGGCGCTCTTTAAACGGACGTTTTTGATAAAAACACGACAGGAGACTAAAAAATGATCACTAAAACCCACAGGCTGAATAAAACACCTTTTAAAAATATTCAAATGGTGTTTAAAACAATTAAAGCGGTCCAGTCTGGCCAGAGATAAAACCCCCTCCCTGCTGTGGCTCCAGGTGTACTGTCTGTGCTGACTGTTAAAAACCCTCCACACATCACTCAGCTCCTGATTCTCCATCAGCTGTCTGAGTGTGTGAGATGAAAGTGGGTGTGGTTCAGGATGGTTCCTTTCTAGGGTCGGATTGTCTGTGCAATTAAAATCACCCCCTAAAAACATAAAAGCATCATCCTCACAGTTCTTAACACAGTCGCTTAAAATGTTTAAAAACGCTACCCTGTCCACCGCGTTAGTGGGAGCATAGACATTTAAAAACACAAGCTTCACGTTTTCAAACACAGCTTTAACTTTCATTAAAACACCTGGAATAACCTCGTCAACAGTAAAAGAAAAAGGTAAAAAACTCTGGGCAAATAAAATCCCCACCCCTCCACTCAGATTGGACCTGTGGCTTAAAATCAACTCCCCTTTAAAAGCCCTTTTCCAGTCACTTTCATTGTCTGTGGTGCTCTATCAATTATTTTAGTCTCCATCAGTTTAAAAAGAGCGGCTCGTTTAAAATCAGCCCTGGCCCCGTTCAGGTTTAAGGTGCTGATATTAAAATCACACATGGATAAAAAATAAATAGCAGTCAGAAGAACGGTCAGTAAAGAGTAAAAGCATCTGAAAATCATCATCATCATTATTGATTTGAGCTTTTACCTTCAACACGAGTTTCCTGAGTCTATATGTCTCCTGATCTGTTAAAATCTCCTCCCCAAAGCTCTTCCTGGTGAGCGGCCTGGCTGACGTGAAAGAAAAAGACAGGTTCAGATCCGTGGCCAAATGGCTAACTTAGCAGAACCAGAGATGAAGTTCATCAGATTGTGAATACTCTTTTTTATGACCGAGTATCTCGGTCCAAACACAAACAAAACAACAGAAAACGTCTCCCCGAGAGCCTGAAACCATTGTTTTAACAGGCCAAACAGAGGAGCGAGCCTCGGACACTCAACAAATAAATGAGACAAGGTTTCAGTCTGAGGACAGAACAAACGGCCCTCTCCCACCCCAGGATCAATGTGTGCTCTGTATCTGTTCGTAGCTATTGCCCCGTGTACAATCCTCCACTGGAGGTCAGCTGTCCGCTTTACAGCGGGCAGCTTGTACAGGGACCGCTAGCTGCCTTTTGGGGAAACGACTGGACCAAAGAACTCAGCCCACCTCGACTCTCTCATCCCTGACAAGGACCGGACATGGAGGACCTTGACGCACACCTGGTAGAGGGCCTTCTTCCCTGCGTCCTGGAACCTGTCCAGGAGAGGGGTTCTGAGGGACAGCAGCTGACCAGCCCCCCCCCTGCCATCCCCCCACGGCTGGGGCAATAGACAGGGAGGGAAACCCATACTCGCTGCCCTCAGACCACTGGCCACACAGAGTCCGGTTCCTCACAAAGGTCCTCAGAGGTTGCGGAAGTGCAGCACAGACCTCCTCCACCACCCTGTGGACCAGTCTGGTGGATGTGATGTTGGTCTTCTCTCTCAGCAAGTCCACAGAGGTAAATGTCATCCTCATCAGGTGACCAAGTTTGGTGCAGTCCACCCCCCTGAGGCTGGACCGCAGGGTGGCTGACTGAAGGGTTTGAGTCCTGATGAAGCCGTTGAAAAACAGGGGTTCCTCGAACAACCACATGCCCGCAGTCTCCTCAGCCACACGAGAAACTGTAACAATCCTCCATGCCTGCAGTACTGAGCTGTAGAACGGCGTCAGACCAGAAAGGTCCAAACCCTCAGGCTGCAGCAGGAACAGCTGTTTCCTGTATCCAAAACGTCCGGCTCTCCTCAGCAGCAGCTGAGCTGTATCCAGCCTGGGACCACAGTTATAGAGCAGCCTTTGGGCTGTGAACAGTCTGAAGGAGGCAATCTTGGCCTTGATGCTGATGAGCCCCTGCCCACCTTCATCCACTGGCAGGTAAAGAGCTGCTGCCCTGATCCAGTGGTTACCAGACCAGAAAAAGTCCACTATTGTCCTCTGAATGTCCTCCATCAATCCTTCTGGTGGTGTCAGAGCCACGAGTCTGTGCCAGAGAGTCGAGGTGACCAAGTTATTGGCGACCAGGACTCTTCCCCTATATGACAACTGCGGCAGAAACCATTTCCATTTAGACAACCGTGCACACACTTTCTCCTTTAATCCCTCCCAGTTCTGTCTCTGAAACCCTTCAGTGCCCAAAAATACCCCCAACACCTTCAGCCCCTCCCTCCCCCACTCAAGACCCCCAGGCAGACTGGGCACTGCCTGATCCCTCCACTGACCCAACAACAAAGCCTCGCTCTTAGCCCAGTTCACCCGTGCAGATGTTGCCCTCTCATACAGGGACAGGGTGTCCTGCAGACACTGAACATCCCCCCGGCCGCAGATGAAGATGTTTATGTCATCTGCATAAGCAGAGACTGTAAGGGGACGCTCAACGCCACAGGACCCGGGTAGAGAGAACCCGCTGAGCCGACCCCTCAACCTGCACAGCAAGGGCTCAATAGCTAAGCTATATAACTGGCCAGAGATGGGGCAGCCCTGCCTGATCCCTCACTGTACAGGGATTGGCCGGCTCAACCCTGCCCCCATCTTCACCAAACACTGTGCACCCCTGTACAACAAGCCAAGCCACGATACAAACCCGTCACCAAAACCAAAACCCCTGAGTGCAGAAAACAAATAAGAGTGGTCCACCCGGTCAAACGCCTTCTCCTGATCCAAAGACACAATCCCAACATTTACATCAAACACGTTACACACATCGATCACATCCCTGATCAGAAAAACATTGTCCATAATCATCCTGTCCGGGACACAGTAGCTCTGATCCAGGTGAACAATGTTACCCACAAAGTCTCTCAGTCTGTTGGACAGAGCTCTCGACAGTATCTTGTAGTCCGTGCATAAGAGGGCTACTGGCCTCCAGTTTTTTAAAAGTGCCAGATCTCCTTTCTTTGGCAGCAAGGAGAGTACTGCCCTCTGACAGGACACCGGGAGAGATCCTGTCCTCAAACTCTTGAGCAGCACAGCATGGAGATCAGCTCCAACAATGTTCCAGAAACATTTGAAAAAGTCAGCCGACAGCCCGTCAATCCCAGGGGCTCGACCTGAAGCCATCTGACCCACAGCTACAGTCAGCTCCTGCAGAGCCAGCTCGGTGTCCAGAGCAGCTGCTTCCTCCGCGCTGAGCTGAGGAAGACCCTCCAGGAGTTCCTTGCGGCACTCAACGCTGCAGTCCTCCGCTCCAAAGAGGTCTGCATAGAAATCCACAGCGTGGCTCCTCATCTCAGCTGGGTCAGTCGTTACCCTGCCCCCTGGAAGCTTCAGGCAGGACATCAGCTTCCTCTGGGCCACGGACCTCTCCAGGTTAAAGAAGAAGGAACTCGGGGTGTCCATGTCCTTCAGCTGCAGGAAACGAGACCGGACCAGGGCTCCCTTCACTCTCTCCCTCAGGAAGGAACTCAGCTCCGTCTTCTTCTCCCGCAGCTGTGAACCAGTGGTGGTGGTGCGCTGTAAGCCCTCCTCATTGTTCTTAATGTCAGACTCCAGGTTTCTGACAGCTGCTTTCAAGTGGGCAGAGGAGTGAGAGGTGTACTGCTGGCAGAAGACACGGATCTGTGCCTTTCCAACCTCCCACCACAGCTTCAAGGAACCAAAGTCAGCTTTCTTCTTCTGCCACTGCTCCCAGAACACCTCAAAGCTCTGACAGAAAGCACTGTCCTGAAGCAGTGTGTTATTAAAATGCCAGCAGGACTTCACCCTCTGACCTGGAGACAGAGCTAGTTCAAAGCTAACAAAGTGGTGATCCGTGAAGCCGACCGGGTTGATGTGGCACTGAACCAGTTTGGGGCTGAGGGTTTTAGAGATGTAGAACCGGTCGAGTCCGGCTGCACGGACTGTGTTGTTGTGGACTCTGACCCATGTGTACTGTCTGGATTGAGGGTGTTTGATTCTGAAGGTGTCTAACAGATCGCAGTGGGAGATGACAGAGCTCAGAGACCGGGATGATTGTGGGTGAGGTTCCTCTCCTATCCTGTCTGTGGTGAAGTCTAAAGTGCAGTTAAAATCCCCCCCGATGATAATTTGGTCCTCATGGAAAGCCATCAGCTCGTTTTTTAACAGAGAGTAGAAAGCTACTCTCTGTGAACCAATGTTTGGGGCATAAACATTTACAAAAACAAACACAGAGTCCTCTATCTCTGCTCTGACCACCAGCAGGCGGCCCTGCACCACCTCACTGCAGGATAGCACCTTAGCATTAGCAGAGGCTTTGAATAAAACAGCCACACCTGCACTGACGTTAGTGCCATGGCTGAGCTTACAGGAACCGTCCCACCATAAAGCCCAGTCTGTCTCATCAGATGGATCGCTGTGTGTGTCCTGCAGGAACAGCACATCAATCTTCTTCTGAGCACAGACCTCAGATATCAGAGCTCTTTTATGTCTGTCTCTCCCACCATTAATGTTTAGAGATCCTACTCTAAGGCTCCCCATGGAAAAAAGAGACCGAAAGAGCAGACAGACAGAAACAAGCAAACAACTGTGAAGAAGAAACACCTTGTGATGCATGATCATTTTATCTTCAAGATTTACGGACCGTTAAACTCTTTACTTTTCTCAGATTAGTGATGTGTTTCTTTAGTCTGAACCTTTTCTTTTCGTCCAGGAGGTCAAAACCTACCTGTTTCTTCAGAGTGATGACTGATTTAATAAATTTCTCTGTGTCACTGAAGTAATCACTCACCTTCACAGCTTTTTTATTAAATGTTTCATCCATGAAACTATTTATTTCCCCTAAGGTATAGAGGTCTGTGCCTCTGTTAGAGGTTTCAGTGTTATCAGAGTCCTAGTCCTCCTCCATGTCTTCTCCATCACATGAAGCCTGACTACACCCTGTCTGAACACCTCCTGTGCTGACGGGAGCTGCCTCCTCATCATTAAGGTGGGATTCACCTTCAGCTGCTGCAGACTGAGAGCTGCTCAGGTTTACAGCAGCTACAGACACATCACTAAACTTACCTGACTGAACATCATCTGCTGCACACACCTGCGTCTCTACAGCCTCTCTCACTGACTCATCATTTACACTAAATGATTCAGAGTTAACAGCAGCAGGAGGAGCATAACCCACTTCTGCACCCGTCGCTGCCCCAGCAGCGTGCGCAGCCGCAGCCAAGCCTCCGCGCTCGGACGCGGCATCAGCCGCAGGCGCAGCCCGAAACAGGTCACCAAATGGATCAGCAGCGTTAGCAGCGTTAGCAGCCTGCTTCTGCTTGTGTGGACATGCAAAGCATTTTTGTCCTACATCTCCACACTCAAAACACTTCATGCTCCCTGAGCTGGCGTACACCATATACGCGCCGTCCCCGTGTTTCACTCTGAAGGACACCTCCAGAGTGTGTGCGGGGGAGTCCAAAAACATAAACACCTGTCTCCTCAGAGACTGTACATGCTTCAGTTTGGGATCTTTACATCCCAAACTCACAGTTTTAAAGCCGCTGGCGAACTTTCCAAACCTGCGGAGCTCATGCTCCAGCAGCTCGTTCGGTATGAACGGCGGAACACCGGAGACGGTGATCCGCGTGGAGGGCACTGACAGCGGGGACACCTGTACAAACAAATCACGGAGCACCACGCCACTCTCGATGAGTTTAAAGACCAGCGGCTCTGTCTTCATAAACACCACCACACCTTTATTCATGCGGGAGGCAAAGCACAGGTTGTCATGTCCCACCTGCTCTCCCACAGCCAGCAGAACTTCCTCCACAGACACACTCACGTCTTGGGGGACTATCCGGACTCCCTGCCGGATTGACGGAGGTGGTGTCTCGGCGGACGCCATTCCTCCAAACAAACACTCAAACCCAGCAGATCAATCTGGGAACAGTCCGCAAAAAGATTTAATAGAAATACTCTTACCTGATCACGCACATACAGCAGAAAAACACTGAAACCAGAAACCAGGTGAAAGAAACCATTCGAATTCTCCATGCCACTCACACCGCTCCACCACCACGCTCACACACCGGAAACGGAGAGAGAGAGCGAGAGAGAGAGAGAGAGAGAAAAACACACACACAGAGAGAGAGAGAGGGAGAGAGGGAGAGAGAGAGAGAGAGAGAGAGAAGCTTGGTGTGTCAGATCCCCCCGGCAGTCTAAACCTATAGCAGCATAACTATGGGCTGGTCCCAGCCTGAGCCAGCCCTAACTATAAGCTTTATCAAAGAGGAAAGTTTTAAGTCTACTCTTAAAAGAAGAGAGGGTGTCTGCCTCCCGGACCTTGACTGGTAGATTGTTCCAGAGGAGGGGGGCCTGGTAATTGAAGGCTCTACCTCCAACACTACTCTTAGACACTTTAGGTACCACCAGCAGGCCTGCATCCTGGGAGCGCAATGTTCTAGAGGGGTAATATGGCACTATGAGCTCTTTAAGATATGATGGTGCCTGACCATTAAGAGCTTTGTAAGTAAGAAGAAGCATTTTAAATTCTATTCTAGATTTTACAGGAAGCCAGGGCAGAGAGGCTCATACAGGAGAGATGTGATCTCTCTTCCTAGTTCTTGTCAGCACACGTGCTGCAGCATTTTGTACCAGCTGAGTTTTTAGTGACTTATAAGGGCAGCCTGATAGTAACGAGTTACAATAATCCAACTTGGAAGTAACGAATGCATGGACTATTTTCTTCTGCATCGTTTTGAGACAAGATGTGTCTGATGTTTGTTGCGAAGATGAAAGAAGGCTGTCCTTGATATTTGTTTTATGTGGGAGATGAAGGACATATCCTGATCAAACAGAACCCCCAGATTCCTAACAGTAGTGCTGGATGCCAGGCTGATGCCATCTAGGGCAGTTATATCATTAGAGAAAGAATCTCTTAGGTGTTTTGGGCCGAGCACAATAACTTCAGTTTTGTCTGAATTAAGTAGCAGAAAGTTTCCAGTCATCCAGATCTTTATGTCCTTAAGGCATGCTTCTAGTTTAGATAGCTGATTGGTTTCGTCTGGCTTCATAGATAAGTATAAGTGAGTATCATCTGCATAACAATGAAAATTAATGGAGTGTTTCCTCATGATATTACCCAGAGGAAGCATATATAAGGTAAAAAGAATCGGTCCGAGCACAGAACCTTGTGGAACTCCATGACTAACTTTGGTGTGCATAGAGGACACATCATGAACATTAACAAACTGAGATCGATCTGATAGATAAGATTTAAACCAACTTAATGCAGATCCTGTAATGGCCAATTAAATGTTCTAGTCTCTGTAACAGGATGTGATGGTCTATCGTGTCGAAAGCGGCACTAAGATCTAACAGGACGAGTACAGAGAGAAGTCCTCTGTCTGAAGCAGTAAGTAGATCATTTGAAACTCGCACAAGTGCTGTCTCAGGGCTGTGGTGGACTCTAAATCCTGACTGAAAGTCCTCAAATAAACTGTTGTTATGAAGAAAGTCACATAATTGATTAGCGACTGCTTTCTCAAGGATCTTTGAGATAAAAGGAAGGTTAGATATAGGTCTATAGTTAGCTAAGGTGCCTGAATCTAGGGTAGGCTTTTTAAGAAGTGGCTTAATTACAGCTAGTTTAAAAGACTGGGGTACATAGCCCGTCGATAAAGACATATTGATCATATCTAGTAAAGAAGTGCTAATTGAGGGAAAGACTTCCTTAAGCAGCTTGGTTGGAATCGGGTCTAAAAGACAGGTTGATGGTTTAGACGAAGATATCAGAGAATTTAGCTCAGGAAGGTCAATTGGAGAAAAACAGTCAAGGTAAACATCAGGTTTTTGAGCAGTTTCCATACATCTGCACCAGTTAATGGCAGGAGGTTACAAATTTTGTCTCTAATCTTTAGGATTTTGTCATTAAAGAAGCTCATGAAATCATCACTGCTGAGGCCTATAGGAATACTTGGCTCAGTGGAGCTGTGACTCTCTGTCAGCCTGGCTACAGTGCTGAAAAGGTACCTGGGATTGTTTTTATGTTCTTCTATGAGGGAGGAGTAGTAGACACCTCGAGCATGCCGTAGGGCCTTCCTGTATTTATTAAGACTATTTTGCCAGAGTAAACGAGACTCTTCTGTTTTGATGGATCGCCACATTCTTTCAAATTTACGCAACATTTGCTTCAAGTTACGAGTTTCTGAGTCATACCATGGAGCTAGCCTCTGTCGTTTAATAATCTTCTTTTTTAAGGGGGCAATCAAGTCTAGAGTACTTCTCAGCAAACCTGCAGTACTATCAACAAACTGATCAAGCTGAGAGGGACTAACATTAGCATCAGAGCTTTCTGTAGTAAACAGATGTGGTAAAGAATTAAAAGCAGCTGGAATTGTTTCCTTAAATTTAGCTACAGTCCTGTCAGACAAACATCTTGTGAGTACATTTTTGTTAACTGGAGCGTAGTCGGTTAACAGGACATCGAATGTTACTAAATAGTGATCTGATAAAAGAGGATTTTGTGGGAAGACAATTAAGTTTTCGGTTTCAAGGCCATAAGCTAGAACAAGGTGGAGGGTGTGGTTAAAGCGGTGAGTAGGCTGGTTTACATTTTGAGTGAAACCAATAGAGTCCAAAAGGGACATAAATGCCATGCTAAGACTATCATTATCAACATCTACATGAATATTGAAGTCCCCTACAATAATAATTTGATCTGAACTCAGGACTAAATCTGATAAAAACTCTGAGAATTCAGTTAGAAAATCAGAGTATGCGCCAGGAGGGCGGTATACTATCACAAATAAAACAGGCTGTAAAGTTTTACAGGCTGGGTGTGAAAAACTCAGAACAAGGCTTTCAAAAGAGCTGAAACTAAGTTTTGGTCTAGGGTTGATTAGAAGACTAGAACTGAAGATAGCTGCCACTCCACCACCTCGACCAGTGTCTCGAGGAACATGTGTATTAAGATGACTGGGAGGAGTGGATTCATTTAAGCTGACATATTCTTCCTGACACAGCCAAGTCTCAGTTAAAGAGAGTAAATCAATATGATCATCTGATATCAGATCGTTCACTAATAGAGCTTTAGATGACAGGGATCTGATATTTAACAGACCGCATTTAATTCTCATATTTTTTGGCATAACTTCGGTTGTTGCTTTAATTTTTATTAATTCTTTTTGATTTACTCCTTTTTTATTTGCGTTTGAATTAACTGTAATAAAAGGCCTGGGTTGGGGGGCAGACACAGTCTCTATAACATTAACATTGTGGCTGGGAAACTGCTCACAGGGAAGCTCAGAGGAGTGTGTAGGACTACAGCTCTGCCTCCTGGTCTCAACTCTGGTTTGTCAGGTTTTACGACTAACAAACTTAGCCATATTACGAGACAAAAGAGCTGCTCCATCCAAAGTGGGATGAATGCCGTCTCTTCCGATCAGACCAGGCTTTCCCCAGAATGTCTGCCAGTTATCTATGAAGCCCACATCGTTTGCTGGGCACCACCTCGACAGCCAGCGGTTGAATGATGACATGCGGCTATACATGTCATCACTCGTCAGATTGGGCAGGGGTCCAGAGAAAACTACGGAGTCCGACATCGTCTTTGCAAATGCACACACCGACTCAACATTAATTTTAGTGACTTCCGATTGGCGTAACCGGGAGTCATTAACGCCGACATGAATTACAATCTTATCAAATTTACGATTATCCTTTGTCAGCAGTTTTAAATTGGACTCGATGTCGCCCGCTCTGGCCCCAGGAATACATTTCACTATGGCCGCTGGCTTCGCTAACTTCACGTTTCTGACTATGGAGCTGCCAATAACCAGAGTTGGTTTCTCAGCGGGTGTGTCGCTGAGTGGGGAAAACTTGTTTGAAACGTGAAGTGGTTGGTGGTGAACCGTGTGCTTCGTCTTGCGGCTATGCTTCCCTCTGAGAGTAACCCAGCCACTGCATCCCGGCTGCTCGGGAGTTGCCGGGGGAGAGCTACGCTAGGTCGGCCCGCACCGGCTACTGGCCCTGGGGGCTTGCTGCTGACTACAGCAGATATGTCGCTAATGCAACTACGAGAGTGCTTGATGAAAACTAGTGTCTGTTTAAGTACACAGCAGCTGAATAACCACAGTGATGATAATTACAGCAGATTAATCGATTTAGCTCGAGCTCTAGCAGCAGCTACAAACAGCACAGGACAACACAGTAGCAGCGAGAAAACAGGAAATGACGCAATACGCTCACCTGACACAATACGCCTGACGCAAACACTCACTGGAGAGGTCACTGATGGGCAACCATCATTTACAATGATGTCAGTCAGATACAGAAGCAATGAAAGACAACAATGATCCACAGGATCAAAGGCTTTGATAGATCAACAAAAAGTAACATGCAGTAAAACTGATCACAGCCACTGATGGAGAAATAACCAGTGTTCATTAACTGCATGTCATTATGCAACACATCGAGCAGAGACCTCGTTTATTGATTTGATTATTCAGTACTAATCTAGCTTTCTGCACTGTTATGTGTGATAACGTGGGGCCTTTTATGACACCTTGTGACACCTTGTTAACATTCAAAGTACATGAATTGTTTTCTATCCTTCATTTCAGCAGGAGCGTCTCAGTGAGCGACAGTAACTCTGCTGTCAGGAGGAAAGATGGGCTGCAAACAAACAGGTTCATACAGACACAGAGCACACGGGTATCAGGGCTTTTCAGTCCAGCTGAAACTTTAAATAATGTCCATGTGTACTTTTCACAAAAACGCCTGTTGTGGCCACGGTGGCTGTTTTCCTCTATTTCATATCTGACTCGTGTGTTTCACATTAAATCTCCATAATAACACATGATTTTACGTAACGCCAGGGAGATAGTGTCGTCATGGTCAGGAGACGACTCTCTGGTGTTTATTGTCACCAGTCTGACTTCAGAGAGAGGACGCTCAGTATTAACATGTCAGGAAAGCAAACACTGGTTGTTTAAAGCATGTGAAAGAGTGTGCTTGTTTTTCTGGTGAGTCAAAGACAAAGTGAAAACGCCCACACTGAATGTGTTTGAAAGCTTCTCTGCTAGACGCACGGACCGTTCTAAAAAATATTACAGACATTTTTCCCCTTCCCCCTGACCTTCCTGCAGGTCGTTCAGTCTAATGTGACAGATACGAATGTCTTCTCATGTGCATTCAAACACAGTCGGCTCTGCCTTTAAAGCGCTGCACACTGCAGGCTGTATTTATGTTGGTGAGCGAGCCCTCTAATTGGTGATAATGGTGGAGCTGCAGGGGCAGCCGAGCTGAAAATGAAGAATCTATTCATCTAAATTGTAATTTGAAAGTTTTAAAGGTGCTGTTAATTGGATCTTTTCCCTAAAGGAGACGCTAATAGAGGTGTTTCATTGCAGCTGAGATTCATCAGATTTCAGGGGGACTTTGGGCATTTAATGAAACAGGTCTTATTCTGTGAAATGCTGTAAAATAAAAGTCACATCAGTCTGGACAAAGACCACTGATACAAGCTGTCAGTCAGTCTCTTCCTCTCAGCATACAGGGAGCAGACAAGCTCCTTAAATAGGATGAAGCTAAAATAAGATATATGAAAGCTAAATACAAAAATAACCTTTCAAAGTTTGGTTATGAATAAGAGTGATGGCAAACTGTCCTCACTTCTCTGTGCAGAGCAACTATTTCCAGCCTGGCTCATGCAGACGTCTGGTAGTGTCTGCATGAGACACACATGCCTTTAAATGACTCCAGTGTAAACCAACAGGCAGAAAGGCACGGTGATGGTGAGGTTAACAACATTACTGTGTAAAAACGGTTAAATGAAGACAACAATCACAATTCAAGCAAAGAAAAACACATTTAATTTCAGTTTCCCTTGTGTCATGTTTAAATCCTACTTAATGTCTGTGTTTCCAGTCGCAGAGAGGCTCCGACTGATGATTCAGCACCAACTGAAAGAAAACGCATCATTGCCTAATCTAATAAGAGATCCTAATCTTTTTTTGTCTGTGCTCATGTTTACTTGTCATGAGTTTCTAGTTTAGTTCCGGTTTTCTTGTATTTTGGTGTTCAGTTATTATTTCTTGTTTAACCATGTCACTTTGTCATGAGTTCATGAGTTGTCATGTTTAATTTTGTATTTAATATATTGTGTTCTTGTCTTGATTTAGTCTTGTTTAGTTATGTAATTCATTTGTGTTTTATTGTCTAGAGATTTTCTGCATGAGTTCTGCTATCACAGTCCTGAGTTTGGTTTTTAGTGTTTCCTGTTTTATTTTGTAGTTCTTGCCCTATGTATGTTTTGTCTTGTTTTACTTCCTGCCTTTGTGTGTTTTCCCGCCTGTTGGATTGTGTGCCCTGCCCTTATTGTTTTCACCTGCTCCCTTGATTGTCTCACCTGTGTCTGATTAGCCTCACCTCCTAAGTTTATTTAGTCTTTGTGCTCCCTTGTCTCGTTGCCTGTTCATTGTGATCCATCGTTCGTGAGTCTATGTCGTCCATCCTGTGTCGTCCTTCTCTGGAGTTTTGTCTATGTCCATGATGGATATTCTTCGTGCTTCCCCTAACCCCTCATGTCTCTTGGATTACCTGTTCCTGGTTTTGTTGTAAGTTTTTTGCTCCGCCTTTTTGATTTTCCTTTTTGTCTTTTGTTGGAGTTAGATTTTGTTTTTGCATTTTTTGCCTTCTGTTTATTAAACCTATTCATCTAAGTCTGCATCTGGGTCCTCACCTTTTTGTTTAACTCAAAACCCTGACATTACTTCTCATTTGAGTGAATTAATCCAGGACCTGCTGTGGCCTCCTAATGGGACGGCCAGTGGAGAAAACTACGTCTCAGTTACAGGACATGACTGTCAGTCCTCCATCACAGTGCAGAAAGCGGTACAGTCTGTGGTGTTTCCTTCTGAGCAGGGACTGAGCTTTATTCAGACTCTGGTCACTGCAGAAGACACACGCGGAGTCCCTCCAGAGGAACAAAGTGATGATGAAAGCACCTGCTGTTGAGATGCAGCTAAACAATCTTTGCCCTGTATTTAGAACATGTCTCTAAAGTCTCTCATGAACAGAAGTTTGTTGTAGACACTGATCAGAGAAAGACGGTGTTCAATTTCATTTAGCAGACGCTTTTGTACATCTGAGAGTCCAACACATGAACATCCTGAGCACGGATAAAAGCTCAACAACCACTAGTGACGTCCTCTCTGATTTTTAATCCAGTTTAAAGAGCACACAGTAGCATTGTGGGTAATGTAGGCCCTAGCATTTGTCATGGAAGAAGAATTGAGGATATCTCAGCTTGATGATAAACTTGTTCTAAGGTTTCCAGTGCCCATGATGGTGTTTGTATTCCCTTAGTTCAACTTGCCGACACAGAGCACGCACACAGGACATGTCAGATGGATTTCAGTGCTCCTATGTAACGGTGCCACAGGGACGATTCCCTCACACAGCTCACATTCATTTCTCTGCTTCACTGTGACTGCTGGCAGAGGCAGCTGCCCACAGGCCTGAATAAATCACTATTGACAAACGCCCGGGTTCTTACCAAGTCAAAGCAATTTGGATGTGAGGAATCAAACACTACAGACACAAACACAAACTGCTGGATGCTTGTTATTCAAGGGGATTATTTCTTAATCAGCTGCTGACAATGTTGACAAAGACACAGGGCCCTTTTACATGGCGGAAGGTGTACAGTCTAAAGCGCACCGCGCTAAGTGATTTAGGGCGTGTCTGACGCACTTTTGCTCGTTACACAGCGCACAATCTGGGCGCAAACCGAGGCGCAAGCCACAGAGAGGTTGGTTTAAGTCCCTGGATTATTCATAGATGGGCGCCCACGTTGACGCAAGATCACTTGCTATTTACACAACCCTATGACTGTTCTTGCTAAGTTGAGATAGATAGTGTTAACACATACCCAGATGTTACAACGTGAATGAACTGAAAAATGAACTCTTCCAACTATGGACTATGGAGTTTTCCGATGTAGGACCACACATCGAGTGCAGTTCTACACCGCAAGGGGGGATGTTGGGATTCACTGCATCTCCAATATTGGAATGTGTTTATTTGTGACTTTTAAACTGATTCTTCAAAATGGCAGCTGAACTTAATGTGGTGGCAATTTTTGATGATGCGACCAATAAAGTTCTCTGGGAAACAAAGTTGTCTTTTGATGTCATTTAATTGAAGAATATTAAAAGATGAGTAAAAGCAATTAACAACTCGAGCTGGGTCAGACCAGTACTACACAGCACGCAACTGTCTGACTGACTGACACAGACTCAAGGTTCACAGTGTATGTTAGACATTACAGAAAGAACTCCCTCTCACAGAGACAAAGTAAGGTGTTATTGTTATGACTTTAGCTGAGGCGCCTGACTATCTAGAGTTGACCCCCTTGCCCTGGAGCTCTCAGCCCAGACAAGGCCACCAACTATCTCTCTAAGACAGAAGGAGCAACAGTAAATCATGCACAAGACCCTGGAGAGGAGTAGACAATACATATCCTTAAAATTAACCTTAGCTGATTATATCATGATTATTAACTCCATAATATTAAAGAAATTTAAACGTACGATCCAACAGGTTAACATAAAATTTTCCTTCACACTTAAAACTCAAACTCCCAGCAGCCTCTAGGTTTTCACAGCTTCACGTGAAAACCCCTCCCCCTGGCCAGGTCTGTAAAACCGAAAGACCTCCATTGCTCAGAAGCTCAGAAGCTGGGCAGGTCAGAAGCTCAAAGAAACTCACAAACTCTCCACTGCCTTCCAAGAAGGTTGGAGCACTGCCCCCCCGGCCCGGTTGAGCAACAGGATTGTCGGCCTAACAAGCTGCAACACAGCACAGCAACGCCTTTCCGTCCACGTCTGGTAACGTAACATCTGGGCAAAGCTAGAGAAACTCACGGTACCGGCTAAGCAGGGGATGTTTACTGTATTGTAATGTTATTGATTTGATTTGTAACCGAGTTGTATTGTTGTAATGTCTGTTTAGTCAGGTGTTGATTGTAGTTGAGGTTACTTACGCTTACACAAAGACATAGGGCCCTATTTAGACGGTGGTAGGCGCACAGTCTAAAGGGCATGGCGTGAAGTCATTTAGGGCGTGTCTGACGCACTTTTGCTCGTTACACGGCGCATCTGGGTGCGAACCGAGAAGCAAAGAGGTTGGCTTAAGTCCCTGGATTATTCATAGGTAGTAATCCTGTACATAGACATTTGACTAGCCCTGTTTAATTGAAGCTAACAATATGAGCACTTGATCCACAGGTTTTCATTTAGCATAGGATCGGTTTTAGCTTCTTAACAATAAATGTGATAAATATTTTATTTTCCTGTATCAGTAAACAACTAAAGGTACTGTGTGCAATCATTTTCCAGAGGCTTTGCAGAACAAAGGGGGGCTAGGTTGAATACTCATAATACATCTATATCCTGATAAGCACATAGAACCCGGCAGTGTTGACAGGTACATAGAAGATAACACACTGCAGCAGTATCACCTCTCAGTGTGTTAGTATGCTGTTGCCATCTGTTTCCAGAGAAGCTTCTGTGGAAAGCTACTGTAAGGGATGAACCATAGGTACAGATAATAAGATGATAGAGAGCACAATGTAACATGTTCCTCCAAAATCTACCAAATCAGCTTACACCTGCTGGTTTTCAGTTAAAGTCTAGAAGCAAAATGGATGTAATGATGCAGATATGAGGGACACCTGTGCTACTACTAACCTTCTATCAACCTTAGCTGTGCTGTATGTTCGGTGCTTAGAACCATGTTAAGATTCTGAGTAAAACTTCCTTTTTGTGTCTGTATGTGTGTTCCAAATATTCTACCTGGAAGCTGGCTCTTTCTCAGCTCACCTCTGAGCTGCAGATTCAGAAAGTGGCAAACATCCATGTCTATGAAAAATGAATGACGGGGTAAACATCTGAAGCTTCTCTTTTTGGGAATAGTGTGATTAATCATGAGGGCTGGCCAGTTGACTCAGGAGACTCTGCTGAACAAACAGCCAGAGAGGAGGAACAAAGTGGAAGAAGCAAGAGTCTTGAAGAGTCACACACACACACACACACACACACACACACACACACACACACACACGTATGAATGACTGAATGTATCTGGTGAAAATATCATATATAAATGTCATTACTTATAACCTCTATCATCTGATAGAGAAGATGGTGCCAGGGAAGACCTCTCAAGCTCCTCATGAATACCCTCTCACAACAGTCCAATACTGTCAAACGGAGGTCTAGAGTCCTGTCAGCCTTCAGATTGATGCATGGCTTTAAATACTCTGTATCTGGATTTGTTACTTCATCACTGAGAATGTTTGTTCACATATGTATGTAGATCCAAAGAGAACCGACATCTTCTGAGCATGCCTCCTCATGTGTGCAGGGATACTGATTTCTGCCAGTAGAGTAAGAGACTGCAGGTCGGTGAGTTCCAACCTAATATCACTGGGTGCATTATCCACACTCATCCTGTGCGTTTCCCTCTCTGCTGTTTTGAAGTCTTCAAAACTCACCAAGCAGTGCCCCTAACATGAGGAGTACCTGCAGCGGTGATCAGCTGACCGCGTGGCTTCTTTCAGTGTTGGCGTGTGGGTGAGAATGTTTCCCTCCAGTTGGCTTGAAAGAAACTGCAACCTCCTCACGAAAGCCTTCACCGGGCTGTACATTTCATGTGCAAAGAAGCCCTTGCCTTGCAGTTTGCTATTGAGTTCATTCATCAGTGCAGTCACATCACCAGCTAATGCAAGATCTGCCATCCAGTCTGCTTCTGAGAGCTCTGGGATGTCCTTGCCTTTCTTTTCACAAAACTCCCACATCTCTGCTCTCAGGTTCCGTACCCTTTGAAGCACGGTGCCCAGGCTGAGCCATGTGACGGCTGTGTGGTAGCCTGTGTCACCATGTTCAGTCTCATGTAGGGATGGGTACCGTATTCGGTACTTTTATAGGTACCGACCGAATTCCGTTGGTACTACCGAGTACCGATTCACGTAAAATCAAACGGTACCATGTTTCGGTACCTAAACGCATCCTCGTGACTGTGAGGGAGTGGAAGAGTAGGCGATTTTCCATGCCGGACTTGAACACAGCATTGCACGCACAAGAGCGTAATGACGTCAGTAGCCGCAGGTTCAGTCAACAAAGGAAGCATGGCTGATAGAAAGCACTCGAAAGTATGGCTCCACTTTTCAAAATGCGATGCAGATTACGCTCGCTGCAATATTTGTTGCGCAAAGTGCAGGCCAGCGGCGGGAATACTTCCAATCTGAGGAAGCACCTGGTTAAGCACAAGATTTTTATCAAGGCTAAAGAGTGCACAATTTTCGACAGCCTCAGATCTACGGCTACAACTCCTGCATTCGGCACCGTTTGCACGCCTGCATCCGTTAGCGACTCGTCGTCTGCAGCCAGCAACATGGGAGAAGAATGGCCTTAACATTTGGTGATGGCAACAGCGACAATGAAGATGCAAGTGAGGCATCATCATCTTCGTCTGCTCCAGGTAAATAAGCCTAGTGTTTAAGATGACGTTAGCTTGGCATTTTAACTTAGCATTAGTTATCATTATCAGCTCAGTTCCTCGTACTTTGTAACGTAAATGTAAATGCTTGTTTTCATTTACAGGTCCGTCGGACCCATTGTCAACCCGCCCTAAAGTAAGAGTGAGAGCTGCAACAGTGACTCCCTTTACTAAAGCCAAGGAGACAGCCTTTTCCCGTCAGAGGGCAGATGAGTGTCACAGGGCTGTGACTGCTGTGGAGCTGGGTTTTAATTTGTGCATTATTAAGAAAAAACACTGCGTAGTTGTAAGTAAGGCTTCATGTTGAAGAAATTTGTGAAACAACTGCGATGTTACAATACAAACAGTTGGATGTTGTTTTGATATATTTGTCGAAGTTTATATAATGAGAAATAATTATGTTAAATACAAAAAAATTGAGATTTTATTATTAAACAAATTAACATTTATTACCACATAAACACACAAAAGTACCGAAAATTGGTACCGTTGAGTACCGATATCGATTCCCAGGTACCGGGTAGCGGTACCGTATCGGTTCAAATGTGAAAGGTACCCATCCCTAGTCTCATGCTCCTCTAACAGTGTGTGGTTCAGTGCTCTTGCCCTGATGAAGTTAACTATTTTAGTTACAACATCAATAACATTGTTCATTTTTAGGCCTGATTTACACAACACCTCTTGATAACACAATGCAAAAATACCAATTTCTGTTCTGGGTTCATTTCAGTCACATTACCTTGCATCCGCCTCAAAAGGCCGACATCTTTCCCCGTCAGATTTGGACCGCCATGCAGCCCACACAGGTGTGTTTTTAATTCTTTACCTTCTCTCAGGATGAAGCTGGGCAGAGCAGAGCAGTCACCAAACTCCACATGAGAATGATGAAGTGATGAAGTTTTGTTCAAACACATTCTGCCCAAAAGTTCTGAGAAGAGATCTAATGACACAAAATAAACTCCCTGTTAGGACGGACTGAGCTGTGGAGGCTGAGCAAAGATTACAACTTCACAGGCTCTAAAGAAAGACATCATTCTGCCCTGCTGATTGGATGCTATATCACACTCATTAACCACCATCCGTCCACGCAGCGATAGCTACAGGCGGTGAGAGGCTGCTGAGCACTCACACAGTCAAAGATGAGAATATCAATGAGCTTGAATAAGATAAATGCAGACTGAAGGTCAGCTAACGTTATAATCAGGCTGCAGAATCTGATGGGAGGAGCAGATGTGCTGGATACATCTGTGGTGACGAGGCCACCAGTTTCATCTGCATCGAAATGGCATGCACGGAAGTGCAACAACCAGAGCATCACTTTGTTCAGGCCCAGGAGAAACAAGAGAAATACCGTTGTTTGTACACCAGGGAACCAAAAACGTGTTTAAACCATTTGAGCAGACATTTCCTGCAGTTGTACGTTTCTCTTTCCGGCCACAGTCACATTATGCCTGTTAGAAGACTACGAGGAAGGTCGAAACCTACAACACTACAGCAGGTGAGAATTTCTTCTGTTAAAGCTCCCATATAGCTTTGACTCAAGGTTCTCCAAAGCACCAATACAGTATTATCTTATAATATGGACCAGAGACCCAGAAAGAGTTTGAGCACCTAAAGAGTTTATACTCATTGGCACCAATCTCCATCCAGACGCTGATTGTCTTCTGTTGTGGAGGTGGGCACTACTGATCGGGCAGTGGGAGTTGTTACGCTGACTTTGGAGGACTGGCGACAATGGCTTTATTGTGCTGCCCACCCTTTTGTGATCTCGACTGGACTCAAGAACGTTCTCTTCATAAGGGAGGCAGTGCGACCTAACTTAGCTTTACTTTACTGTCCTGGTTCTAAGAATCAGAAAGCTGATGCTGTCTCTTGGCAGCATCATTTTGGTGAGACAGAGTTCCTGAGACCTTGCTGCCAAGTCCCTGCACTGTGGGACAATGACAGCATTAGAGTCCATTTTGACCTTCAGTTTGATCGATAGATGTCTTTACTGTGAGTCTGATATGCAGTAAGATACTCAGCTCTTTATAACAGTTTGCTTAAGCTTGAAAACATAAAGGCATTAATTCAAACTTTAAAGCAGGAATCTCAAACTCAAGGCCCACATCGGGCCCGCGATACAATTATATCTGGCCCACGAGATAATATCATATGTCTATCATAACTGGCCTGCCGGTATACAGCACACACCGCTAATACTACACATCCCAGAATGCACTGCAACAGCAGGCATGCCAGGACCTGCGAGCACCAGCTGTGTGAGTTGACATTTCTGTGCGACGTAATGAAGCTTCTCGCTGCGCTAAACCTCGAGCTTCAGGGACCGTGCGATCAGACATGTATGATGCAGTGAGAGCTTAACAAGCCAAGCTGCGCCTGTGGGAGACTCAGATGCAGCAAGGAAACCTGGCTCACTTTTCATGTTGCCAAACAAAAACAAACCAGCCCCCACCACTGTGTTCCCAACTGCGTGTTTAACTGATAAAGTGAGCGGACCTGGCAGAGTTCACACGGTGATTTCACACGGTGATTTATAAACTTTGGAGCTTAAATTTAAATTTGAAGTGCTCAGTGATCCGTTTGTAGCTGACGTGTAGAGAGCACCTGTAAACATCCAAATGGAGCTGATAGAACTCTGAACCGATGCCCCAAGCTCCGCCTACAAGCTGCTCGAATGCTCTGCATGTTTGGAACTGATGCACACCTTCACCTTCTTCTGAGAGTGTCCACAGCTCAGAACCTGACCATAAACATGACCGACCCTGCAGCCAAGAAAAGATGCCAAGCATCTGGCTGGGGCAAACGGGCATAAGAGCAGAGTGCACTTAGATATATATTTACTTTGTGCACCTTTTCCTGCAATCGCAGGTAGACTGCTTATGGATTCAATATTTGCACATTTTCACCAGATTGGTCACATTTAAAATATTCTTACTTTCTTGACGGTGTTGTGAAAAAAACCCAGAATATTTAAGACATATGCAACATTAGGTAAGGGTACTCAGATAATGAGACGTGCCAGAACGTACCTGAGAGCACAAGTTAATTTCAAGCAGAGACAAAACTTATGTCCTGAGACACAGGAACACAAAGAGGATTGATTTAAGGCTTGGTCAGTGTTTCATCTTAGACTTCTGTCAGTAGCTGGAAAGAAATATCTGTCAGAATAGAGCTGTGCTCACCACAAGTGGAACAAACTTTTCAGTACAATGATAGCATGCAAATGCAAAGATGTCATCACAGATTAAGGGCCCTATCTTCAAAAACGACTGAGACTGCGTCATTCAGACGCTCGCTCTCTCTAATACAGCAGAAACAGACACACACTAAATTTATTACCCTCAGACATAACTACCTGTGGCACCAACAATCGTGCCCACAGATATTAAAACACTGTCCCGTCTCCATTACACACGAGAATACAGCCATGTGATCCAGCAGCAACCTTTCTTGATGTCAGCACACAGAACTGTAATAAACATAAGATCCTGTCCGTCTGGAGACTTAAATCATTAATGCTGCGCCTCGTGCGTAAATGTACACAGCATGCCTCTTTTCATTTTCGTTTGTGCTGATCAGTGGGATCGCTTCAGTGGCTTTAACATCAATCCGCGCTTCAACATGTATCATACAGTGACCTGTGTTTTTTCTGCGTGTTCGAGGACACAGTGGAAAGAAATAAGTTGAGTATGCTGGTCGGGGTCCGGTTTATATAAGAAGAATGACTGAAATCCTCTGTGTGAATAGCAACACGCCTTAAAGGGAATGAGAGCTGACACTCTGATTGGTTTGATGAATAATCCAGGGACTGAAGCCAACCTCTTTGCGCCTTGCTCCTCGGTTTGCGCCCAGATTGTGCGCCGTGTAACGAGCAAAAGTGCGTCAGACACGCCCTACATCACTCAGCGCCGTGCGCTTTAGACTGTGCGCCTTCCAACGTCTAAATAGGGCCCTAAAGCTTTTAGTTGTAAACTGGTGTTTGAAAGGTCGATCCATGTGTCTTAGTCACTTAGTCATTTTAGTTAGCTCCACTGCTTCAGTCTGATTATCTGATAGTATAAATGTGCTGCTGTGCGATGTGGTGTGTTAATGTAGGGTCACATGGCCGTGTTCTTGTGTCTGATGGCTCTCGACTGTCCTGTGAGGCTGCTTTAGGCTGCCCCCCCCCCCCCCCATCATGCAGACAGGGCTCTACTTTAAGTACCCTCTATCTTCCCTCCATTGTGCCCCAACAAGATAAATACTTCACTCCAGGCTCTGTGCGGGATTCTTCCAACTGAAGGACATTTTGATTCTGCAGACGGTGCATGGGCCTGTGCGCAGTGTGCTTAATCCTCTATTTATGCACCTGGCTTTCTGAGAGAGATGTAAAGGGGGACACAGTGACAGGAGCTTCCCAGGCCCCACATACACAGCACCCAGCAGGAGCATTCATCTGTCTCAGGCAGCGCTCGCTATGCTTATCTTAATTGATGGCAAGCTATTTCTGGCTGCCACGCAATAGCCTTTCACATTACCTCCCCCCATCCCTCTCCTCCTCTGGCTCTATCTCCTTCTTCCCCACCCAATTTCCTCTCTCTGTGTTTATCTGACTCCGTATAGTAGTCCTCCCTCTCTCTGACTCAACCTGTATCTCCTCTGCTCTTCAGCAGTGATTTATTGGCTCTGCTTTACCTGCTCTGAATCCCTGCCTGCATAATGGAAATCTTGTGATGCTTAATGCCAGCAGTGATGCAGGCCCGCTCCCCTGAGGGGGATGAACAGGCCAGACTCTGCATCAGCTGCTCCATTACACACACACAAACCACAAGGTATGTGCAGGCTTCAAACATGATAGAAAACATCAGCAGTCCAGCAGTCAGCTGTTCCAGTCCATTCAGATTTCATCTCCTGATTGTCCCCGCTGCTTCTATGATGAGTGAAAACCAGAATGATTTACTGGTCCGTCTGTAGTGATACCTGTGCTCCCAGTTAAAACTTGGTTTATTGACACATCCATTCATCAAAGCCTCCCACAGCTTCTGCTTGATTCTTCCACAGACTGTATAAGTAGCAGCAATTTGGCCCTGACTTGTTTTTTTAATATTTGGAGCCAGAAGAGACCATATAAAACATCTGCTGTTGAAGAGAACCGGGTAACTTAAAATAACTCTTTTCATCTCTTTGGTCCATCTCAACCACCAAATGGCCTCTCTGGGAGTCCATCACTTCAGATTGAGCACCACATTAACGCTACACCAACACTCAACCAAGAAATAACACCACAATGATTTCTTATTCCACCCTGAGAAGTGTATATTTACCAATTTAACTCCGGTCATCACTACTCTGGATTTTTATCACTTAGGTGTTATTTGCTGTGTGGCTGAATGATCACATCCGAACCTTAAAATGACAAATTGGAACGGAAGTGGAAAAAGTTAGTCAACAGTTAATTTAAGAGAACTCATGGCAAACGAACAGAGTAAAAGAAGGAAGATTGGCCTACTTTCTGACATCATATCTAAAAACAAACACAACCCAAGAAGTCATCAATTCTGTTATCAAGGCACCAGCCTCTTCTGATCCACAACCTGAACATGACTGGACAGAAACATTTGCTCGGCATTTCAGTGATTAAATAGATAACATGGTCCAATATTTCACCTGATCCTCGAGACCTACCCTCTCTTTGTAATAATACTGCACAACTCACCCAGAACTTAAAAGAATGCCATCAATCGACCACTTCTGAAAAAACCTTATCTGGACCCTCTGTCGCTCAACAATCACAGACCAATCTCTAAGCTGTCTTTTTTATCTAAAGTACTTGAGAGAGTCATTTTAACCCAACTAAATGATTTCATGTAATGTAATAATTGTTTTGCGATTTTCAGTCAGATTTTAGAGCCTGTCATAGTTTGGAGACGCAGATCTGTCGTCTGCTGGGGGACAGGGAACCGAACCAGCAATCCGTGTGATGAGGACTATAGCCTCTATACATGGGGCACCTGCTCAACCTACTGAGCCAGACCAGCACCCCCTGTCCGCTGCTTCTTATACTGTGGATCATTCTGTGCTCCAACTTCTACATGACTACCTTGGACTGGGCAATAAGGAAAAAATCCTTTATCATGATATGATTGTTTTTTGGCAATTTAACAAATAATAAGTCTATGATAAATAACCACAGGGTAATGCCTTTCTTTTTGATAATCCTGTGTGAATTAAATACCAAAAAGTACTGAGTATTTATTGAGAACTTTAGTGCAAACTTCACCATTTCAAGTAAAATAAAGGATAAAAAATAAATAAAATATACCCCTAGTCTTCAATATGAAAATGTTATGTATTGATCCCTGACAGCAATATTAACATCTCTTCCTGTAGAGCAGGGATATTCAACTAAAATTTAAAGAGGTCCAGTTCGAGAAAATTTCTTGAAGTAAAGGTCCAGAAGATCATGATGGCTAACTATTTAGTGTGATATATATCTAAGTAGCCTAGTAGTTGTATCCACATCTGCATGTAATAAATACCTCAGTCAAATCAAATGAATTCAGTACAATTCAAAAACCTTTTGACAATTTTTATTGTCATGTAACACAGAACTGAACATATATGTATGACTGCCAATATGTATAATGTTCTCTCATGTACTAAATAAAAGTAGGGCTGCATTTCAAAATAAGAGCAAATAAATAAAATGTGAAAATTGTACATGTTCAAATAAAGTGCTTAACTTCAGAAAAATAAAATAAAGGAAGGAAAAGTTTGAATTCCCCCTTTTCTGTTTAACATCTCGACTCAACAGTCTCAACCAATTTTGCAGATAATAAATCTCAACACATTTTTACAATTGAACAGTTGTAGAGGTTAATTTTCTTCCCCTCTTATATTCAAATCTCCCACTTTTTTTGCTCAGTGAGAGAATTGAGCTCTAGCTTGTCTCAAGCGCAGTGGTCTCTATCTCTCCCTTTCTCCGTCTTTTTCTCAACTTTCTCCGGCACAGTGGTCTCTATTTCTCCCTTTCTCCGTTTGTCTCCGGCTTAATCCGTCTTTCTCTGTCTGCGCTGTAAATTCACAGTGTTTACTGCCTGGAATGCACAGACTTGATTGGCTGAGTAGTATCACCTGGGATGGCTTAACTTGCATGTAATTGGTCTGTACGTTTCATCCACTAAACCACTACCGTAAAGACTACAAAAGCTGCGCCGCTTAAAATAGAAGCGCACCGTCAGGTTTTGAATCATAATCCTTCTGTTTTGGCTGTAGGTCTGGGTCCATATGGGACAGCTTCTGGGTCCGGACCCGGACCACGGTCCGCCAGTTAGTAACCTCTGCTGTAGAGTATGTCAAAGGCATGGAAAGTAACAACTTAACCTACATTATGTCAGTAAAAAATGCAGTAATAACAACAGGTTACGCACTCTCTCTCTCTCTCTCTCTCTCTCTCTCCGTCTCGGCTCATCCCGTTGTTTTCGCTGTGTGTTTATTAAGGTCCCGTTTCTAATGTAAATAAGATTGTTTTCTGCTAAGACCAACCCCCAAAACCTGTAAAACAAAGTCTCACAACTACCCCTGGATACAGCCAGGTAAAGTGAAGTGAGTAATGAATGTATATATTCTATTTACGTTTCTTATATTACGTTGTTACGAAATAGGAAAACACATACAATAGATATTTTCATATCATTTTTAGGATATATATCATCATATCGCCCAGCCCTACTCCTACCTGTCCAATAGAAACTTTCCAGTTGTCATCGCAAATACCAGCTCATCTGTCTTCGATTTGAACTGCGGTGTACCGCAAGGATCTATTCTGGGTCCGTTGTTGCTCTTCATGTACATGCTACCACTCAGTCAGCTCATTCAGAGCTGTGGTATCTCTCATCATTCATATGCAGATGACACAGTGATGTAAAATGCTGGATGTCCCAAAACTTTTTAAAGCTCAGTCAAGACAAATGTGAAGTCAGAATATTCGGTCACACTCATCCCTCCAGTCTTCTCCATTGCAAACTTGGTTCTCTTCACAATAACATCACTCTGAAAGCAAAAAATCTGTGCGTAATATTTGATGCAGATCTTAGACACCCATCCTTTTATCTTTCTGTCAAGCACTTGTAACCTTGTTGAGAAAAGTGCTACATAAATTAAGTTTATTATTATTATTAACAGACATCTGCTAAGTCAGCTAACTATCTGCTCTAGATCAAATATTCAACTTGAGATAAATTCTGTGTCTGAAAGCAGTTCAGCGTTCAAATTTCCCAACTTCCTTGAATCCATCAGAAATGATCGTTCAACAAACTTCTTGTTTTAAAAGAGTTTTCTCCTCCTCTTGAGGAAAACCTGACAAAGCTTCATATGGACTTCATTCGGAGCCATTAATTAAAGTCAATCACAAGAAAATCTGTTTCTTTTTCTGTAACAATGGAGCACGTATGTGGAAATGGAAGTCGTTTATCTCTAACCACTTGCTACAGGCATTATCCCCGTTGTCCCCAGAAACTATAGGCCGTCAGACTATAGCCGATAGGATCCCAGATTGTATCTGAACTTACTATTTAAAACACTCTATTTAAAACACGCCCCACAATTACCTAAACTAATAAATCAAGGCAGTAGAGTCCTGTGGCTTTGAAGAGAGCGATGTTGAATCGTCTCCCTGTTTCAAAAAGGTCTGTCTCTTTTGGATCCTTTCTGTGATGTTGTCAGACACTGAGAGTAGCACTCTTAGTCTGTCAGTGGATGTAAACATGGGGCCCAGATTTAAAGCCTGTCTCTGATAGTCTTAGTTATGTTATCTGCTCATTCATGTGTGTTTTATGATGACTTTGTTCTGTTCCCTCCGCCTGCAGTTTTGCAGGGTGAAATCACACATGACCCACCATCATGGTTGGGAGGGTCATTTATTGCACAGCCTGATGTTCTCTTGCCGAGCTTGGTGAGCCCATTACGACTACGACTGCAGTCATAGTACTCCATCTGAAGGGATTAAAGGGGACAATGATAATACAAATTATTAGGAGCAGATCTGAAGACAACACGTGAGAGGATTCTTTTCATGAAATGTGATATAACAAAGTTTTAAAAAGTGGGGCTGTCTCCAGCACCCCCTGTAAGTGTGATAATACACATAACACTCATTATTAACATCAAATGGTTTTATATTGTGTTCTTTTTCACAATACTCACAATACGGCTTCACAAGACTGAGGGAAGAAAGTCCATTCACTAACAGGACGTAAATAAATAAATTAGGTCAGTAAATCAATAATTACACAAACATGAACCAGTTATTATGTTAAAGTGATACGACACACTTTCCACCAGAGCATGGTTTCCCCATGTCATTCTGTCGGGCTTATTTGTTACAGTTTGTGGAGATTACTTTAGTCGGTAGCGTAACATAACTGTGATGCACCCCGGTGCAGTTGTTTTTTGGGCCCTCTCCCTAGCCCTAAACAGAAGCCCACGCTTGTGCGCACATACACGCACGGACACACACAACCACTCCAAACAATATCAAAGCTGACACTTTATGTCACCCTGTTGCGACTCACTGCGCAACTCCCATCCAAACCAGCCAATGATCAGAACCATGAGCAGCAGCAGTCGTGACACATTTATCAAACAGCCTGCCTCAAACCACCACAGCCTGATTCCTTTAAACTACAAGACATCCGGAATAGCTTTGGCCATACACTGTATGTTGATAAGCATAAAACACACAGCCAAAAGAAAAGCACAGCACACATTACAGATGACAGCCCCTGATACAATCACATCGAGACTTCAACTTCATCAATAACGGCACGGCCAACATATGAGAGGTAACAGTTATACAACTATACATTTAGATTCCTGTAACCTGTACTCACCTGTTAGAGGTTCATCCTGCGGGCCGTGTGCTCAGCAAAGTCTGTGACTGTTTAAGTCCAATAATAAAGTGGCAATAGTGGACGTGCGTCATGGGCCCACCTAAGTGCGTGGGCCCCGGTGCAGCAGTCGCACCGCCGATGCTTCTTATGCTCTTAGTCTATGCTCTTAGCTGTCCTCCTCTCATGACTGAGTGTTGGAGGCATTTCTGATTCTGTTATCAACATGGTCAGTGTACTGATGACACAAAGCTTTGTTTTATACAATATACAAATGCTTTCTTTCTTCTGTGTTGGTTCACCCTCCTGCTTTTGTAAGCAGCAATAATGTCACTACATACTCATGTTACGTCCCACCATTAGGTCAACCAAATGAACAGACTGACCCTAACTGACCTCAGAAAACACAGGTCAAAACCATGGGATTTATTAACAGACATACTATTAACATTATCCATTACCAAAGTTTATAATGGCTGTGAGGAAACAGCCAGTGTTTAAAATCTAAAATGAATTTTAATCTTTACAAAATATGTGATTAAATGTATTTAACAATCAAAAGTATTATTAGTTTATAACTGCACTGGCCTCAGCAGACATGAAATAAGCAGACACACAGGCTGTTGAGACACTCAGTATGTGACACTCTTTTTCAAATGCTCATCATTTGGAGCAAACACACACACACACACACGGCTGGCTAAGCGTAGCCTGGTGGTTTCAGTGTTTTCTGTGACGCCCTGAAGCAGAGCGGAATGAAAAGAGAATCGAAAAAAGAGACAGAAAACAAGGTGGACCAGAGGGACAGAAACAACAGCAATTAAAGAGCCATCCATATATCTGCCTGACACCTCAGTGACAACAATGACATTTCTGTGTGTGTGTGTGTGTGTGTGTGTGAGAGAGAGAGAGTTCTCTCAGAGATAATGACACAAACCTTTGTGTAGTTCAGATATAAGAGGAGAGATGGACCTGGTGCAGCTGATCACTGATGAACTGTGAATCGTGCCGATGAGCTTGGAGGCTCTCCTCTGGACAAACACAAGCAAAGAAAGTGAGGGACAGTTTGATGGATTTATAGAGAGAGGTGTTCAGTGTAGCATGGCATCAGGGTGTGCCTGGTGTTGGGATTCACTGCATCTCCAATATTGGAATGTGTTCATTTATGGACTTTAAACTGACTCTTCAAAATGGCAGCTCAACTTAGAACTCAAACTCCCAGCGGCCTCTTGGTTTTCACACCTTCACGTGAAAACCCCTCCCCCTGGCCAGGTCTGTAAAACCGGAAGACCTTCATCATTCTTGGCTCGAGAGATGACAGCTGTCGTTCACTTCAGTGAACCAGATCTTCGGATCTCGTTCAGCTGAAAGATTCGTTCATTACATTCGTTCACCAGGTCGTTCAGTGACATTTCCGGTTTACCCGTAACTCTCTCAGTCGTTCATGAACGATGGCGGCTCCCAGTGCATTACTGGTCTTCATCACCATATAACAGTTACATGGCCCAACTATATTCACAAGAAAATATTTAAAAATAAACATTCACGTATTATCTCATCTTGCTGTTGTGTCACTGTTTATTTTTGAGCTGTTGTAACACCGTTTCTAGTATTGTACTTTACTTTATTTCTTTATTTCAGACACATAAGTCCAGATCTGTTCAAAACACAATACATACAATAAATGACGAAGACAACTTCATTGTGCTTTACACAAAGTCGATTTGCTAAAAATAGTTATATATTATATAGTTATATATTAACGTCAAACTTCCATTACAAAACATGACGACCTTCTATTAATGAATGTAATTTTGTTTGTGTTCATCAGTGCTGTAAACATATGTGAACTGCTGATGTGTGCAAGATACACCCCCGCCGCCTTAGTTTGTCGTGGTCGAGGATCTGAATGTCTGACCTGTTGGGACTCATTTCGTTCGTTCACGACCGAGAGAGGACCCGGTCTTTCGCCCCTCCTCGGCGCTCAAACTGTGTTTGCTAGTGTGAAGGTTCTCAGTAATCCAGGTCATTGTAATTTTAATATGCTTCTAATATGAGAAAAGCATCCTTTAACAGAGGCAATGGCCTAGACACCACCGATCTCCCAATTACAATGCAGTGTCAGATAAGGTTGGACCATAATAGCTCTTTAAAATTTAACAATCAATAACAATGACTGATCTTGATTTGTTGCCACAATAAGGTCGCGTTCTGTCTTTATTTTCCGCACACAATTACTATAAAAAATAAAGTACGTCTCTCAACATGCTGGAATGACACGAGCAGGAGCTGTAACCTGCGATCAGTTCATCATAGTTTATAACGCAGCGCGGGGGGAACACAGACGTTTAATAATCGGGTCGCTTCCTTCACGAAGACCATTCTCGTTTAGTGAACGAGAGAGAGACACAGAGAGAGAGAGAGAGAGAGACACACACAGACAGAGATTCAGTCAAGCGATACGTTCAGTCGTTCTCCTAACCAATGATGGACATTTGATTTGATACTAACAGCCCTCCTCTAAAGGCAATTGGCTCGTGCTAACATCAATCAGTCTGGTTTTCTAAAAGAAGAAGGGAGGCACTGGGGAGCCGCGAGCGGAGCCAAGTGAACGAAAGGAACGAATTTGATGCATGAAAGTGAACGGATCATTCCGTTCACTGAAAAGATTCGTTCTCTTTGAACGAATCGTTCAGGACCGAAACATCTCTACTTGGCTCAGAAGCTCAGTCGCTGGGCAGGTCAGAAGCTCAAAGAAACTCACAAACTCTCCACCACCTTCCAAGAAGGTTGGAGCTGCGAACAGAAAGAGTCTGCCAGCTAGCTTTTCAAGTAAGAAACAATGGAGCAAGGAAGGACCAGTTTCCCTCCAACTGGACACCAACACCACGTTGCAGCTTTCCTCACCAGAACCACTGCCCCCCCGGCCCGGTTGAGCAACAGGATCGTCGGCCTAACAAGCTGCAACACAGCACAGCAACGCCTTTCCGTCCACGTCTGGTAACGTAACATCTGGGCAAAGCTAGAACAACTCACAGTAAAGCTAAGCAGGAATGTTTACTGTATTGTAATTAACTGTATTGTAATTGTATTGTTGTAATGTCTGTTTAGTCAGGTGTTGATGGTAGTTGATTACACAAAGACAGTCTGCCTGCTAAATTAACCTCTCTCTTTCCTAACCCGGCACTCTTAAAACTTACACACATACAATATTTTGGACTGACCTTTTGACCTTTTGACCGGACTAAACAGCCAGGAATTAAACCTCCCGGTTCTTTCTCTGGGTCTCGACCCGTCCCATGTGCTCAGTGCAAGTTGGTTGAGACAAAGGACAGCATTCAGTGGCCATCCTTAAGACGGCCATTTTATGTAAATATTAGCGTTAGTTAGATTACATGTTTCGTGTTTTACTTCTGCTTTTATTGTCTTTTTGAATAAATCACTGTGTGGAATAAAAAGCTGTCTATCTAATGTTGCACGAGAATGAATACTGCCAACCTCTTCTGCTTTTCAACTCCAAATCCTTCAACCTACTAGCTATCAATGAGGTAAACTGAGTTATAGTTATTCAGTTAATTATTAAGATTCTATGGCAGCGGTCCCCAACCTGCGCAGCTCTTTGTCTTTGCGGTAGTGATTTGGGGGTCCAGGAAACTCAAGGACCAATGCATTCTTTGCAAATCATCACACGTAACGCTACTCAGCCAATCAAATCTGTCACTCAGATCGCGACTGATCCAGTGGGTGTGTGAGAATACAGATACAGACTGAAGAGCCAGCCGACAGGAGAGTTACAGAGACACAGTGGGAGGAAATAAGTGAGTCAGGGAAAAGTAGACATGGCGTGCTCTAAAATGAGAGCAGTAGAGAAAACCGAGCTTTTAAGACCGGACAGACTCGTATATGTTCCGTGACTGTGACGAACGTGGACACTGTCTGACACTGTCACTCCGTTTGTCTCTGTTAACAGAGACTCCAGGCTGCAGTTTAGTTCAAACACTTAATTGATTAACCTGAGAGTTACACAGAGCTACATCAGGTTTCATCATCATGACCAGCTTTCCTCTTATGTCCGCACGTCTGTTCTTATTTGTACCGGTATGTGCCCTCTCTCTCTCCCACTCGCTCTCGCTCTCTCCAGCAGTCCGTCAGTGTACAGTGCGTTTAAATATTATTTATTACATAGTCATTGGCTGTTTTAAAACTCACCATGAGAAAAAGTCTGACTGCAACTTCTCTTTCGGCAAAACATAAAATAAAATTCAGCAAACATGAAAAAAAATATAAAGTGAATCCTCCTGTTATGGTCAAATGTTTGATAATTCTGTCCGGAGGCAGAGAGACTCTCTCTTTCATTTGATTTCTGCATGGACAACATTATACTAACAGTAGTACCAGACATTATATTATTTGTTTTCATTTACAAGTAAAGACACTTCCGTCACAAACTGGGGCATAAAATCAACCAAAATACAGGAAATAAAGGTTTTGACACTCAAAATGTCCTGGGGGAGACCCCCCAGACCCCCCAACAAACACACACTATATCTCCTTACAAATAAGTATTCATTATTATTTTTGTTAAATGATGAGAGCCCTGTGTTAAAGTTATAATAAGTATTGTTGTAAATTGTATTTTCTTTATTTGATTTGACAGACAGATGTATAAATGTATGGTACTGAATCATAACACAGGTCAGACATGATGATGGTCCGGACCTTTGCTTGAGAAAAAATTCTCTAACTGGACCTCTTTCAAGTTTAACTGAGTACCCTGCTCTATAATGATGATGGTGCTTAAGTGGTGCCCCATACAGAGGTGATTTAATGTACAATCATCTTTTATTAGCCATTTTTAATACCTCCCTCTACTTGTGGAATCCGATTAAGAGGAATAGTCCGGTCCCAACACTGGTCTAGGCCTGACCTGGTCATTTGACCCCACCAGGAAGAGAGCTAGACAGCTAGGACACCCTCCGATGAACTGAGTTGATTGTAGCTTATATTTGCATTTATAATAGCTTGTGTATGATAATTAACAAAATGCTTCATTAAGGGACTGTGACACAGCAGAAGAGAACTCACGCCCCAAACTCCTGGGAGGACATGCAGGAGGGTGTGAGTGACTCTGGCCATGTTCACATTTGGTATTAACATCTGTCCTGGGTGATCCGATCACAAGTGGTCAGCTCTGAGCCTGCTGTTCACACCTGGCATTAACGAGCCCCTCCGATGCGTCTTCAGTGACCACCTGTGATCTGATCTCACTTTCCCGCTCTGTGTGCAAATAAACACGGAGGCTCAGTCTCCTTCATTAGACTGATCATATAATAATATCACACATCATGTAAAGAAAGTGTGCTGCAGACTCTCAGCTCTGTGCTGGGGAGAGCTGCTGCACACGAGCACAGAGGGAGGGGGAGGGAGGGAGCGGGTGATCGTGGACAAGAGTGACGAAGTGATATAAAACTGTTGATCACGAAGCCTGATGCTCCTCCACAGCTCTGTGTTTATCAGATATATGATACACAGCAGACTGGAGTCTCTGTTAACAGACAGGCAGACAGACAGGTAGGCAGGCAGACAGAAAGACAGGCAGGCAGACAGGCAGGTCCGCATGATTAACACACAGACCCACGTTACGCCGGGGACACACCGGATGCTGGCTGCGGAGGTGCGCTGCGGCGCGTCTGGTGTGAACGACACAATCGGTTAACATGGGCGCCGAAAGGAAACGGGCTCCGCTCCACGGCGCTTCGCGGCGCTTCGGCGTCCGGTGTGTTCCCGGCGCTATGAAGCGTCGGTCTCCTCCCCGCGCTGCGTTATTATAACCTGTGATGATCTGCACGCAGGTTACAGCTCCTGCTCGTGTCATTCACGGCATGTGATGTGAACATGTAGTTAATACTTTATGGTAACTGTTAATGAAAATACGGGACAGATGGCGACTGCTATTAAGCCAGGAGCAGAGTCTGAAACACACACAAATGTGTCTCCTCCTCACTGCGCTGCATGATTAAAAACTCTGATAACTTCATGTGGATCACTTGACCTGTGATAAACTGCTCCTGGGTCTTATCTCACGCCGTCTCTCTCCCTCGTCAGTTCGGGAACGTCCTGTATTAAAAAATGAATTGTCTCTCTCAGTGAATAAACACAGACACGATCGGTCTGCACGCTCCGCTCTCATGCATGAACTACGTTTACACAGCTGGAGTGACATGAGACATGAAGAAAAATACAATTTTTAAGAGACACAGCAGAAAATGTTAAATCAGACAGGAATAAAAGGAGATGTCAGATAAAACCACCATCTCTTTGTCATCGGGATGTCATTTCGGTGCATTACGTTCTGCCAGCTTTTGCTCTCCTCACGGACTGTTTTTCCTGCATACGCCGCAGCCTGCTGATACAAGCACAGTACAAATGGAAACCAGAACATCCCTAAAATCCACGTCCCTGCCAACAGATTCTACATAGAAATGTAGAACCTGAATAATAATATTAATAACTTTATTTATACAGCACCTTTAAAAACACAATGTTTACAAAGTGCTTTGACAGACAAAGCAAAGGCAGGAACTTTCAACAATGAGGCCAAACAGAGAGTATTCAAGAAATCTCATCAAAAGGCAAGAACTCCTGTCAAACACCAAAGGTCAACAAGAAAAATGCAAGTAAAAGAATATAAGTGACAAAACAGGAGTAAAGGCAGTTTGAGCAATAAGCAAAGGAAATGATGAGATAAAATAAAATAAATAAAAGCAATGAAAAGACCATAAAGGTTACAAAAAAGACAATTAAAATAAAATAAAAAGACATCTGTAAATAGAGATTAGTTCAGATACAATATGTGTATAACACACAATGATTACATCACAGCCAATCACAGCCCTTTTGACAGCTGCTGGCTGAAACAAACCACTGGAGCAATTTTCCAAACTGTGTGTAAACATTATTTTGCTTGATCCAAGCTAAACATTTAAAACACGAAGGTCACACAACAAAACTGGACAGCCGTAAAAGTGTTGGTTGAAATATTTTTTTTCCTACTTCCAGTCGTCATGCTAAGCTATGCTAACCATGTCCATGTTCTACCTCCATTCTAAACACACAGACGAGAGAGTGATCTCAATCCCCTCATCTCCCTCTCAGGAGGACAGTTTAAAAACGTTGAACTGTTCCTTTCATTGGGCTTCATTCTCTGTAAAAACAGGTTTCTTAGTATTCACACTGCACAGTTTGAACCTCATATCAGTGGCTTCAAACTTTAGCAGGATTATGTGATGTCTGCAGCTCTTAAGTTTGTTTTATATAACTAACCGTTTCATAAATAAAACACGAGTTCCAATGTAAGAGAACATGATTTTAATGCAGCTCACTGTATTGTTCTGCACACCAAACATCTGTTTAGTCACAGCTCCATCACCAAGCATGATGTGTTTAGTTACAGAATAATCAGTCTTTGATGATGAGGACATGTGATGCAACATGCAGAAAGCCAGCAGCCCCAGCTAATGTGGAAAAATGTATTTAACCATAAAAGTGCACTCAAACGCCTCCATGATGAAACATTTATAATCAAGCTTCTTATCAGCGTCTATCCACCAAAACGTTGTGATGCTCCAATCCTCCCACTGAACAGGGAGTGAAGACAAACAGCCCTCAGCCACAGGGAAGCTTTTCTTCACAAACATGCTTGTGACAGTGTTTGTTCACATGATCCATGGGACTGGACTTTTAGAATGAGAGAGGACCTGCTTTTGACCATTAGCAGCTCTTGTTTTACAGGTGTTAAATTGGACCTTGATCTTCAACAGGAAATACGACCCATGTTTTTAATAACAACAACCCAGAAGGTGACACAGCAATGTATGGTCACGTGTCAATAACTGGCTTCTAACATTTTGTTTCTGTGGGTGACAAAGATGTCAAAGAGTTTTGCAGAAATGAGTCAGGTCCCTCTCATGCAGGCCGTCTGTAGTACTTCAGTCTGGATGACAGATGAAACAGTAGCCACACATTTTGGAAGATGTGATAAATGAGACGATGACATGAAACCATTGGTATTTATTTAGTAAAAATGTTCAGTCGTGTACAATCACAATCAGTTTTATTAGCCAAGTATGTGGGCACATACTTTACTCTCAGTGACACACAAATGTACATATTATACTATATACAGGCCTATGGCTACATATATATATATATATATATATTATTTAAAAAGCATAACAAAACTTATCGACAGGAGACAATAGTGCAATGAACAGTGCAAAGGTGCAGAGATAAATATTGTTGAATCAGGTTGTAAGAGGTAGATGGTTGTAATATTTTCAGTATATACAGAGAATGTGACACTTTGATCAAGTTAACTGTTAATCAGAGTGACAGCCAGGAAAGAAACTGTTTCTGTGTCTGGTTGTTTTGGCGTACAGTGTTCTGTATCGCCTGCCGGAGGGGAGGAGTTTCAATAGTTTGTGTGAGGGGGGTGTGAGGGGTCTGCAGTGATGTTACCTGACCCTGGACCGCTACAGGTCCTGGATGGAGGGCAGGTTGGTTCCAATGAACGTGCTGATCGTCTGCGTGCTGGATGTGAATCTCCCCAGCCTCACCTGCTGTGTCCTGTCAGTCAGGAAGTTAATCCACTGACAGGTGGGGGCTGGCACAGTGAGCTGGGTGAGTTTGTGTTGGAGTGTTTCAGGGATGATGGTGTTGAACGCCGAGCTGAAGTCCACTAACAGGAACAGGAGAGTCGAGGTGTTGTAGGATGTAATGCGTCCCATGCTGCCTCATCATCCACCGACCTGTTTGCCCGTTAGGCAAACTGCACTAACCTTTGTTTACGTAGAAGCATGTTCCGGCTCCCCTCGTCTTCCCCGAAAGCTCTGTGACGTGGTCCACTCGGTACAACTGAAAGCCCGGGATATGTAGTGAGCTATCCGGGATGTGTTCACTAAGCCAGGTTTGAGTGAAACACAGGGCTCCGGATCTGCAAAAGTCTGTGTTTTCTGAGTTGATAAGCAGCAGTTCGTTCATCTTGTTAGCCAGAGAGCGGACATTCGGCAGGTGGATAGACAGGAGAGCAGTGCGTAATCCCTGCTGCCTCAGTTACACGCTTTCTGCTCACTTCCCATGTCAGCGTCTCCGGCAAATCCCATATAGAGCTGCTGCTCCTCTGACCAAAGTCTCTGGAAAACGTTCAGGTTCAATGAAAACCGGAGAAAAAGTTTTAGAAGAGGACAGACAGAGCCACCAGCAGCTATGGTTCAGTGGTAGAGTCGGTCATCTTTCAATCGGAAGGTCAGTGGTTCGATCCCCAGCTCCCTCAGGCTACAAGGGTCCTTGGGCACTGAACCCCAAATTGCTCCCAACGGGTATGAATGTGATATCTGACTGACAGTTGGGCACTTTACGTAGCATCCTCTGCCATCGGTGTATAAATGTGTGTGTGAATGGGTGAATGTGACATGTAGTGTAAAACTAGAAAAGTGCGATATAAGTACAGTCCATTTACCATATTTAAAAGTTCCTCTCTGGTAAATGTGAGAGCAGAAGACTAAACGAAAACACAAAGAGAGAGCGCAGTACCGAGGCTGCCACCCGCCGTGCCATCTTGCCAACAAAGCATCAGAATTGTGTACACAGGCACACATACTGCACAAACCACATAAAAGCACTCGGTTCCTCATCAGCTCTGCTTCACCTCAGAAATACGTGCACTGCTCTTGGTTGTATTTTCTGCTCCATCAGTTAAGCTCTGCTCACACAGTCTGCACCCACACAGTTCCTTATCAGCGGCTGACATGTGGGAGCGTTTCTGCTGATGAACTCAGTCCTGCAAACACAGTAACATCTTCACAGCAACACTGTTACAGTCTGCAGTGTGTGCGCGTGTGTGCATCTCCTTCTCTTTTAGCAGTCTACAGGCACATAAAGCACACTGTGTTCAAGTGTCACAAACTGTTTGACCTCACTGCACTATCACTGTTCAAGGTGCTACATTAAAGTGTTACATCGGGCGGCAGCATCAAGCAGTTTTCAGAATAAAAGCACTTCCTGCTCCTCAGCAAACAGCAGACAGACACAGATACTTTCTTCAGGAGGTGGAGGAGACCAAAAACACAGCTAAAAAAAGAGTATTGAACCGACACTCATCGGGTGAACACAAACAGCACTCACATAAAATATAATTATAATAACTCCATAACTGCTTCATATGGACAAAAAAGAAGCTGCACAGCAAAACGTAAGCTCTCAGAAATTCTAAAGCGTGTTGACCCCAAAATGTGTATAAAAACAAAAAATACTGAGTGAGTGATCAGCACAGTTTGGGTGTGGGCTGGGGAAAGACGGCCTGTAGCGGAGCAGGGGTGCAGCAGTGACGGGGTTTGGGGGCTCAGGCACTCCATCAGCTGCGATCTGTTGGTGACTGTGATGGTTTTCTCTCACAGGAGTGAAAGACTTTTCTGTGTTGTTGCACTGTTGACTGGTAAAGGAGACAATAATGCACTCTGACACATTTGCCAAGGGACAACAAATACAAGAGGAGTCAAACACAAGTACTTAGGCTTCATGTGTTTGGGTGTGTGTGTTAGTTAAATGCAGTAGAGAGCTAATTAAAGCTGAGGTGAATAATTTAGAAGCCCAAAACCGAGCTCAGCATGATTAATTCAGTATCATTTCAGCTTGTAGGTTTGAGATTTTGTCGTGGTTCTTCATCATGCTGAACAGAAGCAAACATGAGAGAGTGAAACTGGTTCATTAACATAAGGTGGAAATTCAGAACCACAAGAAGTCGCTGTGCAACATCAAATCAAAGGGGCTAGCCCACCAGACATCACTGACAAAAACACTCATCCTACTGTGCAGATCATAGTTAAATGCACTTTACTCACACTGAAGACACTAACTAACCAAACGAGTCTGTTAGTAGTCTATTGATAAATCATATTAGTTAAAATGTGCATATATTGCAGGGCTCTGCAGAGTATTGTAATGAGACGAGCAGAGGGACAGGCAGAGCTGAATGCTGAGGAGCTCTGCAGGGTCCAGGTTTCTAATCTTATTTTACATCAATGAAAACACGATTAAACTGATGTAGTCAGTCTGTTTTTAAAGGCTTAAGAGCTTCTGAAAAGGTTCAATATGGTAATCATATTGATCTGTTACTACAATCTATGAAACCTGACGGTTGTTGTATTGATGTCCTTTGGTTTCTGGTCATTCCTCTAAAGACTTGTGTGTCTCTGCGGAGAGGCACAGTGGGATTAAAAAAAAAAGATTAGGCAGGCCACCATTCATCTGAAGAGGAACTGACTGAACCAACCGGCCTCACAGCTCATGTGGAGAGTAGTGTTGTGTCTCCTCTCTCCTTCACAAAAACATGTTGGTCTCCATCTCCCTCAGCAATAAATCACCCTGGATTATGATTAATATGTCACATCTGTAAAGGGATTACGTTTGCAACCAAAGCAGCAGCTTGTTTTTCCTCCATCCAGATATGAATATTTTAGCCTCAGTTATTAAGGATGCTATTAATCACTGCCCTCGCCCCTGCTTGTTGAGTGACTGGCTGAGTGTCTCCATGGATACCAAAAGAGCTGCTCGACTTATTAAATAAACATGCCAAGGGCACACCTTTGAGGTGAGTTCATGGAAAGGAGATGAAGTGACTGTTGAACAGATTCAATCCAAATTAAATCAGCAGGTTTTTCTCTAAAAAAAACGACCTGAACAAACAGAAACAGAGAACTGTGCCTATAAATGAGCAGCTGATGGAGCCCCCACCCCTCCCCCTCTGTCCCTCTCTCCCCCGTCTCATCATGAAGACCTCACAGGTCTCGTCTGGGCTGAGGCCATCTCAGCCGCTCAATAAAATGGACACGGAATAGGCGGTCGATATGAGAAGGAGGAGGAGGCGGTTGCGGACAGGCTGGCTGCCGTGGGATCACACAAACAAGAGTTCACTCACACTTCACATGCACCAGAGCTTCACTCTACGTTTCAGATCTGGTCTTTCCACATCTGTCACCAACCTGGGTGTTAATGGACCCCCAACTCACTTTTGACATCCACATCAAACACCTCTGTAAAACCTCATTCTACCACCTCAGGAACATCGCCAAACTCCGTCCAATACTCACCCTGGCAGATGCAGAGAAGCTCGTTCACGCCTTTGTCTCCTCCAGGCTTGACTACTGTAATGCACTTCTCACCGGCATCTCTGGAAAGAGCATCCAGAGGCTCCAATACATACAGAACAGCGCTGCAAGGATCCTGTTAAGGGTCCGCAAATACAATCACATCACCCCCTTTCTAAAATCCCTTCACTGGCTCCCTGTCCCACTCAGAATTGAGTACAAGGTCTCCCTCCTCACTCATCAGTGCATTCACGGACATGTCCCCCAATACCTCAAAGAACTCCTCACCCTCCAGACCTCCTCATGCACCCGCTGTTCTGCAACCAGGAACACCCTCCAAGTCCCCAGAACCGAGCTCCGCACTATGGGTGATCGGGCCTTTTCCTCTGCAGCTCCGAGGCTGTGGAACACCCTCCCCGACCACCTGAGGGCCCCACAGACTGCAGATGATTTTAAACGGGACCTAAAAACTTATCTTTTAAAGAAAGCTTTTTGCTAGGTGCCTTTTATAGGCTCTCCTTTTAACACATTAAAATTGTCTTGTTTTATATTTCTTCTCTGTAGCACTTTGAGATTGCTTAAATATAAAGTGCAATACAAATAAAATGTATTATTATTATTATTATTATTAGATACATCTGTAACCTGTACCTGCCCAAACAGAGACTGCTTCATGTGTCTCAGAGCAGGAACAACACTGTAGCCTCAAAGTCTTTACTTTGATTCACCTATTTGACCCTTCATAAAGTATGTGTCACAGGAGTCACTGGCCCTGTTCACACCTGGTATCAACATGTGTTCCGAGTAACCCCTTTCTAAGCTAATGAGCCCTAATGGCTAAAAACTTCACACTTTGTGTGTGTGGAGGCAGTCTGGAGGCATCACGCAGGACGGGGATTATTATACTGCTAAAACAAACCCAGAGCCCACTCCAAATGTTAAATCAGCCTCTCTCTCTACGTTTCATGGCCGGCCCAATCCAGAAGTGAACCCTATTAAAACCTCCTGAAGTGATCAAGAGGAAGATGGATGGTCACAAGCCATCGAACAAAGCTGAGCTGCTCCAAGAGCGGTCACCTAACAGCTCTGAGACATACCGGTGGGGAGCATGCCTCAGGAACTCAGGAACCACTGTTAATAGTACTGTAAGCCTTTGGATCATGTGCCCACTTTTACCCAGACCTCCAGATTTACTCCCCGGGCCTTCAATTCCTCTGTTCTCAGGGAGGCTCTACAAGCTATTCATAGTAGAAAAGCAAGGGGGAGGATAAATTAGACCCATATTTTTTAAAACTCTGTGCCCCTCTCATCTCTGAACAAATTACATGTCTGTTTAATCTCTCCATTTCTACTGGAGGTATCCCTCAGGTCTGGAAGTCTGTAGTTCCATTGCATAAGGGTGGTGACAAAAATAATCTCAATGACTATCGGCTGATTTCCAAACTGTCCTCGAGTCATTAGTTAACAATCAGCTCAAATCATTCCTCTCGAGAAATTCTATCTAAGTCCAGATCAGTCTTGTTTTAGAGCTAAACACAGTACTGGTAGTGTATCTGCTATTACATTAGTTGTCAATAATATTGTATCTGCTCTCGACAAAGGGAAATACTGTGCTGCCCTCTTTGTTGACTTAACAAAAGCCTTTGATACCGTCTATCATATCATACTCCTACTGAGGCTGTGTGATGTTGGGTTTGACGATATGTCCTGTAAATTGTTTCACAACTGTCTGTCTAATAGACAGCAACATGTGATTTTAGGAAATGATCACTCTGACTATTTATCACTATCAAAGGGTGTCCCACAAGGTTCTGTATTGGGTCATGTTCTCTTCACAATCTATATCAATTATATTACATCTGTATTAACAAATGCGCATCTTTAAGCTGATGACACAGTTCTGTATTGTTTTTCTGACACTGCTCAGCTAGCCACTGAAATTTTACAACAAGCACTTTACAAACTGCAAGATCAATCAATCCATCATATTTTATTTGTATAGCGGCAAATCATAACCAAAGTTATCTCAAGACACTTTACAAAAAGAGCAGGTCTATAGTCCGTACTCTTTATGTTATTTAGAGAGAGACCCAACATGAATCACCACGAGTAGCACTTTTCAGCACTGTTAGCCCGGATTTAATATCTAATGGAACGATTTAATTACAATGTACATTAATTAAGTTTGATTACATTACTATAAAATGTTAAGTATAGTCTGCTAATTTGTCAACAAAGTCAATTGTGTGCATAATTTAAAGTTAAACGGCTTTAAATGACTAAGTTTTATTCATGACCACACCTCTTTCTCAAAGGCACTCTACAAGCAAACTACAGCTTTGCCTTACAGTACCAAGATCCTGAATTTAACAACGAATTGTGTAACCTCACAGTTCTATCAGAACTCCCAGAGAAACCAACCATCAAAATCATCCCGATGATATGAGCTTGTACCAATTACTGCACAACCTGAATTATGTAGTGACACAGCAGCATGGCAGACACCGAGATCTTCCGAGATCACCGAGAAATTCCTAAATTTCCAGTGGATGTTGAGTATAGACTTCGCCAAGGTAACCTGCTGTATCTCAGGGATGCAACCTGCCCCAAAGTGACAAAGGAGCTGAAACATGACATCCTCAAGAAATTGACAGAGACCATGTATGCATTTAAAGACTACCTGACAAAGGAAGATCTTGAAGCTGTTGCAAAAGCCTTAGTACAAACACACCCATGTCTTAAAGAATTAGGGTCATCCTCTGGCTGGGATGGATGGAAGAACAGTCTGAAGTTCAAGATGGGTAATTACAGAACCAAAATGCGCCAACTGGGTTGACTTGATGTCACTGTCAATGGCGGTAAACGTGGAAGGTACACTACAAATGGTGACCCTCCCAACAAAGACATCAAGAAGCCAGGGAAAGGGGAAATAAATGTCTTGCCTGACTATTCAGAGGGGATGGATGACCACAACCTGGAAGGAGCTCGTCAGGTTCTGGTTAGCGACATGATGAAGACAAAGCCAAATGGACCCCTCGTTAAGAAAGTGCTATGGTGGACTCTAAATCCTGACTGAAAGTCCTCAAATAAACTGTTATGAATAAAGTCACATAATTGATTGGCGACTGCTTTCTCAAGGATCTTTGAGATAAAAGGAAGGTTAGATATAGGTCTATAGTTAGCTAAGGTGCCTGAATCTAGGATCTAGTTTAAAAGACTGGGGTACATAGCCAGTCGATAAAGACATATTGATCATATCTGGTAAAGAAGTGCTAATTGAGGGAAAGACTTCCTTAAGCAGTTTGGTTGGAATCGGGTCTCAAAGACAGGTTGATGGTTTAGACGAAGATATCAGAGGATTTAGCTCAGGAAGGTCAATTGGAGAAAAACAGTCAGGTAAACATCAGGTTTTTGAGCAGTTTCCAAAGATACATCTGCACCAGTTAACGGCAGGAGGTTACAAATTTTGTCTCTTATCTTTAGGATTTTGTCATTAAAGAAGCTCATAAAGTCATCACTGCTGAGGCCTATAGGAATACTTGGCTCAGTGGAGCTGTGACTCTCTGTCAGCCTGGCTACAGTGCTGAAAAGGTACCTGGGATTGTTTTTATGTTCTACTATGAGGGAGGAGTAGTAGACACCTCGAGCATGCCGTAGGGCCTTCCTGTATTTATTAAGACTATTTTGCCAGAGTAAATGAGACATCATCAAGATGCACTTTTTAATTTGAAATGAATCCTGAATGCAGAGAACTAAATGCTTGCTCTTCACAAAAGGCAGAGACATTGCAAACAATAGTTCACTTATTACAACTCTGGAAGGTGTCACACTGCACTTTCCAGACGGAAACTCTGGACCACGTTGTAGCAAATTATATAGTTTTATTCTGATATCAGGCTTTTTACAACAGGCATCAAACAATATAATGAAGAGCTCCTCACGGAGACATCCCCCTGACTGACCTCTCCAGCCCTAGGCACTGGAGAGGAAAAACCCCCTTCTGACTGAAATTCACCTCCCTTTAACTCTTTCCCACAGGTGCCACTAATTACCCCCACACACCGGTAAACACTTCCCCACTGATCGGCAGATCCACATTCTCAGCTTATCTACACAAAGTCAATCCCCCTTCACATACTGTAACTTAATGAGTGCTATTGATAAAATGTAATGATAAATAAACGTTATTAACAAGAAAAGAGTGAAATAATTATTACATTGATTGGCCAATCCCAAATTAAATTACAGTATTAACTAAAAATTCCCAAACCTCCCACCTATAAACCACTGCTCAGTAGGTGTACACGTGTATGTGTGTGTGGGTGTGTGTATGTGTGTGTGTGTGTGTAAGTGTTAGACAGACAGGGCTCCCTTCACAGAAGGTTTTAGTATTAGTATTTAATATACCACAAAATGAAGACAAAAAATAGGATATTTGTACAGAAACAGACAGAATTTCCCCATGCTCTGCAGGAGCCGGACAGTTGAAGCCATCTTTTTGTCTGTGTTGGACTGTGGAGACGTCATCTTTAGACACGCCTCTGCCTCCACGCTGGCATTTATCACCGGTGACAGCTATTCCACTGATCATTGCATGCTGTATGATAAAGTTGGTTGGCCATCATTAACAGTCAGACGTGACAGGCATCGCCTACTGTTTATTTATAAAGCTCTGTCTGGAAATCTACCATCATACATCACTTCATTATTAAATTGGTCCAATAGTCATTATCAAACTTGCTCGTGTGATTGGCTAATTGTCAAAACTCTGCGAGCAAACACAAGAATTGGGAAAACGTCCTTTACCTTTTTTGCTGCACACACCTGGAACACTTTACAACACACTTTAAAACTCACTACAACGGTTAGTTAAATTTATAAAAGTGATCACAAATCACTCCACCAATGAATGTAACTGAACTCTGCTCTCTCTACTGGTTTCACTACCGGTTATTTATGATTATTTAATTCTTGTTTTTTGTGTGTGTTGTGTGTGTTTCTCCATTAAATAAAGGTTGAATGAATGAAGGCCAACACTGTTGACTTCAAACATTAGTTGTTTCAACATGAACATGAACTTCTTTTCTTTGCATTATTTGACCTCTGAAAAACATCTTTTGGTTTGCTTTTTCGTTTTCTGAAAATAAAAGACGTCACTGAGAATATTTGATTTGGAAGTAGGAGAAACGTTGTTTACAATAAAACAAAAGTAATTTTACTCAAACACAAACTTTAAATACAAGAACCAGAGAAAGACATATTCTTGCAGTAGTCTCTTAATTCTTTCCGAAGCTGTATCTGAACAAGCCGCGATACAGAGAGTGAAACTAGCAAACACCTGTGGAGTCTGGACTTTACAGTAAACTATGAAAGAGCTGCCCCCTCCTCTCCCTGCTCATCATCGATCTGTTGAAGGAGTTGAGCTCCGTCAGGGTGGAGCTCAGTTCATGCATGAGAGCAGAGAGTGGAGGTGCAGACAGCTTCTCTCCACAATCAGACGCAAAACAAGAGCAAACTGCACGAGCTGTGAAACTGTATGGGCGTGTTTGTGCTTGCTTTGTGAATCAGACCTTGAGACGGAGCAGACGGAGGGTGCAAATGAAATGCAATTTATAGTGCTATCAGCGGCCGCAATCTAACAAATGGCACTTTGTATTAATTCAATAAGAGTAGAGCGGGTAAAAAGACAACAGTGATTTCTATTTTTCAGTACAGGACGATCCCGTACAGGGACTAGTGGAGAGGGAGAGATGGCGCCTGGTCGCAGGTGACAGATGTTAATTGAAATGTTAAATAAAGACAGTGGGAATGGTACTTTCCACATTGCAGGAATACAATTGACAAACAGCAGGCATGACAAGTATGGACAAACATGAAGTCTTGATGTGGATTAAGGACAATTTTAGTCTAGTTAATGTGAAATAAAGTGTTCATTCATTGCTCACAGTGTCTAAACATCATTTAGGAGAATGTGGTAAATGTGGCGATGAGTGTGCAGTGGCACAAAGTGTGAAAAACAAATAAGTGTAATGAGTGTGGGGGGATCTTGAAGCATGGAAAGCAGGCTGCCCAAACAGAGACTGAAAACATGAGGATCAAAGGAAGCATCCAGAAGACTGAAAGATTCAAGTATAAGGGACAACAAATCAGGGGAAAAAAGCAAAGAAGTTATCGTTTATGCAGAACATGGTGGGAATTAGTGGAGAGGAGGTGCAGCTGAAAGAGGCCTTCAGGCCCCCAAGAGCCTAGACTCAGTAGACTGTTATGAGAGAATGGGAGAAGTTGTTCTTTTACATTTAATTTTCTTTGTTTAAATAAAAGTAGTCCAGATAGTTTTTATTAATTAATCCAGTAGTATGTGGTAATAGGACACTTTGGATGCAAGCTGAAGTAGATTCTATGAGATCAGTGTGATCCACAGCGTGTTATTTTGGCTAACTAAGCAGAGATGCTTTTTCTTTGTCTTTTTTAGGCCTAGCTGTTCTGATCTTGGTTTGTGAATGTTTACTTTGGGTAAAATAAAAAAACCTCCTGCTCCCCCGTGCCTCACTGCCTGGCACTAACAGGGACATTGTCCAGGAAGAACACATTACATGATGGAGCAGATCCAGAGCCGACTCATAAACCATGCAGGCCTTCTTTCTTGTGAACAGCTTTCCTGACAGCTGTTTTTTATCAACTAGGTGCAGTATTCATGATGTTACTTTAGTCTAAGAAGTTTACATTTACAGACACGTGTGGTGGTTCAAGATTGGCACATCATGTACCCCTTTTCCACCAAGACGAACCTGGTTCTAGTTCAGGGCCGGTGCTCGTGATGGTTTTGGAGCTGGTTCAACTTGTGAACCAACTTGGCACCAGTTTGTTTTTCCACACGCTGGAGCCCGTGGGAGAGCTACGTCATGACATCACTCTACGTGACCACTTTTCCATGCAACATGGCATGTTTGCTGACATTGCTCATGGCTTTTCGTAATCACATGAGATCCCGATCCAATTCTACCTACATTTCTTTGCAATTAATCGTGCTTCACATGGACGGCAACTTTTTATGAGGAAAAAGGTAATCATCCACCCATTTTTATTCTTAATAAATGTGAACGTAAGATGTTGTTAGCCTCTCTGCTAGCCCGCTAGCTCAAGTTAGCTTGTTGTTTAGCATCGACTAAACCGGTGTTTATTTAACAAATCAGTAATTTTTTACTCCTCTTTCTTTATAGATAGTGTTAACGCTGATGGCGAGGCGGAGGTCGCATGTTGTCTGGGCACATCCACGATCTTGTACCGTTTGTGTGTCCCAACTGAGAAACGGGTTGCAATAGCATAGAAGCTAGGCACAGGCAGTGAGTACCGGACCATCAGCCATCTTTTCGGGGTAGGCCTCAGTACTGTGTACAACTGTGTCCAGGAATTTTGCAACACCGTCATCAGAGTGCTGCTTCCTCTACACATCAAAGTTCCCGATGCAGACAAATTCGTGGAGATGGCCACTTTCTTCAATAACCGTTGGAGAGTACCACAGTATGTTGGTGCAATAGATGGAAGCCACATTCCAATAATAGCACCAGAGGAGTATCCCAGGGACTATTACAACTGGAAAGGCTGGCATTCTATTGTTCTCCAGGCTGTTGTGGATGGCAATGGAATGTTCTGGGATGTGTGTGTTGGCTTCCCAGGGAGTGTACATGACGCCAGAGTCCTCAAACACTCTCATATGTGGGATGCCCTTAGTGACGGGGAGTAGCTGGGGCAGAACAAGGTGACCATCTCTGGCTGTGATGTTGGACATTATCTGATCGGTGACCCAGCATACCCAATGCAAAATTGGCTCATGAAGCCATTTTCGGACACTGGCAGACTGACCCCTGAGCAACTCACCTACAACTACAGGATGAGCAGTGCAAGATCGGTCGTGGAGATGGCTTTTGGGTGGCTAAAGGGACGATGGTGGTGCCTCCTAAAAAGAAATGACTGCAAGCTGGAGCTCTGCAAGAAAATGGCACTGGCCTGTTGTGTTCTTTACAACATTTGTGAGGAACATGGGGGCAACTTCAGCGAGGAGCACCCAGAGAGGCATGTGAACATTCAGCCTGATGTTCAGGCATGACCTGAGCATGGTGCTGCAGAAGGAACAGACATCCGAGCTGCATTGATGACCTACTTCAACAGAAGGGACGAGTGCCATTTTTTCTTATTAAAAAATACAGTCGAGCAAGCCTGTACTCTCGGTTTAAGCAATCAGTGTTGTCATTGTTTCTCAATCACAGACCAATCTCTTGTTTTATTTTGGTTTGAATAAATAACTGTTATATTATACACAAGCTTTATGGATTTTAAGTGTGGCAATAATGCTGGCCTGCCTTGTAATATTTTGAACCACTAAAACAATTTACAGAAACAATTTCGCAATCATTTTCTATGCACTATTTTTAACTTCCTCATTTGTTTATGATTCAACTCCATCCAAAGACCAGAATGCCTTTAGTTTAATTCAGTTGTGATTTTATGTCTAACACCTCCCTTAAGGTATGGTTCAGAGTAAGCTAATGCAACACTTGAGAGCATGAAAGGATGAGAAAAAAAACAAACCCTTACTCTCATTATAGAAATAATGTTAACCTGTCTCTTCTGAAACTGTTAGTAACATTACTGTCATTTGAGAAACAGGTTATTATCCAAGAAAAGCTGTTTCAAAGTTATTGTGAATATTGTTAAACTTGCATTTTTCTTTCTCTACACTACACAGCCTTGCAAACCTGTTCTTTGTGTGTTAAAGAAATCTATATTCTCATTACTTGTTCTATTGATAAAAAGAAATCCACTGAATCACAGACAGGTCTCTTGTTCAATGTTTATTTTAAAAGTGACATGATAGTTTACATAACAAATGTACAAGCTTTGCTTTACATGACTGCAGCAATCATGTTGGTCTTCCTTGGGCTTCCATGACTGTCACAATCCTGCCCCCTCGCCCAAGGAAGGCTTGTGAATCAGCCTCCATCCTTTCCATCCGCTGCAGCATCGAGGAATGTATTTCACGATTCTGCAGCAGCATCGAGGCATGATTGTCCTGGTTCTGCTGCATCAGCCTCTCTTCCCGCTCTTCCGCCCACTCCCACAGGTGGACCAGCTCTGTGTTGCTGTCCCTCTATCTTTTAGCTATGAACAAAAACACAGTAAGTTAAAACAATTAGATAACTAAATGATGTTTATAACCAGCAAAAAAGGGTCAGGGTGTTACAGAGCATATAGATGAATATTGTATTAACCCATGAAGGGAAACTTGTAGGAGTGATATGAGTACACCTGTATATATGTGTAGTAGAACAGTATTACGTATGACTTGTGTAAATCTTACCTTGTCTGGGCCATGGCGATGGGGAGGCCCGGGCAGAGCAGCTTGAGGGCAAAGGCGAGCTACACGGTAATGGTGGCTGCAGCGTCGTGTCGACCTCAGATTCTTCAACTGCAGACACCTCTGTAAACAACACAATGAGAACTATGAATAAAACAGTCACATTGCACTTTATACAATGCTAACCTTGAAGCCAAATGTTAAGTAATGAGCTAGTGACAAAATGTAGCATCCTTATTTCAGTAGCATGCTAGCGCTAGTTATTGTTACCCCGGTGATGCTGGCAAGCTAACTAGCTAGCTGTTGGTGAGCTAACAGTGCCCAATCAGAACCATTATCAGTTGCGCTCTCTGTTCTGTTGAGTGACTCCTCCACCATCGACTCGGGAATGACGGTGGCTGAGTTTAAGGCCCCGGTTAGTCGGCACGCCGGCCTGTCGTCTAGCACAGAGTCCAGCACCACTGCCGCTTCGGCCCAGGTCCTTCTTCTGGTCACGATAATCTTTTTACAGTTTCTTCATCTTGTTGCTGATTTGCTCGACACTCCTGTCGAACCCCGCCGCTGCCATCTCGCGCCGGATCTCGTCCAAAATAGCCTTCGTCCGGGTCGAATCCCTCCAGCTTATTTTGGATTCCCCCCGAGGACCACACCGCAAGGAGACAGCTCGTCTCCTCAGCCGACCACTGCTTTGTCTTGGAATCCATCGTTGTTATTGTTGTCTTTCGCTGTAGAAAAATGGCGTACACTCGACTTGTTTGTCTTTTTGGTCACGGCCATGGTGTTGGACTTGGTGAGTTCTGCCATCTTGATCCCCATGTTGTTTTCAGCCTCCTCTGCAGGGCTGCATCCTTATCCAGACTTTCACAGACATTTGCAATTGCACTTCTTTTCTTGCATAGCTCCTCTTCAGCCCTTTTTCTCTTGCCCATCTCTTCCACCTTGTCCTTTTTCTTCTTCTCATCTTCCAAGTGGATCCTGCGTGCAGTTGCACACTCATTTTGCATCTCTTTAGTTAGTGGTACCAATGGTACCAGTGGTACTCAATGAAGAGGAGCTTCTGAAATGATTGTGCAGTCTCATCTCCTGTATTAAGATAAAGACAAGCATAATATTTGTAAATCTATATCTACCTTAAATCACATGAGATTAACAGTGGTTTTAATATAAAATGAATCTCAGCTCAACATATTTCAATTATTATGTCTAAGAAGATACTGTATATTTGGTCTACAGACATTTGTTATGGCTCATACTGGACTATGTTTTCAATAAGATAAGATAATCCGTCATTGATCCGCAGGGGGCAAAAAACACTTCAATAAAATAAAACACATACTGACCTGCAAAATAATAGGATTGTATAACTTCACACCAAGATATGGTAATTCGTTAATTAAAAATCTTAGTCAAAGACGTTGATCAGAACAATAACATAATAAGAAGATGCCCAAAGATTACACATTGTGTCACCTGAAGCACCAAATAAACTCCTCTCCTCATGTGTAACTTACAGTACACAAAATGTAACTAATCCAGTAAATATGCCAGCTGCTTCATGCCTAAACAAATCGTCGAACATTTTTGCCGATATACTGATATATTAGGCACGTTTTTGAAAAACTGGCATACCGCAGACATCTTGCACCCTTCTTCACACTTGACGGAAGAGGTGTGGTGCATGCAGTGTGTTGTTAATGTTGTATCAAGCTTTTTTAGGGAATCATCGAGCATTTAGGCAGAATTAAAGCGTTGTTTTATATGCAGAAAATATCAGCAGAAATATGACATATCTGCCGAAGCCGACACCCATAACGTACTGATAATATTGCGCATCCCTAATAATTGCTTCACTGCTCAAGTTACTTTGCAGCTGCTTTGCATCTTAAGTAATATATGGTATGTATTAGTTAGGGCAGCTTTGGCTCCCATATCTACTTCCTTTGGACTGAGCCAAAGCTTTTCATCTGTCACATCAAACTTGACCAGCATTACTGGGGAAACATCAAGGACATCTTTCTTTATGAAGCATCCGAGAAGACACTGAAAATAGCATGAGCTTAAATTTATACTTGGAAAAAGGTATTACAGTTTTTACAATACAAACTACAGACCAGTTCAACAAGCTTAAACTCTTTAATTGTTCGTCCCCTCTATAATTGATGGTGCCTGAACGACTAAATTATTTGAATACATTTTGTAGTCGGTAGGCCTACCCCGATCAGATCCTCCAGATCTTTTCAGAGAGCGGGAATCATCGGGGCATCTGCCTTGTACATTGCGAGAAATGGCTGAAAAAGTAAGTGTCTCAAAACTGCTCAAAGTTGACTGCAGAGAAGTTGCGCGGGCTATGTGCAAACAACGCAGGCATAGCCTCACTACCACTAGCTGCTGCTGCATACCGCTGGTGCTTTTGAGATCTTGAGAATCTTGGGATCAATAGCTTTCATCCCCATGGTCCCTAACGAGAACGTCTTTCGGCATCAATTGCACCTTGCGTTGTCGATTCCTGCTGGAGCCAACCACCTCTGAAACCTCTCTTTTTCCCATCTTAGCTCAACTGTAGCTAGCCATAAATCACGGCTGACGACAACAAAAGGTCACACAGCCAGACGTCACTGTTAGTAGCTAGCTTGTGGAGTCTCTGAGACATTACGGTCAAACAACTCAGATTGCTTCTATACACTTTGTTACGGTAATTTTAGGCCCCAGCCTGGCAGTTTTCCCATCAGCCTTTAACGCACCATCTGCGAATGTCACACTTTCAGCAAATTTCAATTGAAGGAACCTCAGGAGCCCTGCAGTCACAGCGCTTCTTCAGATGGTTGTTGTGAAAAAAAAGTCTGTTGTGGTTTTCTCATTAAATAACATCTACTGATACATTTTGACCCTGGGCGTTGTAGTTTCAATCTTTTTGTAAGATTTATCATCTAAAGGTGCTGTCCATCACTTGCTGGGATTTTCCCTGGCAGACTGCTTTCACCTGTCTTTGATTTCCACTGCTATAGGATATTACAGTTGTTGACCTTTCTACACACTGTGTGTCCACGGAGACCACCTGTCCACGATGAGAAAGCAGTGCGTGAGTTCTGCTTGTGATGAATAGTGTGATAAGACACGGAAAAATGGTAGAACCATTCTGAAGCATCTATTTTCCGAGTTTTTTTACAGAAAGTTGAATGTGGCAGCTGTTACAGGAAAAGCAGTTAATGTTACTCTCAGTTTATAGCTGGAGCCATCAGGGACACAGGCTTTTAAAGAGTCTTATAAAGAGGCTCTTTATGATCACTGTCAGATACATCAGCAGAACAAGAGCTGCTGTCTGACGGTGAGAGAAAGATAAGACCAGAGAACAAGAGGCTACTTTTCTTAGCATTTGTTGGCTCAAGCGTCTGGTTCATACTCTGACATCAACACTTGTGCAGAGTGGGATCAGTACCAGGATTTCTCTGATGGACACCGACTACTGCCGTTGCGTTTCAGCTGTGGAGCGCCTGTCCATCTGTCTCCTCCGAGTGGCAGTTTCACTGTGTGGCGACCCTTAGTGTTTATTAGGTAGAGGTATACGCTTACTTTATATATTCACCAGTCCAACAACGCCACCTTGGGAATTGCACCCAAGGAATTAAAACAGGCACCTAGATACGTTAAACTGAGAGGCAGGAGACGTGGTTCCATTTGAAAAAGGTAAAACAAAGTTTATTAAACAATGTAAAGTTGACAAATAATAAAATCGGTAAAAACAGGGGGACTTGAGAAAAAGAGGGGAAGGGAACCAATGAGTTGCTGAGGCTTACCGCTAGTGAGGAGTTGACGCCAGGTGAGGGGGAAATCCCAGGGAACCAAGGAAAACAAAAAGTAAATCACCCCCAATCACATGTGCCAGACGCACACATATGCACACAGCCGTGAGGTAGCCCAAACTAGACACAGCACACAGAAGGGGACACCGCCACCAGGACACCAACCCCTCCGACCGTGGCTCTCAGCAGCTAAAAGGACAGAAAGGAAAATTATTGGGGTCGCACTCAAAACAACAAAACTATCAGTGTACCCAAAAGAATATAACACAAAGATATCGAAACTGGCAGCCACCAATACACAAACTAAACTAATAAATGAACCAAAGTTACATGCTGCCAAAATGAGTAATAAAGAAAGGAAACAAAACTAAAGAGAACAAATTATATTAATTAAGGGGACTAACTGATCACCTCAACTAATAAGTACCGAATTTAATTAAACCAAAAAAAAGAAATATCGGTTGCGGAAAAGACCATAAGGCAACAGATAACTAACAATCCATAAACTGATAAAGAAAACAATTCAAAGGCATATCACAAAACAAACAATTACTTATTCCAATAAAAAAATGAACCACAAAGAAAACAATTGCTATTACAAGAAATTAATAAATAGGAAACTATTAGCTAGGCTATTTCTTTGTATTAGCAATTTAAGAGAATAACTCAAAGCAACAAACAAACTCAAAGTAATAAACCAAAAGACAAATTATCACCAACACAAGGAAATAAACAGCAAAAGGAGAAAAAGACAAGAAACTCAAACAAATAGTAATCAATGAAATGCAAACCTAAACCAAATTAAGCCCAACAGATCTCCCAATCCCCATGCAATCAGTTAAAGTTAGCCAAGTGCTAAATTCATGTAATTCCTAGGATTCTTGTTTTTCTGATTTGCATCGCATGTGTCTGTGCTTTGACTTTGTATGTAATCACAACATGCAAAATATGTTCTTTTGGTCTTAATCATAGACTGTATAAATAACGGACATAGACTCAGTGACGTCACACATAGCTTTCTGAAGAAGCGTTTTGGAGCCAGAATCAAGCCGGCGCTGGTGGTCACCATATTGGAAATGCCACAGCCATAAGCGAGCAAAGAGGCGGAGCGCGAACATGCTGAGGCCTATGGCTGAGGCATGAATCAGTCAGCTATGAAGCTAGGCTATGCTCCTCAGCGTAGCTAGCAGTTATTAGCCATAGATTGTATAAATAATGAATGAGCTAGTTTAGCCAGGAGGAGATTCTGTTTGTGATGGTGACTGACTGCAGGTGTTTAGTTATCAGACTAAAGAAGTAGCAGACTCGCCGCTCACTCACTCAATAACACGTAAGGGGCAAGTTAAAATAACCGATCTTCTCATCACTGCAGTCTGTTGTAATCTCTCCGGGGAAAAGCCAACAACTCCTGACTCTTTACTGGCCGACGATTAAATAAATGTTTGATAAACACTGCACAGGCTAACAAGCAGCTAAAGCGAGCACAGTATACCTGCTACTTAGTGCTAAAAATATATCAATACAATAACACTAACATTTAACTCACTGAAAAGCTGGAGCTCAGACTTCTTGCACGGCCAGAAAGTTCCTTAAATCCCAGAGAGAGAGAGACAGATTATTTGTCCTCAAAAGGCTCCAACAACACCGGTGAAGGTAAGTTCAGCGTGACACACAGACTGTGTGTCTGTGTCGACGTCTAGCAGACAGCCAGCAGGATCCACCTGTCAATCAAGTGATCCGGCCCCTAAGATTTAAGGCTTAATATAATTAAAACGAGTGTGTTAAAAAAAAATCACCCCCCGTACAGTTATCTTGTACAATAAAATTAGCTATTTATAACAAAACCGTTTTTTGTACCAGGCTGTAAACTGTTTATTTCTGCTGTAAAAATTGGCATTTTCCCACCTGATGTAATGTTATTTCTCGTTTTCTGGAGCCTCAAGTGGCCAATGGAGGAACTGCAGTTTTTTTGCACTTCCGCATTGGATTCATTTTTCAACACCGGAGGTTGCAACTAGGTCTGAACACATCAAGGCCCCTAATGAAACTATCTAAAGCGCATGTTGTAAGGTCATTTCAGGCATGTCCGACGACCTTTTACTCGTAAAAGAGTGCACAATTTAGGAGCTACGTAAGATACAAAGGGTTTGCATTAACTCTCTTGTAAGTTCTGTGAGTAACACTCCACTCTGCTCACACTTCTCTCCACTTTCACACTCCTCTCTGCTCACACTCCTCTCTGCTCACACTTCTCTCCACTTTCACACTCCTCTCTGCTCACACTCCTCTGCTCACACTTCTCTCCACTTTCACACTCCTCTCTGCTCACATTCCTCTGCTCACACTCCTCTCTGCTCACACTTCTCTCCACTTTCACACTCCTCTCTGCTCACACTCCTCTCTGCTCACACTCCTCTGCTCACACTTCTCTCCACTTTCACACTCCTCTCTGCTCACACTCCTCTCTGTTCACACTCCTCTGCTCACACTTCTCTCCACTTTCACACTCCTCTCTGCTCACACTCCTCTCCGCTCACATTCCACTCTGCTCTCACACTCCTCTCTGCTCACACTTCTCTCCACTTTCACACTCCTCTCTGCTCACACTCCTCTGCTCACACTCCTCTGCTCACACTTCTCTCCACTTTCACACTCCTCTCTGCTCACACTCCTCTGCTCACACTTCTCTCCACTTCCACACTCCTCTCTGCTCACACTCCTCTGCTCACACTTCTCTCCACTTTCACACTCCTCTCTGCTCACACTCCTCTCTGCTCACATTCCTCTGCTCACACTCCTCTCTGCTCACATTCCTCTCCGCTCTCACACTCCTCTCTGCTCACACTTCTCTCCACTTTCACACTCCTATCTGCTCACACTCCTCTGCTCACACTTCTCTCCACTTTCACACTCCTCTCTGCTCACACTCCTCTCCGCTCACATTCCTCTGCTCACACTCCTCTCTGCTCACATTCCTCTGCTCACACTCCTCTCTGCTCACATTCCTCTCCGCTCTCACACTCCTCTCTGCTCACACTCCTCTCCGCTCTCACGCTCCTCTCTGCTCACATTCCTCTCTGCTCACACTCCACTCCGCTCTCACGCTCCACTCCACTCTCACACTCCAGTCCGCTCTCACCCTCTTCTCTGCTCTCACACTCCTCGCTGCTCACACATTCCTCTCTGCTTTCACACTCCTCTGTGCTCACACTCCTCTCTGCTTTCACACTACTGTCTGCTCACACACTCCTCTCTACTCACACTACTGTCTGCTCACACTCCTCTCTGCTTTCACACTACTGTCTGCTCACACACTCCTCTCTACTCACACTCCTGTCTGCTCACACACTCCTCTCTACTCACACTCCTGTCTGCTCACACACTCCTCTCTGCTCACACTCCTCTGCTCACACACTCCTCTCTGCTCACACACTCCTCTCTGCTCACACACTCCTCTACGCTGTCACTCTCCTATCCGCTCTCACACTCCTCTCTGCTCACACTCCTCTCGGCTATCACACTCCTCTCCGCTTTCACACTCCTCTCTGCTCACACTCCTCTCGGCTATCACACTCCTCTCCGCTTTCACACTCCTCTCTGCTCTCACACTCCTCTCCGCTCACACTCCTCTCTGCTCACACTCCTCTCCGCTCACACTCCTCTCTGCTCACACTCCTGTCTGCTCACACACTCCTCTCCGCTCACAATCCTCTCTGCTCACACTCCTGTCTGCTCACACACTCCTCTCTGCTCACACTCCTCTCCGCTCACAATCCTCTCTGCTCACACTCCTCTGCTCACACACTCCTCTCTGCTCACACTCCTCTGCTCACACACTCCTCTCTGCTTACACTCCACTCCGCTCTCACACTCCTCTCTGCTCACACTCCTCTGCTCACACACTCCTCTCTGCTCTCTTTGCTTGCTATCTGCTATCTTGCTCTCTGCTCACACTCCTCTGCTCACACTTCTCTCCACTTTCACACTCCTCTCCGCTCACATTCCTCTGCTCACACTCGTCTCTGCTCACATTCCTCTGCTCACACTCCTCTCTGCTCACACTCCTCTGCTCACACACTCCTCTCTGCTCTCTTTGCTTGCTATCTGCTATCTTGCTCTCTGCTCACACTCCTCTGCTCACACTTCTCTCCACTTTCACACTCCTCTCCGCTCACATTCCTCTGCTCACACTCGTCTCTGCTCACATTCCTCTGCTCACACTCCTCTCTGCTCACATTCCTCTCCGCTCTCACACTCCTCTCTGCTCACACTCCTCTCTGCTCACACTCCTCTCCGCTCTCACACTCCTCTCTGCTCACATTCCTCTCCGCTCTCACACTCCTCTCTGCTCACACTCCTCTCCGCTCTCACGCTCCTCTCTGCTCACATTCCTCTCTGCTCACACTCCACTCCGCTCTCACGCTCCACTCCACTCTCACACTCCAGTCCGCTCTCACCCTCTTCTCTGCTCTCACACTCCTCGCTGCTCACACATTCCTCTCTGCTTTCACACTACTGTCTGCTCACACTCCTCTCTGCTTTCACACTACTGTCTGCTCACACACTCCTCTCTACTCACACTACTGTCTGCTCACACTCCTCTCTGCTTTCACACACTCCTCTCTACTCACACTACTGTCTGCTCACACTCCTCTCTGCTTTCACACTACTGTCTGCTCACACACTCCTCTCTACTCACACTCCTGTCTGCTCACACACTCCTCTCTGCTCACACTCCTGTCTGCTCACACACTCCTCTCTACTCACACTCCTGTCTGCTCACACACTCCTCTCTGCTCACACTCCTCTGCTCACACACTCCTCTACGCTGTCACTCTCCTATCCGCTCTCACACTCCTCTCTGCTCACACTCCTCTCGGCTATCACACTCCTCTCCGCTTTCACACTCCTCTCTGCTCACACTCCTCTCGGCTATCACACTCCTCTCCGCTTTCACACTCCTGTCTGCTCACACACTCCTCTCCGCTCACAATCCTCTCTGCTCACACTCCTCTGCTCACACACTCCTCTCTGCTCACACTCCTCTCTGCTCACACTCCTCTGCTCACACACTCCTCTCTGCTTACACTCCACTCCGCTCTCACACTCCTCTCCGCTCACACTCCTCTGCTCACACACTCCTCTCTGCTCTCTTTGCTTGCTATCTTTAAAGACCTTCTTCTGTCCAAAAGTCAACGTCGTTGCCAGGAGGTACCAATTTCGACAGCACATTCAAGCAGTGGGTGAGTCAATGGATCACTATTTGGCAGTGCTACGTGAGCTTGTGATGACATGCAACTTCGGTGCCATGGAAAATGAAATGCTATGTGATCAAATAGTTAAAAAAACTCACATGTCTCACATTCGTGAAAGACTGCTGCCTTGATAAAACTGTAACCTTAGCCAGAAACATTAAAACTGCAATGGCTGACAGTGAAATAAAACATGTTAATTCCATGTACAGACAAGGAAATATGATGCCAGGGAGTGAAAAACTCTAAAAGAGGAAAAGCAAAGCAGGTCAACAGTGCTACAGATGTGGGTCTGATAGTCACCTAGCCAATAACCAGTCTTGCCCTGCAAAGAACATCAAATGCAAATCATATGGAAAAATGGGGCATTTCATCCGATTGTGCAAATCTTCTACTAAATCACTGAATGAAGGTTACTGTGCTACATGCTAGCAGTAAGTCAGCTGAAGGGAAACAAATAGGAAAATTCACTGTTGCTACGTCACAGCCTCAAAGCTATAACACTGACATGCTAGTGGACACAGAATCAGGTGCCTCAATAATTCCAGAAAGCACATGCAAGAAACATTACATGACAAGCAACCTAAGTACACACTCAGGGCATTTGTTTGATTAGTAAAATAGAAATATGTTTGTATAAAATTAATTTATTGTTTTTATGTACATTAAATGATTGGTTCATATTCGTTGAGCATGACAGAAAATAAGGTGGATTATTTAATATCTTTAATGTCAATCCAATGAGAATGAGGTCCATCAAATCAATAACGCTGACCAGGGTTAGCTTTGCGCATGCTCCACGCCCACCAGATGCTGATAAAGTTTGTTGCAGGGGGAGTAGGAAGTGTCATGGATGTGAACTGACCGAGCACATGCCCTTGCACTTTCACATTATCGTTTGGCATCCGTTAAAATAAGGGTGTAGCGTAAATCGGTCGATTAATTATTTAATAATTAATTAGACTAGTCATAGAATGCCTGCACTCTATATTGACGAGAAGTTAACTTTAACGTTAATTAAAAGACTTAACCTATCATAGGTATTTAACGGGGCACCACCCTATTTTGACAAAACAGGGAAAACATATAATTAGTTACCTAATTATTTTAATTCAGTCTCATAATCTGAGGGTTGCTACACTCTAGGATAGGGTTCGTTTCGCTGTGTACAGAGGCTTAGTACTTCACACACACAAAACACATAATGCAGATCTTTATAAATGAAGGATTTATTAACTAATACTACTAAATATACATGAGATAAATGAATATGGCGATGAGCATGAAAACGATTAATAACAGGATGAATATGATGAAAGAGGCCTGAAAATGAAACCTGTAAAGGGAGCACGGTGCAGCAGCTGAGATATTGGGAGGTATCTTTGCTAAAGTTCTCCTCTAACCCTTAATACCCTTAATACTACCACATCAACTCCGATATACAGTAAAGCAAAGTTAGACCTACTCTGATGGATGAGAGAGAGTCAACCGCGCTGTTGGTGAGGCGTGTGAAGGCCATCGGACCGGCATGGCATGTAGCTTCAGGTGCCCTGGGCTTAGACCCGGGTAGCATCCCTCGGAGCAGCGCTGCACGGCCGGTTCGGTCTCTCTAGATGATGACGTGCCGGTCAGTCCCGCATTGCGGCCTGAGCCGGATGGAGGCTGAATGCGTCTTCTGGGCTCGGGACTGAGATTTTGTCCGAGCACAGGGGCTTGAGCACCGGGAGAACTAGAGTGTGTATTTTGAGCAGCGGATCTAATGCCGGAGCAATGTTGACTCGCGAGGTCTTCAGCACAGCAGAATGCACGCAGGTTCTGGGCCTACTCGCGGGCAAAACTTAAAAAAGAGAAAGTGTGGCGCTCGTCAGCGGCCGGGACGAAGGGTGTAGCACAAAAAGGGAAGAAGCAAGAGAGCGAGAGAAGTTATCACCTCTCATTTAAAGGGTCTCTCCTTCCCAGGGGGGGGGGCATATAAGTATATATAGGGCATATAAGTATTCATAGACACACAACCTTGCTAAATTCATTAACAGATGTCCTGACTGAATCAACATTCCTTTTGTCTCAGTCTCACCCCCCCTTCCCCTGCCTGTCTGCAGGTCCGGCAGAGAGAGGGGTGTTGGGGGGGGGGGGGGGGGGGGGGGGGGCAAATGGATGCTCCATAACTCTTTCTTCTCCCCAGGGCTCTGGGGTGTGAATCGTTTCTGTTGATCCACCGTCCCTGGATCAAAGCATTTAGTTACTTATCCTCACCATACGTTTCTAAATGCAAACATTTAAACAACGACAATCATTGTAGTTTATTGGAGGTTGTCCCAAGGTCTACCTCCTGACTCTGTGGAATGTATGAACAAATGGGGGAGAGGGTGGTAAACCCCCCCTTGATTCCATTAGTGTCCACTTTGATCCAGAGCAGAGCTAGTGGTCTAGCGCTCTTCCTGGTGGGGTCAAATGACCAGGTCAGGCCTGGATCAGGCCTATCCTGATACCACGCTACAAGGGTAAGTAATTAAAATATCTCTACATAAATCTGTGTATTGCTACAGGATGATTGATAAATAGTAGTAATTGGACACTTGTGAGACATTTCTCAGTTGGGTGTTCACGCTCAAACACGAATTTTGTCATTCGTATTTTTCACAGGTAAGGCTAGCTAAACGTTGGTATATCAAAGTTATGTTTTCTTTATGTACAACCCAGTTACATCATCTCTCAAAATTGCTTTTTTGTGCATGTAAAAACTCCTGCCACGGAACAGCGGTGGTTTAGCATTAGCATTCGTTTCAGTGAAGGCATTAGCCCTTTGGTTAATTTGGGCGGTGTCGTAGCTTAGCCAGGCTAGCACTCTGCATGGGGGAGACACGGTGTGATGGGGGTGTTCCAGGATTTAGTCGTAGCCATGGTAAGTCAATGAAGTTAAAGTGGTTAAGTTTATTTAGTCGGCCCTTATACAGATAAAGGGGATGTTACAGCACAAGACGTATCAACGGACCCGTGTGTTGAGTAAATCCTGTCTAAACCTCTATCACAGAGACTAAACACTCTCCACAGGTATAGAAAAAGCCATGGTGCAGTATGCAAATATTAGCTGAAGGAAAGTATAGGATGATATGATGCTATGAAAGCTGTGATGCACTGTTAGCTTGATGGAAACATCTGATCTCATCAAGCAAACTGAATTCGCCTCACTAATTTATTGTAGGCTTGAGTGCACTGTATTTTTCAGGGGAAATGGTAACAAAAAACCAAGATAAAATTGTGTCTAAATTATATAATGTATTTTCCCCTTTCTGTAACATCACATTTGCACATTAGTGGAGTATTGGGTCTTCATTAGTTATTCATAGAAATCATATTTTACCATTTTACCTTTTTTGAAATAAGAATTCTAGTTGAGCAACACTGTTCATATTGTAATGGATGCAATTATAGCTATTGTAATATTTTCTGTAAATAAAAAAAATACAACTTGCGTCGTACTTTTGAAAACAGAAACGCATGACATGACATGTCCCCAAGCTCTCAGATTTCTGAGCACCCCCTCAACAATACAAGTTTAGATTTTTTTTTTGGTCATGTCTATCTGTTTTATATGTAGATGTGCCTATTTACAATGTTACGGTTTAATGATTTAGCTGAAATGCAGTTTAAAAAGACGATTTAATGTGAACTTAAATGTTCTATTATCTTTTGTCTGTTGCTAATGTAACTTTTTTCCCTTTTTTTTTCAGGTATGTGAACGTGGCACTGCAGAGATTGTGACACTAGAGAGAGTAGTAGGTACGAGTTACTTAAACATTATAAACTGCATCATCATTACGGAAGAGGCCAACATTATCGGTGTGTATATGTAAACTGTCCATGCACATTCAAGACGTGGAGTGCACTCTACACCCATGACCATAAAAGTCATTCATCTCAATTGAGACAGATGGCTACCAATTCAATAACTTTTAAATGTGAGTTATGTGAATGCACTGACCTCTCCACCGAGAGAGATTTTTTTGTCATATTGGAACACATCTGCGGAGTCGTGAGACAGTGAGTTGTGTATTTCTTGGTTGCCCTTTCAAGACAAATATTTACAGTACATTTTATACACACAAAAAGAGGAAGCATCGTGCACACACAGTAAAAGATTTTAAAGCCAGTGTAATTGCATTTGTGGACCCAGTGCATGAGTCAGATACCACTGATAATGTGAGGGTTGGCTGTTCTGCTGAGGTGTCGCATGTTGATTTTGAAACAGAGGCTGTGACAGCAGGTGATGATAGTGCTATTGAAAATCTGACAGCGTTAATTGAGTGAAAAATAGCAGTAATGTTATTGAAATTGGAACAGCAGTAGATGAGTTATTGGAAGAGTTATATTTTTTAAGTTCAGCTTGTGCACCAGTCACAAAGCGCACAATCACTGAAACTTTCAAAACTCATAACCTCCATATTGGTCAATCTGTTATTGAAGAGCTTTCTAGGTCTGTGAGTGCTTTTAACCCTGTGGCTAACATTTTTGGCAAGTGTGGCCCTCTTGCCACTTCTTTCAAAAGAAAACAATACTACAAGCTACATTTTTGGGTTGTAGAGCCTACTGAGTATATTTTATCTACAGACCGAAGGTCATTTCAGTACATCCCATTATTACAGTTATTGCAGGAAATACTGAGTCACAATAAAATATTGGATAAGGTTATTGAAGAACAAATAACTCTAGAAAAAAGAGGTTTTGTGTGGTGGTCAAAGGGTTTACAGATCTTTTCGAGATGGTGAGCATTATAAAACAAATGGCTTTCTAGCTGTTGAGGAGTTGAGAATTTTCATAAAACTTTATATCGACGATTTTGAGGTTTATAATCCCCTTGGGACCTCACAGAAAAAGCATAAGCTTTGTGGTGTGTATTGGGTCTTGGATAGTTTTCCTCCTGGCTCTCATTCTTCTCTTTCATCAATTTATTTGGCTGTGCTTTGTAAAAGTGAAGATTTGAGGTCATTTGGGTCTGAAAAAGTGTGACAAGTGAAACAAGGTGTGTTCATCAGTCAGTTTAATGAGTATATCAAAGGTACTGTCAATTGTGTTATGGCTGAAAACCTAGGAGCCCATGGGCTGGCAGGTTTTGTAGAAAGTTTTGCAGGTGAATACATCTGTAGATTCTGCACAGCTAAGAAATCTGAAATTCAGTCATTGGCTGCTGGTGTTTTTGAGCGTAGAACGCAGGAACTTCATGAAGCCTATTTGAAGTGTGCATTGGAAACCGCAAGTGTGTGCTGTGGAGTTAAACGAGGTTGTCACTGCAGGCTACCCTCCAGATGTATCACATGATCTGTTTGAGGGCATAGTACCTGTGGAAGGTGCTCATTGTTTTTCTCTTTTGATCTCTACGAAGTATTTCACCTTAGTAAAGCTTAGTAAAACAATTTGATTCAAAATTTTCAGTACAAATGGGGAGATAAAACCAATTGGCCTCACGCAATACCACAGACTTTCTCAGTAAAAAAAAGTATTGGAGGAAACGCTCATGAAAATTGGTGCCTGCTACGATTGTTACCTCTGATTATCGGCCCACTTGTTCCAGACGATGAACCTGCATGGCAGGTTGTTTTGGAGCTCAAGGACATAGTGGAGCTTGTCGTGCCCCTGTCCATTCAGATGAGTCGATTTCATATCTTGAGTGCAAAATCAGTGAACATCGGCAGAGATACCAAGAGGTTTTTCCAAACAACAGGGTTCTTCCCTGTTCACATCATTATTTAGAACACTACCCTGTTCTGTTTCGCCTCTTTGGGCCTCTTGTCCATCAATGGACGATGAGGTTTGAAGCGAAACATAGTTTTTTTAAACAGATTGTTCGCCATACCAACTGTTTTAAAAACATACCTCTGACACTTGCCAGAAAACATCAGCTCATGATTGCCTCTGACTTGCACTCATCTGACCATAGGACATCTTTGGTGGTAACTCGTGTCTCATCAGTACCAATAGATGTTTTGCACAGAGACATTTCAACTGCTATTAAGCAAAGATTACCAGATCACACAGATGTCCACATTTCAAAAAGTGTTTCATACAATGGTATGAACTACAAGAAAGGAATGATTGTTGTCCATGGGCAATTATTTGGTCTGCCACAGTTTGCCGAAATTCTGCAGATCTGTATTTTGCAAGGCAAGATATATTTTATTGTGAAAAAATGTTCTGCTTGGTATAGAGAGCATGTAAGAGCTTTTGAACTTGACACTTCACATGTGAGAGAGGTGGCTCTGATTGAGCATGGGGAATTAATCGATGACTACCTGTTAGCAGCCTATTCCGTGGGAGGCCTGCGCCTGGTTACTCTGAAGAGACACTTTAACATGCAGGGAAAACGTATTATCTTTATAATAGTTATCTTTGTAAGTATTTTTCCATCCAAATCAGTAAGTTGTGAAATTATGCTTTACAGTAGGGCTGCAACTTATTATCATTATCAATGTATTGATATTTATAATAAGTCTCTAACTATTAATTTGCCAAATGTTATACAGTGGTGAAAAAGGCACTATTCCATTTGTCTCCATAATAATTTTCTAAAGGTCAAGGTGACGTGTTCATACTGTATTGTTGTCCAAGCAAAAGTTCACCAACAAAAGATATTAATTCACACAATAAGACATTAAATTATCACATTTGAGAAGCTATAACCAGAGAATGTTCAGTATTTATGCTTATTTAATTAAATGACTAAACAATGCAAAAAATAGTTTTGATAAAAAAACTACTCTACTGTAATTTACAGTTTAATGTAAACGTTGTTAGTTGACTAAAAATTGGGGAGGAGGGGGGTTTGAACTTGTAAAACCATTAAAACACAAACATCCACACATGCAGACATATAATTGCACATTTTTATGATTGCCTTTGAGGTTTTTCTCTCTCTCTCTCTCTCTCTCTCTCTCTTTTTTGTTTTGTTTTTTAGGTCTGCATAATGACCCAGCCCATAAGACTGAGGATCATCCTTGGTGAAAATGATGTCAGGAAGCTAATTCTGCCAGCAGGGATACCAGACTCCATAGAGGAATTGTGCCAGACAATAAAGACGAGTTTTGGATTGCAACCTTCGGCTTCAATATCAAGATGCTGATTTTGGAAGCGAGTTCATCAACCTGTCGGTGATATCTGAAATAAATGACAAAGCTGTGGGTTTGGCCAAGTGTTTTCACAGTCACCCCTTTTAGCTATGATGCTGAACTGCAACTTGAAAAGGCCAATGCTGATTACAGTGCTAGTGGAATTCATTTGAGCCCCCCACCAAAACTGAAATCCCACATTTTGGAAAGACTCTCTGAAGAAATGATTAAATTCAAAGCCTACCCCACTGACTGTGATCTGAATGCAGAAGTCAATTATTGTCCAGAGCATCCAAAGGGAGAAACCACAGCCTGGAAGACGAAAGACTTGCACTGCTTTCAGAGACCACAAAGAGAAACAATGACCACACAGTGACTGCAAAAATGGAGAAGACTTTCTCTTGCAGAAGGCAAAACGTTCTTCAAGGACAGCCCTTGGTTGCAGACTTCAAAAGCAGATGGCCAGCTCTGTTCACTTTGAAAGAGGAACATGTCCTAAATAAGCAAGGCTTTTTTTGTATGCCCCAGAGTGCACACACAAGAACTGTTAAATAATGACAAATCAAATACAATAGTGTTGACCAAAAACAAGGATATGGGTAATTTGATATTTAGTAGACTTTTCTCTTCATTAGTAGTGCAAATGTTGTGATAAAAGGCTAGTAATTCATTGTACGTCCGTCCTGTTTTGTATATTCTTGTGATGTTCTAATAGGATTGACAAGTGCATTGTTTATGTTTTTCAGATTGATAAGGAGTTCATGCGCATATCAACTGTACCTCTGCTGTCTACATTCTTTGCTGAGCTGGACCGGTTCTCACCACGCATGATGGAGGTTTTTCGACACAAAGGTGGGGTGGCTGGAAAAAAAATCAGACATCTCATCGTGGCCATCTCCAAGGTTTGTACCAAAAAGGGTAGATATATACTTAATAGAAATCTTAATGCCCCTGTCATGACAATTGCATGCAAACAATTCTCTATACATGTTAGTGGCAAGTCATTGTTTTCCATACATTAATTTATCTTTGCCACCTGCCAAAAATAAAACTTTGCCTGCGCACCTGACGTCCTATTTCTGCTTTGCTTGCAAACAGACACAACAGGCCTACTAACTCCAATGCACTTAAACAGGCTCCTCTGAGCTTAAACACTTTGATTGTAGCATTGATCATAGACTTTTTTTGTTTTTTTAAGCAATTCGTGGTGCATTCAGGTGCACCTGAAATCTACATCACTACCTCAAACCGTGGATATCATGGTGCATTCAAATGCAACTCATAAACTCAAACCTATACTTAATTGGCCATGAAGGTTGTTAAAAAAGTTTTTATTTTGTTATTTTCCTTTATTAAAATTATTTTGTCATTACTCTCCTGTTCTTTCACTCCAACAGATTCCAGCCCTCAAAATTCCATAAAATCTAAAATTATCAAATAGCAGCTGCACTTTTCAAAAGCGTCAAGCATTTTCTTGTACAGTGACTCTGATGATTTTCCATGTAGTGTAACTGCAGAGCTTTTATGCCTCTGCATCAGTGACAGCAGTGGCCAGAGGCATTATGTTTTAAGGTTGTGTCCCATTCTTGTGACCATGATATCTCGGCACTTTGGTATTCTGTTTTGGATTGTCCCCTTCATACTACATCCCTACAGACTTCATCAGGCGATTATACAGATTACTTCTGCTTCAGTCAGAGAAAGGGAATTAATTGGTCAAATTACAGTTAACTTTTTGTTCAGAATGAAACAGGGTTCCCACGCGTCCTGGAAAACCTAGAAAATCTGGAAATTTAGAGACTAGTTTTCCAGTCCTGGAAACACCTGGAAATTGATTAAAATGACCAAATATCCTGGAAATAATTTATGTTGTCCTTGAAAATTTTAATTTAATTTAGCCCCACTCTCAGCACAAGTTTGCCACCTCAACTCCGGTCGGGGCTCCCAGAGCTGTCACATTCAAAATCGAGTCCTGCGAGTGATGTAAGATCGCCGCCTTTAGACGCTTTCTAACCAACTGAAAGACGATAGAAAAGTGTGACACTTGAATTTTATCATCTTTTTTTTTCAATACATTGCTATGTTCTTTCAGGTGTAACTTGGATAGATGTAGGCTTAATGAACGACTTCGCTCCATGATTGCGCCTCCGTGCGTTTTACACAGAAGACAGAACATGACAGGTGTAATAATCCCACCTTGAACTGGCAGTGTAAAAGGGGTTTGAGATACTTCATCGTGAACCCTGCATCATCAAAAAAAGGAGGGATAAAACTGGGGTTAAATGTGTCAGTACCAGGCCTACCGGTAAATGATATGACCGTTTGAGAGCAAGTGCTGTCCCGAAAACTCCTGGAAAGGTCCTGGAAAATTATTTCTTAAAAAGAGTGGGAACCCTGTGAAAAACTACTGTGTGTGTGGGTGCCTCATTTTGTGTCTGATTTGGTTGAGATTGTGTATAGATGTTGAGAGACCAAAGTATTGTCCTACCACACAATAACCATACTCAACACTTATGACTTGCAGCTAATTCTGAAGACACTTGTAAAAAGGCCTAAAATGCTGAATGTTGTCAAAATGGATTCCTTTATTCATATTTTTCAGGATGACACAATACATACAAGATGAGCATGCATCCTTAAGCCCTTGTGCATCTACCTGAACGAAGACCACGAGAAACTTGTGAAAGATTACATGGTGAGTTACTTCTTAAATACAATAGGTGTGACACGGTCACGTGTCCCTACATTTCCATGGACTACAATAATCTGACTATTGACCTTATTAATGTGATCTTTTCCAGATCCCCACATTGCAGTCAGCATGTTTAATGTGTTCTTACTCTAGCCAGAAAATGTATTTTACTCCACAGGATACAGACACAGAGGCCAAAACTTCCATGGAGCAAACCGTGATGGAAGTGTATGTCATAGAGAAGGAGGGTGCAGAGCCTGGAGATGAAGCAGAGGACATCGGTGTCCTGATTGAAGGTGTGGAGGTTCTCAGTGGTTTGGAGAGCATTGTGGTTGCTTGTGCTCTGTTATTTGGACTGATATACTGTTTGAACCTAAGCTACCCACCAGAGCTCAAATGCACCTTTGAAGTTGTGCAGAAGATTCTTCTAAATCTGGATGGGCGGAGGTTGTCGTCAAAGGCACAATTCTTAAAAAACAAGCTTAAGTTTGAGAACTGATAAAAGGCTGAAGTACTTGTCCATATCCCTGCAATGCTGATTTTTTGTTTGAGTTTCAAACATACTTGAACATTCAAAATAAGAAGTCAGGAAAATGTCCGAAAGCACCACTTAATTTGATCTTTTTTTGCTAAATGGACCAACTTAGACTGTTGTGTCACGGGCTGGTAAGCCTTCCACATTTGTGTTTGGCTGGAGCAGACACACACTTTAATGTTACTACTTGTGATGTATGTTTTTTTGCAAAGCACATTTGTAGAATGGTTTTGAACAGCATTGTTGGAAAAATAATTATTTGTAAACTTTCAGAGCTAAAAATATTTTGTAGGTTCCAAAGTCTATTTATGCGGTTTCTCTTAATGTTTTTTAAGACGTTTGCACTTTGAATTTTAATGTGTGAAATGACAGAAGTTATGCACAAAGCTATTTCAAGGCCTTTATTAATCAGTGACAATTATTTTGTTGGCAAAATGGTTGGTATTCTACTTAAATTTCTGTTTAAAAGTTAAAAAAAAATTTGGAGCACTATTTGTAAACTTTGTTATTGCCACTACGGTAAGGGTTACATTGCATACATTGCTCTGAGTTGAATAGTTCTCAATGTGCCTGTTATTTACTCAGCTCTCATTTTTTCCTCTCAGTTGGTCTCTCTGCTTTGGCATTTCAGTCAGAGCAGTGTGATTACAATCAGGACTGTTGGTTTGCACGTGGCATATAAGTAAACAGGCCTGTGGGTCGGTCCTAATGTAACTGAAGGGATGTATTGTGTTAGATGGTTACATTTGAGAAAGCTGAGAACATGTTAAAACCAATTGTTAAATAAAATTATTGAAATTGTTAAGTTTGTCGTCCTTATTAATGTAGCTTAATGGGCCTTTGGTCATTTGATTTAAACAAATGCTTGCTTATACTGTCAACAAAAACAACACTAACTGAAACAATAAGATTGACATGAGTAAAACTATCAAAAACCATATTGGTTAATTTAACATGACTAACATCAGTTTAACAGACAAAAGCTATACTAGTTCATACAACAAGGGTAGATTTGTAATACTAAACTGCCAAACTTGACTAAATTTGTTAAGAGTAACTAAGGACAAACATTTAAATTCAATTAAAGGCAAATAGATTGAAATAACATATAAACATGGCGTTTAACTCACAAATCTATGTGATATTCAGATAGCACAATCAAGAGAGGCAAGGCTCAATGATAACAATGCATACAGTTCTGCACTGCGAACAAAGCTTCACTCATTTTGTGAAAGGACTGCAGGTAAACAGAAGGCTGATGATGAATCTATATCAAACGTCACAACTACTAAAACAAAGACAATGAGATATGAAGAATCGTATCTCTTCCCTCGGCTTCACCGTCTCACACTGACTGTGTGTGTGCCGCAGGTGAAGCCGCTAAAAGTAAACACTCCACAGCATGTCCGCCCCGGGAACGTTCCGTTTAATTGGCCACAGTGGCCAGGAAGCGTGTTGCTGGTAACGGGAATACACTCACTGAAAAGCCGCCTGGCATAACCTCAATCATCCAGCCGACATTGCGTGTGACAGTAGCTGCAGCGTCGGGTGTTTACAGTTTACAGGCATGTCAAACACAGTGGCTTTACTAAAGTTGCATCTGTGCCATGAAATGCTCAACTCACCTCTTATAAAATAGCATCATGTAAAAAGCTGCACAATATAGCTGAGGAATTAATACTACCCTCAGCTATTGTGGTTTCACCTATGATTGATGAAGCAACAGCTTGAAAATATTTAACTCTACCAAAGGGGAGCCCTGCAGAAAATATCTGGGAACCACTGACTTACCACAAGCTTCGCCGCTTGCCACTTTCAGTGCGGGAATCTGTCTCCAGAGAACTGACTGAACTGGAAGAACAGGGAATTATTGAAAAAATGAAATCATCTGAATGGGGGTCCCCCATTGTTGTTACCAGAAGGAGAAACGGACAGATCTGCATGTGTGTGGATATGAGGGAACCTAACAAGGCAGTGGTTCCTGACAGCCACCCCTAACCACTTATTGAAGATTTACTGTCAGAATTGCATGGATCTGTAATGTACTCCACTTTGGACCAAAAAAGCACATACCATCAACTGGGACGACACGAGGAGAGCGGAGGACTCATTAAGGTCTATACAGGTGCTGCAGAGTCCCAAGTCCTCACCAGCTGAAGCAGCTTCCCTGTGCTTAATCCCGGGCCTCGGTGCATGGTACAGCAAGTTTATGCCTAAATGTGCAAGTGTGGTGGAACCAATGAGGGCTCTGCTGTGAAACACTGCATTCAACACTGCAGACTGATGTCTCTGATTATGTACTTGGGGCTGTTTTGACGCAAGTGAACAATGCAAGAGAAGAAGACACAGTTGCTTTCGCCTGTCACAGCTTATCTGATGCTGAGAGACAGTACTCCATCATGTCTGGGCTGCCGAAAAGTGGCCTGTGTGGCTCTGGGGAAGAAAATTCCTGTTACAGAGAGAGGGAGATGTTGTGTTCAGATACTGTTTACTACATTTACATTAGAGATTGTACACTGCTGCGTGCTGTTGGTTAAGGGGTTGGAGTAGTGTTGAGGATGAGAGAGGGAGAAGAAGAAGGTATGGTATGGCACGCGTTGGTGCTCTTTTTTTTTTTTTTTTTTTGAACAATATGTTTATTGACATTTTACTCAAAACACGAGTGTACAGTGTATAGTTATAAACTCACATAAGTGTACACCGACTCTTCCCGACTGCACTGACACACAAGTGATATACGCAAAACTTCAAACAAACAATTTTAAGTCAAAGGACAAAAAAGGAGAAATTAAATACATAAATACAAGATACAAATGAAAAAAATAAATAATAAAAATAAAATAAAATAAACCTCTCAGATAGTAACACAAAAATAGTACAACAAATTGATGTCTAATCAATCTTATTTAAAGGTAACTTCATCTTCTAAACTCTCATTAGCCTCATTAAGAGGTTTACATTAACCAGTACTCAAACCTCCTCTTCGTCCGCTAGCTCAACACCTTTCACAAACAAATCAAATGGTCCCCAAACCTTCTCAAATAGTTCTTGCTTCCCTCTTTGTATATATGTTATTTTTTCCAAAGGAAAAGTTATCAACATTTGCCTGACCCAGTATGTGACATTTGGTCTACTGGACTTCTTCCAAAACAATGCAATTGATTTTTTTGCATGCAAAAGACACATATCTATCATTATTTGTTCACTCTTGGTGTATTTGTGATTTTTGGGGTAAAGTCCTAAAATAAAGAAAACTGGGTTTATCACAAGATCTTTTGAGATAATCTTTTCTATTGCTTTTTTAATGTCTTCCCAAAAAGCTTTGACCTTACTGCATTGCCACACACAGTGGAATAGCGTCCCTTTTTCCTCCATACATTTTATACATAGATCAGGAATATTACTATTATATTTATTTAATTTAGCTGGTGTGATATAAGTTCTCATTGTCCATTTATACTGTAACAATCTCAATCTAGTGTTGACTGATTGGGAGTGAGCCTTTGTGCATATTGATCCCCAGTCCTCTGGGGAGATCTCTTTTCCCAGGTCCTTACTCCATAAGTTTTTTTTACAATCTGAATTTTCTGATGAGTTAGACATCAATACATCATACAGCTCTGAAATAGCACCTTTGCTTAAGCTGTCCTTAGACATCAATTTTTCCAAGCTGGATGTTAAGGGTTTAGTTATAAGACCCTTTTGACTTGTCCTGATAAAAGCTCTGAGTTGGAGAAATTTAAAAAAGTATTTTTTATCTATGTCATACTTATGTTTAATTTCTTCAAATGACATCATATTATCTGAATTGGGCAGATACAAGTCCTGAATCTTTTCTAATCCCTTTGATGCCCATGTTCTAAATACAGCGTCTGCTCTTCCTGGAGTAAAGTGTTGATTTCCCCACACAGGACTGTACTGAGACAATATTTTAGGTTCTTTAATACATTTTTTCACTTCAAACCACACCTTTATCATATTTTTAACAATTGGATTAGTAGTTCGTTTCATCAAATTCGACAGTGTATCTGAATATAAGTACAGGGGTAGAGGCAAACTTAAACCCTCCGATTCCATTTCTGTCCATTGTGGACTATCCCTTGTTGCAAAGTAAAACTTGATGGTCCTTAGTTGTACCGCCCAATAATACCAGGTTATATTTGGACTTTTTAAGCCCCCCTTACTATATGGTAAGTATAGAAGCGATAAGCGAACTCTGGCACGGTTATTAGCCCATATAAATTCTGTGAACAACCTTCTTATCTTCTGAAAAAAATCATCAGGTGGAGGTAGTGGAATATTCTGAAATACATACAATATTTTAGGGAGTATATTCATTTTTATAACATTTATTCTGCCAATCAAAGATAAAGGCAGGGAAATCCACCTATTAATTAATTTTGTTATTTCTTCCATCAAAGGCTCATAGTTAATTTTTACAGTCCAATCTAGTTTAGATCCAATTTGAATTCCTAAATATGTAAATTGATCTACCACTTTAAATTTAGAAGTTTCCGTAAGTGGGTTTTCCCTTTCCTTTTCATTGAGTAATAGAACTGAGGACTTAGTGTTATTAATTGTATATCCTGAGATGGCACCAAATGATTTTATTAACTGTAGAAGAGCAGGGATTGTTTTGTTAAGGTGCGAGATAAATAAGATAACGTCATCTGCATATAGGGAAAGTTTATGTTCTGTCTGGCCAGTTGTTATTCCCATTATTCCCGTATGCATCCGTACAGCTATAGCAAAAGGTTCGATCGCCAGAGTAAACAAAAGCGGGGACAAGGGGCACCCCTGACGGCATCCTCTTTTGATTGAGATCGGTTCTGATATATTTTTGTTTGTTAGTATTTCCGCCATAGGGTTAAGGTACAGTAGTTGAACCCACTTTATAAATTTGTTTCCATATCCAAATCGTTCCAAAGTGTTAAAAAGGTAGGACCATTCCACCTTATCAAAAGCCTTTTCGGCGTCTAAAGATAGGAGGGCCATATCTGAAGTGTCCTCCAAGCTTTGAATAATATTAAGGACCCTCCTAACATTGTGGAACCCTTGGCGACCGATGATAAACCCATTTTGATCTCTATGTATTACACTGGGTAATGTTTCTTGAAGCCGTCTTGCTAAGACTTTACACAGAATTTTGAGGTCAGAGTTTAGTAGACTTATTGGTCTCATATTTTCGCATCTATTGTTGGGCTTTCCTGGTTTTGGCAGTAATGTTATTAACGCACCAGTCATTGATTTGGGTAAACTACCATTACAAAATGCTTCCAAAAACATTTCTAATAATGGTTTAAGTAATTTTGTCTTAAATTTTTTATACAGGTCTATTGGGATTCCGTCTGGTCCTGCTGATTTTCCCGCTTTCATGCCGTCAATAGCAATACTTATTTCCTCTTCCTTAAGATCTGCCTCTAGCATCTCTGCAAATTCTTCAGAAATAGTTGGAATATCCAGTTTATCCAGAAATGTCTTTTGGGCCTGGGGGTCGTATTTGATTTGGGATTTATATAGATTTTCATAGTATTCCCTAAATTCCCTATTTAATTCAGCAGGATTTATTATTGTATCGCCATTATTGTTGATAATTGAAGTAATGTTTTTCCTTGTTTCTAACTGTTTGATCTGCCAGGCCAGAAGTTTGCCGGGTTTTTCCCCTTGCTCGTAGAATGTTTGGTTCAGCCTAAGCATACTGGATGCTGCCCTAGCTGCCGATAGTTTATTATATTGTGCTCTTAAGAGCAACAATTCTTTTTCTGCTTCCAGGGTTTTATTCCTAAATACCTGCTCTTGAAGAATTTGTATTCTGGATTCTAGTTGCTGTCTTTTCTGGCGTAACTCCCTAGATTTGGATGAAGTGTAACTTATTACATGCCCCCTCAAGAAGGCTTTGAAAGCATCCCACTTGACACATGCTGTTGTTTGTGTTGTATTATCCTTAAAATAATTATCTATTTCTGTTCCCACGTACTTTACAAAGTCATCATCTTGTAACCATTTCTGACTCAGAGTCCATCTAGATCGATCTCTAATAAGGTTCCCATCTGTGTATATCATACAGCACAGTCCGTGGTCTGATATTAATACACTGCCGTATGAACAATCCTGTATTTTTGAAACTAATGATGCAGAGATTAAAAAGTAGTCTATCCGTGAGTATGTCTGATAAGTACTTGAGTGACAGGAGTAGGCAACATCATTAGGTTTCAGGTGTCTCCAGATGTCTAACAGATTTAACTCTTTAATGAAATGATGAATGGTTGTTCTACTTCTATTATGAGTTTGATCAGTACCTGTAGATCTGTCCCTGACTGGATCTAGTGTACAGTTCCAGTCCCCAGCAATTATATACTCTCCTGGGAGGGATGCAAGTGTGAGAAATACATTTGTAAAAAAGCTGGGTTCATCTGTATTGGGGCCGTATATATTAACCAAATTCAAGTTTACTGAGAGCAGCGATCCCTGGACGATCAAATATCTACCAAATTTATCCTCGATTACATTAGAAACCTGAAAGGGCACTGAATGGTGGATTAGTGTCATAACTCCCCTTGCCTGTGTTGTAAATGATGCTGCATAGATGCTCCCCTGCCACCTCCTTCTAATTCTTACAATGTCCTCTTTTAAGGTGTGTGTTTCCTGCAGAAAAACAATTTTTGAATCGGTGTCTTTCAACTTATTCATAACCTGTTTAATTTTCTTAGTTTTTTGTAAACCTCTGCAATTCCAGGAGGTACATTTAAGTTCTACTTTTTGAGACATTCCGAATAATATACCATGAAGTACCCTTAATGAAAATGACATATCTGAGAGGATTAACACATTTAAACCCTAAAACATTCATTGAACACACTGAACAGTAGAAAAAAAATAACCCCATTCTCCCAACTAAATGGGAAGCCCCCCTAGATTTGCTTCCAGCTACTGTTGCGAACAGATCCCTGGATCAGTCCACTCAGCCTTCTCTCTGCCCTTGCTAACCTGCTCCGTTTTACTTCTATCTGAATAGTTACTCCTGAAAAAAGTGGTATATAAGTGCAAGCTCATAAATTGCCAATGTTAAAATACTGACCTTGTTGCAGCTTTTAATGGCAACATTTACTTAACGAACTTGTTTCGTATTACTTACGAAAATTACTAAAGAGTGAAAAATAAGATAGAGGGCAATGTTTGAGCGGAGTTCCATTAAAATAACAGAAATTATAGTATCTTTACTCTATTATTACACAGCCTGTTTTAGTGTGCAAACCCTCCTGCATCTGCAGCAGCTTAATCAAAAACATTCAAACTTAGTCTCCTGCTTTTTCAGGGTTTAACAGTGTGTGCTGCTTTATGTAACGACAAACATCCCTGACTGGAGTATGTTTTATAAACCTGTGCAAACATAATAAGCTACCAGTGTTCAAAATACTGATATACTGATGCCTTTAACTTTAGCATGTTAAGAAAGAATGTTAAGGAAGAAAAAAAAAGAAACCCAGAGGATTTTCACGTTTTGTTAATTCTCCGTTTTAGTATCACAAATTATATTGTTTCACAGTCTGTTGTTGCACAATCCCTCTTACCGTGTGATCAACCTCACATCTGCAGGGATGTAAACACAAACATTCAGCTGACAGTCCTGTTGCTTCCTCTGTCTCAGGCTTCAACATTTACTCCTGCAGCTTCTTCCTTCACCTTGTTTATGAAGTGTTGCACCTCCGTCGGAGTGTTAAATGTGCGTGTTTGTTCCTTATAAGTTATCACCAGTTTGGCCGGGGGTATTATGCCGTGTCTGAGGCCCAGACTCCGCAGCTGCTGGCGCACCGAGTCGTACTGTCTCCGTTGTTTGTGCACTTCTGTGGCGAGGTCGTTGTAAAGACGCACCTGTTGGTTTTTGTAGAGGATGTCTTTCTTTGCCTTCGCTGCTTTTATCACTTCTATCTTCTGCTTGTAGTTCAGGAATCTCATTATCAACGTTCTCGGCGGAGTTTCGTTGTCTCTTCTCGGCCCGACCCGGTGCGCTCTCTCCATCACTATCGGGCACCGCAGGGGAGCCAAGTTCAGCACCTCCGGTAACCAGCCCTCCAGAAATGAGCAAGGGTCCGGGCCCTCGGCCCCCTCGGGCAAGTTCACCAGCCTCAGGTTATTCAGGCGCGATCTCGTTTCCATATCTACAACTTTATCCTCCAGAACTTTGTTTCTTTTCTTCAGTGCTTTAACCGTTTCTTGTAGCTCGGCGTGTTCGTCCTCCACGGTTGATAAACGCACCTCTGCTTGCGTTATCCTTTCGGTGCACTCCGCCAGTTCTTTTCTGTTTTCTTCAACGGCTTGCAGGATCCCATCAAGTCTAGTTGAGAACTCGGACTTCAAGCTGTGTATTGCCGCCAGTATCTCTGCTTTAGCTCCGGTTAGCTCGCTGCCGCTTTCCTCAGGAGTCTCCGTGCTCATGTTAGCCTCTTTGCTAGCTTGATTTTCCATGCTTTGCGCCCTGAAGTCAGTTAACTTCACTTGCGTCTGTATTTTCCCTCTATTTCTGCTCGGTTTTCCAAGATTTGACATCACCGCTTCAAGACCAAGGGTCGCCTACACTTTATAGCTGTAGTTCTATATTCTATATCAGGATTTTTTAGGATTTTTAGCAGAGCAGGGTTGAGCGTGACTTACTAGCTCGCGGTCATACCGGAAGTCGTCCCGTTGGTGCTCTTTTAGCCCTAACCTAACAGTCACTTAGCAGACAGCTGTGTCCTCGGTCAAACCAAAATACACTGCTGACCTATCGTAGCCCAAACCCTGATCTTTTCCTAAACCTAAGCAAACAATCACATTCACCTTCCTTTGAAATAGGAAGAGGCAAAAAATTCAAGCAGGTTTTCTTGCTGGGACTTACACCCTCTGCGCATGATGGACAGATCAACATAGAAACAATTCCTGAATTAAAAACTGAAACAGTCATTTGTGCTGTGGAACACAAAGAAGCCCCACCCCTCTCACACCCTGATATTCTGCTCTGAATTGCATGAGTAAGTGTGTGTGTAGTGTATCTGTGTGATTCATCAGCTGATAGAAGAACAGTTCAATCTTTTCTCTGAGATTAAATTAACAAAATAACACTGTAAACAGTGATGTCTAGTTAAGAATGTTTCATGTTGCCAAGGTTAACTAACGGCCCGTGGGGATGTCAAGGTACAGCCAGTCTTTACTGGTGAAAAACAGGCAAATACAAATGTTTAGGCTCATAACAATATGACTTTTACTATTTTGTTTCGCAATAGTTTCCAGTAATAGCCAAATAAAACTAGTTTTTTCAATTGCAAGTTTATAAATGGATGGATCACTCTAACTGACAGATGCAAATCTGCTAATACTAGCTCATTGAAAGCGAAAGTCAAAACCCCTGTTTCACTGATCATCGTCCATCTCATCATTAATCTCCACCTCATCTAAAGTGACCCTGCTGGATTGTTTTTTTCTACTACCTTTGTATTGAAAGTACAATCAGACAAACCTTTGTATTGAAAGTACAATCAGACAAACCTTTGTATTGAAAGTACAATCAGACAAACCTTTGTATTGAAAGTACAATCAGACAAACCTTTGCAATTAAAGTACAATCAGACAAACCTTTGTAATGAAAGTACAATCAGACAAACCTTTGTATTGAAAGTACAATCAGACAAGCCTTTGTATTGAAAGTACAATCAGACAAACCTTTGTATTGAAAGTACAATCAGACAAACCTTTGCAATTAAAGTACAATCAGACAAACCTTTGTAATGAAAGTACAATCAGACAAACCTTTGCAATGAAAGTACAATCAGACAAACCTTTGCAATTAAAGTACAATCAGACAAACCTTTGTATTGAAAGTACAATCAGACAAGCCTTTGTATTGAAAGTACAATCAGACAAACCTTTGTATTGAAAGTACAATCAGACAAACCTTTGTAATGAAAGTACAATCAGACAAACCTTTGTATTGAAAGTACAATCAGACAAACCTTTGCAATGAAAGTACAATCAGACAAACCTTTGCAATGAAAGTACAATCAGACAAACCTTTGTAATGAAAGTACAATCAGACAAACCTTTGTAATGAAAGTACAATCAGACAAACCTTTGCAATCAAAGTACAATCAGACAAGCCTTTGTATTGAAAGTACAATCAGACAAACCTTTGCAATTAAAGTACAATCAGACAAACCTTTGTAATGAAAGTACAATCAGACAAACCTTTGTATTGAAAGTACAATCAGACAAACCTTTGCAATTAAAGTACAATCAGACAAACCTTTGTATTGAAAGTACAATCAGACAAACCTTTGTATTGAAAATACAATCAGACAAACCTTTGTAATGAAAGTACAATCAGACAAACCTTTGCAATGAAAGTACAATCAGACAAACCTTTGTAATGAAAGTACAATCAGACAAACCTTTGCAATCAAAGTACAATCAGACAAGCCTTTGTATTGAAAGTACAATCAGACAAACCTTTGCAATTAAAGTACAATCAGACAAACCTTTGTAATGAAAGTACAATCAGACAAACCTTTGTATTGAAAGTACAATCAGACAAACCTTTGCAATGAAAGTACAATCAGACAAACCTTTGCATTGAAAGTACAATCAGACAAACCTTTGTATTGAAAGTACAATCAGACAAACCTTTGCAATTAAAGTACAATCAGACAAACCTTTGTAATGAAAGTACAATCAGACAAACCTTTGTAATGAAAGTACAATCAGACAAACCTTTGCAATTAAAGTACAATCAGACAAACCTTTGTAATGAAAGTACAATCAGACAAACCTTTGCAATGAAAGTACAATCAGACAAACCTTTGCAATTAAAGTACAATCAGACAAACCTTTGTATTGAAAGTACAATCAGACAAGCCTTTGTATTGAAAGTACAATCAGACAAACCTTTGTATTGAAAGTACAATCAGACAAACCTTTGTAATGAAAGTACAATCAGACAAACCTTTGTATTGAAAGTACAATCAGACAAACCTTTGCAATGAAAGTACAATCAGACAAACCTTTGCAATGAAAGTACAATCAGACAAACCTTTGTAATGAAAGTACAATCAGACAAACCTTTGTAATGAAAGTACAATCAGACAAACCTTTGCAATCAAAGTACAATCAGACAAGCCTTTGTATTGAAAGTACAATCAGACAAACCTTTGCAATTAAAGTACAATCAGACAAACCTTTGTAATGAAAGTACAATCAGACAAACCTTTGTATTGAAAGTACAATCAGACAAACCTTTGCAATTAAAGTACAATCAGACAAACCTTTGTATTGAAAGTACAATCAGACAAACCTTTGTATTGAAAATACAATCAGACAAACCTTTGTAATGAAAGTACAATCAGACAAACCTTTGCAATGAAAGTACAATCAGACAAACCTTTGTAATGAAAGTACAATCAGACAAACCTTTGCAATCAAAGTACAATCAGACAAGCCTTTGTATTGAAAGTACAATCAGACAAACCTTTGCAATTAAAGTACAATCAGACAAACCTTTGTAATGAAAGTACAATCAGACAAACCTTTGTATTGAAAGTACAATCAGACAAACCTTTGCAATGAAAGTACAATCAGACAAACCTTTGCATTGAAAGTACAATCAGACAAACCTTTGTATTGAAAGTACAATCAGACAAACCTTTGCAATTAAAGTACAATCAGACAAACCTTTGTAATGAAAGTACAATCAGACAAACCTTTGTAATGAAAGTACAATCAGACAAACCTTTGCAATTAAAGTACAATCAGACAAACCTTTGTAATGAAAGTACAATCAGACAAACCTTTGTAATGAAAGTACAATCAGACAAACCTTTGCAATCAAAGTACAATAAGACAAACCTTTGTATTGAAAGTACAATCAGACAAACCTTTGCAATTAAAGTACAATCAGACAAGCCTTTGCAATTAAAGTACAATCAGACAAGCCTTTGTATTGAAAGTACAATCAGACAAGCCTTTGTATTGAAAGTACAATCAGACAAACCTTTGTAATGAAAGTACAATCAGACAAACCTTTGTAATGAAAGTACAATCAGACAAACCTTTGCAATTAAAGTACAATCAGACAAACCTTTGCAATGAAAGTACAATCAGACAAACCTTTGCAATGAAAGTACAATCAGACAAACCTTTGTAATGAAAGTACAATCAGACAAACCTTCGCAATGAAAGTACAATCAGACAAACCTTTGCAATGAAAGTACAATCAGACAAACCTTTGTAATGAAAGTACAATCAGACAAACCTTCGTAATGAAAGTACAATCAGACAAACCTTTGCAATCAAAGTACAATCAGACAAGCCTTTGTATTGAAAGTACAATCAGACAAACCTTTGCAATTAAAGTACAATCAGACAAACCTTTGTAATGAAAGTACAATCAGACAAACCTTTGCAATTAAAGTACAATCAGACAAACCTTTGTTTTGAAAGTACAATCAGACAAGCCTTTGCAATCAAAGTACAATCAAACAAACCTTTGCAATATTTATGACAGTATTTTGTACCTTTTACCTCTAATTGCCAAGTTAGGCACTCTGCTCAGCTCTATGTTTCTGTCCCTCATGATAAGAAAGTAATTGGAAAAAGGGCTTTCATGTTTAATGCCCCAGCTGATTGGAATAATTTACCTATTGATATCAGATCCATTTCTACCCTTCCTGGGTTTAAGCAGGCTGTATTCTTTCTTTGAAACAGAATGCACTTATCACTGACACTGCTATGGTCCATGCCTGATATTTATACCTCATGGTCCTAATCTTGACACAAGAATGTAGCTGGTGACCCATTTGTTTGCTTGTTTGTTTTGTAGTTTTGTTATCTGTTTGTCAGTTGCTGTACTGAGATCGGTAATTTTGCAATTGTGTGACTTATGTGATGTATGTTGGGATGATGGTACATCTCAAGGGGTTTATCCTAATGAACACATTTGTTGTTGGATCTGCAGACGGCAATGGTTAATGACAAACTCCCCCGCCTGGAGAGAGTTCAGCTGGAAGAATGTGACTCGATACTTCTGTACTCTAATCAGACTGCCTGCTGGCAAATCACTTTCACATTTTCTGGAATTGTCCCTTTGTAGCTCCATTTTGGAAAAGTGTCCATGGTGTCCTGGAGGCCGTCTTTAAGATGAAAATATATTTTGATTTTAGAACCTCGTTGATCTAGAAGAGCTTCACTGTGAAAGGCGAGATAAATATCTGCTGAGGAAAATGGCTTAAGAAAGAGATACCAGCCATAAATGAGTGGATTGACATATTTTATGATATACAATGGAGAGAATTGCATTTAAACTAAGATCTCAATTTGATATATTTGATAAAAACTGGTCAAAATGACATACCCATGTGTCAACGATAAGACTGGATTTTGTATAGCATGAACCTCCTGGTATACCAAGGGCTCATCCTCTGTTTGTTTAGCTTTTTCAGAATCATTGTGGGTTATTAATGTGTGTGTATGTGGATATGCACATGTGTCGTCTTTTTATTGATTTCTTTATTATAACCTTTTATGGTCTTTCATTGCTTTTATTTTTATTTAATTATTTCATTTATTTTTCTCTTAATTTGCATTGCTTATTGCTCGAAATGCCTCTGTTCCTGTTTTGTCACTTTTTATTCTTTTGAACATCCTCGGTTTGGCCTCATTGTTGAAAGTTCCTTAAATCTGTTTTGTATTCCGTAATCCTCCTGAGTTCCTGCCTTTGCTTTGTCTGTCAAAGCACTTTGTAAACATGCTGTTTTTAAAGGTGCTATATAAGTAAGGTTATTATTATATTATTATTATATTTTGTATAAGGGGATGTATACACTACCAGTCAAAAGTTTGGACACATTTTCTCATACAAGTGAATGGGAAAGTGTGTCCAAACTTGACTGGTAGTGTATGTAATATGTGCAATATACTGTATGAATGCATACGTGTGCATGAATGTGTAGGTGCGGGCATATGTGTATGTCTTATGTTTATCCAGGAAAAGGATTGTTTTTGTTTGTGTGTGTGCTCTGCTCTCTGTTGTTTATCTGTTGTTGTTTTTTTTAAATAAAACCTGATAAAAAGTAAACAACAAAAAAAAAAAATCACCCGTGAGGGGGCAGTTCACTAAAGTTTTGAGAATATCCCCTTAAAGAAAGGGTTCTGTCTGTGTACATGAGTGGTGTCACTCATAGGTCACTGTTAGACATAGGTAGACTGTGTGCTGTTCAGCTTCTGAACAATGTTAAATTCATCTGAATGTTCAGAGCTGAATAATAACTGTGTCAGCTTTAATCTTCTGTTCCTTCTCCTTCTCTTGAACGCATGCACTCATGGCTAATGACTGCTTTATTGAACTGAATGTGCTAAAGTCATTAGTCACGTTAATTGACGTCCTCTGCAGCGAGCATCATGACTCATACATGAGTTCAGATGGATTCCAGACTTTCTGTTGTGTCCATATTTGGTGATAAATGGAGCTGACAGGAAATCAAACGCTCCCAGGATGGCTCTTTGGTTCTGTGCCACATTTCTGAGCTGTGTTTGATTTGATGGACACAGAGACAGGGCAGAGGTACGCTCTGCAGAGCAGCAGGAGAGGATGCTGGACTCAGAAAGCAGAAGCAGCCTGTTGCAGACCGGAAACACAGAAACGCTGTTTAATGAGCAATCAGTTCAAGCTTTTACATTCTCTCCACGATGATGAGGTGTTGTTAAAGAAAAGCCTCAGCGAGCTTAGACAAGACTATTATTCTAACATGTAGGCTATCTGTTACATGCTGGCTGGCTGTTTAGGTTGTTTTCCATGTTTCCAGTTTTCAACTACTTCCTTTATTGTTTGTCTTACTCACCTCTACTTATCTCAGACTTCACTTCCTGCCCTCCAAGGTTCCCCGCCCTGATCAGACTCACTGTCTCACTGATATCAACTGCCCCTCATCAACCTTCCTCCCTGTGTGTTCAGGCCTTTGGCTGTCACAGTCCATACAACTGTGCAGTGATATTAACTTTCAGACTTCAGAGTGGGTGCCGGTTTAGCTCAGCAGTTAAATCGGCGCCCATGTATAGAGGCTGTAGTCACTGGCTGTAACACTGTCCACTATCCACTTTCCTCTGTCCACTATCCACTATCCACTATCCAGTGTCCACTGTCTTCTGTCCAGTATCCATTATCCACTGTCCACTGTCCACTATCCACTATCCAGTGTCCACTGTCCACTGTCCAGTATCCATTATCCACTGTCCTCTGTCCACTGTCCTCTGTCCACTATCCACTGTCCACTATCCACTGTCCACTGTCCACTGTCCACTATCCACTATCCACTGTCTTCGGTCCACTATCGGCTATCCATTGTCCACTATCCATTGTCCACTATCCAGTGTCCACTATCCTCTGTCCACTGTCCACTTTTCTCTGTCCACTGTCCACTATCCTCTGTCCACTATCCAGTGTCCACTATCCACTATCCACTGTCTTCTGTCCACTATCCACTGTCCACTATTCACTGTCCACTATCCACTGTCCACTATTCACTGTCCACTATCCACTGTCCACTATCCAGTGTCCACTATCCACTGTCCACTATCCGTTATCCACTATCCACTGTAAAACTGTCCACTATCCACTGTCCACTATCCACTATCCACTATCCACTATCCACTGTCCACTGTCCACTATCCACTATCCACTGTCCACTGTCCACTATCCAGTGTCCACTATTCACTGTCCACTATCCACTATCCACTGTCTTCTGTCCACTATCCACTATCCACTGTCTTCTGTCCACTATCAGCTATCCACTGTCCACTGTCCACTATCCACTATCCACTATCCACTGTCTTCTGTCCACTATCGGCTATCCACTGTCCACTATCCACTATCCACTATCCACTATCCACTGTCTTCTGTCCACTATCGGCTATCCACTGTCCACTGTCCACTATCCACTATCCTCTGTCCACTGTCCACTGTCCACTGTCCACTATCCACTATCCACTGTCTTCTGTCCACTATCCACTATCCACTGTCTTCTGTCCACTATCCACTATCCACTGTCTTCTGTCCACTATCCACTATCCACTGTCCACTGTCCACTATCCACTATCCAGTGTCCACTATCCTCTGTCCACTGTCCACTTTTCTCTGTCCACTATCCACTTTTCTCTGTCCACTGTCCACTTTTCTCTGTCCACTGTCCACTTTTCTCTGTCCACTGTCCACTTTTCTCTGTCCACTATCCACTATCCTCAAACAAAGGCATAAAAAGCCAAAAAAAATACAAATCTGTGGACTCATGTTCTTTGGATTGAACCCTGCTTCTATTAAAGTATTTTGATTTAAATACTTGATCTAAACTTGGGATCAATAACTTGTACTTTTATGGTTGAATACATCAGTTCAGGATGAGACATTACACAACCATGTGAAGAGAAGAATAAATGACAGAACTGCATAAAACATGTTTTTGTCCTTTGGTAGTGAAAGAGATGTAGCTGACTCCAGAACGTGCTGACATGAGGAGGGTAGAAGGACCCATGCAGACTCAGAGATACAGGAGAAAGCAAGAGAGAATACTTTACTGAATAATTCACACACTGAGTACAAAGGGAACTGATAAGTCTTGATTTGAAACACAAGTTGGAGAACATTAAATCTATAGGAACTGAAGGTATCCAACAATAAAAACTGAACATACACCATAACTAGACGAGAGCTACGATGTTCCCTCAGCATTAAATACCTTGTGATCATGATCCCCCATAGGTGTGATCTCAGCAGGAGTCACTGAAACACACGCTGTGTCTCAATTCAGGGGCTGCATCCTTCGAAGGTTGTGGTCTACGACCGATGAGTCATTCGCCGCCTGTGTAGACGCTAAGGCTGAACTCAAATGAGATGGTCTGGTCTACGGAGGATTTCCTGTTTGTGATGCACACAGCATTCACTCTGAAAGGAGATATAAAGGATACAGGTTAACCGCAGGTAGGTCTGGTTACCACAGTAACACAGACTAGTGATGCTTTTTCAGACTAATAATAGTTGTTTCTTCCTTGTTATGTGTCCTCACAGACATCCTGAAAAATGCCTCTGAGTAACAACCCTTTCATCCAAATATGGTCACTTCTGGTTTGGCCTCCAGAGTGGCGCCATTCATCCAGACCCCCACCCAAATCACACCACCTTACTTCCAGCTGTTCCCCTAACATCGTTTCTATGACCACTAGATGTCGCTGCTGAACAGTAAAGACAGACATGGATCGTAAGATGACATGTTGTACTACGTGTCATCCAAGAGTAGAAAAAAGACCCTTTTTTCACATCACATAATTTCATGATGTTTGTGGGAGAGAAGTGGGATTTGGGTTCTGAGTGTGAACATGATGCACCCCTCATGTGATCTGAAACCAGGACCTCCAGCAGAGTCCCACAGATCAAACTTCATACAGGGACAGACTCACCTGTGTGACAGACCGTCGTCAGACTCAGACCCCATGTTGTCCTGAATCAGACCACATAACTGACTGGATGAGTTCACTCCACCTTTCATCTGATCAGATGCGTGTGCTCACGGAGCTCCATCCGCCTGGTTCTAAAAATAGTTTAGTCAGGAGCTCCGTCTCATTAAAGCTGATCTTAAGGCTTCATGTGCTCTCAGCAGGCTCACGCCCGCTCTGACTGGCTGACTGAACATCGCAGTAATGATAAGAGAGCTACAGCCTGCTTAAACACACTGAACTGTAACCCAACATGGAGATATTACTTATTTATTTATTAGTATTTAAGGGCTGTGTGGTTGAGCTGAACAGAATGTCAGACAGACAAATATCAAGTTCAGTTCATCGTCATGTGACTGTGTTTGACATCAGTGTTCTGTTAGTTGCTTTAGGTAACACCACCACCACCTTCACGCAGTCAGTCTCCCCGTCACATCACAACAAGTCCTCCCAGCTGCCCATTCTTCTTCTCTGGCATGCAGAGGACACCTAACGGGTTTCAGTAACTCCTGAGTGCTCAAGTCAAAGACGATACAAAAAAGAGATTAAATGCTGGTTGGCCTGAGCTGAATGTTTCTACTCCAGTGAGAAACTCAGGTTTCAGTGTGTCCTGAGAGCCTGTCACAGTGGCTGTGGCTCAGTGGTAGAGTCGGTCTTCTTTCAATCAGAAGGTCGGAGGTCCGATCCCCAGTCCTTGGGCAAGACACTGAACCCCAAATTGCTCCCAACAGGTATGAATGTGTGGGTGAATGTGAGTAGTGTAAAAGCAGCTTTGAGTGGTCGCCAAGTACAGACCATTGACATTGCTCCCGGTGGCATCGGGTATGAATGAATGGGCATAGATCGGATTGGAGATTGACACATAGGTCATTGCCATCAGTGTGTGAATGACTGTGTGAATGGGTGAATGTGTCATGTATGTTGTAAGAGCAGCTTTGATTGGTTGGAAGACTAGAAAGTATTATATGAGTACAGTCCATTTACCTTTCATCTCAGGACTCTGTGCTGGGCTGTGTTTCAAAATATCATGGATGTTATTCATGGTCTGCTGACTTCCTCAGTCCCTGCAGTGGCGAGGTTTTGCAGGAGGCTTGGTTTTTAATCCTGGCCTGCTTTCCTTCCTCTAACAATGTATAACAGTGGGTGTGATTTACACTGAGAGTTTACATTGGGAGCAGTGCATTCAGGTTGCTTTGTTGTCAAAGCACTTTGTAAACTCTTGTTTTTAAAGGTGCTATATAAATAAAGTTATTATTATTGTAGATAATCAAGCACCATCAGATGCACATGGAATTTAACCTGTAAAAAGTAAAGCAGCAAAATCACAGCCGTGAAGATCCACAAACAGATGCAGATAAACAGGAAACTGTTTATTAAGAAAATACCTCAATAATAAAGTGTGACCTTGTTGCAGGTGTGTGGCACGCCCTCTGACCACATGCTGACCTGCTATCATGATGCATGATGATGATTTAATCTCTTGCACATATTGAGCTGTGTACTTCCTGTCCACACAAAGAGGATTTGTGTCTCTGACAGCAGTGTTGTTCTCCACATGTAAATATGCTCTCTGCTCCCCCTCCTCCTCATTTATCACAGCTGGTGTTGTGTTATGTTGACCTCACAGACAGTCGCTGTCAGGTCACATCTATTCACAAAATGCTTCTCACAGCTCTGCTGCCGCGTGATTCACAGGAAGCAGGATACAGCAGTGTTGTGAAACAGTAAAACCAGCCCATGCTTTAAAATGAAGAGGGGATGTGGGAGTGAAGAGAAGTGATCCATTGGTCTGGGACATTCTCCCTGCAGGCCGGCCCACAGCAGACCTGCAGCACTGACGGAGAAGCATGTCCTGGGATGTATGTGGAGCCTCAGTCTGCTTCATCTATCAACATTAGTTACGGGATTATTACGAGGAGAGCAGGCCAGTGTTAAGCTGTCCTCTCTGAGCGTGCTTCATCCGAGGATCACAGGCAGTGTCCGGACTTAAAGGGATCAAAGGTCACATGTAGCATCCAGAGCCACCGCAGACACACTGCACACAGTATCTGAGCTCCTGCTGTACAGGAACACTTTGATTCTAAGCTTAATCCAAAAGGCGAACTGGGGCGGCTGTGGCTCAGCTTTTGGAACACACCTTTTGGAAACTCTTGGTATACCTATATTTGTCTCATAAAAAACAAACAAGCTCATGATGGACAGTTTTTTTTAACAATAAAAATGTAATGCAGCAGAACAAAGACTGACTGCATTCCAATACTTCCATACACGTTGGGAAGAGAGAGATTGTTAAACGCAGGATGACACGCAAACTGCTTCTTGATTGTATAACCTGTTGGACAGGATTAACGTGCCAACATAGGAACTACTGTCCCTGATAGGTAGAACACACTGAGCATTCAGGTGGACATCAGAGACATGGATCATGCTACAGTCACCACAGGAGTGTATGACTGAATGGGAGCTCACTGGAGCTGCCGTCCTTGGCAGAGGAAACCTTTCACTGTCGGCCCATCAGAGTGTTTGCTTCTCATATGATACATATTGTACTTGTTTTAAAATGAGAGCTTAATCACTTTGCTAAATTGGAGAAATCAGCTGCTGCCAGGAAGTGGTCATCTTTATGTTTTCATCCAGAATCGATAGATATACCAGTGATATTAATGGATGACTTAAACCACTCAATAGAGTAATGAAGTTCTCTCTTCGTTACCACAGGGACAGAGAGTGAGAGAGAGCAGGACTGAGGGAACATCCCTTAAAGTCAGACACAACAAACGACAACATAAGTCGGCTTCTTCTTGAACACCTGTTCTCTGATCTGACACCTCTCAGCAGGATCACGTCTTTGTGTCTTTCAACAGTACTGTTGGATGATAGATCTGTTTCATATCGTGACGTCGCGGCTCTCTTTGGAAGAAACACTCTGAAGCTTGTATATTCATGAGCCTGGATACAAAGAGGAGAAGGAGAGGCCTGCGATGGAGCCGAGAGACTCACCTGAGCTGTCTGTTCAAAACATAAAGGCTGAAGGTCTACAGGAAGTTTAGGATCAGGCAAACACTTGTTAACTAGATTGTTGAATAGCTACATGCAGACATCAGACACCAGACAAGGCCGGTTTTGGGTAACAGCATCCAAGATGTCTTCCAAAGCCTGAGGGAAGAAAAGGAAAGATTGTGATCTCTGAAAGTGTGACGATGGAAAAGAAGCAACAGCAACAAGGGAGGAGGACACCCCGGGAGGTTGTGATCAACAGGGCCACTACATTTACAAATACAGGGAGGATGCTGTTCAGGGTTACATGTGATACACCTCTAAGGTCCCAGAACCTGAGATCCTGGAGGTACACAGGTGTGGAGCACACTGGGTACACCAGGGAATATCTCAGCAGCCGGTCCTGCTTGTATGGCAATGGCTGCACAGCTGGATCGGCTGTGTGTCAGCTGCTCCAGTCTGTATTATCTGAGTTTCTTTTTGCAATAAATGCAACGTCCAAATACTAACACATATCATGTGTGTTCAGACTGAAAGGGAAGTCAGAGTTCAGCCCACGTGTGACTCTCTATGTCCAGTGAAACTGTCACTCAGCAGAGACAGATGGACAGGCGCTCCACAGCTGAAACAGAAGGCCTTAGTTGGTGTCCATCAGAGAAATCCTGCTACTGATCCAAGCTAACAGCTCATCACGCTGGGCACTGGTCAGCCTCGAGGAGCTGCAAGCACACAGCTCAAAACCCTGAAAGTCTCAGTCTGTGCAAACTGTCCCGTCACTTTGGGAAACACGGCCTGTGTTGATACTGATGTGTGAGTCTGTGTGCAGCCAGAGCAAGACTGGACTGTCAAAATCCTTCAGGCCGGAGTAGGATCCGAAATGTCACAACGTTAATCACTTTATATTAAATATAGTAAATGATCAGATATGTTGCCAAGTGAAGGCAACATAAACAAATGACTTAATGCTTAATGTGCATACAGTATGTACCTGGGATAGGTTGTGTAATCATAACGTTATAATATATTTACTGTGTGTGCGTGTGCGTGTGTGTGTGTGTGTGTGTGTGTGAGAGAGAAAGCTTTTCAGAGATGGATTTGTAGAGGCTGTCGACCTGATTAGAAACCTCTTTTGAAAATGTGTCACAATTTGAGGAGAATCATTTTACCTCAGCTACAACCTGCACCTTCTCTTCACCACACACAGAGTCATTATAGAAACCACCAAAAACAAGACATCTGGAGTTTAGATGCTGCTTGGATAAATGTGGGGGCTAACTTAGCGTCTGTGTATTTTGTCATGTGAGGCGTGTTCAGGCCATATACACTTACAGTACGTCCAACACAGACACGTGTGCGAGGGCAAACAGTCTGGTTTAAAGGGTTTTTCCTTTTTAATAAACATACAAACCTCTTTAAATAAACAGGTCATTATATGTTGGGAAAGATCGATAGTCAACTTGTCATGTAATCAATGTGCAGCCATTTGTTTTGGACACTTATGTGTAATAACGAGTGGACCTTTGAACTGATCACAGCTGGTGCGGAGTGGGATCAGATGGGTAGGATTCTGACAGAGGTACATGGTGAACCTACATTTATAGAGAGGCTGAACTGGGAGTATCTGGCTGAGGCCCCTGTCCTCAAGGTTTCAGCTACCGTCTCCAGAGGAACTTCTCGCACATCCTGGGGGAAGTTAGTGGCATGGAGTCCGACTGGATCAATCAATCAATCAATCAAATTTTATTTGTATAGCGCCAAATCATAACCAGGGTTATCTCGAGACACTTTACAGAAAGAGCAGGTCTAGACCGACTCTTTGTTAAGTTATTTAAAGAGAGGCCCAACATGAATCACCATGAGTAGCACTTAGCAATTCGGCACATTGGCAAGGAAAAACTTCCTTTGAACAGGCAGAAACCTCGAGCAGAACCAGACTCATGTTGAACAGCCATCTGCCTCGACTGGATGGGCCGAGAATGGGATAGAAGGAAATGCAGGATAGAGACAGGCAAAGAGAGCAACAACAACATATGTTCTTGTTACCACAACAACATATGTCCTTGTTACATGAACAACAACAGACACATACTTATGGTTACAATGCCAATAATAGTGGTAGACTAGGGTGAAGATTGGCTAAATAAATAAATAAATAAATAAATTAGCGAGAGAAGCAGAGTAATGATAAAGGCTGAGGTAATCGTAATTGTAACAGTTGAAGTCAACAGGTCTACTATTAGCATTAGCAGCAACAAGGACCATTTTCAAAGTCTCTGTTGTTGGAGGGACAGCCGGGAGCCACAAGGTGAGCAGTGTCCGTTGTGGTGGCAACCTGAGAACCCACTGGGGGACCGTCAGGTCTAGGCTTGGTCATCCCAGTGGTCTCCTGAAAGCAGACAGATACCAGGGGGACTTCTCAGCATGACTGTAAACATGTTTGTTAAGTTGGACATTTTAACATGGGGCTTGGTGGGAGTTGCTTTTGGAGCCAGCCTCAAGTGGCCAGTTGAGTAACTGAGTCTAAAAATGGCAGCTTAGATTCTGTTTAGGACTGAATAAGTTGGGTGAATAACAGGAGAGGTTTCTGTGTTGGTGACTTTGGTTACATAAGATCCTTTCTAGTCAAATGGAGCCTGAAATGTAAAATTCTCTTTTGTTATACACTTGTCCTTCAGTTAGACACGTAGAATTGTGTTTGTGCTCCTTGTGTGAGCTCTTTGTGTTGTTATCTCAGCGTCTATCGTCAGTGTCTATCAGCCCGGCGTCACACTGCTCTGTCACACTGCTGCCACCCTGTAAGCTTCCTTCCTCCTACACTGTGGCTGACTGGTTGGATTGAAAACACTGCTCCCCGAAGCTTGCATCATCTGATCCCTCAGCTCGGTCTGATTAGGAACAACTGGCTCCACAGAGGGATATAAAACAGATCAACTTGTGCCGGCTGCTGTTACCTCTTCAGACGTCTAACCACTTCTCAACAAAATCACCTCCAACCCCGACAACTTCCCCCGCACGCCATGAAGGCAAACTATGAGGCAACAAGTGCCAGCCAATCACAGCCCAGAAGGGCAGGATTAGACTGAACGCTATTGGTAAAAAAAAAAAAGAACTGTTTAGCAGGTGTATAGTTTGGATAGTTCACTATCTTAGTTCAGCGTTTTTAACACTAGTGAATCATCAGTGAAAACAAAGCACAGCTGAGGCTTATGGTATGATGTGTTAATGTTCGAGCCCCATGCACAGAGGCTCAGTCTTTGAAGCAGGGTTCGACTCCAGCCCCTGTTCCCCTGCTGCATGTCTTTCCCAACTTCCCCCCATAAGTCTGACTCTACCCACTGTCCTATCTAATAAAGGGAAAGGACAAAAGCATCATCTTCAGAAACAAAAGGTGTAGACGATAAACTTCCTCACAAGTGGGACATCTGATTCTGTTTCGCCGTGCTCATATCGGAACATTACATTTTCAGACTGCTACACTTTATTCTTCTATCTCCTAAACTGGTAGCACAATGAAGTCATGAAAAACAAATCAGTGTGAAACAAGATGGCAGCCGTCTCTGCCAAACTTCTACAGCAGCTCCCGACACAAAGGTGGACACAGACGAATCTGAATTCAAATGGTTGACACTTGGAACTATCTATGCTCACAATGTTTGTATTCTTTTTCAAAGACCTCTTCCTTTTTAAAGATAATGTTTAGTTTTCACATCAGGTCGTACTCATCCCATGGAGAGAGTCAAATACCAACTGATCAAAGCTGGGGTGTCGGGAGGTTCAGCTCTTACTGGAGATTAACAGAGGGAGCATGTTCATGGCATGAACTCTGATGCGTTGATAGCATACAATGATCCAATACATAAGAGCTGTCAGAAACACAGGTCACACCCGCAGTGTGTCACACAGTGCAGTGAGAGCTCTGTGATGCGGTGTCAGTGAGAGGAGCAGGGTCCCATCACTCACTCTTTGATCATAACAACACTAATGGTAAAGGTGATCCAGCGATGGCTTTGTGGCCTCTGCTGACTAATGAGGCTTGAAATGAAATACAGTCCATTGGGTAATAAATTCCACATTATGTAGTGTGATTTGCCTCCTCCTGTGGCCATCAATGATTAATGCATGTAGAGCAATCAAGGTCCAGAAGAGATCTGCATGTTTGTGTGTGCACTCTTCTGTGATTGACACTGAGCATCCAGCCGTGATGGTCGGCTATAGAAGGTCCTCTGCAGGCAGAGCTGTGTGTCTACATGATGACACAGAGCAGTGTGCATCAGGACGAAGATGCTGTTTGGACTGTGGAGCTGGAGGGTTTTAGATGTACACATGTGAAAACTCATTGGACTTCGATTCATTTTGAATACATGTGAATAGTGTGTGTTTTGCTTTTCATGTGGATACCTGCATGTTGTTTCTCTCGTCTGTCAGTCTTGTTCATGGTGATGAAACGTGCTCGTCTGGCTCTGCAGGACGATGTTACTTGTTATCACCATCCATAGATCTAATATCATTTAGTGCCTTCCAGAAACGATGCTAAAGAGATTACAGGCATGAAAATCACAAGATGCCTTTGCTTCCAATTAACCTTCTGCATACAGCCGGTCCGTCTGTGCTCGGTGACATGCGGCCACCATCGCCTCTGGGCTTTTAAACGCAGGTGGCTATTTTTATGACCTAAACCAAGAACATTCTCATCACTGCTCCTTTTTTAAAAGGCTTAAATACATAATGCCACACATCCAGTAATGGCTGGCCCGGCAACATGGGTACTACAAATCTAAAAAAAATGTAGCAAGTGCTACATAACTTGAGATGACAATGACAGCTTGCCACTCTTTTAAAATCCAAAGTAAATCAAGGTGTGGTGTGCAGTAAGCATCTTAGTAGATGTTAAGTATAATGATTCATCAGCCACCTCACTGTTCATTACAACTTGTTGCTTCAACATAAATATGAGTGAGGGCTGCCTTCAAATGTTCATGTCAAAAAATACAATTTGTTCTTGTAACAAAACCCAATGTTGTATTCATGAAAAGTTGCATGTGTAACAATCTAAAACCTAAGAAATTCAAACGCAGAGGAAAATCCAAGAAAAGTTCTTTACTGAAACGTTCTTTGGTCATACACGGAAAGGCAGACAGCGAGGGCAGAATAACCCAACAGGGGCAATCCACAAAAACCAAAAACCACTTCAACTTCAAACCAGGCAAGCAAACACAAGCAAACCAAAGAAAGCATGAACACACAAGGGTGACAATGACAATCTGGCAGAGGGTTAGTGGAAACACGGGGTATATATACAGACTGGACTAATTACCAATGGGACATAGGTGTAGGGAAAAAGCTGGTGGGAAACTGAAGAAAGGCAGGAAGTAACACTATAATACACAAGCACCAGGAAACAAAATAAAACAGGAAGTGATAAACAAACATTACATTACAGCATGTTGAGTAAATCACATTTTAAACGTTGTACTTATTTAAAGCTGTTTACAAACTATTTAAAATGTGCAACGTTACATCCTGTACTTAGCAAAACCTAATTAAAAATAACTGACAATTACCAATTAACATCCAACATATATGGGCATGTCTTAACACTTAATCCCATATGAAAACAATGCTGCACAATGTCTTACATGAAGGAGGACGACTGCTATTTTTAAAAAGAATGTGCATCTTTGCATGTGCAGTATTTTTCAGTTGACATGTGTAGCGCTGGGTACTGAACTCCAACACTATAATGGCATTGGCCAAATGGCTCGGAGACTATTGAGTCACGATACCCAGGGCTACACACGTATTCAATAACACCTGTTATCATAAACCTCAAAATACGAAGATGCCAGCACAGATCTGTGTTTGAACACAAAGACGACCTCCAAACATGGATCTGCATTTTCTCAATAAATAACATAAAACCAATTCCTCTGAAAGTGGGAAACTCAAGTGCAAAAAGGATAACATTAAGCTTTTACCGTTACGCTGTTATCCACAGGCATCGGTTTCCTAAACAAACGAGGCAGTAATCACCTCGATCACCATCATAACATCAAATGAAAAGATTTTTCCTCTCAGCGTGTAATCTGCAATCAACTGTCTGCTCATGTGGCGATGTCCCAAAGTGAAAAATGAAATTAGAAAACAACAAGCAAACAGCAAAACAGGAACTTAAAATTTTTTTTTCCTCTGTAACACTCGGCACAGCCGGAGCAAGAGAGGAAGCATTCAGCGTTTCATTGTTGTCCACAGGAGTGTTTTTCTTAAACATAAACAAGTGAAGCAGGATTCTGAAATCTACTGCTTATATTTGGTATTTTCAAAAAGTGAAAAATGTCATTTGAAGTATTATGCAAAACAGGAACTTAAAAAAATGTAAAGTATATTCCCCTTTGAAACTCAGGGAGACCATCTAGCCCTCACTTCTTAATTGTTGTCTGCAGGAGTCTGTCTCTTGAACATGAGCAAGTGAGTGAGTAATCTGCAATCTACTGTCTACTCATGTGGTCATGTCCAAAAAGGAAAACTGAAAGTAGGAAGTTAAAAATCATGACAATAAAAAAAATCCCCTTTCAACACTCAGGCAGGAGCATGAGAGGATCAGCCAGAGTCTGTTTCTCAGACCATGCACAAGTGAGAACACTGCCCTTCACCAATGTTCATGAGGACCGTCTGAATGACCTCAGAGGTGAACCTCAGTTCTTTTGGGTCGTCTATGTTGGGGGGAAAAGAAGGCCCATCATCAAGTCCTTCACATCAGTTAGGATTACTGCCTCCTCAAGAACACTCGACACATCAATGATGTCTTCTTTCACCATCACAATCACCACATTCCTCCGTAAAGGTGGAGGATGCCAACAGATCCACAATGTCTTTAAGTTCCAAAATAACACAGCAAGCGTCAGTTACAACATCACCTATAAGCAAAGGTAGCAGCCTCAACAGAGTCCAGTTCTCATGAGCGTTTCCTCCAGAGTATTTTTTCTGAATATGTATTTGGGAGTGCTGTATGGCAGCATTCAAATAATCTAAGGTAAAGTACTTTTTTACATGACTTTTTTCAACAGTACAGTACCTTCCAAAAGATTCAGCTGGAAACCCAGTTATGCAATGACAGTCTGTTTTCACTCCATCAACACTTTTCACATCGTCATCCTCCCTGAGTTTAGAAACATCATCATCATGTGACTCTTTGGTTCTCAATGAAATTGACCCACCTCGAACAGAGCGACTCTGAATATCATGATGACTTGCCAAAAACAACATTGTGCAACAATGTGGAACAAGTGGTTCCACAATCCTCTCCAAATGCCTTTGCACGGCAGAGCAAGGACAATGCTAGACAAGGATGATCTGTATTTTACAGGTAGATTTGCTTTTACCCAGTATTCTGTGCACAATTGGTGTATTTTTCTTGAGGTTCCTAAAGAGTTACAGACTTTAAAACCATAAATATACAGAGCTAGAGAAATGCTTTGCTGTTCCTCAGACAAAAGTGGGTTCTTCTTGAATATAATCCATCAAAGGGGCTGTTGTGTTGCTCAGGTTTTGACCCTGCATCAGCATCTTCTAAAAGTCTGTCAACCCTTATTTAATCATCCTTGCATTGTTTTTAGAACTGGGCAAATCTAAAGCATATTCAACGGGCTCTATGACACCAAATTTTGTCTTTGAGATAGGAAAATCTTTTTTGTTCTGATTCTAAACACCCACTCTCTGAAATGTACCAAGTGGACTGAGACTGTGTAAGGCACCAGCTACTAAAGTAATAGTGTCATCATCAGTGTTACAACTGTGCTGTCTCAGTATCTTTCATGAATATATTTCATCCAATCAGACGGTAAAGAGGAAGTGTTTAACCGCTCTCTCTCCTCCCTCTCATGATCAGCTCGCAGAGCTCCTGAATCAACACCATGCTCCAGAGCAGGTTAGGTGTTCAGAGTAAGTAACCATGGTGATCCACCCAGGTATGAAGTGAACCAGCTTTGTAGTACTGAACCCTCAGAGTTAACCCCGAAGTTCTGCTTCGTAGTGCACCCCCCAGGCGGAGTTCAAGCGACTATTTTCCGACTTTGGAGCTTAAATTTAAATTTGAAGTGCTCAGTGATCCGTTTGTAGCTGACGTGTAGAGAGCACCTGTAAACATCCAAATGGAGCTGATAGAACTCTGAACCGATGCCCCAAGCTCCGCCTACAAGCTGCTCGAATGCTCTGCATGTTTGGAACTGATGCACACCTTCACCTTCTTCTGAGAGTGTCCACAGCTCAGAACCTGACCATAAACATGAACGACCCTGCAGCCAAGAAAAGATGCCAAGCATCTGGCTTGGGCAAACGGGCATAAGAGCAGAGTGCACTTAGATATACATTTACTTTGTGCACCTTTTCCTGCAATCGCAGGTAGACTGCTTATGGATTCAATATTTGCACATTTTCACCAGATTGGTCACATTTAATTATATATATATATTATATATATTATATTCTTATTTTCTTGACGGTGTTGTGAATACAAAACAGAATATTTAAGATTACGTGTTAAAACTTTTCTGAAATGACTGAGTGAAAAGCGGCTGATAGAGAGAGAGACAAACAAATGAATGATGCTGATGTGTCTTTTATTTTACATTTGATCTGTCTTTTTTTTGGGTTTGTTCTGAATTCTATAAGATGTCATATTTCTGTATGAATCATTTTTCATAATGGCTCTGATAAAAACGTGGTTTATTGAAGTCTCCCGTTCGGCCCTCGTCTTAGACCCAGTTTTTAATTTCAGCCCCCTCTCTGAATGAGTTTGACACCCCTGTTTTATATGGACCATGCTAATCTGTAATGGTAATAGAGATGGATGTGTCCGTTTATTAGCTAAAGTTTGGGCATCTAACACAAGCCGGCCCTCATCGGCCAACTTAGGTTAGCTAAAGCAAACGTTTTGGTCAACGTTACAGTCCGGAGAAAAGCTTGCCTTTACACATTGAAACCTGTTGTATCTTGTTTTGTTTACTGTTTGTAGTTATGGTGATTTTATTTACTCTGATGGACTGAAAATGACGGCAATGGCAAACATTGTAATGCCGTATGCACGCCAATTCCCCGCGATGCTTCTCGACAGCAGACACGGCAACGTGATGACGTGAGCAGTTTTAATCCCCGCACCCAGAGGACTGCTGACATCAAACTGACAAACAGTATTGATTTATTTGTCCAGAGGTTTTCAGGCTAACTTGAGACCTTGTGAACAAATGATTCCATGCGTTAAAATAACATAAGTGCAACATGACATTTTACAGTGCTGGATGAATGCTCTGTTTGTTTGACACATCCATCGCCCCCCCACCATCGACTTAAACACTCCTCATACTGCATCACGTGACTTTAAGGACACATCTGAAACCTACAGTGTCATATTTTGAAGACTTGGGCCGCTGACCAAGTCGCTGTATTTGATGAGTTAGCAGTGAGATCTTTTTCACCCTGATGGTATGGACTCTCACAGCCATAGAAGTAATCCGATGGTTTTACAGGTTGTTGACCCTGACTGGATTCACGCTCCATCCGTGCTGCTGTTGGTTTAAAACCAGTTCCTGCTTCTCTTATTATGCAAATCAGAAACGTTGACCCAGAAGCTCTGAAAGACAAACAGTAGCCCCGCTGGCCGAATCCCTGACATGTTGGCGGGTATGTGAGGCTAATACCACTGATATTATTTTATATGCCTGTCTCCTTTGATTTACCTCTGTGACACAAAGCAGAGAAGCCAAGCGCTCATCTGTTGTTACATCAGAGACAACAGAAAACAATACTTCCAGGGACAGAATGACATCCCCATCAGACAAATAGGGGCTTCTGCATGTCCTCTGCCATCCATCAATAATTCGTTTCATGCTGTTCTCCTCTCCCCCTGTCAGTTCTTAGCATGCTGCGCTGAATTAAGCCGTACAGCAGTCCAGTGTCTATATAAATGCTAATGAAAGGCAGGGCAGAGAGAGGCCACGGGGCTTTTGTCATGTTAATAATACATTTGGCTCAGAGGAAGGTATGGGGCTGCAGATGTGCGCTGAGGCTTTGAAGATCTGACACATTATTATCTAAAGTGAAATCACATGAAAAGGAGAGATTCTTTAGTAGAGGAGACCTCACAGGCCTCACATAAAGCCTACTTAGCCATTCTGATCCTACAGAGGGAGGGGGAGAGAGGGAGTGTGGACAGTATGTGAGGTGTGTTTGCTTACAGGAGCTCCTCTGATTCTTGATCACTAACGTGCCCTCAGGCTGCAGATCAATGGCCCAGCCAGGGGCGGACAGTAACCAGGTGAATGTACTTGAGTGCTGTACTTAACTACATCTTTACTCGAGTATCATTTTTGTGGAAACTTTTACTTTTTCTTTTGACTCCACTTCATCTCTATGAACGTTCTCGTTGCTCGCTACTTTTGCTCTGAAGTCAGCTGATGAACTTTCTTGTCTTTTCTAAAATCCCAGAGACACTAAACTTAAGTGAACTTAGCGGTGTTGCCGTAGCTGTACCTCACGCGTCTCCACGGTTGAACACAGAACAAACGTCACTCAGATCAGGCCGTTCATTTAGTGCTGCCAATGATGCTGCGGCAGAGAAGGATGACGATTCTCCACCCGAGCACCCATGGCCGTGTCTTCAGCCCGTGTTTGAGGTTTCTGAAATGAAGAATGATTCGTATCGTTTTAGATGTTTGCTCTATTTCGCACAAACTTCATCACAGCCTACAGAAAAGTACTTTGAATACTTCAGTATGTCTAAAAGCGAGTACTCCAGAACTTTAACTCGGGTAATAATTTGACTGACAAACTTTCACTTGTATTGGAGTAATCTTTGACCAGGACGATCTATTTTTGACTCAAGTCATGAAGCTGTGTACTTGGTCCACCTCTGGTAACATGCTTTGCTCTTATAGAAACTTTCAACTTTGACAACTTTTCATTCTACCACATCTTACCTTATTAGACTGCTAGTTTTGAGTATTTTTACTCTTATAAATATAGAAATAAGCGCCTGAGGGAGCACATGGGCCTGCAGCATGCTGATGAAGGCTCATGAGCAAACACTCAGCACATCTCAGGCGAGCAGTATCACCTGTCTGCATTCTGCCAGCAGAGCAGCAGCTTCTCAGAAGTGCATCAATACTTGTACTCGTGTTTGTGCTTAAGAGGTGGATCTTCAGATTAGCACTGAGCCTCAGATTACAGTGTGACACAGCGCCCTGACGTCTTGGTGATTTTAATTTGATTTAAGTGTCAACCTCATCCCTTTCAGCGTAACTGGAACCTGTTCAGTCAGCTGATAGAAGTCCTGTTCCTGCAGAAAAACACTGCATGTGAGTGATCAGGGTCCACGGGGACAGGCTCAGTTTTCACACTGTTCCATGGTGTGTGTGTGTGTGTGCGTGTTTGTGTGTGTGTGTGTGTGTGTTTGTGTGTGTGTGTGTGTGTGTGTGTGTGTGTGTGTGTGTGTGTGTGTGTGTTTGTGTGTGCGTGTGTGCGTGTGTGCGTGTGTGCGTGTGTGCGTGTTTGTGTGTTTATGTGTGTGTGTGTGTGTGTGTGTGTGTGTGTGTGTGTGTGTGTGTGTGTGTGTGTGTGTGTGTGTAGGGGGTGGCGGGTGGCTGGTTAATCTGGGGATCAAACAGGTAACATCTCTCCCCTTCTTCTAAGACACCTGTCTGAAGCTCGTCGAGTCATGAAAGCCTCCTGGAGAAAAGCTGGGTCTCTGCAGAGGTGACAGGAAATGCCCATCGCTCTCTCTCTGCTTTACCCACGGAGAAGACCGAATGACTCTTTGTTAGGAGAAACCTAAACACCCCCAAAGAATCCTGTTGTTGTTTTTAATCAACAAGAATAAAATCACATGTCAGGGAGAAACCTACCAGGGGCTTGTTGAGTGTCATTCTTTGGGCACTTTATAAAATGAGATCATTACAGCAGTGAAAACATCAATTATACACAATATTTAAGTTTGTACCAATAACTTAAGAAATAAAAGGAGGACAAATCAGCTGAGCTTTGCTATAAACCTGTCTATTGCACAAGGATAATGCATCATAAGTCATACAAATACACAATCAGTGTGAGTGAGACAGACACACATCTGACACCTTAGATCAGGCTCACAGCGCTTTTATAACAACAAGAAAGAAAAGAAGGTCTTTAGCTTCTTGACAAAGTATTAGTGGAATGAATTTATAAAGACAGTCCGTGTGAAAAATGTAGGTTTGTTAGTAAAGAGATTTCTAAGCTCTTTCAAACGGATGTACTGACAAATTAAAAACAACATAAAGAGAGACAAAGGTTTTACTAAACTGAAACGAGGGAGTCCGGAAATGAGGGGTCAAAGGAAACCAGAGCTGCGTGTGGAGTGATTACTGAATAATGATAATGAAAATTATGTGAAAATCTGTGACAGAGGAAGGAACTATGAAGTGACAGGCCTCAGGACAGAAGCATGCACACCTCCATCTACAGGGAGCCCAGTGAACACGACACTCTCCTCCTCTGGAACAGAAGACTTCCACAGGTCTTACCAGGCTCTCTACAGCTGCAGTGATTATAACGTGCATGAGGGGGTCAGCAGCCTTCATCCTGCAGAGCACTGAAAACATCACCAACACACACACACACACACACACACACACACACATTACTCATACAATTCAATCTCACCCGTTGTCACAATTCATCGTTTCAATCATGTAACTTAATGTGGCCACTGGCTGCTCATATATTTCATTACACTTTAATTGTGTCCATAATGAAGGAGTCAGGAGCTGCTCCGCTGAGCGCCCGGGACACAAATCAAAGGAGTGTTCCTCTGCTTTATAAAACCTCCATCATTCAGCGGGCCTTCATTCTCAGCATGACACATGCCTGTGTGTGTATCCAGGCTCAGGACTTCCTGCAGCGTGACTGTCGGGACGGATATGTAGGTCAGATACAACAAAACAAACATGGGTCGGGCAGACATGGTGTCAGGACGTTTGTGGACCCAAATATCAGATATTGAAGGTCTCTGAAAAATAAAACCCAATGACTCTGATCAACTAACTTTATCATCAGGTTCATCTTTTGCTGTCCAGGTTCAAATGTGAGTAATTGTTTAGTACAGGAAGTGTTCTGGTTTCCATTTGTTGCACATTTGTAGTCAGATCAGTACTAACCAATCAGGTATCAGCAGGCTTAAGTGTATGCAGGAAAAACAGTCCGTGTGGAGAGCAAAAGCAGACGGAACGTAATGTGCTTCCCGGCTCCCATCAGCGGCCATCTGACGGACATCTGCGCTAACAATCTGTTCGGGATCAAACATTTCTATTTCAGACAAATTGGCTAGATGCTGTGTCAGGAAAGCCGTTCAGCGGTTATACTGTATTTCCCGACTTCCTCGAATGCATCAGAAATGTCATCAGACGACGATAGCCAATGGGCTCCGAGACACTGAACTGAGAACAACTAAAACACAATATCCAAGCATTGTTCAGTGAGAAAATGTCTGCATCACAACGAGCTGATGAACTTTACATTGTTCTCTTTGAAGTTGATTGCACTTTTTGTCTTTACACTTTTTCATATCCGATTCAGTCAACATACTATGTTGTTGGAGCCAAAGAAAGCTGCGGTGTTGAAGAGACAGCTGGAATACTAAATGTGAAAAGAACACTAGAGCCGAGACAGACGGAGCGAGGGATGTGAGCACAGATGCAAATGACATTTCTGTCAGAGTGACTTACTGATAAATGTACAGAGCTTCTGATTCTTGTTTGATATGAAATGACTTTTCTTAACTACACAATGTGTGCCTTTCTGTCTGCTCTCTTTCAATAGAGGCCATTAAAATGGAAGTCTGATTTGCCACAGGAAGAACAGCTCACTGACTGAATGTACAGACCGACCAAGGTCATTCCGCACTCATATAATGACAGCGTCCTACACATGTGTACAGTTTAGATGGTGTATATTTGCATTTGCGATGATGAAGTCAAGGACAGCATCACTTTTATATATTACAATCAGTCGGGAACCAACAACAGATCTGTTCCAGAGAATTGAACATTATCATTTTTCCCTTCGGAGTAGTTCATGTCACTGGCAATTTCATCGTAGTCATAGTAAGTATCCCAAACACTTTCCACACATTATACATGGCACAGCTGCAAAGAGATACATGGGGTTAATCTCCGTTTGTTATTTTCCCGAAATATCTGCTGGCGTCTTCATCTAAACCAGGGGTCATCCACTAGACTTGTCCAAGGGCCAGATTTTTTCACTGTTGGGGGGGCCAGACTCTCAAAAATAAAAATAGAATAAAAACTTCGGCCTCATTAGCAGGGTTTCCGTTAGAAATAAACCAGTGCCTGTCCATTGGAAGTTTTCAGTGTTCCGGACAAATGGGTGAAATTACGGTCAAATATTATCTGCATTTATTTAGCTTAAAAACAGTTGCTAGGCAGGCTGTATCAAGAGCGTAGAACGGGGTAAGGAAATGAGTCCATTGTCCCTACTATAATTGTGTCCAAAAATTAATATATGATACGCCTAATGTTGAACTTTGAACCTTTCAACCTGCGAAGGACTCGTGCATGAGACAGCCATCACTCTGTCACTTTAAACAAGGACTCCCGTCTACAGTTCACCGGAGCCGAGTGCACCAGCTGGGCGTAAACAACAGGTCTTATCTCTTACGTCCGACATACTGTAGCTATGACCGACTTCTTGATTGGAATTTATACGGAGTGCAGCAAGTCTGACTGACACCCATCGTAGCTGCGCCTGGTCTCATGATGCGCATCCACGTGAACGCTCGGAAAGCGGTGACTGTTACCAAGCTATGAAGATGAGGACACATTAACAATCAAGCATGCAGTTGTCCGAAGTACATTTTTCTTATCTCCCTCTGTGTTTTCAAAGGCCCTACTGGAACAAAATCTGAGCTCAGTCAGCACCTGCAGGGCGGGGACAGCGCCGCGTTTCTGTCCGACACATGCTGCAGCTGAGGGGAGAGCTCTTTGATTCTTCCAAACAGGACGCTGCGTCTGCGCAGTCCACATGCACTCTCTCTCTCTCTCTCTCTCTCTCTCTCTCTCTCTCTCTCTCTCTCTCTCTCTGTGGGAGTGCAGTTCGTTATACATACTAATATTAATGGATATATATGAATCGGGATGGCATATATTCCACTGAAATCCCTGATGAGAACTTTGCAGGACGTGGATAAATTCCCGCCTCTATAGCTGCGGAGCGCTGGCATCACAGCACTGGCATCTTGTGCGCTTGTGACATCAAAGAGAGGAGCTGAGGCTGGTGCTGCAGACGTGGATGGCTGGTTTAGCATATTCCTGAAGCACTGAGGGGACGGAGTTATCATGAATCAGCGATATTTTTTTGGTTGAAAGTATATTAATGTCATGTGTTTCATGTTGGACTTCACCAGATTTTTTCCGGTAAAAAACAATTACCGGATAACGGAAACCCAGGTATTAATTTGCGGGAAGCTTTAGCGGGCCGGATGTGGCCCGCGGGCCGCCAGTTGTCGATCATTGATCTTAATGATTGCAGCTCCAGGAACTACACAGGTCGCATCAGGTGCTCTCAGCTAGAGACAGGTCTTCCACACATCCCACCGATGTAGAGTCCTGATGAAAGCCCAGCTGTCCGTCTACCTTCCTCTTCAATAATCAAAGTTGCACCTCACAAGGTCCCCTGCAGATGACATCAAATTTACTTTTCATTTATTTCAGCTGCTGCTTCTTCTTACGTTCTTACTGATTTCAGCCAATAATCAAAGAGTCACACTGTCTCTTTAAATGGCTCTGTTTCCTCCATTAGACATGACTTTGTGAATGCTGAAATCCTTGTTGGCCATGATTTTTCTTCAGCATTAATAGAATAAAAGCAGACACGTTGGTGACTTAAATGATCCCAAAGGAACTGAATCCTAACTTTTTGCCTCTTTTCTCAGCAGCAGGGTCCACATTGTTCAGGTGAATAAAACCCTTCATCCGCCATCACGACCAATGTTGGTGCTCCCCAGGGCTGTGTGAGTTCAGCAGTGCTTTTTACCTTCTGTACAGATGACTGTGGTTCAGATACACCAAATCAATATATTCTTAAGTATTCTGATGATACAGCCCTGATTTCTTGTTAAGTCACTCAGATGACCCCGGGCTGCACCAGCACTGTGAACTAAGGGGCTGAGTGGAGCGAAAACAATGCTCTTGGGATAAATACAAAAAAACACAGAGGAAATTGTATTTGATTCACCATCTGACTCTCAGGATGCTCCTATTATTATCCATAACGAAAACATCAGGCAGGTTTCCTCTTATAAATACTTGGGTAGAATGATGTCTGTTATCGTGGAAAGACCACACTGAATTTGTCTGCAAAAAGACAAAACAAAGAACTTATTACCTTCGCTGACTGGGATCTTTTGGGGCATAAACAGGCTCTTCTTTGGTTTTTTACTTCTGTGGTTGTGAGTGTCCTACAGTACTGTGACAGCACGTGGTACAAGTGTCTGTTTACTGTGTTGAGTCTAAACTGCTCAACCTATTGAAAATCAGCTCAAAGATTGTAGGACAATCACTTGAGAAACTTTATGAATGAGCTTATAACAAAAACATGTTAAGACCAGCAAACAACATAATGTCTGAGCCAAACCACACTCTGAACAGTCAATATGAACCATTACCATCAAACCAGAGATGCAGGGTCCCGGGTTTCAATAAGGTTAGACAGAAGAACTCATTTGTTCATCAGTCTAACCTGAAATTAAACATCATCGACTGAATCCCAGATCAGAAAATTCTATTCTATCTCTCTATCTATCTATCTATCTATCTATCCATCCATCCATTATGTTGAAGGAGGTTTACTGGTCTATGTGCACAAATCAAACATAGCCCAGTAATGACAGCTTCCATGCAGTGGCTTCTTTACCTCCTTCTTGACCTGTGTGGTGAATCTAAGCCCGACACTGAAAGATGACAGCCAATGTAACAACAAGTGTAAGCAGTACGTGCTGCCGCGATCTCCACTTGCACTAGAGCTTCAACCCCGCCACCACCTTGTAACCAATCACCAAATCACCCAGGGTCTTAAGAGTGCCAATCTCTCTGTGCAGGCCGCCAAACGTTACAACAAACGTACATTCCCCATATATCTCTGGTCACTTCTCCTAGTTGGTCTGCTGGATCTGGTTGGCATCGGTGTACTAGGGATGATCAAACATTATCACTGGTCTCTTACTGGAAGTTAAATAGCCTTTCTGTTTATTTCCATCAAGTGATTGATCATTGTGAAAGCTGTGGATGTCCGTGGAGGTGATGTTACTGCTGGACCCCAAAAAATTATTTTTAAAAACTCCCAGATTTAAAGGATTGAAGTCAGAAACGGTAAATCTGATATGTCTGATGTGGAATAATGCCGTATGATGTGGAATATTCAGTCAATAACAGTGTATATTACAGCAGCAGTAACAACATGTTAGATGTAATGATAACCTAACATGGTGCAGTAGTATGGAAGTAACTAGTAGTATGAAGACATAACAGCATATGGCACGTGTGTAATTAAAGTCAGACCAGTAGAGGGACACTGAGGAGTGAAGGTGGTGAGAGTCACTGTCTGTTGAGAGGCTGCTCAGCAGGATGACAGTCTGTAGCTTCCACTGCTGTTGTCTGATGGCAGTGGGCACAAAGGTTCTGCACCTGGGTGGGATGAGGCGCTGGCTGAATGTGCAGCCCATCTGCCACAGCTCATCATGGAGAGGGTGAGAGGGGTTCTCTAAGATGGCTTTGTCCTTCATCCTCCTCTCAGCCACTGACTCCACAGTGTCCAGTTTAAGCCCAACCACAGAGCGGGCCTTCCTCACCAGCTTGTTGAGTCTGTTAGCCTCCACAGCCTTGATGCCACCCCACCAGCACACCACAGCAAAGAACAGTGTGCTGGCCACGACAAACTGGTGGAAGCCTGCTGCGAACACTGAAGGTCCTGAGTCTCCTCAGGAAGAGCAGCCTGCTCTGTCCCTTCCTGAAGAGGGTGTCAGTGTTGTGAGACCAGTCCAGTCTGTTGTTGATTTGGACCCCAAGGCTTGTATGAGTCCAGCCTCTCCACTTCCTCCCCCTGGATGATGACTGGGGCAGGGGATCTCCTGTTCCTCCGATAGTCCACCACCACCTCCTGTCTCCGGCTGTCTTGTTACGTCGCCCCAAATCAGTCCCCGGACTGTCTTTTTCAAAAACATCTTCTCAGTAAAATACATAACTCATTCTAGGCGAGTCTAACACAGCTTAAACTTAATGTTAGCTTTCTAGTCTACGCTTGACCAGCTGATAAATTTGCTAAACAGACACAAGTACCTATCCTTCTTTGTTGGTTTTAAAGTGAAGGATGAAGTTTGATGTGGTGGTTGTCGTGTCACTTATTTTCAAAGCGCATACCTTGCAAACCGCAGTTCTTTTCTTTTTATAGTCATCCATTACAGACTCCTTAAACCCAAATGTAATGATTTTTGTTGTAGCGCCCTCCATGTTTGCTGCCGCCGGCGATGCCTCTGCTGTGTCCTGTAGGTTGCCAGGTTTGTGCGCACTGTACTGAAAATCACCCGATCATGTTTCATAAAATCATGTCGGAACATAAAAAAAGGGAATATTTTATTGAAAAAAGGTCATATAAGGTCACAAAAAGACAAATCCTTATGAGTCATCTGAATCAAGTTTAAGTCAAGTCTCAAGTCATTATTGCCAAGTCAAAGTCAAGTTGAGTCTTTTATCAATGTTAGTCAACCAAGTCTCAAGTCAAAATTTGTGATTCTGACTCGAGTCAATTCATGTGACTCGAGTCCCCAATCTCATGGCATAGGTCTTGGCAATCCAGCCTCTCTTGGACAGGACGCCATGGAAGCTCCCACTGCGGAGGGACCCGCGAGTGGGGCCCTGTTCCATCCTTTCCCAGCAGGGCTCAGATTGGTGGCCTGGTCCCTGGAAGTGACAACCTCCTAGCAATGGGCTTGTCAGAACCTGTAGTCAGGACTAAGCAGGAGATCCGGGCCTCATTTCCTTGGGTGGCGTACTCGTACCATTAGGAGGTGTTTACCGCATGGTACAGAGCTCACCAGGTGGATCCCTTACTCAGCAACAGCCCAGAATATCCTGGATTTTCTGCAGACCCAGCTGGAGGCGGGAAAAGCTGCCAGAACCCTACGAGGGATGGTGGCAGCAGCCAAGGCAGTTCGTGTGGGCAAATACACGCTGAACGAGAAGGTTCCCTGATCTCCCAGTTTCTCAGAGGTGCCCAGAGGCTTACGGGTCAAAGGACTAGACCGTCAGTCCCTTTATGGGATTTAGACGTGGTCCCGGAGCACTTCAGTGTCCCCCTTGCTGAATTGAAATGGCTTAGTCTTAAAGCAGCCTTTCTGATGGCCATAACCTCCGCCAGAAGGATAGGTGAGCTCCAGGCACTGACTGGGCGGGTGCGATCCTTCACCCCAACCCAGCATTCCTTCTCTAAGTTCCATCAGATTTCCACCTGTCCACTCTAACTGTATGGGCAGGCCATTATCGAAGCCTAGGCTGTCCCACTTGACACAACCCAGCAGGTGTATGTGCTTTCAGGTGTGCCAGTCCGCCCAGGATTCATGCACAGTCAATCCAAGTGTTGCTGCTTCATGAGCCATGCAAGGTGCTACCGTCTGAATGTAGCATTCAGTCCCTCCTTTGGTGAGCAAGTGCTGGGTGTCACCCGCCAATGAACAGTTAGGCCTTGCGGGCTATGTGTTTTTCCCCAGTTGGTTGTCTCTTCAGTCAGCTTAGCAACTTGCAGGCTGCCCGGAGTGGCCACTCCGTTCCAAGTTGGCCCTCCGTCTTGCAGGGCCTTTATCTGTGTTCCCAGGGTCAGCATGGCGTCTTGCAGTATGACCTCTGCAGCCCTTCGCCTCTCAGGCTTGGCATTTGCATCTTGCAGGGCCTTGACCTGCATGTAAATAGTTTATATTCATATATAGTTCGTTTGTACCTATTGTTCCACAAATTGGACTTGTGGGCAGCACCGTCTCCTCACGGGAAGTCTTAAAAAGTTCCCCTTACATATGGAATATGCCGGTGTGTCTTAAAGAAGTATCCCCGTACTCTGACGGCAGATAAGGGTATAAACAGGGATAATCACTCACAGATATACTTGAGTTTTAGATATTGACTACTTTTTTATTTTGCTCTTAAATGTGTATAATGAATTAATTTGTCAGTGTACAGATGTTTTAATGGAATTTCTGTCAGCAGTTTCTCCAGTTCAAGAAAGAGAGAGGCGAAGTCTGTAGTTTTGCCACCTGATGGTTCATCAGATTCAGAGGAGGGAACCGGTGAGGAAGCCGAGGAAGATGAGCTGTAAACAGAAGGACTGTGCGGATAGCAACAGAAGCAGTGACGATTTGAAAGAAAACTCCAGTGATGAGGCAGAAGAGGGAGCAAACCTGAATAAACCAGGGACGATGTTCAGATAATGATGAGAGGAGTCCTGCAAAATTAGTTCTGTGAAAGGTCTTGTGGTTTTGCTGTATTGCATGTCTCTGTCTGCAACAGTGTTGGGTATTCTGTCAGAGTACTCGGATTTCCTTTTTGTTGTAACTAGCGGGTTAGCTTTGCAAGTCAAGTAATCTGTTATTTAGTTACTTTTTCATAAAAAGTAATCCGTTACCTGAAAATAAATTGCCATATTTCCCTTTTGTTGTCACAAAAACAGAAAATCTGCAAAGCCCTGTTTCTGTTTCTGTTTCTGTCTGTATTTCTCTCTCAAATGTTTATCCTGGATGCTCCACTTCCAAGATAACATGAGCTCTGACTCCAGTGAAGATCGCCGAGTAAAAATAAGTACTTGACCACATGAGGAGCAAGTGTATGGAACTGAATCCTCAATTAATGAGATTATAGATTATAATTTGTTATATTCTACTTTATTTATATTGTATTTATAATTCACTTTATGTCACCTGTTTTGTAATATGGTTTGTCAGAAGTGCAAGGTGAGGCTTTGCACTGACACTGGTCAAATGATGGCAACTGTTTTCTCAGATACAATATTGCTAGTGTTGGGGCATTCTTTATAAACATAAAAAAAAAATTATAAATGAAAGAGAAAAGCAATTCAGCATGTTGAAGCACGAGCAGTAAGATGAGGGCGCGCTGGAGAGGGAGAGAGAGAGAGAGAGAGAGAGAGAGAGAGAGCTGGCACAGAGTGGGGAGGGCGCACGCACAGAGACCCCGCTGCTCGCGCCTCCCCGCGGTGCGCTGGGGACGCACATCCATCCGCGGGCAGGCTGGAGGTCTGCGACAGAGAGGACGACCCGCAGACGCGGAAAGACGCGCGTCTTTGCCCGGGAATCATCGCTGTTTGTCCGGATCAGAGGGAGGCTGTCCTTCGGCTGCTGCAGCCTCTCTCGCTCGCAGAGGAGCAGTGATGTGATGGGTGCTGGAGCGGAGCCCGGAGATGATGAAGAGCAGGTTTCCGACCTCGAAGTTGGGTTTGGACTTCCAGACGACGCTAAGAGGGGCATAGCGGACACGCACCGTTTTCACTGACGACTTGAAAGAACTCTTTTGATTTCATTGCTGCAGGAAGTCTCTGGGTTCTTGTGGTTTCTACTCTCACATGTGGGACTCATGATGCTTCAGCTTACCTGCGGATCGTACAGGTTGCCGGGCTGATGCAGCGGGATTGTGGTCCTTGTATGCCCATATTTGGAGCTATCTGAGTGAACAGGGCGCTCGACATCCAGGTCAACTGACTGTGACTGTGACATGGAAACACCAGGACTCTACAGGCTCCTGTATTACCTCTTCCTCAACTGGCCCTTTATGTTCTGTGCACACGGTAGGTGGAGGAGAAAGCCTGTAGTTTGTAGTCTGTGCATTATCTCTGTCCAACTGTTGATGAATAGTGTGAGGATGTGACAGTGCAGTGCAAACAGCTGAGCAGAAAAAAACAAACGCAGCTGTGGTCCCATCACTGCATCCTGCTCTCCATTATTTGATCAAATAAAGCCGGAGGCAGATTATAGGTCAGGGCCGCTCTCATAAAACCATTACCGTCTATAAATCACGCTTAATGGGGACTATAGGAGGAGAGCTTACAGCGTGCATGGTGGCAGAGGACGGGCCAAACTGAGGCTTATGAAACATGTTTTCACTCATTAATCTCTGCCTCTCTCCCTGTTTCCTCTGCAACACCAAAGCTGCATTTACTGAAGTCCCGAAAGATGTGAGTGTGGGGGAGGGAGAGGACGTGGAGATGCCCTGCGCCTTCAAGGCGATCAGCGCAGCGCCCATGTCTCTCGAGATCCAGTGGTGGTACCTGAAGCAGGACGTGCCTAAAGACCTGAATCACGAGCTGCAGATCAGCGCTCCATCCAACAGAGACTTCAAGGTGACAAACAAACACACTGCTCATTATACGGACGTGTATTATGTCTGGGTGAAACTTTTGGTTCATTGTTATAAATGTATGCTCTGGCTATGTAACAGCTTGTATCTGAAATATGTAACTATAGCGCAGGGATGCAGTCAAAGTCCCAATTTATTTTAAGTTAATGCAACTCGTTAACAAGCTAATTTCTAATTACATCAGCGAGGGACTTCAACATTTCTGTAATCGGTTTGTAGAACATCAAAACTTTATGACTGAAAAGAAGCAAGAAGTTATTTAAACAGAGTGTCGACCTGCAGTACCTCTGAGCACCACAGGAGGGCGCGTGTAACACACAAGCTGCATACCCTTATTGATACTATCGATCACATCAGTATCATCTCACATCCCATTCACTGTTCAACTCTCTGCTTTAGGCTTTATCCTGCAGCCGACAGGAAACATGGCCGATCTTTAGTTAAAAATCCTCATGCTGATTTGGGGACAATGTCATGGCCGGCTGGCGAGCTAGTCTTCTTGTTAAACATGTTGTCCAATTATATTTGCTTAAAGTCAACTGTACACACTGTTAATGAATTTGAATCTTGCTAGCATAACGTTAGCTTTCTGGCAGCTGAGCCAAAGCATTATGAGCGGAGCGGACTAGAAATATCTCCCGTTGCCAAGTCGTAGCTAAGATCTGTTTCATTTCCTGGAGTAGAGAACAACGTTTCCGTAGAACCGTCTGGGATAGTGATGATTGTTTCAGGGATTTGTCAAACCCTCTTGACTTACGGGTTGTTAAGAATTTTAAACGATAAAAACTACATTGTTTTTTTCTTTAGCTTGCAACCATGGTAAAAGTGGGTCAGCATGTCGTCCATGAATTCCTGATCATGGCGACGTGGTCGAGCATTATTCTTCGGCTGCACTTCTTCCATGTTTATCTTTCAGCAATCAGTGTGTGTATGTACTTGTGCTCCTCTGCACGGACACTGGCCTGTAAATGTGTGTCTGCAGACACTGCCCCATTCCTCGACATTGTTAACGTAAGAAGGAGCAGCTATAAATCCATTCATCAGTTTATATGCTTATCATAACATCCTCATTATGTTTGTTCACCTTCAGACAGAAACCAGGCAGCATGGGCATGCGCGTCTATCTGCAGGAAGGACACTTGTTACATTCAGCGTTACACTGTGAAACGGCCATGATGAGATACTGTGGGAATTAGGCGTGACGAATCAGTGTGAGTGTTTCTCAGTCTGAGGAGTCAGAGACAGTCACAGCGGGCATAAGCACATTAAAACATGCAGGCAGGGTAGAGTGAGCACAGAGCGGGGGGGGTATGAATGGCGTCTTTGAGAAACATAACGAGCTCTGCTCATGTCGTTTGCTCTCTCTACCTAATGAAAGGAAAATCTCGTGCTGTTGTTGCCATGGTTTGAATCTTCCACTGATACAGCTGATGTTTTGGTGACATGTGTTTCTGTTTCAGGTCACTCCGAGGGCAGCCAATAAAATCAGTGTAAGTGTCCACACACCTGCTTGCACACACTGAGGAGTGTAGATCAGCACTTTCATTTCCTGTCACGTGCTCCTCTCTTGGGTCTCTTCATGTTGTTAAATGACAAAGACCTGCTAAACTCTAATTATAAACCCAACACTCTCCTTAATGTGACAGTATGTTTGTCTGGCTGAGCCTGAGTGGTTTCTAATTATTGCCGATATGGGCCTAGTACAGATATATCTGTATCACTGTATGTGTTCTTTTATTTAACGCGGATTTAAAGACTTGTTACAGAACATCTGAGGCGGTAAACAATGTTTGGGGTGATTTAAAATTGTGTCATCACAGAGTTTGTCCAGCAGAGGGCGCTCAGACTCCATAGGTTACTATCTTCTCAGCACTGTCTTCAGCACATGAAGCAGAACGTCACAGCAGAGCAGACTAGTCTGCGTTAGGATTGGTTCAAACTGTTATTAACTACTATAACTACTCGTAATCATTTCTGGTAAATGGATGTGTGATTCTGATATCTCCACACCAAACTTTCCTTGTTTGTAAATACACGTTTTCCATTTCACTTCAAAGAGATGTTGAGTCCATTATTCAACTAAGGAAGTCTTCATTCTCCTGCTGTCCCGTCTCTTCAGACAGGTTTCACCCTGGGATGAAGTTTCAGAGTTAAACACAGCAGCTGGAGCTTTGGTACTGCGTTAAAGCTTTGCTGTTAAACCGAGCCCTTATTAGAGATAATTGAGCCTCTATAAGAGCTGATGATTGGGTCTGCTGAGCAGCTAATTGAGGGTTGTGTGCCTCCGCCTCTTCTCATAAAACGTGAAGCACTTCTCACTCAGCTGCTGATTCATGCACACTGTTAACTGTTCATGCTATGTTTCAGTGTTTCCTTTTCCTCCGCTACAGACTGTGCGGGTTCAGGGCAACGCCATCTCCCACCGCCTCAGCCTGTCCAAGGTGAAGAAGGAGGACGAGGGGGTGTATGAGTGCCGCGTGTCCGACCTGTGGGCTGACGACACTCAGGAATTTACAGTCCACGCCTCGCTGCATGTGACGGCGGGGGACGGCATGGTGGCCGAGGAGGCCGTGTCGCACATCCAGAACCGCTGGCCTCTGAGGAATACCAACACAGCGCTGGGAGGGGGCGGGGGTGCGGGGAGGGCCACCTTGGAGCCGGGTCAGGGCCTGGCAGGGGGCCAGAGATTTGGGCAGGGGAAGCACGGGGTGCATCAGCAGGCTCAGCCTGGACTCCTCCCCTCCATCTCCACTACCACAACCACCACAGTGGCCAAATCTTCGGCCTCACCGCTGCCAGGGAACACAGCCATCCTCCGGCAGCAGCATGGAGCCGGTAAGTGAGTGATGGGGGAGGGGAGAGAGGGAAACAGAGCAACAGTGACCCCTGGTGGTTGTAGAAGGGAGGAACAGCTGAAATATAAACGGCAGAGGAGAGTGCGTGATGCTGTTTCAGTGTGTGTGTGTGTGTGTGTGTGTGTGTGTGTAGCTCAGGTCTGTGGTTTCTCCTTTGAAAGGAAAATGAGGTCAAGTGCAAACTTTGAGAGGTAAAACTCACACATCATCAGTCTACACAGATGAACGATGGTCCTATCGTTCCCGGTGAAAATCAGTGTTTTTGCTTGAAACGCCCATCCCTGGTACAAAGGAGGATGTTGAAGAGTCCTCCTGTGTCAGGTGTGTTATCATCCTCTTTGCTTTCAGCAGTGACTCTCCTGAGCAGTAACCATGTCTTCCACATTTTGATGTCTCTGCTTTGTTTTTTTGCATCTTTTTTATTCATATTTGTTATTTTTCTTTATAATCTTTATATTTACTACCACCACTCTAACTATTGGTGGTAGTAGTATTATCAGATATACATATGTAATTTAGTAGTTATTGCTATTATTGTCGTTAATATTTGTTTACTTCGGCAATATTAGCTCTTTCTTTTAAAGGTGATAGCGCTCAATAAAATGAAAAGAGAGAGAGCTGCATACACATTGATAAATGAAACTCATCGGTGACAGGTACACACAGTTACACACAGTTACACACACAGATCTGTCTCGGTATCTCCAGCGTTGAATCTTACCTGGAAGCTAACAGCGTAGCATCAAGTCACCAGTGGAAGCACTCAAACCTCAGCTGCACCGTCGTCTGCTGAGCTGCAGTAACACAACGGACTGACAAACTGTAGCTCTTTGCTAACAGAACAAACAGATGGGATAAGTTTAAATAATGTGACTGCTGTCAGGGACAGGTTTAGAAGAAAGTTATATTCAAAAAGAGAATGATGACTTTTCAGCGACATGTAAAAAGTAACTCATCTTTAGCTGTGAAACCGCTACGTGTGACTGCAGACAGCACTGAGAGAGTTATAGCGATGACTACATTTCCCATCATGCCTACTGCTGGACTTTCCTATTCTGAAATGTAAATGTTCCCCTCTGTTTGAGTCAGAAGTTACTTTTTGATTGTGTGTGACATGGATCTCGTTGGAAATATTCACTGCTGGTTTCAACTTCCCGTGAGGTGGTCGTCAGGTTTCTCGTCCACAGTATTTTTCGGCAGCGATAATGAAGTTTGCTAAATGAGGCTATGCTCTTCATAAGGCTCGCTGTGATGTGTTGCAAGGATGATGTGTGATGATTTCATCACAGTTAGATCCCAGAGCTTTATAGTAAGTTACACGGTGAATCAATGAGCACTAATGGGCCTTATTCTGCAGGAGATGAACGATGATACTGATGAAACGGTTTAGATGAAAACATAGTCTGTAAAACATTTTACAGACTGATGACTGATGATGACGTGTGGATAGGTTCCATTCATGCACAAATACAAAGTTAGTGCCTCCTGATCCGGTCCCATGCTGTTGTCCATGTTTATACGAAGAAGCCATCTAATAAAAAATATCATTATCATTTAAATGTGTCATTAAATCACAGAATCTTTTCATGTATTCCTCACGTGCTTCTTTACTTCCTAATTGATCCTGTACGTTTAGACAGACAGAGTAGAGAATACATTTTGTATCTGTTTATTTCAATTAGCAGAGTGTAAATTAACGGGATTTTAACAAGAGGTGATTCCTTATCATAGGCACTGTATACTAACTAACTGGTGTTAGCTAACTGTTTTCATATCCAGTCTTCTTTGTTGACCTGAAAGTCGGAGCGTACATTATAAACATTTCTGTGAAGAGTTGCAGGTTTTTAAACACATAAGCTGTGCCTAAACTGTATCACTCCTCACTTCCTGTGCTCACACCTGAACTTCTCTGCTAAGTTCAAAGTATTGTTACGTGGCATCGTTAGCTTGTTAGCTAGCAATTTGTGACCGTGAATGTTCATCTATGATTACACACATTACAGAACGCACAGTTTTTAGCAAGTTGATCAAGTAGAGCTAGTTTGCTGTCCCAGTGTGATTGGATGAGCAGTGCAGCATGCTGGTGAAGAAGTGCCTCTGTGCCAACAATAGCGAAGCTATTGATATCTTGCTGCGGTCCATGGTGCATTTAAGATAGAGCTGCACATTGTGTTTTAGCATTGACTTCATGATGAGCCCATGAGTAGTAGTCACATCGCAAGACGTGCAATATCAAGCAAATGACCTGTAATATGTCATGCTGCTACTTCTCTGCTATTTAATGCAAAAGAAAACTCACCAGGTTCTCATTTTCTGTGACTAATCTACAGGAAAAGTCCTCCTGATATCACATAGTGCAGCCGTTCACCAGAGCGCAAAGTGAACTGACCGCTGTGCAGCAGAGTCTGCGTGTCACCTGCTGGTGAACAAGCACACCACACTGCTGCTGTCACACATATTGTCGTCTGGACACACGCGGCAGGCGACTCTTAACTGAGGGGTTTCCTTCTAAAGTGCACAATAATAACGATAATGATTGTTAGATTGCTATCTGTACATGAATAACAACTTGCATGTACCTGCTGTAATTTCCTGTGTCTTTTCAGGTGGTAGATTCAGTGTGGTAGATACAGATAGTAGATTAAAACAAACATGAAAATAACAAAACTGTGACAAACAAGTGTGCTTGTAACGTTTGAGGAACGTTGTGATTCTCTGCACTCGTGCATGTGGCTGTCAGCATGCTGAGCAGAGGGCTGAACACCGTGTGGTAGTAGTGAGAGGTGGGGGCTTTAATAAAATACACTCTATTAGACTTTTAAAGCCACCAGATGTTAACATTTGCATTAATCATTATTTAGCTGTTCGTAGATACACACTGCATTTATCTGCTATAATTTCCTGTACCATAATACCATGCAGTGCACGCTTTATTTGAAACTGGTGAAAGAGGACATTTGAGGAGCAGAGGAGAAGAATCAGATTTAGTCTTTATGATTTACTTTGAATCAACATTTTGGAACTGGCTGTGCATGTCCAGCCTGACATGTCCTCTCTTTTGATATGTGAAAGAAAATAATTGTTCAGGTCTGCGTCTGTGGCTGCTTCAGCAGAGTTTTATTTACTGTGTCAGAGGAGACAGACGTTAACAGCTGCAGAAACACCTCTGACCAAATGATGTTACAGGAAACAACAGGCTGAACAAAAGGTTTCTGAGACGTGTGTTTGTGTTTCCTCTGACAGACACTGATACGCATGCTGGTTAGAGGCGCGCATGCGCGCAATACAAGACTTTTAAAGTACGATGACATGATACTGATACTTGACAGACATTAATTCATTCTTAAATGTACGTGTGATTTAAAAAATACATTATAATTCACACATCACATCACAAATTTTACATGCAGGCAAATACCATAGATCATAGAGTATATGGATGTAGCCAACATGACATCACCCACTGATTTCTTTACAGCGTAAAACCAACAAATATGGTACTTTTGACTCCACTTCATCTCTATGAACGTTCTCGTTACTCACTACTTTTGCTCAGAACTCGGCTGATGAACTTTCTTTTCTTTTCTAAAATCCCAGAGATGATAAACTGTGTTCGTGTAGTTCTGCGTGTTGTTTGTCTAAGTGCTGTTGCCGTACCTGTTCCTCACGCGTCTCCACAGTTGAACGCAGAGCAAACGTCACTCAGATCAGGCCGTTCATTTAGTGCTGCTAATGTTGGCTGCGGCCGACATTTTCCCTGCTCATCAGGTATTTTTGGTTGTTCCTATTATTTTGTAAATCTGCAGCATGTGAGTTTAAAAATATAAATCATGTTTTGTAAATAAACATAACGTATCAGAATGTTCACCCATGCACTCATCGTGAAAATATGTTTTGAGATTTTTTAAGAAGTACTTTGAATACTTCAGTAATTTTAAAAGCGAGTACTCCAGAACTTAAACGCAGGTAATAATTAGACTGAGCAACTTTCACCTGTATTGGAGTAATCTTTGACCAGGAGGATCTCTACTTTGACTCAAGTCATGAAGCTGTGTACTTTGTCCACCACTGATCTTGAGAAGTAACACCACGCCACGCTGTGTTTTCATTCTGTAACTTTAATTTGGCGTGGATCCGGAGGTGTGTTGTGTGTTTGTGAAACTGCTGCATGCTTGTTTCCCATGTCAGATAGGTCTCCACAGTCACGTGATAAGGGTGAGCTACAAATCAGGGCTGTGTCGGCACAGTCATATCAGAAAAGGACTGAACATGTACAGAGGTGAAGCATTCAGTCACGTATGAGCCTCGTACCCTTGTAGAAATACTTTAAAAATAACTTTATAAGAACTTTTCTATCAATATTATTTAAAAGAAATCAATAGCAAATGGTTCTGTTGTGAAGTTACAGATGACTGGAGAGAAATATTTACGTAATATTAGGTGAAGAGGATTTGAAGCCTGACTCTGTGTTCACAGTCGACGTGTGAAAGTGAGTGTGATGGTTCACTGCTGCCACACCTCTGTCTCATCTCAGGCTCTTCGTGTCAGGGGAGCACTTTGGTGGGCTTGTGCATTACGTGTAACAGTTCTTTATGACAGCGGCTCTGCCAGCAGCCTGGCAGATGGCGCGGGGAGGGAGGAGATGTAATCCACCTCCCCACAGCTCCTCTACCTGCCCTGCTGCAGCTCCATGAAGCGAACTCGTGAATAATTAAAACTCTGCCAAGTGTAGAGGAGTCTGCTGAGCCCCGAGCATGGTCTGACAGCTGCTGAGTGCAGCACACACAAACACGCAGACACGCACACACACACACACACACACACACACACGTGTTGATGTGAAATGACTGAGCTCTCAGTGACTCTACATTCATACCTCCATGTGCTGATGTCAGGTTGGTAATGACAGAGGTAACACAGAGTGAATGTGTCTGAGGGGGAGCTGTATGGCTTCAAATCACTGCCAAAATGCGCAGGCGCGGATATAAAGGGGTCGCGCTCGTAACTCAAACAGCCACACATGCCTGTGAGTTGTGATACCGTCCTCCTCTTGTATGATCGGACGCTGTCTTTGTATTGGGTTGTTAACATAGATATATAAATATGCATGCAAATAAGCATGCTTCATTTATGATAATGTTATGTTTTATATCCAGTGATTTGACGCCATAGAGCTGCAGTGATCACACATTCATCACATCCACTCCTGTACTGTTTGGATGTGAGGTTCATTGTAAGTGCTGACATGTGTCCAGGCTTGCTGTTGTCGTCGGTGCTTGTGGTGTTACATGGTGTTTGGGCATAAACAGATGACATAATTCACCTGCTGTTTGTCTTTGTAACACTGGATTTTCTTTATGCAGATTTCTTAGCTCTGATCAAGAAAATAACAAGTTTGGTGGGTTTTGTGAAATGTTGTAATATTGTAACAGTGAGCCTTTACAAACATCACAGCTGAACTTTTAGTAGGTGGGTCCTCTGATCAATACCCACCTTTTTAGAACTGCGTTTAACCTCTGATGCTGTTTCATTGTTTTAATAGTTCCTCTTATTGTGTTTCTTTAGTTGTTTTTAATAATGTACAGTGACTTTGAGTACCATGAAAAGCGCCACATAAATAAAATGTATTCTATATAATTATTATTATTACGGCTTCTGGTGGCGCTATGGAGCAATAAGACGCACATTCAAGTAGCTCTGCACTCTTCCGAAAGAATTACGCCAAAAAGAGAACAAATTTATTCCATTTACACCCAAACATTCGTAGAAAGACCCAGATACCAACAGTGTAGACTCTAACGGCTAACAGTACACGATGCCACCAAAACTAAAACCCAGAAAAGTTGTCGATGAAGGATGCGCCGGAGCACCGTCTCCTCCTGAAAATATGTGCCAAGAGGAGGCTGCAAACCAGGCATCGATTCTACAAGCTCTAGAAATCATTCGCCAGGAGCTCTCTACGGTGAAGCAGGAAATTTGTGCTAAAATAGACTCTCATATTGAAGTTGTAACTGCGATGCTGAGAGGGGAGATTCAACGACTGGAAACGGACATCGACCGTAAGCTGGAACCTATTAAGGCTGCCTCAGTTGCCTACAGCAAAAACATCCATGAGCTAGAATTTGCGGCTACAGCTAGCTCCGACGCCCAGGCTCGACAGGGCGAACAGAGTGCTGCGAACCCGATCAGATGACGGCGCTCCACCGCGACACCTGATCCTGCGGGTGCACCACTGCTACGTCCTTGAGGAAATTCTTCGCAAAGTGGCAAGAGACAGAAACCAAGGATCATACCAAGGACAACAGATTCGGATTTTCCAGGATTTCCCCCCAGAAGTCGTTAAGCAACGAGCCCTTTTTTCTAAGACAAGAGGACTACTGAGAGACATCCCAGGAGTTCGATTTGGACTCTTATACCCGGCCAAATTCAGCGTCACCCATGATGGAGCGGACTCCCTTTTCATCGACCCCAGCGAAGCATTTCGGTATGCCCAAAGCATTACCGGAGCCGCCAAGGCATAAGCTCCAATCTGGTACAGTAAACGATGTGTGACTTACAGGTTGAGCGACAGCTCTATGGTAAAAATTTGCTGAGAATGTTACTATGCTAATGGCCTTTAATAATGCAACCGGCTGAAGACGTATTGAATAATTTCTGCATTCCAATAAGAGGGGTGTTTGCTTTTAGTTTTCTCCGACTCTTTAATGCTGTAACGCAAATAGGGGTGGCTTTAAATATTATTCCATGATAAGCTTTTATAGCCTATACTGTGATTGATTAGAAGGGCAATCTAAACCCTTATGTTTGACTTTGTTCTCTGTTTGGTTCATAGATGCTTTAATGGCACAGAGCTGCCCAACTATACTTTTAGGAGTACATTTTCGGAAGGTTACTTGAAAACAATATGCCGCTGGTTCGAAGTGTTTATTAGCGGTTCTATTCTTTTTTTGTACTCTATGTATCTTTGGGTTTATAACAATGTATATTTTCTGTGGGGAACATTTCAGCGGGCAGGGGGGTGGGGTCTACACCCAGACTTCACATGTATCTTCTTTATTGGGATGTACCATATCATTAATCAGAGGATACTAATTAGTTATGCAAGATGATGTAACAAGTACAACAGGGGGGAAAGGACTTTCTTTTTGTAGTTGGAATGTCAAAGGCATGAACGAACCAATAAAAAGAGGTAAAATTCTATCCCATTTAAAATCCCTTAACTCCAACATAATATTCTTACAGGAAACTCATCTCAAAAATGACTCGCGCAACAGGCTGAAATGAAGATGGATTGGACAGCTATATCATTCCACTTTCTCCTCTAAAGCCAGGGGCAGTGCAATTCTAATCCGTAAAGGCATCCCGTTCAAACACAAAACCACAATAGCTGATAAAGAGGGCAGATATGTCATAGTGACCGGTGAACTGTACTCAACCTCACTGACTTTGGTAAACATATTTTGGCCGAATTTTGATAGCCCCCAATTTTTCAAATAAGTATTTCAATTAATTCCAGATTTGTCCCAGTCCAATCTGATAATTGGGGGTGATTTAAATTGTGTATTAGACCAATATTTAGATAAATCCTCATCTCTAAGAACAACTATATCCAAGTCCAGTGAATTCCTGAATACTTATATTAATAACTCCAATATAAATGATGTATGGAGGATAGCAAACCCTTCAGGAAGAGCATACTCCTTCTACTCAAGTGCTCATAAAGTTTATACAAGAATAGATTATTTTTTAATTGATGCCAAACTCTTGCCATACACCTACAACCCAAATTACCATAATATCATTATCTCGGATCACTGTCCACTTACATTCTCTGTTAGATTGGAGGGATCTGCGAAAAGTCAACCATGCTGGAGATTTAACCCTCAATTGCTCGCTGAAGCAAAATTTTGTGAATACCTTAAATCACAGATAGAACTCTTCTTTGAGACAAATGACACTTCTGGCATCTCTCCTACATTACTATGGGAATCCTTTAAAGCCTTTATCAGAGGCGGTATAATTTCATATCAAGCATCACAAAACAAGAGAAGAAAGGCAGAACAAATAGAACTAGAAAAACAGATAAGACAACTAGATATAGAAAATGCTGCTCACCCATCTGTAGCGACGCATAACAGAATATCAGCACTTAAATACAAATTAAACCAGATACTCTCAGCAAAAGTCTGTAGGGCATTCCAGCTCACCAAGCAAAAACAATTTGAATTTGGCGAAAAACCATATAAACTTCTGGCAAGACAGCTTCGTAAATTAGAAAGTGATCGTACAATACACAAACTAAGGTCAGAGAAAGTTGAATTGCTCTCTCTACCCAAGGACATCAACCAAAGATTTCAACAGTTTTATCAAACCCTTTACTCATCTCAAACAACAGCTGATTCAACGACAATGCAGGCCTTCCTGGACAGCTGTAGCCTCCCAGCCCTGAGCGAAACCGAACGCAAAGAATTACAGAGATAACTGTAAAAGGCATCTCAGAGACTATTAAAACTCTAAAGTCTGGGAAAACTCCTGGTCCAGACGGGTTTAATAACGAATTCTACAAAAAATTCAATGAGATCATTTCCCCGCGTTTACAAAACATGTATTCCCAGGCATATAAGGAGCAGATACTACCACAGACTTTAGATGAATCAATAATAACATTAATCCCCAAAAAAGATAAAAACCTTGAGGAGGCGGGATCTTACAGAGCAACTGCTCTCTTAAATACAGATCAGAAAATCCTAGCCAAGACTCTAGCTCGGAGACTCGGCCTGGTCATTGGCAAACTTGTAAACCCGGACCAAACCGGGTTCATACCTAAACGCCATTCATCCGATAATCTGAGACACCTGTTTAATATAATGCACTCGCATAGAACACAGAACGAGGCCCTCACAATCATTGCGTTAGATGCGGAAAAAGCCTTTGACCAGGTTGAGTGGTCATATCTCTTTGCAGTCCTGGAATAATTTAAACTAGGCAAAAAATTCATCTCATGGTTAAAACTCCTTTATACAAACCCAAACGCCAGAATCCTAAGTAACCAAACACTCTCATCGAAGTTTAATTTATTCAGGGGCAATAGACAGGGATGCGCCCTCTCCACGATGCTTTTTGCTCTAGCCATTGAACCGCTAGCCGAGAGTATTAGGTCTCACCCCGGTATTTATGGATATAAAACTAAACTCAGTTCTAATAAATCTCCCTCTATGCAGATGATGTGCTGCTATATATCACAAACCCTCAAATCAGTATCCCAAACCTACTGTCCACAATAGATCATTTTGGCGCCTTTTCTGGCCACAGAATAAACTGGAATAAGGGCAAACTTATGCCAATGAACACACAGGATATCTCCTTGTTCCAGCAATTTCCCTTTAGAATAGTAACTGACAAATTCAGATATCTTGGGGTGAATATTACCAGAAGGTTCTCCCTCTTGTTCGAATCCAATTTCCCTCCTTTAATCACAAAGCTCAAAACCAATATTCAATATTGGAGAACGCTGCCCATTTCCCTCCTCGGCAGGGTCAATGCTATAAAAATGATCTTTCTCCCACAGCTTTTATACTGGTTCCAATCAATACCAATTTATCTTTCCAAAACGTTTTTTAAGAAACTTGACTCCACTGTCACCAACTTTATTTAGGACTACAAAAGCCACAGAATACACAAACGACACCTGTGTAAACCCAAAGACAACGGAGGGCTTGCCCTCCCAGATTTTCTCTGCTACTACTGGGCAACAAATATCAAGACCATAATCTTCTGGTTAGAGGAATCATACCAACAGGCTGAGTGGCTAGCAATGGAAAGAGAAGAGTGCTTGCCTTTCTCCATGGGCTCAATTGTCCTGTCCCCTATATCTCTGAGCAAGTCAGTATATGGATACATCCCCATAATACATGATACCATTCGTATCTGGAAACAATTGAAGTCCCAGCTTAAACTGAGAGACATGTCTCTCCTTCTCCCAGTAGCAAATAACCCCTCCTTTAAACCGTCTGTTTTGGATGGTGCTTTTAACCAGTGGAAGATTCAAGGAATCAAAACTGTGGGTGACCTATATTTAAAGGGGTCCTTTTTGTCTTTCAAAGAGTTACGGGAGAAATATGGTTTAAATAATAACAATTCTTTCAGATACCCTCAAGTTAGAGCTTATCTGAAAACATACATGCAGGACTACAACAATGCTAGTCCAGATAAACTTGACGAATGTTTGAAGAAACATGCAGATTCAGAGAAGTTGATATCTTATATTTACATTACATTACAAAGCTTTAATGCCCCTGCATCCGAGGTTTACAAACGAGCGTGGGAGGAAGAGATGGGTCAATAAATCCCCAGTGACTTATGGGATGAAAGCTTGCAATATATCAATACCTGTTCTATAAATGCCCGACATTGCTTGATACAGTTTAAAGTGTTGCATAGGTTATACCAGGGGTTCCCAAACTTTTCCATGCCAAGGCCCCCCAAACAGCATTAGCTTCTGGCCGGGGACCCCCAAACCCACAGGCAACAGAGAGTGGGACAGCGTAGATTTTTTTGGCAGCATCCTCACCAAGCAATTCTCGGACAATGTCTTTGGTAGCTGGTAGAATCAAATCCTCTCCAATTGTGTGAGGTTTTTTAGCACGAGCAATGTGGTATGAGGCTAAAAATGATGCCTTTAGGGCCCGCTAGGGCACGGTAGCTTGCTGTGTGAATGCAGCAGATTGCCTGACCAAATGCTCTTCTTTACGTCTGAAGAAGTCTACTGTTTTATCGGCCTCTGCCGGATGTTTTTGCATCCAGTGTAGAAGTTTCGAAAGCTTTAAACACTCGTTTGAGAGGGTCTCCAGACGGAGGACGCATTTCGGGCAATCATGGCCATTTTTCTGTATTGCTGAATTTGAGAATCCGAGATTACGGCAGTTTACATGTTGTTAGGTTCAGGACAAATGGTTATTAAAAAAAAAAAGTAAAAAAAAAGAAAACATTTTTTTATTTTTTTTTGCATTTTTTTCCCCTCCTATTTTCTGAGGCGGCCCCCACTTTGAAAACCACTGGGTTATACTATTCAAAATCAAAAGTGAATAAAATCTTTCCCAATGTTTCCCCTCTCTGTGACAAATGTCAGTTCCAAGAAGCCACTTTGATCCACAGTTTTGTACTTTGCCCCAAACTTACCCATTTTTGGACTGAAATATTTAGTGTCTTCTCTGATATACTAAAAAACCCAGCTAGAACCAGACTCGAAATTGATTATACTAGGAATATCAGAGGCACTCAGTAAATTATCTATTCCCCAACAACGCTTTATCTCCTATGGTCTAATCTCTGCAAAAAAACTCATACTTAAATTCTGAAAAAAAGCTGAAGTCCCTCCGTCGAAGCTGTTGATCACAGAACCATCCGACATGTTGCATCTTGAGAGGATTAGATTTGTCCTGAACGATAAACTTCATCTGTTTTGGAAAATATGGTCACCCTTTATTTCTTTTCTGGAACAACTCACAAATTGAGCTCTAACCTATAAATACATGTAGTGCTGAGTGGGTGGGTGGGTTGAGGTGAATGTTTCCCCTTACTTTGTGTTTGTTCATTTATATATTTTTCTCAATGTCTTTTTCTTTCCTTTACAATTATCATTCTATAAAAAATGTGAAAGTCTGAAGCATTTTCTACGATGTATGAATGTCAAAAAGTGATTGCACAAATGCTTCTAATAAAAACATTGAAACTATATTATTATTATTATTAAGGTCCATAGATGATTAAAAACCTGTTTCAACATTATAATCATGAACTTAGATGTTTGAGGACTCGGCGCTGTTTTCTTCATAGCCGTCAGTTCCTCTGACTTCATCTCACGCACACGCACACACACACACACACACATCCAAACAGTAATCTCCCACAGACGGGTGATGACCTTTTTAACACGTGTTACCCCTGCACCTAGTGTGTCTAAGTTATTAAATCCTAACGCGTATATGTGTGTGTAAACTAAACTCGTTCTGCTTAGAACGTACAGTTTTCAATATCACAAGCACGCGAGAGGCACAGGCACAGCGACGAGATGACTCGAACCAAAACGCCCACTTGGCCATATTCTTAAAGGGGAGGCCGGCTGCTGTTCTCCTCTGATTGGTCTCTCTCTAGGCCGACACCAATCCGTTCTCCTCCAGCCAGCAGCGCAGGCGAAGAAGATCAGATCAGTTACGACTCCAGGTACACAAACACACACACAATCAGACACACTCCAACATAACAACACGTTTAACATGACATGGCCTAATGAGGTCATCAACACATGAACAACGTGATGATGAAGTCTTCACTTTCTTTTCATCGAGCATGAAGCTTTGAGCAGTTATAGATTTTATTTCAGATCCATGTAAACATCAATCTTCAGAGAAGCCTGCAGGACGTCTGTTTCAGGGTTCATCGACGGAAAACGTTCTCATTGTGGTGTTGCTGAACTGTTTCTATTCAAAATATCCAATTTTTGACTTCTGGTTTTAGGTCAGATGTCCTCATCCTGTGCTCCTCCTGTGTGCAATTTCACTGACACTAAACTCACTCTGATGCTGACCAGAGAAGCTGTCATGTGCTCACAGTTCAGTTATGTAAGCTACATCTGCTGTTGTGTTCTGGAGGCTGAGTGACGCAGCACATAAAGCTCACAGTCAGAGGCTCCACCTCCATCATCACACTGTCCAGTCTGATGGCTTAATAACTTTAGTTTAAGCAATAAAGCAGCTCGGTGATGATGTCAACTGTTACATGTGTGAATGCATCTCTACAGAAGTGTCCGCAGAGGAAGAAGCAGCACACTTTAATGAGCTCCATGGCTGACATTGTAGCTGGTATTTCAGACACACTGGACGAGCTTCAGTCGGACTGTTCTCAGGGCACAGTTTCATTTTCAACCCACTCATGCAGCTCTCAGATTCTGACATGCACCACCGTTTCCTAGTTTGTAATTTGTTCTTACGGAAGAACACTGACACACCTTTGAGTGCTGCCATGTTTTTGCCATGATATTGGTGATTGTGTTTTCTTCAGCTCTACAATGGCTAACTGTTAAAGGGTTGAATTGCAGTATTATTTGTATCAACGTGTATAACCTGATTGACTGTTTGCATTTTTAAGAGATGGAACTATTCATTGAGTTCATGTTTAGGTCTTAAGGGAGGGGCCGTCCAGGTTAAAGCACAGCCTGCAGCCTTTTTGTGTTCCAGGTGCTACAGATGCAGCAGACTCAATTTTATTTACACGAAATACAAATTACCTTTAACTTCCCTTAAATAGTAGCACACTTTGCAAAGCAGCCTCTTCCACAGTGTGTGACTGTGTGTGAAAGGGTGAATGTGAAAAAAGTGTAAAAGCCCTTTGAGGGGTCAGAAGACTAAGTGCAGTCCATGTACTATTGTTTTCTTCATCAGGAAATAATATCAGGGTAACATGTGACAGCACATATGAGTCGCTTGCTTTCTGCAGTTTAAAGACCGCTAATTAAACTGTGATTAAACTTTATTATAAAGGCAATATTTTCAACATGTCAAACCGGATGTATGTTTATGCCTCCAATCTATGATGACCACATAAGTGACCTCTGCTGGTGTTAGTTCTCATACGTGTGTGCTTGTGCCCTCTTTTGCCTTCCTCATATTCCCATAGACATAGACATTGAGACAGTCACCATTTGATATTTGGCCTCATGTAGAAGTTACAGTAACAGGCTGTAGCAGCATCCAGCACACAGTCCTTTGTAGTGTCCATGTGATGCTGCCAAGCCGACCAATCGCAGCTGTAGTGGTATGAATCTTTGTTACGTACAGAGGGGAAGTCAAATCCTCTTCCCAGAGTCATTACATCCAGTGCAGCAACAGCTGTTTTACTTACACCTCACGACCCAGATTAGTCTGCACCCACGGACAGGAAGTCACTGGACTTCACTGCATCACACTTTGTTGTTCCTCCTCACAGTCACTGGGAAGGACTGTCCTAAACTATAACAGTCATAAGATTTAAGATGAATTGTGTCTTGAAAAGATGATAAAATGCACATAACAGTGGTACGTCTTTGTCTCCTGATTGCATGACTTCAGTGACGCTCATTTTAGCAGTTTAAAAGCTTCATGTTTACACTCCCTCATTAAATGAACATAAGCCGGCATAATAATACATGAGGATAAAAGCTATGGATCATACAGTGTCAAATAATGTCTGTCAGCATGTCAGTGGGATGACTAAGCTTCAATATAATCAGTTAATAACTGACACTGTTTCCAACCAGACATGTCGGCCAACCAGAGAGCTAACATCCTGAATAGAAACAGTGAAGATCCTCAGTGATCCTCCCTCAGCTTCACTATGAATGATTCAGAATGAAAGTAAATACAAACGACAGATGACGGCACAGCAGGGTTCATGTAGAGGTCTGAGTGAAGAGAGACTGTTCATGAAGTCAAACTAAACTGAACAATTGTTTAATCTCCCAGACCACGAGGAGAATAAAAGCATTTAGATTTGTGCCTTTATTCTGAAAGGTCCAGGTTCATTCATGCTGGACTGTGTAATGCCTACATCTGTCCTCTGACTGACTGAATTATCTTTAACTGTACATGAACCTGCATGTGCACCTCAAACACAGTGAACTGTACAGGAAGTGACGCACACACTCTGACACTGCCACAGTTTGATCAGAGCGTGTTAACCTAGCAGAGGGTGTGCCGGTGACATCATGATCCAACATCCTGCTGCAGTGCTGTCACTCATCACACGAGACTTCCCTCTGATATTAATCCAGATCATCCTGTGTAGTCCTCTTTGCTCAGTTTGTGCTGTTCATAAATCAGCTTTGTTTCTGATGAAATGCAGCTGGGGTCAAACCGTGCTTTAGTGGAGGGCAACATTAAAACTAATGAAACACATTCAGCTGCTGTAGTTTTCCTGTTTGATGTTGTCCATGTCTTACCCAGTCTAGTTTTCAGTATTTAACATCTTAACAGTCTATCAGAATGTTTTGTTGATTCTTGTAAAGTCCTACTGAAGGACACCTGGTATCAAACCGTGGTTTTCGTGATCGGATCACAAGTGGACAGCCTTAACTATAGGTGTGAACGCTCCCAGGATGGATTGAAGACGCATTCAGATCCGATCACTCAGGCCACATACAGACACACACATACAGTATGTCTGGCAGTGTGAACACACGTGTCAAACAAAGTTTCATATCACGTCATCACTTCTATCCGTTCTCCCCTACCCCCCTCCCTCTGAGCGCCTGCACAGCAGCTTTCCCCCTCTCTGTGCTGCGAGTCTGCATTGTGTTTTTTGTGTTGTATGATGTTTTTTAAAGTCTTGATTAAGGTGAATGAGGCTCCATGTTTATTTGCATACAGAGCGGGAAAGTGGGATCGGATCACAAGTGGTCACAGAAGATACATTTGGCTGATAAAAAAACAAACAATACCACGCTGTCAAGGGCCTCTGGGTTTTAAATGTGTGATGATCTTTGGTTAACTGGCTAATCCTTTTTCATATCTATGGATATTTTCTGTCTTTAGTGACCTCTGTAGATGTGTTCTGATCAAAGTGAAGTCATGTTTGCACAGCATGAGTACAAGAACCAGCAGGACTTTGGGCCATGAAAATCATGGATTCACGTCAGTCACACACAGTGTATACAGACAGGAAGGAAACACATCATACCTGCTCACCTTTACTGCAGAAGCCAGGAGCACACCCAACTGTTCATGTATTTCAGGTTGATTATATATATACATATATATTGCTGCCAGATGACCTGAGATAGACTACAGCATTATTATAGAAATGTCCCTGTCCAATGTGTGTGTGGTTATGTGTGTGTGCTAATGAGTGTGTGGTTGTGTGTGTGTGTGCTAATGTCTGTGTGGTTATGAGTGTGTGCTAATGTTCGTGTTGTTACATGTGTGTGCTAATGTTCGTGTGGTTATGTGTCTGGTTCTGTGTGTGCTAATGTGTGTGTGGTTATGTGTGTGCTAATGTGTGTGTGGTTATGTGTGTGTGGTTCTGTGTGTGCTAATGTTCGTGTTGTTACGTGTGTGTGCTAATGTGTGTGTGGTTATGTGTGTGTTCTAATGTTCGTGTGGTTATGTGTGTGTGCTAATGTCTGTGTGGTTGTGTGTGTGTGCGCTAATGTGTGTGTGATTATGTGTGTGTGCTAATGTCTGTGTGGTTATGTGTGTGTGTGTGCTAATGTGTGTGTGGTTATGTGTGTGTGGTTATGTGTGTGTGTGCGCTAATGTGTGTGTGGTTATGTGTGTGTGTGTGTGCTAATGTGTGTGTGGTTATGTGTGTGTTCTAATGTTCGTGTGGTTATGTGTGTGTGCTAATGTCTGTGTGGCTATGTGTGTGTGGTTATGTGTGTGTGTGTGTGTGTGCTAATGTGTGTGTGGTTACGTGTGTGTGTGTGTGTGTGCTAATGTGTGTGTGCTAATGTGTGTGTGGTTATGTGTGTGTGTGTGTGTGCTAATGTGTGTGTGGTTATGTGTGTGTGTGTGTGTGTGTGCTAATGTGTGTGTGGTTACGTGTGTGTGTGTGTGTGTGCTAATGTGTGTGTGTGTGTCTGTGTGTGTGTCTGTACTAATGTGTGTGTGGTTATGTGTGTCTGTGCTAATGTGTGTGTGGTTATGTGTGTGTGTGTGTGTGTGTACTAATGTGTGTGTGGTTGTGTGTGTGTGTGTGTGTGTGTGTGTGTGTGTGTGTGTGCTAATGTGTGTATGGTTATGTGTGTGTGTGTGTGTGTGCTAATGTGTGTGTGGTTATGTGTGTGTGTGTGCTCATGTGTGTGTGGTTATGTGTGTGTGTGCTAATGTGTGTGTGGTTATGTGTGTCTGTGCTAATGTGTGTGTGGTTATGTGTGTGTGGTTATGTGTGTCTGTGCTAATGTGTGTGTGGTTATGTGTGTGTGTGTGTACTAATGTGTGTGTGGTTATGTGTGTGTGTGTGTGTGTGTGTGTGTGTGTGTGTGTGGTTATGTGTGTGTGGTTATGTGTGTGTGTGTGCTCATGTGTGTGTGGTTATGTGTGTGTGGTTATGTGTGTGTGTGTGTGTGTGTCTGTGCTAATGTGTGTGTGGTTATGTGTGTGTGTGTGTACTAATGTGTGTGTGGTTATGTGTGTGTGTGTGTACTAATGTGTGTGTGGTTATGTGTGTGTGCTAATGTGTGTGTGGTTATGTGTGTGTGCTAATGTTTGTGTGGTTATGTGTGTGTGTGCTAATGTTTGTGTGGTTATGTGTGTGTGCTAATGTCTGTGTGGTTATGTGTGTGTGCTAATGTGTGTGTGGTTATGTGTGTGTGCTAATGTGTGTGTGTGTGTGCTAATGCGTGTGTGGTTATGTGTGTGTGCTAATGTTCGTGTTGTTATGTGTGTGTGCTAATGTGTGTGTGGTTATGTGTGTGTGCTAATGTTTGTGTGGTTATGTGTGTGTGTGCTAATGTGTGTGTGGTTATGTGTGTGTGTGTGTGGTTATGTGTGTGTGTGCTAATGTTCATGTGGTTATGTGTGTGTGCTAATGTCCGTGTGGTTATGTGTGTGTGAGTTGACTTTTGAGGCTCGTGTGAACTCTTACTTTTTTTCTTAAAATAGCTACAGCATCCGCTCAAACATTATTTAACTATTATAATTATAATTATTATTATTTATTATCAGCAGATATAATTATTATTACTATAATTATGATGATTATTACTGTTATTATTATTAGTAGTATTAGTTGTGTTATATTTTTTAAAATGGTCCAAACTTGGACTGAAGTGAAAGATTTTAGTCAAAGGTCAAAGGTCAAAGGTCACAATGATCTTTCTAATGAAATGACACATTTTCACAAAAAATGTGTCTGATTCAAAATGATGGATTGACGGCATTTAATCACAGTCTGTATTTCAAAATAAATATAGATCATTCAACATTATCATTTACGGACAGAATGAACATCATGGTCTTTTAACAATGGCCGTGTGTGTTTAGCTGTCTGTAAAGCTCAATGTCCAGTAACCCAGTTTTAAACTGTATGAAGCTGCATAAAAAGATATTTCATGTCAGTGTTTTCCAAAGTGATGCGAAGCGAGCAGTGCTGACAGAGTGGATGATTTCTCAGCAGCAGCAGTGACGTGAGGCTGAGCAGAGTGCTGCTGGAGCAGGAACGAGTCTGTGTCAGATAAACCAACACTTCAGATGGTTGTCCTCTTCCAAAGTTTGGACCTCAGCTGGAGGGAAATAAATCCTTACAGATAAACGACTGCGTCCGTAGATGTCATGTCATGTCTCTGACTGTTACAGCCCTGTAACAGTCAGAGACAGAGCAAGTGACTGCTGTGTTTCTCAAGTGCTGCAGCCTCTGCACTGTTATTGTTGTTGGATGATGCGTCCCATTTAGTGGATGAGGAAAAGTAACTGACACTAATGGTTGATGAAAACCTATTTTTCATCAGGTCCTAAGGTGACCATATTTTCAAACCTCCAAATAGGGACACTTTGATTTTACCACAAACCCACATGTATGAGCTCATGGTACAATTGGATATTTCATCAGTGCACCTTTCAACACCACGGAAAGTGCCTCAGCAAATGAAAAATCATGTCTCTCAAGATCAACCGAAACTTTAGGCCTATTTGAAAAATATAATTATATAACACCAGTAAACACAAAACAATTTATTTATTACCAGATTGGTAATTTCTATTTACAGATTCTAGAAATGTAGAATCTGTAGAAAGGGACGTGGATTTTAGGAATGGCAAGTGTTCTGGTTTCCGTTTGTAGTATGCTTGTAGTCTGAGTAATATCATCATGTAACAGTCTGTGTGGAGAGAAAAAGCTGGCGGATCCCATCAGCGTCATCTGACAACGATTTACCCTCTTATTGATCTCTATAAACAGATGTCTGTATGTAAGTTCAGCCAACAATCCGGACTAGATCTAAAATTCATCTTGAGATAAATTCCCTTGACGCTGTGTCACAAAAGCTGATCAGCGTTCAGATTTCCCAACCTCCTTGAATGCATCATCAGATTATCGAGCCGACCTCCGTTCAACAAACGAGCATTTTAAAAGTAGTTTTGTTCTCCTCTTGATGACAGACCTGACAAAGCTTCATTTTTACTTTTACTAATCTGCATCATGATGTTGAAATTTCGGCAAAGGTAAGAGCCGTTAATTAAAGTAAATCACAGGAAAAGCGGGTTCTTTTTCTGTAACCAATGCAGCATATGGAAAAGGAAGTCTTGACTGGAAGTCGTTTCAACAAAAATAGGGTAGGCCTGGAAATACCTTGAGGCCAGTATAACTTAAACAGATAACTGAAAACGTAAAAATGCCATGACAGTTAGCCTGCCTGATGTTGTGCAGCAGGTCCTGTCAGTATGATATGGGCAAACGAAGCAACAGCCACACACCGACTGATTGACACATGTACAAACAAATGACTACTGAACTTTGGCTGGTGGTGAATTAGTGATGATTTCTATTGGTTAAAACAGCAAGAAGAGCCGAAACGCGTTCATCTGTGACCCACATTAAAGTCAGTTCTACTTGATCCTGTGAGTGCTGGAGCTTTTTGTTTTTTCTTAAAACAGCAACAGCCTTGGCAACGACATTGATTAACATACAGACAAATCACTGTTGTCAGCATGGTGCATCGTTACTATTTCAATCGGTCAAAACCGGGACAGGGCCTGTTTTACTGAATTTTCATTTTATTTATCGTCCCGGTGGCAGTGAGGACGCACCAATCGTTTTATAAACTGTCTGGGTCTCATAAAAGCTCTGAATGAGTTTATTTAATAATCATTCTGCATTCAGTGTAAAAGCTTTGTCAAACCAGAGCCATGGACTTTACCAATATTTATATGAACACAAAGCATTCAAATACATGCACAGAGCCCTTTTCCTGCTGATAAATCAGAAATACAGTGTTACAGATTCATGTAGCAGACGCTTCAGTCCAAAGCGACGTACATCTGAGAGTTAATACAACACAATCAACGATCGAGACAGGAGGGAACGAAGTCAGTGAGAGCCAACAAACAGCTTCAGGTGCGACCGGGCACTGGTGCTCACAGGCAGTGGATAGGACGTTTTTTTAATCATCATCAACATGAACAAGGTCAATATAGTCCTCATCATCATCATCATCATCATGAAAATCCTCATCAACATCAACCACATCCTCGATGTCATCATCATCATCATCAATATCATTAAAGTCAGAGGTGTTCATAAAGAGCTGGGTCTTTAGCTTCTTCTTAAAGGTGAAAGGGACTCTGCGGACCGAATGGAGTGTGGTAGCTCGTTCCACCACCGGGGGGCGACAGAGGAGAAGAGTCTAGTTAGAGACTGAGGGCCCTGTTGTGATGGGAGTACCAGGCGCCTTTCATTGGCAGAGCGTAGTGGGCGGGACAGAGTGTAAACCTGGACGAGGACGTTCAGGTAGGCAGGAGCCATTTCTGTTGCTGTTTTGTAAGCAAGCAACAGGGTTTAAAATGTGATGCAACGGTGACTGGGAGCCAGTGGAGGGATATGAGCAGTGGAGGGATATGAACAGTGGAGAGTCAGAATAGTGGAGATTGCGATTGTTTTCTCTTTCATTTCTAATTATTTTATTTACCCAAATACAAATGAGGATGAGGGATGGAGAGACTTGAACTCTGTGCGCAAAGAAGACCGCAGGAGCAGTGCTTTGTGTGGTTCTTTTGTTAGACATCCGTGATCATTTGGGTTAGGGTTACAGATTACAGGTTACACTGGTTATTACAGACTAGAAGTATGAAGAAATATAGAAAATATAAATAGAGTAAAAATATGTAAAATATGTTATATAGGCTGCATTATATTTTATATACAGAAAAATGTAAGAAAGTTTGTTGTAGTCAGTATGCTGACAGACAGCTAACTGTTAGCATACTGACAGCTAATCGCTGGCAAACTAGTTCATAAAGTTTTCATATTCTACAAACAGGTTATAGAAATGTTGAGGTCCCTCATTGCAGTAATTTGATGTTAGCTTCTTAACTAGTTGCAGAGGTTAGAAACTGAGGCCTTCACTGCTTGGCATGAACGATGGGGAATATTTCAAGGTTAGGTACACAGCTATTGCTAAAGTGCAAAGTCTTAGTTTGAAAGTTGACTGATGGTAATGTATGAAAAATGTGGAATATTTCAAGGTGCGTTGAACAGCTGAGGTTCACCTGAATTGCTGTCTGTGTGAAGAAGCAGTCAGAGAGGTATGAAATCTTTTTAATGAGGGAAACAGATTCAGTAAAAAGGTCACCTGAACTTGGAGCTTAACTGCATAGCTGTTGGCTGGGTAGATAGGCTTTGAAAAATGCTTGAGAATGTGTGAAAATGTGTTCCTGTATGTGCATGTTTGTGTGCGTGTGTGTGTGAGTGTGTGTGTCAAACAGCACTAATGATCTCATCTCATTGGTCTCGTTAACTGGTAAAGTTGACGTTGCTTTCAAGCTCTTTGTGGCAGAAGTGTAAATTGTTTTGGTTTGATAACTCAGCCACCATCACCTCTATACGTGCGATTTGATGCCTCAGTGACGTATGTGGAGTGAAAATTGTGGGCTTAGGAGCAATTTTTTAAAAAGGCGTCCAAGATAGTTCAACAGCCTCTGACGATGAACATTCAGTGCACTGCAGGAACTTTGAGAAGTGATTGTGTAAAATGATGAATGACACGGAGGGTTGACTTCATTAGAAGACGTGTTGCAATTATTGTGTGATAGCAGAATACTGTTATTTTCTCCTCACCTTCCTCCTCTCTCTCCTCCAGGGTGCGGTGTGATGAGCTCTGTGGACCCCCTCCTCTGCATCACTCTCCTGCTGCTGCATGAGCTCCTGCCCCTCCTGTTGGCCCACTGAAAAGACTGCAACCAAACGTGTGTTGACCTGCAACCCTCTCACTTTTTATACCAAAATACAAGCAGCAGTCAGCGGCTCACAGATAACCATATCACTGCAGGGAGAGAGAGGAGTGTGACAGAGGAGCCTGATGGCGGCTGCTCCTTGGACAGAGCTACATGACTGTTTACAGTGCAGAGGAGACGATGGAGCATAAGTACTGATCCACACACAGCCGATACAGCACGGCCCCATGATGCACTGCTCTGCTCTGCACCGGCTTCATGCGCGGCCTCCTCAGACACCACACACTCACAGTTCCTCTGCAGCGTTTCACTGTGAATCCTTTACAGACCACCTGAGTGTGAGTCCTGCTGCTCATCTGTTGTATAGGCGACGTGTGACCTCCATGTTGTCTCTGTTCTGTGGAAGGAGGTGATTCGATTTGTCAGTCAGTTCTTTACTGTAGCCGTCTCCTTTATACAGAGCTACCATTCATCCAGTGTTAGTCTGATGTCCACCTCCTCCCACACACACACACACACACACACACACACACACACACACCTACCTGTGTTCTCATAGCTGTGTTCCATCATGTAAACAAGGAATAATAAGCTGATATATTTTGATGAAGATAGGGCACATCGTACAGTCGTCGTTGTTCATCACCTCCAGTGTTTATTTTTATTGAACCTGTGCTGATCAAAGTGAGACTTTACTTTCTGTGAGACAGAACTTTCCACTGCAGCTCAGATGAAGGTTTATTGGTTTTGCAATAAAAGGTAGATTTCAAAGTGTCGCATGTTCATGGTTTTCTTTTCTCAAAAGCACCATTTAACAGGAAATAACACAGTCAACACTTACTGTATGTCCATGCAGGAGCTACTGCGCTCCACCTGTTACCTGTTTGGAGTGGAGAGAGTTGCAGGAGGTCCAGGTCAGCCGAATAGCTCAGAGTGGAGAAACACGGGAGGTGAACGGGTTTCATTATAGTACAGACCACACAATGGCAGGTCTGCACAGGGCTGTATTCACTATCTATATATGAGCAGGTGAACGTAGAAAGCAGAACCTGCACCGACTGGTTACTGAGCAGAAGTCTGTAAAGGTGGGCAGAAGCATGTCAGCTCTGTGTCACACAGTACTCTTAACCGAACAGAGAGGCAGCAGCTTGGGGCGGCTGTGGCTCAGTGGTAGTGTCGGTCGTCTTTCAATTGGAAGGCTGGAGGTTCGATCCCCAGCTCCCTCAGTCTACATGTCAAAGTGTCAAAGAGACTGAACTCCTAGTTGCTCCTGGTGGCATCTGCCATCAGTGTGTGAATGAGTGTGTGAATGGGTGAATGTGGCATGTTGTGTAGAAGCAGCTTTGAGTGGTCGCAGAGACTAGAAAAGCGCTATACAGTACTAAGTACAGTCCATTTCCCATTTGTAATGTGTGTACTTCTTACTGTTACACACCACAGGTATGTCTCCTGCCGTCATGTACACAAGCAGGGAGGTCATCACCAGCTGCTAATGTAGGCGGCTGCTGTGACAGGTACACACTTCAGGTCACCTGAGACTTTGGCAGACAGATACGAAAGCCCTGAAGACAATGAGAAAAAAAAACGTTTTGTAATTAAAGGTGGATTTCGTCAGGATTTTATGATATCAGTACCAATACTGCTTATCAGTAGCAATACTTATAGGGGAAGAAGACATTTAAAGGTGTGAAAGGTCAACAGTTTCTTGAAATTGTTTGTATAATTTAACGTGAGCTGTGGCTGTTTTCAGGATAATACATGAGCAGTGCTTTAAACTGATGCTAACTGTGTCCTCATAAAGTCTACAGTCAGTCCAATCTCTGAACTTTTGTCTGAAGAGCAGAGTCGTAGCATAGTCGTATGAGTTCAAATGATCATTTTTTAAATTTAAATTCTTCAGGTGTAATTACACTCTGTACACAGGGAGCTATTTGATTTGTATTGTTGGTAAGTTATTGAACATTCTGTGTCAGCACACTCACTTTGGATGGAGGTATTTTAGTTCTGATTCGGGTGTGTTGAAGTTTTATTTTGACACTTTTGCTCTTATTAAATCCCCTTTTTATCCAGCGAAACAAAAAGATAAACTGAACTATCAACAAGTGTTTACAGGCCATTCCAAAAGCACAAATTCAATCACACATATTTTATATATATATATATATATATATATATATATATATTTGTTTGCCTTTTGCCTTTAATGTATGGGACAGCTGAAGAGACACAGGGAGTGGGGAGTAGAGAGTGGGGAAGGACAGGCACAAATGGTCGGCAGAAGACTGTAGCCTCTGTACATGGGGCACCTGCTCTACCTAGTGAGTTGGGTCACATGTCCGACTCGTCTGCTTAACGCACTGCACTTGATACCTGCTCCTTTCTAGAAGCTTTACATGACCTTGCTCCGCCAAACATCACAGATCGTCTTTCATTTAATGTTCCAGTCAGATCACTTAGGTCCTCGAATGCTTCTCTCTTCACTCGCACACAGCAGGGCCTTCTGTTTTGATCAAAATAGAGCTCTCTCTGTATTCTTGAAAGGAAATTAAAGACCTATCTTTTAAAATGGAATTTTTTTAGTAATTTTTAGTCTTTTAAAATCTTATCAGTTGTTCTCAATTTCAGTTTTTCATTTCTATCTCTCTATTTGTTCCAATGTTAAGCACTTTGGGCTGAATTAGCTCCACATTCACACCGTGCTGCAAAGACAGAACTCTAGTTACCAAAGTTGCAAAGCTGTGATTGTGCCCACATGCCTCAGGAGACAGAACTGCATCTGTAGCCTCTGTTAATCTGTTTATTTTCTTTATTTGCTTTTACAAATGTTAAAGGTCAAAGCTGGAGGCATGAAACAGAAAACACAGCTGCAGGACCCTCCGCCCAGCAGCTCCAGTGTTGTAAATGATCTCTCTGTTTGAAGGTTAAGTGGGAAAGTATCTGTTCTTGCACGTTGTCAGAGCATTCAAGTCACTGAATTTGCAGAGAAGCAGAAAACAAGAGAGAGAATAGGAGACGGAGTGAGAGAGGAAGAGGAGACAAAGAAGAATAAGAAACTAACTACAAACCAAAAATCCTGTTCACACCCTGCTGCAGCGTGTCACAGTGCACATCCAAGAACCTCTTCAGGATGATACTGGATGTGTGACTCTGCTTTGAGCCAGTTGTGCACACAGACAACGTAATTCATGCTCTGCAGATACAAAAGCTTGGTCAGCAGCCCAACGCTTCAAAATATGACTCAAGAGGTTTCCCTCGAGTGTAATCACTGCACACTGTCCTCGAGCGTCTGATGTTGAAATCAGGTGATGTATAAAGAGCACTAAAGTACAATTGGGGTATTAAAGGGATAGTTCAGATTTTTGGACACCGAGTTGTATGAAATACTTGCTAGTAGTGTAGTGGATGCAAAGCTATTAGTGGAGCTAAGGTATGCATTTATGCAGGCGTAGCGATACTGGATTTGCAGTAGGGCCAAGCTCAGTTATGGTAGCGGCAGCTTGCCGTGCCACATCCGCTAGCTGCCAAAACCTGCTAGGGAACTGCCAGTAGCCACCGTGACCTGAAAAAAAAACAGAAAATAGTGCCCTAAAAGGTGGCATGACCCTGGCAATCTCGCCGGAACTACTTATTCTACATTTGGAACCGGCCAGAACTCCAACCACTTGCTTCCACTACATTACTAGCAAGTATTTCATACAACCTGGGGTCCACAAGTCCAAACTATCCCTTTAACATCGAGCAGGATATGTTATAGCTTAACTTCCAAAACTCATTATTATTTTTCTGACACTTTAGATTGAAGGCTGACTGTTCCAGTCAGCTCCAGGGGAGTGTCATTCTTCAGGCTTCAGACAATTATAACAGTGATGACTTAAGACAGTTTAGCACAGTACCTGACAGCATTGCATCCCTACATATACATCTAATCTATGAGTACAAATAATGAACGTCATGAGTCACATCTAAACAACAAAGAGCCCTCCTTCATAGTACAAGTACACAGATGAAGCCAATCGTGGTCTTTGCTGGGTGATTGGGAGATGTACGGATATTTTGACAAATCATAGAAAAATGAATCAATAAAGTAGATTGAGGTTCAGCAGGCAGCTGCCCGGAGCGCCACACTAAAACTCCATTTCCACTCTTCCTGATCCAGCTCTCAGATTACTTTACATCCAGAGAACAAACATGATGTCAGAGCGAGGCAGAGTTGTGCTGTATTAATCTCACAGAGGCCGAGTGAAGGCCACAGGATGTGACTAACCTGGAGCTTACATAAGCCTCATACATAAGCCTCCGAGTGTCCTGCTCAACATCATCCACCACCTGAAGAGGATTTTCACCTCGTCTCACCTGCTGTTTCACAGTTTTAGCTCCATGCCACCAAAGACGGACTTAAAATACAACACATCAGAGGGAGGATAAGAATGAAGGGTATTAAGTTTACCTGCAAACTGAGCTAACATTCAGCAGACAATAGCACACACACTGTGTTTGTAGAGCAGATTAAAGGTTTTTGAGTTTTTCAACAATGGCCAGGCTCCACATAGATTAGTCTACTGTATATGTGAGCTGTCTGTGTCTGAGATTAGGTCTTTTATGCAACAACATAATCTCAGCTGCAGAGTCCACTTTACACCTTTAGAGGTCTTCATTGGTCCTACAAGAGGAAGTACAGTTAGTGTTCCGGTCTGTGAGCCAAAGTGTACTTTAATTGATACTAACTCTGGCTCCTGAAGTTATTACTATACACTTTATAGACTGGTAGACTGGCCATCCCTACACCACAAAACAACAAGACTATGCTGGGTGAACTGCCCCTATACTGGTGGAAACTACTAACCCAGTCTTCTTCACCAGGTGCCAGGTGTTTGCACTGGGATAAAAGAGTAATAGACTAAACAGGGAAGAAAGACTCTGGGCATGCGTCTGCGTTCTCCTGTCAGAGGCTCTGTTGTAAGCTCACCTTCAGGCTGTCTGTTTCATTGATATCTTTTAAACCATGGACCGGTACCGGGCCGTAGGTCGTTTAATACCAGGCGGTGAAACCCAATAAGTGCCTGTGACATTCCAGACATACGCAGAGCAACCGCACAGGGCCACGCGCCTCTAAAGACACTTCAAAAGTCGCCCGATTCAGCTGGAAAAAGCACAGACCTGGCAACCCTGGCTTCGCATCCCATGAAACTTTGATCATGAAGCCTGGTGCCCCTCTAAAGCTCTGTGTTTATCAGTGAAATATATGAACTACACAGCATACAGGCATATGACAGCCTGTGGAGAAGAAGTTTATACTTTAACTGTGCGCAGAAATACGGACAGATCGCAACGTTATTGATTCAGGTATGAGCATCAAAACACACACAGGTCTGCGTCATATCTGCTCCTCTCCTAACGTCTGTCTCCTCCCCGTGCAGCATGCTAACTCTGATAAACTCCCCGGGATCACCTCCGGCTCATCTCACAGCGTGTGAAGATGTATTTTATGCTTTATAAAGGGTTTTCATGGAAATACGGGACCGATCGTGGCGCTATTAAGTCAGGGGCAGAGCCTGAGAAACACACAGATCAATCACTGCGCTGCATGATTATAAACTGCTCACTGCTGGATCACATTATACGTTCAGATAAACTGCTAGGATCACACTACGGCTCATCGGTCTCTGACCCGCGCCGTCCCTCTCGTCGGCTCATCCCCTATTAAAAACTTAGATGCAGTCTCCTCACTGAATAAATACAGACACGATCTGTCAGAAAGGTTGTTTTAAACCAGCTTGTTGTCTGTGTTTTAAGTTGTTTTCATGAACTGCACGTTGCAGTGCCGGAGTTCCCACACTGGGGCGGCTGTGGCTCAGTGGTAGAGTCGGCCGTCTTTCAATTCGATCGGTTCGATCCCCAGCTCCCTCAGGCTACATGTCGAAGTGTCCTTCGGCAAGACACTGAACCCCAAATTGCTCCCGGTGGCATAGCCAACGGGAATGTGATAATTGACAGTTGGGCACTTTACGTAGCAGCCTCTGCATCAGTGTATGAATGTGTGTGTGAATGGGTGAATGTGACATGTAGTGTGAAAGCAGCTTTGAGTGGTCGCAAAGACTAGAAAAGCGCTATACAGTACAGGCTACTTACACTCATTCAGTAGAGTTCCTGTGGAACCACCATCCACTACCACCAGGAAGACATTCAACAGCTCTCTGATGAACTGAAGAATAAAGACTCACTCCTGTCAAGCTTCATGGACGTGGCTTCTGGACAGGCTAAAAGTACAACACCCTCTACCTGTCCCCGGCCTCATCCTGGGGTACACTCAAAAAAATGTGTTTGATTTAATTTTAATCATCATATTGTAACAATCCTAAACCAAGGATACTCAAATGCAGAGGAAAAATCCAGAACACAAAAATCCGGCAGCAGGAAAACTTCTTTACTGAAAACATTCTTTGGTCATACACAGAAAATCAGTCAGCGAGGGCAGAACAATCCAATTCGGCCAATCCACAAAAAACAAAATCAAAAAATCCAAACAGTTCAAACGGTTCAAAAACCGGGCAAGCAAACACAATGGTATCAAGGCTGGAAAACATGAACACACGAGGGTGACAATGACAATCTGGCAGAGGGTGAGTGGAAACACAGGGGTATATATACAGGCTGGACTAATTACCAATGGGATACAGGTGTACCAGGATACAAAATAAAACAGGAAGTGAACACAGATCAAATTAAAACAAACAAACAGGTTACACAGAACATTACACATATTTCCTTAGAATTGCCATACTGTCAACACATCTGTTGATCTGTTGATTGATGTCCATGTTGATTGTGAAAACAATTACATTTAATCAGTTAAAACGTATGAACATGCTTAAAATGCATCGAGCTGTAAAACAAGTAAGATTCACTTAGTTAAGATGTATGAGATTGTTTTACATAATAATAATGACGCTGGATTTCTCTCCTCAATGAGTACACCAGTGCCTGGTCTGCTGAAAGCAGCAGAAGAAGAGTTCTCTCCGCCAGACTCTCACCTCAGGGCAACCCTGAGAAAGATTAACTACTTCAAGTTCATGAAGAAATAGTTTATTTGAAAAGAAAGTTCCGGACAAAGGAGTGGTCAACTTTGCGCAGTTTTGATTGGACACTGCCCTCTGGAGAAGAGACCCTTTAAATAAGAGACGACACCCCAAGATTACTCTCTTACCCGCTCTTACCTTTTTACTCTCTTACCTTTTACTCTCTTACTCTTGCTTCTTCCTCTTTTTCCTCCCTTCGTCCCGGCCCCTGCGAGCTCCACCGTCCCCTTTTCCTCCGGAACTTCTTCCCTTATCTTTTAAGTTTTGCCCCGCGAGAAGGCCCAGTGCCTGCATGTGCCTTGCCGTGCTGAAGACCTCGCGAGTAGACATTGCTCCAAGTAAACTTCAGGCTGTTCTAGCCCTGTGTTCCACAAACTGATGACAACAGCTCTCTTTTTGCTCCAATCCTTGCGCTCTGACAAGCCTCAAACTCAGAGCCCAGAAGACGCACCCAGCCTCCATCCAGTACCAGTCACAACACGGAGTGACCTGCACATCGTCATCTAATAATAATAATAATAATAATAATAATAATACATTTTATTTGATGGCGCCTTTCAGGTCACCCAAGGTCACCTTACAGGAAATAAAAGCATACAATAAAACATCAAACATTATTAAAACCAAACAACAACCTAAAACAAGTGTAGTGCACAGTGTCAAAGTGAATAAGCCAGTTTGAACAGGTGGGTTTTGAGTTTGGTTTTGAATGTTGTGATGGAGTTTGACTGTCTTATGTGTGGGGGGAGGGAGTTCCATAGTCTGGGTGCCGAGCAGCTGAAGGCTCGGGCACCCATGGTGCTGAGGCGTGATGTGGGGATGGTTAGTAGTCCAGCAGAGGCTGAGCGGAGGGTGCGGGAGGGGATGTGATCTTGGAGGAGGTCGCCGAGGTAAGAAGGGGCTAGGTGGTGGAGAGCTTTGTATGTGAGGAGGAGGTTTTTGTATTGGATGAGGTATTGTACCGGGAGCCAGTGAAGTTGGATGAGAATAGGGGTGATGTGGCCAGACGATTTGGTGCGGGTGACGATCCGGGTGGCCGAGTTCTGAATAATTTGTAGTCTGTTAATGAGTTTGGTGGGGAGTCCGGTGAGGAGGGCATTGCAGTAGTCAAGGCGGGAAGTGACAAATGAATGAACCAGGATTTCGGTGCTGGATTGGGACAGTGATGGGCGGAGTCTGGAGATGTTTCGGAGGTGGAAGAAGGCAGTCCGGGTGATGTTTCGAATGTGAGGTGCAATGAAAGGGTGCTGTCCAGAGTGACGCAGAGGCTCTTGACTTGGGGGGAGAAGGGTACAGGGAATCCGTCGATGATGATGGGTGTGGCTGGGGTGTGTTGTGATTTTGTGAGGGTGGATTTGGAGCCAATGAGCAGGGCCTCGGTTTTATTGCCATTGAGCTTTAAGAAGTTCCTGCTCATCCAGCTCCGGATGTCTTCCAGGCAGGTGATGAGGGAGGTGGGAGGGATGGCAGCGGTGGGTTTGGAGGAGATGTAGACCTGTGTGTCATCGGCGTAGCAGTGAAAATGGATCCCATGGTGACGGAGGATTGTGCCCAGGGGGAGGAGGTAGATGATGAAGAGGAGTGGACCCAAGACTGACCCATGGGGGACACCCAGTGAAACACCCGAACACCCAGACTTGTGATCCCTTATCTGCACGAATCAGCTGCACGGAGGAGGTCGTTAGTGATTTTGACCAGGGCTGTTTCAGTGCTGTGTTTTGGACAGAAACCGGATTGAAAGGGTTCATGGAGGTTGTTTGTGTCAAGGTGGAGCTGTAGTTGTGCGGCAACCACCCTTTCAAGTGTTTTGGAGATGAAGGGGAGGTTGGAGATGGGCCGGTAAAGGTTAAGGTCTGTTGGGTCAGCACTGGGTTTTTTCAGGATGGGTGTGATAGCAGCCAGTTTGAGAGTGGGGGGAACAGTGCCAGAGGTGAGGGAGGAGTTAATTATGTTGGTGATCATGGGAGAGATGGATGGCAGACAGGCTTTGACGAGGGAGGTGGGAAGAGGATCAAGCTGACAGGTGGTGGCATTGGCTTTGCGGATGAGTTCAGAGATGGTCTGTTCTGATACTGGGGTGAAGTCGGAGAGGCAGCTGATGAGAGGTTGGCCGGTGGTGATCATCCAGGTTGGATCGTTGGAGGAGGTGCAGGATGAGGCCAGTTGTTGGTGAATGGTGTTGATTTTAGAGATGAAGAAGTCCAGGAAGGCAGTGCACTGATCTGTGGAAATGTCAGGTGGGAGGGTTTTAGGCCTCTGAATTAGGTGGCTGACTGTTGAGAAGAGGACTCTGTTGTTACCTGTCCCACTGTTGATGAGGTTGGACAGGACGGGCAGTGCGGGAAGGGGGGCGGGGCTCCGTGGACCAAAAGGAGCGGATGTTTGTGTTGCTGTTGTGTTGACTGTACTGAAAGTTCCGTCGAGAGTCTCTGTGGATGTATCTCGGTCGTTTGAGAATGTAGTGGTGGAGTGCAAGTTGAGGTGGAGGGGTCCTGGAAAAGACCCGGAGACGTAACATCTCTGTTACCGAGTAACGGAGCGGCAGAGTTGCACTCATAAGAGTCACACACAGCGCCATCCAGAGCAACAGGTTAAAAATCCACATGATGTAGGATGGTCAGCGACGTAGTCCAGCTGTAGATGATTCAAGTGGTGAAGCCACAGAACCAGCGCAGTGGAGGCAGAGAAGTGAAGCGTGTAGGTTGTAGCTTCGCTGGAGACGGGTAAACAGCTGATCGACGCCGGGGAATAGCAGCTGGCTAGCCGGCCGGCGAGAGAGCACCCTCGGGGCATCGGTGTAGCGGGGGTGCAGCGTCCTACGCCTTGACAGTAATCAGTGGGCGCAGGTAAGCGTCCAGGAGAGCTGGCAGGGTGGCAGCGGACCAGTCCGATCCAGAGCAAGCTATCCAGCCACAGGGTGCGGAGAGAAGCCCCAGGAGGCCCGTGCAGGCGAGCCTTGTACCGGCGAAGCTAGCCCAGTGGCTAACCAATGGCGAGGCAGTAGAAGCAGACAGGTAGAGACTGTTTGACTGGTGTTTCAGTGTCGCAGAGTGTTGGATCGAACAAGTCAAATCAGCAGATGGCTTTAAAGTCCAGAGTTCATACACAGCATAATCGACATGAGGCAACAAAATAGGAAATATCGCAAAAACAGCGAAAACAGTGGAGGAGGCACGGCAGCAGAGAGGAGGGACCGCTCTAGAGAGACCGAGCCGGCCGTGCAGCGTGGCTCCGGGGGGTGCTACCCGGGTCTAAGCCCAGGGCACCTGAAGCTCCAGGCCATGCCGGTCCGACGGCCTTCACACGCCTAACCAACAGCGCGGTTGACTCTCTCTCATCCATCAGAGTAGGTCTAACTTTGCTTTACTGTATATCGGAGTTGATGTGGTAGTATTAAGGGTATTAAGGGTTAGAGGAGAACTTTAGCAAAGATACCTCCCAATATCTCAGCTGCTGCACCGTGCTCCCTTTACAGGTTTCATTTTCAGGTGTCTTTCGTCATATTCATCCTGTTATTAATCGTTTTCATGCTCATCGCCATATTCATTTATCTCATGTATATTTAGTAGTATTAGTTAATAAATCCTTCATTTATAAAGATCTGCATTATGTGTTTTGTGTGTGTGAAGTACTAAGCCTCTGTACAGCGTGAAACGAACTCAATCCTAGAGTGTAGCAACCCTCAGATTATGAGATTGAATTAAAATAACTAGGTAACTAATAATTAGTTTTCCCTGTTCTATCAAAATAGGGTGGTGCCCCGTTAAATACCTATGATAGGTTAAGTCTTTTTAAGTTAAAGTTAACTTCTCGTCAATATAGAGTGCAGGCATTCTATGACTAGTCTAATTAATTATTAAATAAATAATTGACAGATTTACGCTACAAAGTAAAACAAGACAAAACATACATAGGGCAAGAACTAAAAAAAATAAAACAGGAAACAATAACAACTAAACTCAGGACTGTGACAGCAGAACTCCAGGAGATCATCTCTAAACAATGAAACGCAAATGATTACATAATTAAACAAGACTCAATCAAGACAAGAACACAATATACTAAATACAAGATTAAACAATAAGAACTCATGACAACAAGAGACAAAGTGACCAAGTAAAAACAGGAAATAATATCTGATCACTAAAAACACAAATCCAAAACACAACTAAACTAGAATAACTCAAGACACACGTGTTGACGTGCCTCTCTCCTTCATGTTCTCCTTCAGGTTCCTAATTTATAATTAAAAATGACACGTCATTGGCTTCAGGCAAGATTACAGTACATTTCATACACAGAGGCTATTCAAAGTGCTTTATATAAAAAATAAGACAGAAGATTAAAAGAAGGTTTACCAGAGTGTAAAATAGAAGAAAACATACCTCCAGTGCAAGAAGAAGCGTCGCTCTCTTTCCGGACTTTGAGTCCATGATGTACACCTGTCACATTATCATTGAGCCATACTCCTTGTTGGAGGGATTCCTCCGGCACTAAAGCCTGCACAAGCTGATGGTATCTCTGTAGATCCAGTGGGCACAAGAAAAGGAAGCAATGTGTCCATCGAGGTCTCTTGGCTTGAATAATGAGATTGATAATATTTACTTAAAACACACCTTGCATGCAGGATGTTCTCAGTGCAGTAATGCAGGGGCAGACATTCAGTTTTCTGTGTCTAAAACACTAAAACTGCATAAAACACTTCATGGCATGAAGGAAAACAATGTCCTCTAGTCCCCACCGTGAAAGGCACTTTGTCGTTTCCATAATTAGGGCCAGAGCACCAATGGGCTTTGTCCTTAACAAGCGCATTTTTGGAAGCTTAAACATGCCTGCTTTGTCATGAATTTTTGCTTTTTTTACTTTGGGTCTGGCAAAAAATGACATTTTAGGGGCCATGGGCATGAGTGTTGCAAAATGGCTCCATAGCGCCCCCTAGAAATTTTCAAAAAGGGCTCCCCATAGAGGTTACTTTCACCTAGGTGTATCAAATGGTATGCATATTTAGCATGTCAACACCTCCAAAAAAGCCTCTTTCACCCATACCTAAAACCCAACAGGAAGTCCACAATTTTCTTATGAATATGAAAAACTTGGATTAACTCCTCCTGCACCGTTTACCTGATCCACTTGTACAGGGGTCAGTTTCACAAAGAAGGTTCAACAAACTCTGAGTCTAACCCTGAACTCTGAGTCGATCTACTCTGAGATAGGAAACTCTGAGTTTTCGGTTCCAGAGCTGATCAGAGTTAGTTCAATCCACTCTGAGTAGGTTCACCCGGAGTTAAGTGCGTGCACGCTGACTGTAAAAAGCCAGCATCAATGGAGCCCCGACACCACGATTCACCATGGCAACGGTACACAAAAAGAGGTCCTCCTACGTCACACCAGTGGAGCTCGAAATCCTCACGCGGACGTTCAGCGAATACGAGCATGTTTGCTCGAAAAAGAGAGAGAAGCGGCGTGGGAAGAAACTGCTGCTTGAGTAAATGCGCAAGTTTGAACTGGTCTATTTATTTAATACTTGATCACGACCGGAAGCTAAAATTTATATTTAGGAGCAATCCAGAGAAAAACATACATGGAAGCAGTTGAAAATAAAATACCAGAACGTCATTCAAAGGTGCGGCTCAGGCAGAACAGGCTCATGGCTGAACCTCACTTCAATCATATTTTAAATATTAAACTAAAGAAATATCATTCAGTGGCTGTTTTAATGTGCATTAGCTTTATCCCTAACATGATGCTGACTTCACATACATTATAATTCATGTTGATTAAACTGAATGTGTTAGTTTAAAAAAAAAAAAAATTCCAATAACTTCCGGCGTCTTGTTTGAGTGCTCTCGGCAGTGGTGGTGGGAAATCTACAAATGATGACTTTGACACAGATTTGTCTTTTGATTTTTTTTAATCATAATTATAAAAGACTTTTGCAAAGCGGTCAGAGCAGCACAGAGACGCAACGTTTCTTCTTTTAATTCGGTAACCGCTTAAACACGCGCGTGAGACGGGCTGAATGAACGAGGAAGTCGAATGAGGGTTTTATATTCTAGAGGGAGGAGACAGAGCGAAACTCTGAGTTTCCTGAAGAAAACCTGCTCGCGGCCAGGTTAGGTTCATAGAGTCTGTTACTACGGTAACTGACCGAGAGCTTAAGTGACCTCCCTTTGTGAAACAGAAAACTCAGAGTTTCCCTCATTTCAGGGTTAACAGACTCAGAGTTTTCAATAAACCTGCTTTGTGAAACGGACCCCAGGTAGAGGAGACCTGGGCAATGACAAGTTATCAAAAACTCAGCTGTACATGTTCCAACCTGATCCAGACTTTCCATGTTTGATAAGGCTCCTGGCCTGAACACGTTGATATGGCATTATTCACTGATACTCCTAGCACCACCTACTGGGGACAGGAAGTAACAGGAAATATCATGTTTTACACTACAAGCTACTACTCCAGGACGGTACAACATATCCTCCTCAAGACCTGGATCAAGGTCTAGGGCAAAATCTGTGACTCTGCCTCAGGAGGTGTGGTTGTTGCGGTGCGTCAAAAAAGCGGCAAAATCTTTCACCATCAAATTTCAAGCTGCTCTAACTCGGCTGTACATCTTCATATTATTATTTACAATGTCTGTGTTGATATCACTTCATTTGTTTATAATTGTATTTTGTTGTCATTTGGTGAATGGTAAATGGACTGTACTTATATAGCGCTATTCTAGTCTTTGCAACCACTCAAAGCTGCCACTACACTACGTCACATTCACCCATTCACACACACATTCATACACCGATGGCAGAGGCTGCTATATAAAGTGCCCAACTGTCAATCAGTCATCACATTCATACCTGTTGGCTATGACACCAGGAGACTTTGACATGTAGACTGAGCCCCAGCACTGAAGCTCTGAAGTGAAGCACTTTGTTTAAAAAAGGCTATATAAATAAAGTTTATAATAGTTGTTATATTGTTGTAGACTAACAGAGACTGAGTGGCTGAGAAAGACTCAGTGAGATAGTTTACTTACTGTGGGGCAGATGTGGTATTGAACATCTGGCAGTCTGTGGTGAGCTGAAGCTGACACATCTGACAGCCCTCTGGTCTTTGCACAAATCTGATTGGAATCCAGGTTAAACAAGGTCGGAAGGGATAACACAGGGGAGGGCGGGGGAGCAGCTGGGTCTCTCTCTCTCTCTCTCTCACACACACACACACACACACACACACACAAACAAACACAAACAGATGTGCAAATGTGCATGCATGCAAAGAATGCACGCATACGTTAACGCACTAATGCAGCATCACAATGCATAGCAGTAATCAGACTCCGTCACATATTATGTTCGAGTTGTTTGTGTTTTTTTTGGCTCAGTTGAAGTGATGAGGGTCGGGGAAGGTCGAGCCAGCAGTGTCACTCATATTTGTGCCAACCCTTGGCTTCCCTTCTGTCAGTGCAATCCTCCTGTAGGCTGCAGACATGTGACTCATTTGCACTTGTTCTTACTCATGACATTGACCAAGCCTAGATTATACTCAGCCTGCTTACAGCAGACATACAGGCAACAACATAATCTCAAGTACTGTGACAAGCTTAAAGAGAAAAAAACCCCTGACAGTAGAGACATGAACTGCAGGGGCGGGATGACAACACTACCAACTACAGCCTCTGACAATTTCATCAAAAACTGAACATCACATGTTTCACAAAGATGAGATTTATAGCAGAGCCGTTGTAACATTGTACATGTGTTAATGACATCATTTCCATCCACAAGGAGAATTTGTTGACCTATTTACACATGCAGCAGTTTAACAGCTACATCATCCAGCGGGTGTAGCTGGTGTTTGTGTCCACCCAATGTATTTAAGTACTATATTCCCATAATAAGTGCTGCTGTGAGTAATAAAAATGCACTGAGACCAAAAGGTTCTATTTATTTATTGCATGGTGATTACATGTGAAGTTAATACAAAGTGGCAAACAGTGCTGGGCGACTAAAATCCTCATCCTGGTACTGATCCGAGCTAACAGCTCACCACGCTGGGCACTGGACAGCCTCAAGGAGCTGGAAGCAACAGGAGAGTTCAACCCAGTGTCAACCCAGTATCAAAATGTGTCATAGCTATGTTGGTCCACGCTGCAAAACGTATTAGTTTCACAATAACAGCTCTAAAATTGTGAGATGCCTACATTTTCTCACCTATTCTTTTCTGTGGGCCTGCGTCCCGTCACGTGACTGACGGGTTTCCCTTTGCTAAAACAAAAAACATGTCGGACATTCATTTTATTTTTAGAGGAAAATGCAATATTTGAAGATAGTTTCGCAAAAAAACGCCTTTTGATGACATTTCTAGCAAGAAATGTACATTTTATCTGCAAAATCTATGTTCATTCGATGTATATTATCTTGAGTTATTTAGTTATTATGAAGATTCTTCTTCTTGGCCGGAACTATTAAAATATTGCATTTCAGTGGAAATGTACATTTCATTTCACAATCTTTATTTATATATGATCTTTAGTTTGTTAGTTAATATGAATATTCTTTCAGCTGTCACCAGAGAAATGTAAAATTGCAACGTTTCTGCTGTTGCTATGGTGGTTGCTATGGACGCTTATATCACTGAAACCACGTTGCTTGTTTGAATCCATTATCTTTGCCTTGTGCAATTATCTGAGCTCTTATGGTATTTGTTTCATTGTACGAAACTGTTTGAATATTTACTTTTAGTAAAAACATACTTAGAGTGCCCCAGGGCAAACCCTTTTTGGGGGTCAACCCGGAAGTTACATTCACAATTGCTTCACCAAAACGTTAAATAGGTTCATTTTATTTATCGAGATAATAATGATAAACCAAAGCCACTTTTGAAACAATATACAACCCTGTTTTTTTTAAACGTAAATGCGATCAATAAAGTAAAAGGCCGACGGTATAAATATACTACCACAAACGTTCTTTTGTATTGAAATTACAAGATACTGAATTACATCAGACAGGAAATAATTGCATCAAATAGGAAATATAGTATAGCAACGTTAAACATTTTTCTAAGCACATTTCAGTACACAGACTAGTAAGGACTAGGAAGTAAATGAATAAATAATTAACAGAAATCAAACTAAAAACCCATACTGGTCTGCCTGCATACTGTTGACATGCGCAATGATGCCCAGCCCACTGCCGGCAAAAATAAAACCGCGAGATTAAGCAGCAGTTCAGTCAGTATCATACTGTTACGCTAACAATGGATCAGCTTGAAGACGATGGCACCATATTTCTTGCTGATGTGCTCTTGGTTGAGTTTGAGGGAAGAAACATGTTTCAAGGTTTCTCCGTAGAAATGTGAAAAATAGAGCTGGCTTTTCTGAACTTAAACTTCTGAGGAGCTGGCACTTTAACGTCGTTCGACATTCTTTCATAATGTTACGCACTCTCAGTACACTGTCCTTTTTTTTATGGCAACATATTGGTAGCAGCCTATTATGAAGTTGTGTGTTCATTTGACCTAGTGGTTGGCCGGGTAGCCAAACGCAAGGTGAAAGCTAGCGTACCTGGCTAGGTTTATTTGCTATCAGCTCAAGTATTCAGAGGCTTGCCAGACAAAACATGTATTTGCTGTGGGCGTCCACGCTTCGCCAAGCAGATGAAAGTGGACGCATTTAGCTCAGAAGTTTCCAAATTTGAACTACCAACTTCAAATGGAAGGCACCATATCATTACAACATTATATCACACCATATCAACACTGCACTCAACAAACGAGGCTCTATGCTACAAAATTGTAACATAAATTCTTCTCTAACCTGAGGGGGAAAAAAACAAAGACAATCTCTAAGATGACCAAAATCGCAAGCAAACAAAAATGATCTATTTTGACTACAACTCTCACAGACTTAGCTTGAACAGGAACATGGAATCTGGAAAAGGCTGGGACGACTGATATAGAGACAAGTACGAACTGGCACAGGACAAAGGGAGACGCCACTATTTGAACATGAGGAAGGCAATCACAGGTGAAAACGATTAGGGATGGCAAGACAATCACCAGACGCGGGGAACACAGGCGGTGTGTCCGAAACCGCATACTATCATACTAATCATACTAACCGTGACGTAAAATTGAGTATGTCATGCGTTCCCATCTCATAGTATGCAATTTTGTGTATGCGAGAAATGCCCGGATGTAAACTAGATCGGCCCGGATATTTGAGTATGAGACGGGAGCTCACTGGTTGTACTCAACCGCCCCTAAATGCATTGCGGCTATTCAGCTTCTACTATGGCAGAGATGGACCGGAGATCAGATCGGACATACATAAACGATTAAGTCACGTGATACCGAGAAGACGGCTCTGAGTATGATGCCACCGGCATCCTAATAGTCAGGTTAGTAGGCAGTATGCAGAACATACTGTTTGAGTATGTAGTAGGGAGTACGTTAGTATGTGGTTTCGGACACAGCAATGGGCATGATGTAAAGTGATCTGAAACAAGAGGGAGACAGGGTTACTTTCAAAATAAAACAGGAAATGACCAGACAACATGAAAGAACGAGACAAAAACGGTAACTTAACTGAAGGAAAATGACAAGACATGACAGTAATGTGACAATGACCTTTTCATAACAAGATGGTAATGGTATGTACCGTGTCTCAATTGTTTGTTTCAAGGAGGAACATAAACGCACAGCAGGAGGGTCACAAACAGGGACAGAAAAGTTGGTCTGGCTTGAGGAGGACCAGGAAGGGCAACCTCACGTAAAAAGAGTTCGGCAACTGGTTGTTTTTTTTTCTTTCATCGATCAAAACTTTAATTATTCTTCAAGCAAGTTATAATATCCCCTTCATTTTTAAGGCTCCCTCATCCAAGAAGTGAAAGACCTCCTGGGAGCTCCTGTTGAAGAACCTCTCACTTCACAGTGGAAGGATAGGCAAGTTTCCACCTTGGAAAAGTGGATTGTGTTGGGGCCTTCAATGATGAATCAGATGTTATCATCTGAGAAGCCTAAAGAGGGAGTTTGCCAACACTGCAAAAAAGGCTGCAGTAGTGACGTGTCGAGACTGTTTGCCGAGACCACTTTACTGCACGGCCTGTGATCTTGCCATACATGATACCATGGTGGAGGTGTTCTTCAGGCCACTGCCACCATCCAAACACATCAAGGAAGATGAGGGAGGAAAATTCTCCGACCATGAAAAGGTTTTAAGTTTTAAGTTAAAAATCATATAGACCAATTAATATTGTATACCCAAACTAGTACATTTAGTTAAATAGAAGAAACTTGATGGGTGAAGTTTTAAGTTGTATCTCACTGAAAGAAGACAACTCAATTTTACAATAATTCACTATGTAAAATATTTCTTTCCTTGCTTCCTAGAATGCTTTTGACCGATCATTCTTCCCAGTTGCAATTGTCCTACTCGGCAGACAAGTTTTTCTGCAGGAAAGCAAGTAATAATAATAATAAAAATAATACATGTTATTTGTATAGTGCTTTTCATGGTACTCAAAGTCACTTTACATAATTAAAAACAACTAAAGAAACAAAATAAGAACAGCAAAAGAAACACAATAAGAGGAACTATGAGAAGAACAAATAAATAAATCAGCATCAGAGGTTAAAAGCTGTTCTAAAAAGGTGGGTCTTGATCAGAGATTTGAAGGAAGTCAGGTCAGTGCAGTCTCGGATGTGTTGGGGTAGAGAGTTCCAGAAGGAGGGGACAGCTATGGAGAAAGCTCTGTCACCCCAGGTTCGGTGCTTGGTTCTGTGTGGTGGGGAGAGGAGGTTTGCATCAGAGGAGCGGAGGCTGCGGGAGGGAACGTGGCGGTGGAGCAGGTCTGTAAGATATGAAGGGGCCTGGTTATGGAGGGCTTTGTGGGTGAGAAGGAGGACTTTGAACTGGATGCGTTGAGGAACAGGGAGCCAGTGGAGTTTCTGAAGGACGGGGGTGAACGGGAGGGGCAGTGGGAGAGGAGGCGGGCAGCAGAGTTCTGAATGTATTGGAGCTTATTAAGGACTTTGGATGATGAACCATGAAGGATGCTGTTGCAGTAGTCAATTCTGGATGTGATGAAGGCATGGATCAGAGTTTGAGCAGCAGGGAAAGAGAGTGATGAACGGAGACGAGCAATGTTTCATTGTCATTGGTGACTTTGAGGAGGGCTGTTTCTGTGCTATGTTGATGCTGAGCGGAATCCAGATTGAAAAGGTTCAAACAGTGCATTTGAGGTGAGGTGGGTTTTAAGTTGGGAGGTGAGGTGGGAGTAGTAGGTGGACCGGGCAGTGTTGACAGTGTTCTTATACAGTTGCTGGAAGTCGGAGTAGGCCTGGAGGTGGACTGTTAAACCGGTTTTCTTGAAGAGTCTTTCTAGCTGTCGCTTATGTGATTTCATGTGGTGGAGTTCAGGAGTGTACCATGGAGCTGAATATGTGAAGGGGACGGTTTTGGTTTTAGTGAGAGAGGCTGAAAGGGCTGAGGGAGTGATGGACTTGAGATTTCTGAATCATACTTTGCACTTGTCTTTTGGGAAGGGGATGGGAATGTCAATGTCCATAGTGATAGCCAAGTGATCGGGGTATGGAGGTTCAAGCTGGAGAGTTGTTGTAATGTGAGACCAGTTGAGCAGACCAGATCCAGGATGTGACCGCGGCTCTGAGTGGGGAAGTTGATGTGTTGTGTGAAGTTGAAGCACTGTAACAGTTCCAGAAATTCTATGGCAGGTTTACAGTCAGTGTTGTCAATGTGGATATTAAAATCTCCAAGGAGGAGAACTGAGGGTGAAATGGTACAGAGCTCAGTCAGAAAATCAGAGAGGAAGGTGGGGTGTGGCTTGGGAGGGCGGTAGATGATGGCAGTGACAAGGGGAGTGGGACCAGAGAGTTTGTAGGCGAGATGTTCAAAAGAGTGGGCTGCAGGGGTGGAAATGGTGGCTATTTTAATGTCCTTCCTGTATACACCACCACCTCCCCGCCCCTCAGGACGAGGTTTGTCGATGTAAGTATATCCTGTGGGTGTGGTCTGGTTTAATGAGAGATAGTCCAGGGGTTTGTGCCAAGTTTCAGTGATGCAGAGAAAATCCAGTTTATTGTCAGTGATGAATTCATTTAGGATGAGACTTTTATTGTTAAGTGATCGGATGTTGTTTCAGGTGCTTTGGGATTGGATGCGAGGACTGTGGAAGAGGACGGAGATTGGACAGATTCACGTGTTGTTTGTTGTGATGACGTAATGAGGAAGTGCGGCATGACCAGAGCGAAGGGATGGAGTTTGGAGACGAGAAGTGGTATGAAAACATGCGGCCAGAGCCCCGATGGAGGGCAGAGGAGATAAACTCATTGAGAATAAAAGTCTTATTAGAGAGAGACCTCACATTTAAAAGAGCCATTTCACACATGGGTGGTGGTGGAACAGTATTACATTTCATGTAATGAAGATTGATTTTGTTTTCCCTTTTTAAAGTGCATCTTGGACGGGAAGCCCTTTCTGTGACAACAGTCTTAATAGGAAGATGAGCCGGTGAAGTTGTCATTGCCAATGGACGACAGTAGGGGGGGCTGGCGCTTGAAACAGTAGGCAGAGATGAAACCGGAGAAGAAGAAGGGGGAGCAGGCTCCAGGGCATGTGTGCGGAGTGTAAACAGTCAATCACGTGGAGACGACTGCACTGCATGTTGCATATTATCGGCTAGCATTCCTGAACCCATTTTGTTTGGGTGAATTCTATCTTTGTTAAAAAGTGATGGCCGGTCCCAATAAAGTTTAAAATTATCAATGAAACCCACATCATGAGCCCTACAAGCAGACTGAAGCCAGGTGTGGAGGCTAAGGAGTCTGCTGAAACGACCAGCACCGCGGCCCACCGTAGGAATGGGACCCGAGATAAAACTTTCCACGGCACTTGAAAAATTAAAAAGGTGGTTAAAATGAGACTTGGTCACCTCAGACTGTTGAAGGGATTATTATTCTTTTAACTGAGCTTTTCGTGAATGATAGGAGCTGTGGCACCTGGGAGACAGTGTGTGACTGTGTTAAAGAAAAGCACATTCCTGGTTATGGAATCAGCGATAATCAGTCTTGATGGGGAGAAAAGCGGACGGGGGAGTGTACTCTCAGCGTCCACACTGCACGCCACGTTCACTGGCCGAGGATGGGAACCGTTGCAGCGAGGGGCCAGCGTCCCTCCGAGCAGAGAGGCTCCCCACTGGAGAGCTGGACGCAGGGCGAGGGGTGAACTGCATGTGGCCAGGTTGCGAAGAGGGGGGGGGAGAAGGACGGCTTGGACACAGTCGTGGAGGGTGGGGGCAGCAACAGGGGCCCATCAGACTCCGGAGACGATGGGGGGGTGCGATGACCGGTGAGGGGGGGGAAGTCCTGCTCGCCTAGAATGGAGAATTTGTTGTTCAGCTGGAGGGCCTGAGGTGGAGGGGGACGAGGGGGGAGCTTGCCAGCATGTTTACCCATATGGGCAGCAGTCCAAGGCTCCTTGGGCTTAGCGCCCAGCAGGGTCCAATGGTCCGCAGCCAGTGTGGCGGCCGCATCCAGACATGGGACGGTCGAGTCCAGTTCTCCGGCGGTTGTGGTGGTGACAGCTTGACCCATGGTGACCACAGAGTCCAGGATGCGTTCTTCATCTCTGATCTGGTAAAGGATGGATATTCTCCCCTCCAGCTCTGAGATTTTTTGGGTCAGATGGAGACAGCTGTCACATCCGGATGGTGAGGTGAGTGGGGGCATGATTGTAGGGTCCGTTGGTGGTCGCTGGGGAAAGAGAAACAGCTATGGCCAGTAAAGGAGTCATGACAGGGGTAAATGCTTTTCTATTTTGGTGTAGAAGGCAGGCAGTGACACAGGACGAAAAGTTACACGCAGGGGCTCCACAACGGGAGCCCACGGCGGAAAGTAGGCTTGTAAGGTAATACACAGGAGGTTCTAGCGGAGACGAGACTTCCAGCACAGGCACAAAGACTGGGCCTGCCGCGATGGATTAGCCTCCGGTAAGCAGGTTATATGGCCGTGAGTTTCTCCCGGTTCAGTCTGCGGTTGACAGTTGGTTCCGTCTTGCAGGTGTATCAGTAGTCCCTGTTACCATGTTAGCTAAAAGCAGCTAAAAACAAGCCGGTAGTGCTAGCCTCGGAAGGCTGTCCGGACTGGCGAACTTCAATGTTAAAAGATCGGAGAGCGTGATCGCTCAAACAATTACACTAGGAGAAACATGCAGATAAAAAACTGCCAGGATCTAGTGGTGCAGCGTAGAATGCGAATTATAAACGACATAAAACTAGGTAAACTTTTCAAACGAAGACGGAGCTCCCGGGCTTCCTGTGAACAGGAAGTGACGTGATAAAGGAAGTTAGAAGTAGTAATGCTGGTTGTTGTTAACTTACTTGAAAAGACTCTAAGCTTTGACCAAGTGCTTACTGTAGTAATTTTGATTGGAATGAATGGTAAGTATTTTTGAAAGATTTGGTCAGTCAGCGTAGGTGATCGAGTTGAAAGTGGTTACTGGCCAGCCACAGTCAATTTGAGACCTTGCAGCAGAGGATTTGTTCACTGCGTGTGATGATCTGAAGATCACTGCCCCAGGAATGTCACGGAAAGCTTTTGTTGGCATGCTTGAACATCGCACAAAACTCTTTGGTCGAGTGAGTACATGATGGAAGTAATTGTCCAATACTTGGACTAAGTTTCAGATATATTTATATGATTTCAACTTATATGTATATATATTTATATATCTATATAATTTTTTTTACTTTTGCAATCAGAGTGGTAAAATATGTGGGGACACAATGCAGAAGGCATTTCTGGAATGGAACTTTTTTTTGAGGTTGAAAGGCTGTCTCACGTGCAGCATTTTCAGTGCATTGCATGAATCCCCTCCATGTTAGCTGTTGCAGTGGATGGGAACCGAAAACTTTAAGAGCCGATTTAAGAGCCAACAAGGGTGTGTAGAATCATTTTCCATTGACATTCTATAATGCCATAAATGGTACATTTGTAAATTTAATCCATATTTTGTATATACATTATTTGTGTTTCTGGCCAAGGATCCTGAAAGTAGCCTCCTTTGTTTACTACACCCACGGGACAACAAAACATGTAAAGATTTTACATCTATCCATCATTTTCTCCATTTTACATTTCTCCTCCTGCTTCAGAAACCTGGGAAGACCAGGAAGACTTGGAGGTTGCTGTCAGCCGTCTTTAGGTTTTCCTGAAGGCTTTGAATAAGTTCCATGGAGAAATATTTTCAAATCCCTTATATCTACACAATATTTGTCAATATTTCGGAGTCACCCTTTTTTAACCTAGATGGAGTATTTACAACTCTATGAAGCGCAAACCAACTCTAATAGCATAGTTAAAAGTCAGTGTCAAGTTCTGAAAACGCGCAGCATAAAAATCAACTCTGCACAGTGATGATTATCAGTGTCAGTCTGCACGCGGTCCTGGAGGCTCTGCGCACATTTGATCTCCTCTCGTGTGGTGCCACAGTCAGGTAGGTAACGTTAACATTTCGATGCTGGTACAGGGTTTTATAGTTTCACTGATGTTGAGTGATGACATGTTGGCAACATGTTCCCATCGGTTAGATGTTATTATGGAGTAGCTACATGCTAATAGTTGCTAACAGTTCAGAAGTTCAATATCTTCTCATTAGTTCAGATAAAACATGTGAACTACGGTTTTCTTCTGAATGCTGCTTAGATGATATTATTGCCAACTGTCTTATGTCATAGTTTTAACAACTAAATTATCGTTTATTAGTATGCTAATAATCGCTAATTAGCTTCTGTGCTAACAGTTGCTAACAGTACAGACGTTTGATATCTTCTTATAGAGTTAAGATGCACCTACATAACATTTTAACTACACGTTTCTTCTGAATGCTGTTCAGATAATATTATTGCTACCTGTCTTATGGCATAGTTTGAACAACCAAATTATCGTTTATTAGTATGCTAATAATCGCTAATGAGCTTCCATGCTAGGCGAACAAACTTTCTGAATAAGTGGGTAATGTTACCTCTGTGTCCATAAAGTTAACTACTGGTTGGTATCGTTTTAAGGCAAATGCAAATATGCTGATTTACAGTTTCACACTTCATTAACCCGTTACAGTACATAAACAAACATTTACAAAATTGACATAACTCACCGATGAAGGCTCACTGTATTCCACTGATGCATATTGATTTCATAAATTCACTCCTGGTACATTGCTAAAGGTCCAGATAATCCAGTAAAGTATTTAGTCCAAAAGCATTATTCCATCAATAAGTATCCATGGATCGATGTTCGTCGTTACTAATCGGCTGTCAGAAATGCCGCATTTCCCTGTGTATTTACTGTAATAACTTCATGTTACCTTTGAATTACCGCTCAGTTCCAGTATCAAAATGGAGGCGAGCTTCTTAGCTTTCTAAAGAGTTTCATTTGAACCAATAGGAGCTTCCATTACTGATTCTCAGACTCACAATAGCCAACGAGAGTCGGCGTTGAAGAAAGGTGCCTGTCCCTCTTTGACCGAAGGCAGAGCCGGCCAATAGCAACCGAACAAAGTGTGATTGACGTCAGCTGAAAGCCAATAAAATTCTGAACACGACAATATATGATGTGTCTGGGTAACTCTAGATGCAAGTGATGCATGTTACTCATCTGTCTTTATACTGTGGCAGCTAAGTAACGTTCCTATTTTAGATAAACACACCAGTCCTGAAGCACATGAATAGGTTGTGGTGGCAATTTCTGATGATGCGACCAATAAAGTTCTCTGGGAAACAAAGTTGTCTTTTGATGTCATTTAATTGAAGAATATTAAAAGATGAGTAAAAGCAATTAACAACTCGAGCTGGGTCAGACCAGTACTACACAGCACGCAACTGTCTGACTGACTGACACAGACTCAAGGTTCACAGTGTATGTTAGACATTACAGAAAGAACTCCCTCTCACAGAGACAAAGTAAGGTGTTATTGTTATGACTTTAGCTGAGGCGCCTGACTATCTAGAGTTGACCCCCTTGCCCTGGAGCTCTCAGCCCAGACAAGGCCACCAACTATCTCTCTAAGACAGAAGGAGCAACAGTAAATCATGCACAAGACCCTGGAGAGGAGTAGACAATACATATCCTTAAAATTAACCTTAGCTGATTATATCATGATTATTAACTCCATAATATTAAAGAAATTTAAACGTACGATCAAACAGGTTAACATAAAATTTTCCTTCACAACTCCCCACTTTTTATCATTAACTGATAATTAAATTTGAGTATATGAGTATATAAGCCTTCAGCAACATCAGAATGTAAACCCTGTTTTACAGTTTAATTACACTCGTCACACAGAAGGGGAGTAAAAGAATCATGGTGATATCATGTCTGTGTCATAGTCCGGGAAAGGGCAAAGGTCAGGTGAGCGGGGGTCATTAGGGAGGTCAGAGTCAGTTTGGATCAGTGCTTTGAACGTCTGCTGTTTAGTCTGGTTTTTTTTATTGGTCAGGTCATGTGTGTGCGTCACACTAGTAGTCAGGTTATCAACTCTGGTTGTCTGCTGTTGCATTTAGAAACGTAACAAAGGAAAAATAACAATCAATGTTACTAAAGTTAAACAACATATCCAGGCTGCCGGAATGGTCACCACGGTCGTTGCCGATCCATTCTGAAGGGCGGCACCAAAGGCCACTGATGAGATGGAGCTTGGCACGCTACTGTTGGAGGAGAGCGCTTATTTCACCCCTGCCTCTTACTTTAGGTTCCAACGCAGCTGCAGGGTAGGGGGGCGCTAGGCTCACTTCCCAGTTGTCTTCCTCAGCGTCTTTTGGCTTTTCAGCCTTTTTATTTCTTTCAGGTTCTCCCCAAAGGGAGACAAAACTTGTATATTCCAAAGTTTGTAAATCATTTCCTCAGAGGCTCCCCTGTTGGAGAAGGCACCAGTTTGCAGTGGCTGGTGTGGACCCAAGTGGCCCTCCCTTGGACTTTAAGAAGGTTGTGTGGTGTTAGGAGGACCTGGAAAGGGCCAGTGAAACGCCTTTGCTTCCATTGCTTCCTCCTGAAATCTTTGAGCACCCAGTCACCAGGCTGGGTGTTGTGTTGAAGACCAGTGGCCTGTTTAGGCAGTGCAGCCTTCACTTAGAGGTGAAGGGCTGAAAGGGAAGCTGTTAAGTGTACCCAGTAATATCTGGAAAGGGCTCGGCCCGCGCTTATCTCACATGCGCATCCGCATGTGAAACAGCACGAGCAGATACATCTTTACCCATATAAGTCCAGCATCCTCAGCTTTAGCATTTAGCTTTAGCTTTAAAGGAACCATTTTCACGCTCTACTGCACCTGCACTCTGTGGCTGATAGGAGCAGTGGTGTTTTAAATCAAACCCCCAAAACTTCAGACATTTCTTTGATGTTAGTTAGTTGGTTAGTAAATTAGTTAGTTAGATACTTTATTAATCCTTTACAGGAAATGTCACTGCTACAGCAGCTTCAATCACCGTCAAGACACCACATGTAACACTACAACACAAATCAGGCACATAAAAATACCAAAATCAGTTTCTAAACAAAACTAAAAATCACAACTGACACATTAAAAGATATTTAATAAATGTAATAAAAATACACGTTGTGGATGGAGATGGACGCAGATGGCTTGATGAATGACAGCAAGACCATTACCACAGCTTATCTCACCAGGGATCCCCCACCAGGGAATCACTTCCATGAGCAGGGCTTTTGCCACTGCTGTTGAATAATGTTTGCTGGAGGGGAAAACTTGACCACCATGACCAAACAGCACTTTTTACCTTCACAGACTGAGAGTTCAATGAAATCCATCGTCCAATGTTGTCCTGGGCCTGCAGGGGCGGATGACTGTGCTGTGGGACTTTTGGAGCGCCCACTGCATTGTGAGCTGCACAGATAACACAGTTTTTGCAGAAATGTTTAGCAACAACAGAAAAACCTCGTGTATACCAGCAGGAATTAATGGCAGCAAACATTCCCCCTTACCCACGTGATCTTTTCCGTGAGCCAGGCGCGCATACAAAGTGAAAAGAGCACGTGGTAAACAGGGTTTGTCATCAAGACCAAACCAAATGTCATTTGTGAATTGAGCACCAGATTTTGACCAAAGTGTTTTTCAGATTGTGCAGCCATGTGAGTGAAGGCTGTTAGATCAGGTGGAGTGTCAGACAAATGTGGGGATGAGAACATGTTAAATACATCACCAGAGCGGGCCGCTGCCTTTGCAGCTGCGTCCGCTGACGCATTTCCACGAGAAGCAGCATCATCACGTCGTGTGTGTGCTTCATACTTAATTACAGAAACTGCTGAGGGGAGCAAAACAGCACCAAGGAGTGATGAGACCAAAAAATTGTTAGAAACAGGTTTACCTGAGGATATTAAAATCCTCCGTGTCTCCAGAGGGCACCAAAGTCATGCACTACTCCAAATGCGTATCGAGAGTCAGTGTAGATGTTAACAGATTGACCAGCAGCTTGTTTACAGGTTTCTGTGAGGGCGACAAGTTCAGCTGCTTGTGCAGAATAGTGTGAGGGTAATTTACCTGACATCACAACTTCATGTTGTGTAACTACCGCAAACCCTGTTTGATTCTTCCCTTTTTCATCACGTGAGGCAGAGCCATCAACGAAAAACTCGAGGTCAGCATTTGGAATGTGTACATCTTTCAGATCCTCTCTGGGAGAGCAAACTTCCTGTAAAACTTGAACACAATCATGTGAGTCATCAGCCTCTCCATCCTCCTCAGTGGGCAGGAGGGAGGCGGGGTTAAGAACAGAACATTTTTTACAGTGATGTTCGGCATGTCCAATAAGGTAGTGGGATACTTAAACCAGCGCTGTGCAGAGATGTGATGTTTTCTGAGTGTGCAGAATGTGTGTGACAGCATGTGGGACCATAAGAGTCAAATCAGAGTACTCTACTGAGCATCCAGAGGCTAGTGCAGCTTTCCTGCAGCTGCTGCAGCTCTGACACAGAGAGAGATTATTGCCACTGGATCCAGCTTTATTATTATTATTATTATTTTTAAAGGCAACAGGACGTAATCTAACACAGTGTTTTTGGCACAACACTGATGTTGAATAGCATGCTTTGTTATCTACAAACAGTACAACAGGTTTATCAGGGTCAGGTAAACCTAGAGTTGGAACACTTGTAAGTGTGGATTTTAAATCAGTGAAAACCTGTTGGGCTTCAGGTGTCCACGTGATCTTATCATGATGGGCAGAGAGTTGTTGTCATGAATCAGATGAGAGAGGAGCTTGTTGTTCAGAGTAGTTAGGGATCCATTGTCGGGAATATGACCTCATGCAAAGGAAACTCATCATTTGTTTGTTTGTTACCGGTTTGGGGGCTCCGATACAGCCTGAACACGTTTGGGAGAGAGGGATTTGCCCTCTGCTGTGATCACGTGTCCCAGATAGGTTTCTTTAGTTTGAGCAAACTGCAGTTTTGTGGCCATTTTCTGCTAGGAACATCAGCAGTGCGAGTGTGTCTTCTTGACAGGCTTGAAGGGCTACACACCTTTAGATCGAATGCACTGAATGAGGGTGGAGTCTGATGGAAAACTCTAAGTTTAGCAAATTTTGAGTCAGCTGTTGATGGAAGTGCGCGGGAGACTCAGAATAAGCTTGGACGCAACGTGACCATGTACACGTTTTACCTTTAAACCTTTACTTCTTTATTCATTTATTTGAGAGCCTATTGTTTTGTACAGGCCTGTAGTCTGATTTTGGATGAATGATTAAAGGTTCTGAATTCTTCATGAGACCTACATCATATTTATGTTTGGCCCAGAGACACTCTGGGACTGTCGACAGATAAGGTGGAATTTCAGGTGAAGCCATGGTTACATAGGCATCGTTAAACAAACCACGTGGTGTGTCCTCAACTAATTGGACAGTTCTGTGCACATGTACAGCTGTTGTCAGTCTCGTACAATAATCACCTTGCGCGCTGTATTCTCTTAGGATCCTCGACGGTGAACGAAGTCATGACAAGCGGCCCTCTAACGAGCCCAGTGTCTTAGATCTGGCCACTCCCAGTCTCGTGGTTTAGCCAGAAATACATGCATTCTATTTCTCTGAAAAACACACTTTTAGAGAGAGGACAGGGAAACAGCAAACACCGAACTTTTCCATATACGTGAGTTAAACTTATTTTCTCTGGTTCAACAACTTGTCTAAACCATCTGTCCTCATACTCTTTAACTGGACCTTCATGAATGTGTGAGGTGCAGTGTAAATCGTTTGTAGGCATGTAGTCATCTGCACATGGTGTGTGTATGTGTGTGTGCAAATGCAATCAGTTCTCCTGAACATCTGGTGAGTGTGTGCGGAATGAGTTGCCACACATAGGCATACAGCAGTGAGTGCGGGCTGTACTGCACCATGCGGGTGGGGTAAGACGGGTGAGTTCTTGTCAGTACTCTAACTTTCTCTGGTGTGGAAATCAGTACAATGCTGAGAAGACACATACGATCTTTTTCTAACAGACAAAACAATGTTTGAACTTGGTGTGTTCTAGGGAGCATGCTACAGGGACAGTACATTTTTCCTGTACTGGGATAACACAAGCTCCTACAGTTAGGCATAATCTACCGCTGAATCTAGGAGGGGTGGACTCAGCATCTGCCATAATGACAGAATCTCAAAGAAAAAGGTATGGGTTAGCCTGCTATCTAAACTAACATTTTTTGCAAGCATCTGGTGTTTGATACAAAGTGAAATTTTACACATCTTAGACTGGTAAGGGCCTACGTTTAGCAGGTTTGGGTGAGTCGTTGTGTGGCGTCTGTGTGTGTGTGTGTGTCTGTGTGTGTGTGTGTGTGTGTGTGTGTGTGTGTGTGTGTGTGAGTGGGTGTGGCGTTCTTACTGTCAGGGTTCATGGGAGGTTGGACTTCACTCTCTGGGGTCTGCCCACCACCCGGCAGTCAATCTGAAGAAGGCGCCCTCGATGTGTTTGTCCCCTTTTTTCCGTCCCTCTGTTTCGGGCATTCCGAAACCCAATGTCCACGTTCTCCACAGTGAAAACACACATCTGGATCATATTCCTGTCCTTGACGCTTAAAGTCGCGTCCACGTCCACGTCCTCTGCCTCGACCCCGACCGCCTCGTTCTTGGCTGCGGCCTGTGGCAAACTGGACCATTGTCAAATTCGCTTGAGCTTTTATGTCCTTTCTTTTCTTTTCTTCTGTTCCTTTCTGGTTTCTGTCCAGGTCCTCTGCATGTTCTGCATGCTGCAGGATGCTCGATAGAGGAGCTGTTTTCCATGTGATGCAGGAGCGTCTGATGGCTTCAGACAGATGCAGGTGCATCTTTTCCAAGAACCTGCTCTTTAGGTTTGATTCATAAGAGCTTTGTGGTTTTCTCCTTCTGGTTTCTTTATTCCGCTGTGTTGGTCGAACCAGCCAGGAAAGTATCCACTGGTTCCTCAGGTTTTTGTCTTAGTGTGTTTACTGCAGTCATGTCCGATATGTGAGGGAATTTCTCCGCCATCAATCTTACGAGACCTGTGATGGCGTCTCTGTAGGGAGCATTGTCCACATGTTCCCAGTCTACTTGTTTTAGACGGAGGGCCGATAGAGCGGAAGTAAAATAGTCCTGAATGATATGATACTTTCCACCCATTTTTATTTGCACGAGGCGTTGGAGCTCGTGCACTGTTGGTCTAAAATCTTTACAAAAATTCTGTATTTCCAGTCCCCACTGGGTAGAGCAGGTCACAGGGTCTGAGAGGTCCCCCATGGCTTCTTTGAGATCTTTTTCATTCCAATGTCTGTACACAAGGGTGGGACCATCGTGTCCTGCTACTTCTTGGGGGGATAATTTCTCCTCACTCTCGTGGACCTTTTGTTGGCCTTCCATCTTTTAAACACCTCTTCTTCTTCCTCCTCTGAAGTTAGGTGGAGGTATATCAAAGCGGGGCAGGGAGTTTGAGTGAGGAGGGCCAGCCCCTCCAGTAGTGGTGGCTGGCGGTCTTTTTCGTGGCTTGATGTCGATGGTTGCGCCGGGTCGGGTTGGGGTAGCCCTGATGAAGGGCTCTGGCTTGGTGGAAGTTGAGGGTGCGCAGGTGGAGGGTGGTGCCCTGGAGCTCTCAGCCCAGACAAGGCCACCAACTATCTCTCTAAGACAGAAGGAGCAACAGTAAATCATGCACAAGACCCTGGAGAGGAGCAGACAATACATATCCTTAAAATTAACCTTAGCTGATTATATCATGATTATTAACTCCATAATATTAAAGAAATGTAAACACATGAGCAAACAGGTTAAGATAAACATTTCCTTCACATAGGTAACTCTTTGTTTTCTTGATTATTTATTTCCCTTTATTTGAACAGAATATGCTGCTGCGTGTGTTGTTTGGCGGGGAGCAGAAGTATGTCAGGCTGTCTGATGTAACATTTGATGCCTTCATGAAAGAAGGTGAGTTAGAACATCAGGATAAAACAGTTTTACATTTCTTGGTAAATACACCCAATTCATCATACAAAACATTCCTTCTGAACTACTTAAGTCAACAATTATATCTGCTGTGCTTTAAAATGAATGAGAATGACCTGTTGTGTTAGCTTCCACTCATCAGCATTTTGTCAAGACATAGGCTTACTCTACTCAGTTGACCCTATGATTCTCCTCAGAAGGAAATGCATGGCCTTTCAAATTCTGTAACAATTTCAATAATATTTTTTCCTTTTCCTTCCCATTACTAAAGTTTGCCTAAAATTTAGCATAGCAGAAGGAAGACAGCTAGCTATGAAGGTGTATGACCAGTCTGACGCAGAAGTTGACGCAGAGGTTTTTGAAGAAATGGTGAAGGAGTCACCTGGAACCTTCCGAGTCGCGCTGAGCAATGAAGAACTTGGTAATCACAGACCGTTCACATACTATATGTGATACTACACTTAAAGGTTGGGATGAGAGCATAAACTGTTCCATTTAATCTTTCTGTTTTTTTCATATTCCTTAATGTACAGGTGCGTCTCTATCATCATCATCCTCAGCATCTGATGATACCATATTTCTGAACTTCACCATGTGTGACCCTCCTGAAGAAGCAGCCACTGCCGAAGGAAGTCAACCTAAAAGGCCATGCCATATATAAACTATGAGGCAAAAGCGGTGGGTAGTGGACATTGACTAGTCTAATCTGGATGTTGTTCCATTTGACGTGGAGTGTTTTTATGTAATCATTTTCCAGTCTTACTTATATATTTTAAAATGTTGTAACTTCATGTTTAATTTCAATTTTAGTTGATTGAAAAGATCCTAACAACAAAGCCCGGTGGTGGACACATCATGCAAGAGTATGCAAGAACCAAATCTCTGAAAGATGCAACCAGAAGACATACTTGCTGCTGAGATGACAGAAACACATGGGTAAGAATAATACAAGTAGGCTATAAAGAAACATTGTTAGTATAGGATTATTTTTAATTGTGATGTCCAATGCCAAATGACTGACGGTCATCATTGAATTTATACATTAGGACATGTCCCCCTAAAAGTGTAACAGTGATGTATGCACAGGGGATAGTTGCTCTGTTTCCATATCTGGAAGACCCATATTCTCAACATGGATATGTAAGTAAAAGGGTCCTTGCAACATTAAACACATAATTGCCCTCAGAAATGTTGATGGCATAGTGAGTCTGCATGTATTTAATTACATAGGAACATTACTATGATCCAGGCAGCGGTTCAGGATACCTTGCATGGCGGTTGAAGACTATTCAAAGAAAATCTGCAGATGAAAGAGGTGTCTCAGTTAGCAAATCTCCCAAAAGTAAGTTTACTTATCAGTTACATATGATATTGATGTAATTTGAGTCAATAAAACTGTGTTTTTTCTTAAGTTGGTGGGCCAGAGACTTCCGGTGGAGAGAGGAATGGAGTAGAAGCATGCATAGCGCTCTCCCGCATTGACCTGAAAAAGCATAACTTTTTACAACCCAAATTCGACCCGACTCTGTAGTAATAGTGAGTGATATCTTTCACATGCTTCATGGCCTCCGGAACCAGGCTGGCTTAGGAAAAAAACACCAAAAGAGATGACTTGTCCGCCGCGGCTAACCAGATTAGCATGCCCGCTCTGACTAGCTTGCCGGAGGAGCACCGTATCGGTCCATATCGGCAGCGCTGTCGGCTGAGCTCAGGTCGGTGTTTGCCTCTCTTGAAGCTAAACTTGACACAGTACAGGCCACAGTGACTGACTTTGGTGAACGAATTACGAGTTTGGAGACCAACAGCAATTTAACTGAAGAACGCATCCAGGCTCTCGCAGCATCATGCTCCACTTCATCAGAGGCTTGTGCTAAGCTCAATACCGAAAACATCGATTTGGAGGGACGGAGCCGACGTAATAACGTCAGGATCGTCGGCCTGCCTGAGTCCATAGAAGGTCCACGACCCACGACGTTTTTCTCCGATGTCCTGATGGAGATATTCTGGGACCAGGTGCTACAAACTCCACCAGAGCTAGACCGGGTCCACCACTCCCTAGCTGCTAAGCCTCGACAGGGAGGCCCAGACCTGTGATCATATGCTTTCACCCACATCAGACCAAGGAGCTAGTAATACGGGAGGCCCACAAGTGAAGGAATGACCTGAAGTACCGTGACTCGCCGGTCCGCATCTACAAGGAGTACTGCCCCGATGTTTTTGAGCAACGAGCGGCCTACCGCGATGTTATGGCTAAGCTGTACAACCTGGGCCTCCGACCAGCTCTGCTTTACCCGGCAAAGCTTCAAATCACCAAGAAAGATGGCAATAAGAAATGTTTTATCTCAGTCGAAGAAGCCACTGCCTTCGTGAGTTCCATCCCTGCCCCATGATGCTGCTTCACTGACCTGACTCTGCAGTCGATGTATGGGCTAATCCATTAGTGGCTAATGCTGACACCGCCACCGGTACGGGCTTTGGGATGACTCGCCCAGCCGGTAAGAGTGTCTCGACACGATAATATTTAACATACAGTGACTGTGAACTCTTACTAGTGTCGTATGATGCTTTTTGAACACTGGGACTCCTCGAGCTTTTGCAAAACCCCACCTGAGCTTGTTGAACCGACGTTGTGTGTGGAGCCTGCCCCTGTTGGTTTTGGCTAGTTATGCCATCCTAATTTTTTATTAGGGGTAATATCAGTTAAACGTTTAATACAAAGATGCCTGTTACATCGCAGTGGGAGTCTTGACGAATATTTTTTTCTTTGTTGCTTTTTGTTACATGAAGATGCAGCCTCTCTACTTATGTCTCTGGTTTCCGTTCCTGGGACATATCGCCCCTTACTGCTCTAAAGGGGTGGAGTAATGGAAAAACTTGCACTGTTCTGTCTTTTCTTCTGTCTTCTTTTTCTCTGGGGGATTTTTTCCATAGTGACCATTGTACTGCAACGTTTATGCTCACATGTGAGTAGTGTGGTTTTAGGCCTTATAATATGGGAGGAACTTAAACTTTTCTCTGTTATTGTCTGACTGTCTGTGCTATAAGGGTTACATTTTGTCCTGCGGGAGTGGTGAATTCATGGGGACCAGTGAGTATAAAGAAACTGGAAGCTATATAGGGGTTTTGAATGTGTTAATAGGGTTTTCTGTTGTTGTTGTTGTTGTTGTTGTTTTGTTGTTTTCTCTCTCGCTCTTTTCTTTCCCTTTTCTTTTTATGTTCTTTGATTGCCTCCAACCCTATCTGAAGCTAACATTTCCCTTTTATTAAAAAAAGACAAGGATCCCCTTGAATGTAGTAACTATAGGCCTATTTCACTTTTAAATGTGGGCCAAAAGATTCTCACCAAGGTCCTAGCCACTCGTCTGCAGCAAGCCCTGCCTGCCCTGATCGCCACAGACCAGACCGGGTTCATGGCTGGAAGGAATTCGTCATTTAACACCAGAAGACTTCTCAACATTATTGGCTCCCCCAACCCTGTCACACCTGAGGTGGTAATTTCCTTAGGTGACTGTCAAAATGTGGTTTCAGCTCTGACTTCATTGCATGGATTAGACTGCTTCATGACTCCCCAACTGCCCATATCCTTACAAATGGTGTGAGGTCGCCCATCTTTGCCCTCTGCCGGGGCACCAGGCAGGGATGCCCCCTCTCCCCCCTCCTATTTGCTTTAGCCATCGAGCCGTTGGCCATCTTTGCGATTATATGTGTCAAACCCGGCCTCGCCCATCCCTGTACAGACATTCTAACCCAATTTGGCAGATACTCCGGTTATAAATTAAATTTTAATAAAAGTGAACTTCTCCCTATTAACCGCCTGTCTATGGAGATGCCACCGTCCTCTTTCCCATTTAGAGTCGTATCAGAGGGGTTTCGATATCTAGGCGTATTTGTCACTGCTTCTTTCGAAGATCTTTTCAACAAAAATTTTCGCCCTCTCATTGATGAGTGTAAGCTTGCTTTGACTCGCTGGTCCTCCCTCCCTCTCTCCCTAACTGGCAGAGTTAACCTGGTAAAGATGGTGACTCTCCCTAAATTCTTAATAATTTGTTCCAACACATTCATATATTCATAATATCTCGCAGAACTCTGTTGTTACCAACTCACTGAAAATTTGGACGCAATTCCGTAAACATTATGGCTTGAATGAACCTTCAACTTTAGCCCCGATTGTTAAAAAACATCTATTTCCACCCTCCCTGTCAGACCCTACTTTTAATATCTGGCGATACAAAGGCCTGCTACATGTCAAGGACCTTTACAAAGAAAACATTTTTACTGATTTTACAGAGCTTGCAGCCAGGCTCGAATTACCTCACTCTCACTTTTTTCGTTTTCTTCAAGCCAGGCACTTTGTCCAAACCACCTACCCTCACTTCCCCAACCCCCACCCGGGTCTCTGATTGACTCCTTGCTCACCCATGACCCTGCACAAAAATGCTCCATCTCTGGGATTTACAACTCCATTGATTCCCTTAAGCCTGATCAAATGACTCGCCTGAAGCAGACCTGGGAGGAGGAGATAGGAGTACCAATATCAGACAACCAATGGGACCAAATACTTAAGCTAGTTCACTCGTCCTCCATGGGTGCTAGGCACAGCTTATTACAATGTAAGGTTCTTTTTAGAGTGCACTACACAAACGCTCGGCTGGCAAAGATTTACCCAGGCACCAGTGACAGTTGTAATAGGTGTAAGCAGTCACCTGCTAACCACACACACATGTTTTGGTCCTGTCAGAATCTCACTGGCTTTTGGTGCCAAATTTTTGACACACTTGCAATAGTTCTTGATATGGATCTTATTCCTGAGCCTAGAACGGCCCTGTTTGGTTACACTTACAACACCTAATCTCCCTGTGTCAAAGCGCCGGCTATTGGCCTTTACAGCTCTGTTGGCCAGACGCCTTATTTTGTTTAAGTGGAAACATGTTCTCCCCCGTTCACACAATGGCTGGCATAGGGAGGTCCTAACTCATATCAGACTTGAGAAGGTTAGATTCTCACTTGCGGGTACTGGTAATGTTTTCAACAAAACCTGGCAGCCCTTCTTAGAGTATTTAGACAGAACTACTATTCATCCAGAAAGTGACTAGATGCCCCCCGCAGCTATTGCTGTCTGCCATTGAAGACACTATCCGTGAGAAGATGAAAGCTACCTCCTTTTATCGTCATTCAATGGTCAACGATGAAAGAAAGCAGCAGATGTCTTCTAAGTCTTCCCACGGTTTCTGGACACAAGAGGACTGGTAAAACATCATCAGTAGTTGAATCACTGAAATATTCCATGCAGCATGCGGTGTCACTGATCACTCCTTTCTTTGTACTGTATTTTTGCATTACAGATAGAACAAGATTTCAGACTCCTGTTTGGTGAGGTCACTGCCAACAAATTCTTGGACAGGTGGCCTACCAATTTCAAAGCAAAAGTTGTAAAGGAAAGCCATGGACTGGTACCCACCACAGAGCTCTTGGAGTTAATGTGTAACGCTGAAGTTGAGAATGGTATGACTGTGACTGTTTTTAATCACCTTTGTTGGTTATATAGGTAATTGCCAATTTAATGTATTCAGGGAATAATGTTAATCTGATGTTTGTTGGTCTGTAGGCTGGGACAGTGACATGTCTGCTATCTTACTGCTGCTACATCTTCTACCACCATCTGCACGAGGACGAAAGACACCAGGAAAGATGTCTGCATCTCAAGCTGTCGATAACCTCATCAAATTCCTAAAGGTTTGTTAAAAAGTTGTTTAAAATATGATTTCCATCACCTCCATTTCACGCACAGTGAGGTGGTCTGATTTATTGTCAGAGGTTTGTCACTAAATTTTGCTGTTGAATGTGCTGTTGTAGGCTGGAACCAGTGTCTAGACAACATCACCCAAAGCAGTCAGCCATACCTTCTTGCTCAGGGACCCACAAGAATCAGCATTCAAGCCTTCTTCATTGTGATTGACATGCATGCACTTCCAAGTAAGGGGACAGGTTCAGTGGGAGCCCTTGACGAACTCTTTAAGGCCCATTATGTCTTTGGTACGTCATACAGTTCTTCTCTGACCAACTTTTTCACAACAACCATTTACAACATTGACGTTGGAGAAACAAAGGAAACTCCAAGAGTTGCAGAGTTGCGAGCAAGAATGGTGCGTTAGTATTCATTGACATCAAAATAATGAAGTGCTTTCTTTGCAAGTGTGACCATGGCAGACCAAACAGCCTTAAGCCTAAAGCACCTTAAGGTAATTCATGGTCTTTGTCCTGGCAGGAGTCTTGATCTTAAATGTGGCCAACTGGGATGCTGACGTTCTTTTGGTAGCTTTTCTGGCTTTGGAAAGCACCTGAACAAATGCCACGTAAGCTGTTAATTTGATTCTGCAGAAGGTGACTTTTCACCTTGTCAAAGTGTTTTTGACACAAGTAATGCTACTGATGTTGATGTAGTGCCTGCAAATGTAGAGGCTGAGTTGGAATTATCTTCAGCAGACCTTGTAAATAGTTGTGCAGCTGTAATTTCTGATCTAAAGGCAGCAGGTGTAGGTCAAAGTGTAGTGAATTCTGTAGTGAATTCCATGGAAGAGATCGTTCAAGGTATCCAGCAGCATGCTTAAGAAACTGTCATTAAGCATGAATTTAGTAAAGAAAGAGAAACTGAAATGTGTAAGAAAGTTGAGTCATGTTTTGAGGAGTTAGAGAATCCTTTCACAGTTCTTAATTCAGAATACAAGCGATCAAAATTGTTATCAGACAAGTGGGAAACGGTAGAAGCAGTTGAATGTGTAATGGGCTCAAGATTTGACACAAGCCGAAATAAAAAGACCGGAACATATGATCAGACAGTCGTTCAAGATAAATTCCTGTATGTTCCAATTTTATCGACATTGGAGTCAATATTTAAAAGTCAGCATATTGAAAAAATGTTGAAAAACACAGGCACTGGTGATTCAAGACTCTGAGATATTTGTGATGGATCTTTAATGAAGATCCAAATGTTCTTATTCTTAACTAATTAAAAATAAACTTCAACAGAGCAGACAAAGAGAGAAGAGAGAGAAACAGAATGAGGAGGGTCAAGCCTCTGTGTCTATTGATAGAGGAGAGGTACAGGTGTTTGTTTGGAGAACATCTTCAGAAAATAAACTTGTCAGAAAAATGAACACTTGGACGTAAATCAGCATTAAAATAACTAACTATAATGACAGAAACCATGTTTAAAAACAATTTATCTGGCGTGTATTTTGATTTTATAGTTTGACTCATGTCCCACCTGTTAACATGGAGGAGGCGGGCTTTATGACCTATACTGCAGCCAGCCAGCAGGGGGCGCCCGAAATGTTTTGGCTTCACTTTTATGGAGCTGTCATGTCGTCCATCTTTTTATGCAGTCTATGCTCAGGATGGTGACATGAAGTTTGGAGTCCCCCTCTGACAAGGAAACAAAACCTTTCATGATAAAAGGAGCGTACACATCAAGATCAGGTTGATCTGAAACAGCCTGAGTGGACTGACTGAGCAAAGTTCAGCTTAGCGTCTACACCTTCTTTACGGCTCAACTTCACCTCACCCTGAGAGCTCGACTTCGCTGGAAAAGCAAAGGATTTAACTACAGGAACACGCTCAGAGGACGAGTGAAACTTCTCAAAGGTATCCTTGTGTGTCAAGATGTACTCATCAGCGAGGACAGCTGCATCAGACACCGTGGAAACCTTCTGCTCATTAAGATAAGTCGTGATTTTCTCTGGTAAACAGTTTTTGAACTCTTCCAACAGTATTAAGTTGTGTAAATTATCAAAATCAGCAACATTTTTAGAGCAACACCAGCGATCAAACAGGGCTTCTTTCTCACGCCCAAACTCAACATAAGTCTGATGATCAGTTTTTTTAAACTTGCAGAATTTTTGGCAATATGGCTCAGGCACCAATTCATATGCCCTGAGCACAGCGGTTTTAACTTCATCATAGTTCAGACTTACTTCAGGTGACAAAGATGCATAAACCTCTTGAGCTCTACCAGTAAAAACACATTGCAAAAGTAAAGGCCAGACATTTTTGGCCCATTTTGATGTGGTGGCTGTCATACATACTGTCATGGTTTATATGAAGAACAAGTAATGTTAACAATCACAGCAGTTTTACGACAGTGATGCTTCACTGTAGCTGAGAGGATGTTTTGGGGCAGTTAGAAAAACCCTGTGAATGCTGTATGTTGGTCGCTGTGAGCTGTATGTTCAGAGCTGATAATAAAGCCGAGCTAAATGAGAAAAGCCTTCCCTCGATCATTCTACACGGTGTCAGAAGTGTTTAGACACACAAAGAAACAAAGACAGAAGACGGACAACGTTAAATGGCGAAGTTTAACCCCCCAGCGAACTTTCCCTTTGATAAGCCGACAGAGTGGCCGGACTGGAAACAACGCTTCGAGCAGTACAGACTCGCAACAAAACTTAACAAAGACGATGGTGAAGTGCGGGTGAGCTGCCTAATTTAGGCGATGGGCAATGAGGCAGAAAACATTTACAAGTCATTCACGTTCACTGAGGATGGACACCGTAATGACTTTGCCGTTGTGGTGGGGAAGTTTGACGAGTACTTCTTTCAGCGGAGGAATATTATCCACGAACAGGCATGTTTTCACCTGAGAGTCCAGCGGCCAGGGGAAAGAGCCGAGTGTTTTATCCGAGCCCTGTATGACCTATCAGAGCACTGTGACATGGTGCAACCAGAGAGGAGAATATCCACGACCGTATTGTCGTCGTGAAACTGTACAAAGAGCTCTCCCGCAAGCTGTCGCTGATGGCGGACCTAACGCTGGCGCAGACAATACAGACCGTCAGACAATCAGAGGAGGTCGCACCACAAGTGAGCCTGCAGGGAGACACTGTCGGATCAATACAGGAGGTACAGTTTAAACGGAAAAACACAAACTGGAAACCACATCAGCGACAACAACGCAAGTCAGAAGACAGAAAATGGGGGGGGGGTGATAAGAAATGTGGAAAATGTGGGAAAACACAGCATAACAGAGATGAAAAGTGCCCTGCAGAGAAAGCTACATGCCATAACTGTCATAAAATGGGACACTGGGCTACAGTATGTCGCAGCAGCAGGTCAGTGAATGAGGTGACAGAGACTGAGAGGCCTGAGCAGACCTATTATTTTCTAGGCTCAGTGTGTGATGCTAATGAGACAAGTGAACAGTGGACCGTGCAGCTACAGGTGGATTCCACCCCGATGGAATTCAAAATTGACACAGGAGCTTATGTCACTGTCATAAGTGAGGACACATTTCACACACTCACTCCTGAGAGGACACTAGGCCCACCTGACATCCCTTTGGACAGCCCTGGAGGAGAGCTGTTGTGTCTGGGCCATTTCGATGCAACAGCCAGTCACAGAGGGAAAGATTACCCGTTCACAGCCAACGTAGTCCGTGGACACAGAGTCAACAATCTACTCAGCCGGACTCTATCAGTCAGGATGAATCTGGTGAGGCGAGTAGATGAAGTGAAACCCAACACCTGTCATCTGCAAGCCTACGGTGAGCATGACACGCTTGAAACTGAACCAGTCAAATTTGAGCTAAGGGATGATGCTGTACCACATGCCGTGCACACTGCACGCCGTGTGCCTTTTCCCATGCTACAGAAAGTAAAAGAGGAACTGAAAAGGATGGAGAACAACGGGGTCATCGAGCGGGGGGCACAACCTACAGAATGGTGCACACCCATGTCCCCATGCTCACTAAAAGGAGGGTCCAAACGAGTGCACCTGTTATTGTCAAATTCACCTGATTGAAGCTCAGACACAGTGGGTGAAGAAGACTGCTTCAACTCAAGTTCTTTTAAACGAAGCTGCGCTTCTACCTCAATTTTTCGAAATTCTAATTCCTTACTGAGTTCTTTGTCTTTAATTTCTAGTCTGCGCATTTCGACCTCTAACTCCTTCAGGCGGAGTAGTTCCCCTGGATCTAATTTTCCGGCAGGTGGACTCATCACTGCAGCACCTGGGTTACAAGGCAAAACTCCCTTTTCATGCAATACAGACCACAGCTCAGATTTTATCACTTGCTTCTTAAGATATCTATTTATAGTGATACCAAAATAATCTGCAATCAAAACCAACTGTTCTTTAGTACAGTGATGAAATATATCGAGACTAGGTTGTGCCTCAAAGTCCTTAATATTGAACTCCATATTTAAGAGCTACTAACCGACCGCAAAAATGTGAGCCGGGAGGAAAAAGGACGGCCTGGAAAAAAGAAACACCGCCCGGACAATGGCACAGCACACAGACACACACTGCTCAGACAGACAGCAGCTCACACAGTGGCATCCAAAACGTGTGCACACTATTTCAAAAAGCACACGATAAGCAAGGTAGGCAATACTCAACAACGGCAAACTAAACAAAAAGTGTCAAAGTAACAACCACAATGTTACGCTACGCATCAATTAACACGTGGAGGGACAAAGTCACAATGACACAGTTTACCGATACAAGTAACTGTGGCAGAACAAAAACACAGTTACAACGTCGCGGCCAAAAAATACAAAGCCCGCAGCACTACACATTGTGTTTTCATCAAGCCTACAAAAATGACGTCAGTGTGAGATAGACAAAGAGCCCCCAAACATGTTACAGCCTCTCTAACTAAGTACAAGAAAAAAACACAAAAGCTCACAATGAGAACCGCAACCTATTTAAAAAGGACCCCACACAACGGATGAACGTTTGAAAACCCACAGGGTTTTCATTTGTTTATTTAACAAAGATCAAAGTCATCACTACTGAACTCAGTGAAAAGAAAAGGAGCTGGAGACCCCGGCCAAAATGAAGAAAAGTGGGCAGGTGCTGGGCCAGCCACGCAATGGACCGTCGTTCCCAGCACCTCCCCCTAAACTAACTAAACTGGGAAAAACGATCATAAAACAAAAGAGGAAATAACTGGACTACCGGAGGTCTCCAGCCCAAACTAAAACAACAAAACCCAACAATATTATTCATGCTGGGTGGAAAAGACCTGTGGAAAGAAAAACGAAAGTTAGGAGGAACTAAAGAAAACCATCCTCACCACGAGGTTGCTGTCTGCATACGCCTGCCTCACTAGGCAGTATACTCCTACTCCTACAGGTGGGATGCCTAGGCTCACACAGTAGCAGTTCACTAACAACATAACATAGCCGTCCGTAATGGATTAACTATTGAACTGGATTAACTAGCTCTGTTCTCTTTCCCCCCTGTGTACCTGTTGCGAGCAGGGTATCCACTCGCTCGTAAGAGAAACACACTCACACACACGGAGAGAGACAGGTGTCCAGGGATACCTCCCTCCCAAAAAATGCAAAGAAATATGTTTGTTTAATATTATTGTGAACGACTTGAGTGCATCTGGGTGCTGTCGATGTCCTTCAGCACCACTTGCTTTTGGATAATTTTGATAATCTGTCAGTAACACCTCGATCTGTGCATATGCAACTCACCAGCTGCTGCGAGAACAAAATCACAGGTGAAAACATTTAAAACTCGAGTTCTGCAATGTGGGAAACTGTTTCAAACTTACAGCTGATGAAGAAAGTCAACAGAGCAGACAGAGAGAGAAGAGAGAGAAACAGAATGAGGAGGGTCAAGCCTCTGTGACTATTGATAGAGGAGAGGTACAGGTGTTTGTTTGGAGAACATCTTCAGAAAAGCAAATTGAGCACAGTGAAATAGTTTGAACTAGAAAATAAAATAAGGTGGAGATTACGCTCATAATAATATCATAATTGACTATAATTACACGATAAAAAACAACCTATAGAATCCTACTCAATAAAATTGAGGTAAAAATTTGCACTCAGTTTGATTGTGTAAATTTTACCCAATTTTTTTTAAATAAATGTTACCTAAATGTATCAAGAATAATATACTCAAATAATTTTACTTAACCTTTTGAAATAGATTTTACAACTAAATACCTATTACAAATGAGTAATATTTACTCATGATTGTAGTGTATTTGTAGTAGGGGATATTTCATTTACCTCTTGTTTTTAAATACTTATTAATTAAAATAACTCATTAATTATTTTTTAAAGAGGGTTTGTTTAACCCAAAAGTTAATGCCAGACACGAGACAATATTGATCCTGTCAATTGCTTTTTTAATTGACCTTTTTTTTTTATCAAATTATACATTTGACAAGTAGCATTGAGCCCAAAATATGTGACATGTAAACAAACAAAACTTTTTTTCCTCAAAGTATGAGTTGAAGTACAGTATTACCTGATCAGTGAAGAACACACGTATAAGTCAAGTATCTTTAATGAATTAAGATACAATTGAGGTAAAACATAAAGTGCTGCACCATAGAAATTGTTAACGAGACCCCAAAGGAGATGTTATGTTGCAAAACATTAAGCTAAATAGTGTTAAATAGTTTGAAAAAATAAAATAGTGTGCAAATTTAATAAATAAAAGTCAATTCAATAAAGTATTAGCACACAAGAAGGACAAGTGTCAGAATTATTTGAAGGTGTTTTTCTGTCTTGGGATCTAAAATGTGTAATGTCTAAACTGAAACAATATTGGTCATGGAATCAGGTTACATAAGAACTTTACCTGAGCAATATTTATAACATGAAATGTTTTTGATTACTTAACACAAAAAAGAAGCTAAACAAACGTACAAGACCAGCCAAATATCTGAGTCTTTTTCCCCTGAGAAACTGTCATGCAAAAAAAGGAAAATGTTTTGAAACTTGACAAATGTTGAGATGCCGCTTTTCTTTTTTGAGCAGCTTTGCTCCATCAAGCTTCAAAACGGTTTACAGAATACTTTGAATGTGTATTTCAGTCTCTGGGTATCCTTAAGAACATGAAGGACAGGAAGAAAGGCCAACATATGTAATGTGTAAACTAAACACATTTTGGTCATTACATCAGGTAACACAAAAACATCACTTGAGCTACATCTACACTGAAAAAAATATTTGGTCCATTTACTAAGGTTTACGTATTTCAATTAGATGACAAATTTCCATCCAATTGAAATACGTTTCTGTAACCTTAACCAGAAAATAAAATGTATGTAATTCAATCAAATAAAACTGAGCAGAATGGACTACATAGAATTTATTTAACAACAGCTAATAGAATTTACCCAATATATATAATAAAGTTTATGTAATGCTGTTAATAAGGTTTATGTAAAACTATTAATAAAGTTTATGTATACTTTAAATAAATGACAAATATTTCAAATGTGTTGATGTACACGTTACAATTATTTACATTTCATCTACTTGGTCACATATATGATACTAAAGAAAAGCACACATTTCAATTAAAACCAATTTATTGGTTTTAACAACAAACAACTTAACTTTTTTTTTAACAAGACCCTGAGTTTCAGAACTTAGTCAAACATTCAAGACCATGTTGGAAAAAAATCTTTATATATCCTTAACCCCTAGTTACCAATACAAAGTACAGCAACTTTATTGCAAAACAATGCATGTTCTTCAAAACTGTTACTTATGTTGCTCTAAACATATTTCCCCCATATACCTCCTTTCAAACAACATCAGGACATCTCGTGTAAACCTATTCTAAAATGCTTTAATTATGATGAGAATATCTAAACATCTACCATGCCAATAATAATATTTCCAATGCAGATAAATCTTCAACAACAAACATGCACCTGCTGAAAACATGGACTTAGAAAAGTGACTGTAGTCTGAAAATACATTTTGTTTACAATTTCCCCACAAATTGTGTCTACTTCAAATCAAATAAAAATAGTCAAGAGTTAAGCTTGGCTGAATTAAATCTTTTTTTCCAATAAAGAAAACGTAGTAATAACAAAATTAACCTAAAAAAAGTCACATGTCCTGAAAATATTCTGAAAGGTGCTTCACAAGAGAGTAATGTCACAATTTTTCATTCTAGAATTTGTGTTGCTCTTAACACAAAAAGCATGTGCATCATAAATGCACCCTCTGGTTTGTTGAGTCAAACGATGTCCAATGGAAAAACCAGGCATACTTTAAGTGCAGCAATAACAATGTAATAGTGTCCAAGATTTGTTTTCATCAGAATAAGTCCAAGAACGTAGGGTCAACACAATGCACTGGTGAGGCGTGACTGCAACATTTAGATCACTGCAGCATCTTAATCTTCAATGACTGAACTTTTGGTGAAAGCCTCTTACCATCTAGGTTCATCAGTATCTTCTGGAACACTTCAAATGTGCACTTCCATGCTTGTGGGTAGCTCAAATTGAGTGCATAGATCAATCCAAACAGCATGACACAAGATGCCTCCAAAGAAACTTGTTTAAACTGACTTCAAAAGACTTAAGGATCATTATATTCTTCGCGTGTTTTCAGTCATATAAAGTTATGGTATTAAAGAAGAATACTGCATTCATTTGAAGAAAAAAAAATCTTCTGAATTACTTAGATAATTGTCTCAGAATTTATCTGAATCTCTCCTTTCGACCACTCACTTGCTAACTACACAGCCGGTGTAGTAAGACACACCTCTGCAAAGAAAGAGAGCTCGGAGCTGAAGCTCAGCATCCAATGAACAGAGCAAGAGGACACTGCTGGATCCATGTGTAATGTCTGTGCAATATCCAACCCATAACTTACTCCACCATAGCACTATGTCATTCATTCAGAAAAAAATGGGCTGAATTGTTTTCACAATTATTTTCTTAGTATTTCCAAAATAATTACCGTATTCATTTCAAAAGACAGCAGATTATTTTTCTCAAATTAATACATTTTGTTTCTGTACATTAACATATCTACTCACTGAGTATTCCTTGATGAGTGGGTTGCTGTCCTCATTCAGGTAGACACACAGGCATTCCAAGACGCAGTCTCGCTTGATGTGTATGTCATCCGTCTGCAGTGAAAATAGATTTAGTTTAAGGATTGAATAAAATTGACACTTCTACCTTTTAACTGACAAACATCCAGAGTACACACCTTAGTTGTCAATGCCATTATTTGACGGATCTTCTTTCCTGCAACTCCCCCCTTGTTGCGGAATACCTTCATCAGGTTTTCTGTGTACTTGTCCAACTGGAGGAGGAACAGTGATTCAAGAGGCATTACATTTATCCGCATGAACTCCACGTTAACCTGTTGGACAAAATAAAATAACAAATCAGGACAACAGGACACCACAGGTTTTAAGAAACTTTAAGTGCGATAGTAGTTGATAGCGACATGCTTTTGGTTCCATTCATTGTACTTACTTCTTCAGCCTCAAAAAGAGCTGGCCATCTGCTTCGGATTTCAGCAACCATTGGCATGTTTTCAACCACTTCTTGTCTTCTGTACGAGAAGGTAAGTTGCATTTTCTCTCTGATCACTGCTCCGTTGTTCTTCTTCTTCACTTCAGTCAAAAGAGCAACCCGTTCCTTCTCCAGACTGTCTCTGGTTTCTCCTTTTGGGTAACATGAAAGAAAGTTCACCTCTGCCTTCTTAGGCTTCTTAATGTTAGCAGCAGGCTTTCCCTGACCCTGACGCTTATTTTTCAGGGAGTTGACAGTGACTTCTGGGTGTCCATGTCGCCCAAGAATAGAGCGCAAGTTAGCCATCTTCACCTTCAGGTATAGCTTCCATCCATCATAGCCAGTTTCAGATCCCCTCTCACGCAAACAGGGGTGAGTCTTTGTAAGGGCCTTGGCGGCTTCTCCCAGCTGACCATCTTTGGGGTAAGCAGTGTACTTCATCATCTCTTCAGACATTCCCTCAAGAATATCAGATCTCAACTTCGGAGGAGGTAAGAGGAAAGTTCCATCTTTTTTAAATTCTGCATTCGCCCTCTCAAGTTGTAGCTCTGCAGCACATGCAAAGCGAGGTACCACAAAGACTTCCGGCCAAGAACATGACCTAGTCTCAGGAGATGACATAGACCCTGGAGACGACAACAGTATTGTACTGTTGCTGTCACATGAATCAAATGACATAGCATCCTCTTCATCTAGGGATGAGGCTGAAGTAGGTACCATGCCAACTGGGGTCAGAGGAGTAGTAAAGCTTGTAGCAGTCATTGGTGGACTTAACTCATTGCCAGAGGTTGTGGCCTCACTGGAAAAGAATATAACTTTCAGAGTACTTCGGTCTTGAATTTCACAGGTTGATGAGAGGTTCATGTATTCATTTCCAAAGTCTTTGTCCTGGTACTGAAGCCTGAATGGCTTGACAAGTCCAAAAGCACTCTTTATTTTGAGACAGAGTTCATCAACAGACTCTGGAATTCCAGTCTCAAGGATCACTTGACCAGCCATCTTTCAACAGATTCACTCTGGAGGGGAGGAAGACAAAAAGCAAACAAAGAGAAAATTTTATCACATTGTAAATAGTTCAGTGACAGCATTTTTGACAGCCATGTCATCTCATGCCAAGTCATTCAGAATTCAGTTCAAACTTCAATGTACATTGCAAATTATCTTTGCAGTTTCTTGAATGATCAGTACATATTTCAACCCAATCCAATTAAAAATAAGCAACCGGTAACACATTCAAAAAGTTATAAAAAGTTATGAAATTTAGCTTTGAGAGCCAGACTTAAAAAACATAACATAACTTATTTGGAATAAAGCTACAAGATCTTGCAAGGTACTGTGAACTTGGAAGATTTTTTTTAATGAAATCAATGACATGAACTGGATGTTTCAGGACGAATTGACATTTCCAGGGGCAGATAAGATGTCAGGGCAATTTTATACCATGTCCACCCCTCTAAAAATTATGTTATGGTAAAAGGTTAAATGATCAAACCTGTGATGATTATGTGTCTTTTTAAGGTCACCATTCGCATGCCCGTAACCATGTAGTCAGCAAGCGGATAGGCATCAGTCAACTGCTCGAGTGAAACCAGGGCAACCTCTCTACCAGGGGATGGGGTCAGCTCAAATGCTCTAAAATGCTCTCTGTACCAGGCACACAACACTTTGACAATGAAGCTCAACTTGTCCTGAATGATGCACATTTGGGTTACTTCTGCAAATTCAGGGAGTCCTCCAGCAGATCCATATGCAACTAGCATTCCATTTCTGTAATACCCCGGAATGTTACACTTTTTGAAAGATGAACTTCAGTTATATCCGGGTTATTCTGCCTGAGGGTTGATGCCACCTGCTGATTTAGAAAATCCACAGGGACAGTGGACACGTGTGTTACTTCGAATGTGTATTTCTTGAGACTGGGAGAACGGATATGATTGGCTATCATTTGCTGATGTTTGGATGCCAGGGAAAGTGCTATGTTCTTAAAACAACTAGTGTGCCGTGCAACTTGTTTGAAAAAACTATGTTTGGCCTCAAATCTCATGATCCATAGTGATACTAAAGGACCGAAATACTTAATCATTTGAGGATAATGTTCGACAAAGTGATGTTTTGGTAAGAGCTTTACATCAGGGAACAGTTCTAGCAATCTATCTCTGTGCTCATAAAAGTTGCAATTTAGATATGCAATGGTCTCACTACTTTGAACAGGGGCAACAGACAGTTCAACAATGTCCTTTAAGTCTAAGATCACTTGCCAGGCTGACTCACCATCTGGTATCACTTCTCCAATAATAAAGGGCAGCAATCTCAACAAGGCCCAATTCTCGTGCGCATTGCCACCGATAGTCTTTTTAGATGCATAGGTTCGTGGTATAGCGTGAGGTCGGTTGGTTTTATCACTCCACTTGTAAGGAAATTTTTGTATCAATGTGTTTAGACTATCAAGGCTAAAATACTTCTTTGAGATCAATAACTGTAAGCAAAGGGCAAGCTCATGGGGGACGATGCCTTCAAATAAATCATGTACGATGTCAGGAGGATAGCCTCTGGTGACGTTAAAATGAGTAAGATGTTCAGTTAGAATACAAGCTCTTTTTACTCCAAAGCAAGATATTCCATTTTCTTGTGCAGACTTAACATGTGCATCATGTTGCTCTTTATTTCGAAGTTCAAAGGCACCCGACAAAACGTCTTTAGAATTTATTTCCGACTTCTTGGCTGTACAAAATCTGCAGATATAATGTCCCGAGAAACTTTCAACAAAGCCTGCTATCCCGTGGGCTCCGAGATTGTCCGCAATTACACACTGGACTGTTCCTTTAACAAGCTTTCCAAGCTTTGAGATGAATACACCTTGATGTAGTGTGAAGTAGTTAGATCTTGCAAAAGGGGTCCTAGAACTTCCGCATACCCATATGCCTTTAAGTCATTAGTCTTACACAGAGTTGCCAAATAGATAGAGGTGAGTGTAGAATGAGAACCTGGCGGCAAATTACCTAACGTCCAATAAACACCACACAACTTGTGTCTCTTCCGAGATGTACCAAGAGGGTTGCAAATTTCAAAATCATCAATGTATAAATTTAAAGATATTTTCCAGTCCTCACCAGAAAAGAAACAATTTTCCTCAAAGAATAGACCGTCTCTTATAGACCGGTAAAGCTGCTTTTCAGACTCAACAGCAGTATTATCATAAGGTCTGTGAAAGTCAGAAATATCTTTTAATAATTCAGTATTTCCAAGTACCTGTTGCAAAGACTGTAATAAGGGAATGTACTGAAAAGCCTGATTGGTCTTGGTATTAAGAATAAATTCCACTGGCTCAACAACACAAAACTGTTCTTTGTAGAACTGTTTTCGTTTAAAGCCAGTAGCAAGGGGACCCCCTTTGCCTATAGCTTTCCCCAGTGGGTGAGCTTTGCAAACTGCAGCCGCAAGTTCCTTAACTACTGAGCTGTCTATTTGAAGGTTGTGGTTTTTTAAAATATCAGAAATAATGTCAAACGTGACAGGCACAGATGCAGAGCTTAATACAAAGTGGATCTCATCCAGCAATTCATCAATAGCTGTGGTGGAAACGTGATGAATATTTTCCAGCTTCAGCAGTACAGCTGCAACTTTTTGTTCTATCACTCTAGGAAGGTCTTCTACTTGGTCAGTGTCGCTGTCTACATTGTCACATTCCACATCTATATCAGTTGAGGGGTAATCATCAGCAGACTCAACCGATTGTAAAGGCTGAACAGTGGTAGTAACCACACCAGCTTTAAAGTCCTTTAAAGTATGAGGCTTATGTTTCCTATTTTTGTGGGAATTAAAAGTACTGTAAATGTTAGTTTGAAACTCACACTTAACAAAAACACAAGTTATTGTTTCATACCGCCTCAGATGATCATTAATATGAATAAAGTAATCTCGCTCCGATGAAATATCCTTGCAAGCACAAATTTGACAAGAGAATGTGGCCAATTTTGATGGCTTTTGAGTTGTTTGTTTGGAATGGCTTCGATAAACATGAATTAAAAGCTTTTTCCACAAAGTAAAAGTACACGGGCAATCAAGATACACACATGGATATCTGAAGTTGCGCCCATAATGACAATGTTGTAACTTAAAATGTTTTAGTAACTCATACCTACTAGATAATGATCTGTCACACACTTTACACTGCCACATCCAAAGACCTGCAGGTAAAAAAGGAAAAAACACACAAGCAGTTATTTTCCACAAGTTGCTGGCCACATGGATGACCATGGATTTGTTTCCTACCAACCACATTCACAGAAATCTGATTATAATTTAGCTTCTTTCATATGTGTGCTACTGTTCACATTCCTTAGGAGTGTTTAAAAAAAATGCACTTCTGGCCCTGAAATCAAATTTAAAATTCAATAGCTTTTAAAATAACTAAAAGTTGTGTTAAAGGTGATACTGTAATGACACAGGAATACTGAGCCCCCTCCAAATTAGCATAAAAGTAAATATAAAGTAAAGATATAAACAAATAGTGATTCTTACTACCATAAAGAGGTTGCCCTGTGCACAGTGTTCCCACAGCAAGACAAACACAGGAGTGTACAGTTTAGAGAGGTTGGCTATCTACAAGAGAAAATCAATGTTGATGGTTAGAAAGCAATTCATGGACCTATAAAAATACAAACAAATTTAATATAACAATAAAACAGAACAATCTGTCATTCACTTCATTTAGATTATATATGCATTTGTGTGCAGCACTTTTCTCAGCAAATCAGTGGTTTTCAGACACAGTTCACTTTGCTGTTAGCCTTGTCTTTCCCTCAATTTTTATACAAAGTAAAGCCTTAAACTGTCTCTAATTAACATGTCTCAGTGTTATAAAATTATTCGGATTGATGCTTTACAGAAGGGTGAAGAGGGCTGTGGTGGCCAACTGTAAATTAGTCAATACTGGAAAATAAGAAATACTTAACAGGCTTACATTACATTACATTTTCCTTACCTGTTTTCCTTTCCTTAGTACTGTTGGGCTATATATTTATGAAAAACGATCTCCTTAAAATAAAAAACGGATCTTTATTTAGCATCTGTGATACAAGCAGCTGTGTGTGTGTGTGTGTGTGTGTGTGTGTGTGTGTGTGTGTGTGTGTGTGTGTGTGTGCGCGCACACATACTCAGTGGCTCAGAGGAGGGAGAAGGAGATCACAGCTAACAACTTGATTAATAATATTAGGTAGAAACATCACTTAAAAGCTCGTTTTAAATAGTTTTGGTGACGAAGTCAATTTTGATCGATACATCATAGTTTCGGCGGTTGTTTTTTTTTTTCAGGTCTTATAGTGGATCAGAAACGGTCTTGTTTACATCAAAAAAGGTGCGCTAAATACGTACACAGACACCACCTGGGCAGAGATAAGGGGCGATAGCTGAATACAGTGGAATGAAAAGAGCTAAAACCGGGATATGTTCCTTAATCTATCATTTCATAGCACACACCGCTCACCTGAAACTAACGTAGCCACTGACAACCAACTGACCTCATTCACCGTACAACATCCCTGGACACAACTTCAAAATAAAAGCATTATGTGAAAACAAGGTATTTTCAAAATGATTCACTCCCGACTGAGCTCTTGCCTTGAAAAGTATCCCGGAAGTGCTGCAATTCATTATCTTCACGTTATTTTTAAGAGTAATATTAATAAAAATCCAATATAATTTACCAATATTCGATGTATTTAGGCCGAAATCTGCAAAGCCTACAGAAAACGCCAGCGAGCCACTTAATATCTACATTATTTCTTTATACAGACGTGAGTGGCGCCACTAACCTCTATGAAGGCTGCTTATTATTTAGCAGCAGGAACTTGCCTTTCTGTATTGTCATTAATGATAAGTGACAAATTAAATAAACTCGCTTTAGTTGTACAAAAAAAACCGTAAAATGTGTCGTTTTACACAGAAAGTAGATCACTTATGTTAGCTCAGGTTCAGTAAACACGTAGAAATAGAAATGGCGGTCAATAAATTGTACAACCCAGCTAAAATGAACACTGAAAGTTAACCTTACTTAAAATATCAGTATTTATTGTTAAACACTATGAAAAATAAACAGATTGACATGTGTTAAATAAAAGAAAACTCTTACCGAACTCGAAGAAGATGGCGGACCAATTAACCTTCAACAATCCTCGTAGTGAAAAGTTTCGCGCTCAGCCTCTTCTTCTTCTTAGGTTTTACTTGTGTACAAAAAACAACGCTTCAGGTGGATGCTGCCACCTACTGTCCGAGCCTTTAAAAAAACCAAATCTCATTGGTTTTATGTGTTTTAATCAAATTCATCTCATATTAGAAAACCTCACGTTGATTTTATTAGTTTTTATTAATAAAGATTGTAAATATCTGTAATTAGGTAACATTTAGTAAATATGACCTCATAATGCCTATGACAGCACATAATCATTTTTTTCAGTGTAGAGCATGAAGTAAAGCATTTTCACGTATTTTCTTGCTGAAGACAAAATTGAAGCTAAACAAAACTTATTTTTCTCTAAGAAACAATCACCAACAAGATAAACATTGTTTGAATCTAGACAAAATAATGAGACCCTGCTTCCCTGAAAAAAAGGCTGATCTCAATTCACAGAACACATCTCTTGAATCAGGCACATAAAGTTTGAGAAATTATTTGCACAAAAAGGGTCTTGGGGATGAATACAGTCCGCATGTGCAAAATTTCATTTCACAAGCTTACTTTTGAGACTGTGCACCTTCTTGAGCAGCTTTGTTCCATCAAGCTCCAAAAAAAGTTTCTGGAATACTTCAAAGGTGTATTTCAGACTCTTGGGATACTCAAGGTTCAGAGCGTAAATCCATCCCATCAACAGCATACATGCCTCGGTTCGATTTCCACATCCGTTCAGTACCTTGTCGCCAGGGGCGCAGATGGGATTTTTGAACTGGGGGGGACCAAGCTGTCAGCAAATGATTTCAACTCAATGAGTTATTTTTGTGTAATTTGGGCATTGGATAATTCTTATTTGAAATCATGGATAAACAATAATGAACATTGTTAAACAAAGGCCTACCTGATCAACACTAGCCCTACATGATGAAACTGTTATTTGTCTGGAATGCCAATCACCCACCAAAACTTTATGCCTTGTGTATGAACTGTAGTGTAAACAACAACATATTTACATTGGTACATTGGTTTACACAGGTATTCCCTATAGTGCAGCCAAACACATTTACTGTGTAGAAGCAGACTCAATGAAGGACCCAAAAACATCTCTCCTCCTTTCATTACCCTGAACATACTGCTGGGCAATTTCTTGTCTGTCCTGTCTGTCAAGCCTCTCTTGGTGATTGTGGCACACAGCAATGCCATTGAGTCTTTTTTGAGTCATGGTTGATCGCAACCATGTTTTCAGTCTCCGTAACCCACTAAAACTGCGCTCTGCCTCAGCAGATGATATGGGAACCACCATCAACAATCTCACTAGTGTCTCTACCTGATCAAACAGGCCACAGACTTCAGGGGGCATTTCCTTCAAAGCATGCACAGCATCTGCAGTTTTGTTGACCTTGTACTTGTTTTTAAACATGGCCAGTTGGACTCTCAAGTCTTCCTCTTTCAGTTCAGGATATCTGCGAACTGCTGCATCATTTGTAATGGGAGTCAGGAGTGAGTTTTCCAGTTCTTTTAATGTTTGAATGCCTGGTTGCATAAACCTCTCAGTAATTTGTGCATCTACTGTGTCTAGGAAACGGTAGAACTCTACTCTGTAAAAATCCACGGCTGATCCAGGTGTTTATGCAGGAGCCTGCCCCGAATATCTTTTAGGAGGCCTATGTGTGCGGGGTGGAACAATGGGCTCTAGAGACAGATTGCCACACCTGTCCTCGGCCTCCTTAAAGACTGCCTCAAAGTGTTCTGTGTTTCTTTTGGATTTCAAGCTGTCTTGGACCAAGGACACTGCAGAGAGCATGCCCCCCATTGTCTGAGTCTTTTTCTGGAGAGCTGTGTTTAGAACCTCTAGTTCACTGATCACATCTAAAGCAAGCAGAGGTCCCAGTACAACATTACCCTGTTGCAGTCGAACACATAAGCCCTCTGCCCGGCTTGCAGACTCAGAATGACTTGCAGCCATCTCATCTAGTGCACTTAGTACCATCCCATATTGGCTGAGAACAGCACGGATAGCAGGTGAGCATACAGTCCACCTCGTGGGACATAAAGGCCTGATGGACAGGGCTGGCCTTTCCCCTTCAGCTGCAACAATGGCTTTAAACTTGTCTTTCATCTTACCAGACTGCCCAAAAAATGTGCCAAGGTCATGTATCCAGTCGAGTGCATTTCGCACAACACACGAGGCTGAACAAGCTTGTTGTGTAACTAAATTGACACAGTGTGCTCCACAATGTATGTATGGTGCTAGTGGCTGTGCTCGCTGAATAACAGCCTGTGCACCTGAGTACTTTCCAGCCATATTCGAAGCTAAATCATATGCCTGACCTCTGAGGCATGATATTGGCAAATTCAGCCTCAACAGAAAGTCCGAAATGAGCCTGGCAAGGTTTTCACCTGTTGTAGAAGTTGCTTCACACAACCCTATGAAGTCTTTGTGCACCAGCAAATCAGTGTCAACATACCGTAGGCACATCGCCTCCTGCTCAACACCAGAGACGTCCCTTGTCCCATCCATAATAATGGAATACTGCAACACTGGTAAGGACCGGATCTCATCTGCAATTTTCCTGATAATTGATGAACTCAACAAATTTATCCGCTCATTTTGAAAATCCCAAGATGTGTGCAACCCCCTCTTTGCAGATAACCACCTACTGAATGACTGATCATCTTCAGCTTTGTATTTCAGAAGCTGGTCAAGGTTACCTTGATGATGTTCATGCCCTCTAAAGGCCAATCCCTGCCTCGCCAGAAACATCTCACCCCCTATTATTTTTAACAGGCTAGCTCTGTTTTCTGCCTGCTGTGTGGTGACTGCACTGTTTTCATATGCAGCAGTTGTAACGGCCAGTTTGTGGCCCTCTGATTTCTCATGCATGGAACATTTTTCAAGTGCTTTTTTCCAGTTTTCAAATCCAGTATTGACAAAAGCTGGGTCTATACTCTTGGCTTGTGCTGGTTTCCCTGTCTTAAAGTATTTAGAGCAGTGAAAACACAGAACACCATCAATACCCATACTAACATGCAGCCAGGGATACTTCTCATACCATGCTCTTTGGAATGTCAGTGTCCGGTCTTTGAGCGCTTGTTTTTGCAAAACTTTAGGGTCAGGTTGATTTGGCTTTGTATATGTCATTATCATGTCAACTTCCTCTCCCTCTGTGTCGCTTCCTGTCCCTCCTTGTTCTGTCCCTGCTTCTTCTGTCTGTAGTCCTTCTGTCTCTCCTTCCTCATGCAGTCTTTTTATACTGTGGCTCACACCTGGCAGATCCTCTCTGACTACGGCCTGCCTCACTGCCATCAGGAATTGCCTACAGGCCAGGAGGATAATGTTAACATTTTAAATATTATTTTTATTTCACTTAACAGTTGCTTATTAAAATAACATTATACATACAAATTTAAAAAAGAACATTAAAGCTGTTCACCTACAGCCTATAAAGGCTTTAGTTTTACATTTAGCCTACTTCAGGTAAAAGCAAATGCCGTTTATTATTGTCACACAAGCTACTCAACATTACAAAACGATTATCTGCCACATCTGGGAAAGTCAACAGGCAACAGGCGTTCTCCTTTCTTTTGCCTCAGAGAGAGGGTGAGAGAAGAAGGAGAGAGAGAGAGGGAGAGAAAGGAGAGAGGGGGGGGGGAGAAAGAGAATAACGTCTCTATATATTTTTTTTACTGCTAAATTGAGAAAATCTACCGCATTGTCGTGTTTATAAATTATAATACTTAATCATTATCAGTCATTACGATATGTCAATGGGAGGGTTGTAGACAATGGTCTGATCACCACTGTCACAGGCGCAGGCGCAGCTACCCGTTCCTCTTTAGGACCCTGGGGAGTGAGAGTCGTGTTGATGGTTACACTGAAAGTCGGAACTTGGAGCTCTGAACAACGTAACCCCAATGTTCCGACTTTGGTGTACAACTTGAACGCACCGTTAGTCGTAGCACACAAACGCCAGGCTCTCAATGCGCGCTGCAATGTAGTCTAACTGACGGAACATTACTCCTCTGTTTTACCGGCGATGTTTGTCGCCTTATGTAGGGACAGTGGGGGGGGACGGATCGGGGTCACTATGAATCTGAGGGGGTCATGTCCCCCACGTCCCTAGTGCCATCTGTGCGCATGCTTGTCGCCCTCTATCACGATAGAAACATCTGCTGGATCCACCTCAGCTATGGGGTTATGGATCACAAGCACCTTCATGGTTTGGTCTGTGTGGTCCTCGTGTTCGTTCTCCTGAAAAAGACAAAAACAAAGAATGAGTGCTTTTATTTAAGTTACACATACAAGCATGGTGCTTTTCAGTTGCATTAAAGTTTTCATTGTGAAGGAAATTTAGGTTAATCAGTAATTTATGGTGCCTAAAGTAGTAACAACACAAACATACCCTCAAACAAGTTACTGAAGTTAGAGTATAAACGCATAAGACTTTAGTCTGAAGTAACAAATGAAAAATAGTTACTTTGTAAAAATTAACCTTTTACAGAATATTAATTATACACATTTTTAATGCATTGATGTGTTCCTCATTTTATTGTCATTGCTACGGTTGGACCTAATCCTATTTACATAACTGTAGCTGGATACCTTGTGAATTATATTGTGGCATATATTAAAGATTTTTTTAAAATAGTGTTTTCATCCTATTTTACATTATAAATCTGAATCTAAGAAGTAACTAGCAAACAAACTTAAGATTTTCTATATATTCAGTAGAGTAAGAAGTACATTTTTATTAAGTACAAGAAGGCTTTTTTTTTACATTTGGACATAACTTATATACTGTACTGTTTAGTACTAGTACTTGTACTTAGTACTGTATTTTATAACCTAAAAACGGCAGTCTGCTTGACTTTTTTTGTCTAATTGACACTGACAGAAAATATTACAATTTTGAAATTGACGGAAATCCGTCATAGCGACGGAGAACTTTAATCCCTGTTTATTACAAGCAGGTGACAAACTAAGGCAATCCAGAGGTCTTTGGATATGGGTATCCTTAAATAAAAAACAGATGTACAGTCATACTCAATCCATTTAATAAAATTAAGTTGTCTGAAATGTAAAAATCCCTTTTTTGGTCAATACTGAGGAGCTGCAATGACATGCATTTAAGTTACTACTCATGTCTGCAAACAGTTTTTTTGTGTGCAATTTTCAAGAAAAACTGATAAATTACCTCATTTACAGTATTGAGGAGATGCTGCATCCTTGTAGCAACAGCTCCTCCTTTAGCACGCATCAGCTGCAGAAGGCGTGGTGTGTACTCGTCTTGCTTCAGCATGAATGTCTCTTCCGGGGGAACAGTGGTTATACGCCGGGACTCTTCCTCGATCTAAAAATCAGTTCAGGGAAAGAATTCTCAACCATCACAACTTTCTCTATATTTGTGAGAGACTAGTATTTAGTAGACAAATTTTATGAGTACAAATATATAATTGGTTTAAAATCAATAAACAAAACTTTCTTACGTGAGCCTCACTGAACAGTCCGGGCCACCTCTCTTTGAAGGCACTGACAGCAGGGCTGAGGGTCACAACCTCCACTCTTCGGATTGAAAAGGTTTTTGACATCTTTTCTCCAATTCCTTTTGCATTGTTCTTCTTCTTTATTTCGTTGATTAAATCTAGCCTATCCTCCTCCAATGAGTCCTCATTTTCTCCAACAGGATGTGGAGGGAGATGATTTACCTCTGCTTTCTTTGTTCTCGTTACATTTTTGGCTGGGGCTGCATCAGCTGGTTTCTTCCTCTTTAATGTGTTCACTTCTATTTCAGGATAGGCATATTTTCATATCGCAATTTCAACTTTGCACGGTAATTGTGCATCTTGTACTTGAGGCGTTGCTGTCAGCCATACATCCCAGTGAAGGATCCTGGCTCTTTAAGGCATGGAAACTGCTCAACAAGGGCTTCAGCAACTGAACTTATTTGCAGACTTGAGGGATAAGCTGAGTACGAGAAAATTGTTTTAGCAAGGTCTTGCATTATAGCTGATTTAACACTTGGATCATGGAAGTGTGTTCCAGAGGCATGATATGTCTTTTTTGACTCAGCCAGGATAAGTTCAATATCACGGGAAAACTTTGGGATCACAAATGGCACTGGCCAAGGAGCAGAATGGCATGATGCAGGAAGAATAATTGTGTCCTGGGAGCTAGACGATGCACAATCTTCTGCAAGGGAGGTGTCCACTTCCCTCTCATCTGCAAGGCAGGAATCCGCTGAACTCAGTGATGGTCGTCTCTTTTCGTACCATTTTCACAGTGGCCTTGTCATGCAGGTCAGCTGTTGAGGTGACACTGAAATATTGGCTGCCAAAATCTATCAGGATCAGGAATTCCCAAGTATCAGGAATTCCCAAGGGCAGCTTCAACTTTCGTATATCATGTTCATCAATGATGACTCGTAACTGGACTGACATCGTTGCTTGGAATGTGTGTTTTCTTCAGCTGGAGGGAGAGAGAGAGATGGGGAGAGAAAATAGATTTCAGTTTGTTACAATTGTTTAAGTTAAATTGTATAAGCACAATAACTGATATGGCATTATAACAGAATTATTCTTTTAATTGTGTTGAAAATGTAAAACCTACTATGATGTGCAAATGATGTGTTTCAAATGATGTGTTTCAGGGAAACCATTCGACCATCTGCTGTATTATAAGCAGCTAAGGGGTATGCATCTTTCATTTCCGCATGCTGAAGAACTTCAATAACTCCTGTAGGCTCAACTTTGAGTGCTCATGGTACCACCCACTTAGCAACCTCAGAACAAAGACAGGTCTGTCATGTACAGTCATTATTTGGAGTACTTCTCCAAAGTCCGGCAGTCCTCCTGTTGATCTGAAAGGCAACAGCATTCCAACACAATAGTCAGTGCCTAAAATGGTGACCTTGTTTGTCATGTTCACGACCTCTACTCCAGGAAACTTCCTTGCAATGGACTCCTTAATGCTGTCCTTTAGGACCTCCACTGCAACTTTACTCACGCTAGAAATGGAGAGTGTTGGCCGTTCAATGTTAGTTTGATGTGTGTGATATGCAATCCTCAATTGTTGTTTTTTTGCCAATGTCATGAGAATGTTTCTGAAGGACCCAGTCTGCCTCACAATCCTTTTAAAGAAACTGTGTTTGGCTTCGCATGGTCCAGAGAATCACAAGAGGTCCACAAGCAGTCGTAAGCCATGGACAGTGTTCATGAAAGTGATGTTTAGGTTTTAATTTCTCCTCTGGAAACGCATCCAAATACCTGAAACGGTGTTCACTTATCTTGCTTTCCAGGTATCCTAGAGTCTCAGCTGTGTGAACAGGAGCCATGACAAGCTCCACAACATCTTTCAGGGTCATCAAAAGTTGCCAGGCTGTGTCATCTTCTGGTACTTTGTCACCAATCATAAAAGCTAACAGGCACCAGTTCTCATGTGCGTTGCCTCCTACACTTTTGCGTGCTGCAAAAGTCACAGGAATGGCCTGTGGACAGTTTGATTTGTCACTTCACTTGTAAGGAAACACACGAATGGTGTGGTTTAGTTCCTCAAGAGAAAAATATTTCTTCTTAATAAAGACATTGAGACAAAGCGCCAGTTCTAAAGGTACAACACCCTCAAGCAAATCATGCAAAGCATGGGGGTAACCTGAAGTGGCATGAAAGTAAGTCAATCTGTCAGTGATGGGACACTGTCTTTTAACACCGAAGTGATGATCTTGAGTGCTGTCAGCTAATGCAGCTTCCACTTGTTCAGTATAGTTTGCCTTAGTCCGAAGAGGAAACATTCCTGCTCTAACTTCATGCTCCTGGATCTTTGAACGCTCTCCAAGACAGAAGCGACAGAGGTATGAGGAAGAAAAGCTTTCAACAAACCCTGCTATGGAGTGAGAGCCGAGGTTGTCAGTGACAACTGGAAATACAGTACCCTTCACCACTTTGCCGAGACTTTGCAAAAAAATACCTCTATCTTCCAAGTGTTTCAAATCTCTAAGCAAGGGCTCCAACACTTTTTGGTATCCATATTGGTTGACATCAGTGGCTTTACAAAGAATGGCTAGGTAAATGGAGGTCAGAGTAGATCGCAAGGTTGCAGGGATGTCTGCAAACACCAAGTACACTGATGTGACTGTATGCTTCTTGCTTTATGCTTCTTGATACCTGGACAAACGTGTCCGTAATGACCCCCAGGTCCTAAAGGTGCAAGGACAATCAGCATGGAGACATGGTATGGACTGGTTTCAACCAAAATGCCCATGTTGTAATCGATAGTGTTTCAGAAGGTCCAAGCGTTTTGATGTAGTAAAGCTACATGTTTTACACAACCACTTCATATAGAGTAAGGTAGAATGCCCCTTATATTCCTGAGTTGAATGTGTCCATACAGCGTTCAATTATGGTCCGTTAAATTCACATGTTATGAAAACGTACCTTTATGTATTTAAATGGATTAGGTTGTAAGTTGGTCAAGTAGCCCTTCAGTGCTTTAATATAGATCCAGCTGTGAAAGATAAACAGAATGTCAGACACTATTCTATACATTTAAAAAGTGCTAATGTATCAGTAATTAGGCAGAAAATGTGATCATGTAATTTGGCACATAAGATGAGAGTTCACATGAAGAGCATTTTAATAAATTAAAAAAAATATATTTTATTTCAGCTATTAGAATTAGAGTGAAGTAATGTGGCTAAAAATAATGGTAAATAAATAAAACATCCAAAGATACAGTTGGTTGTCAAAGCTGTAAGCTACATGTCCTGCAAAACAAGTTTGCACATATATTTTCCTTTAAATTAAAGGCTCAGCGTTCAGTTCATTTATCTAAAGCGTTATCTTTCGTTAAAATTGACATACCTTAGTAATGCATTTCAAATCGGTCTTCACGTTTTCATAGCTCCTGCTCTATAAGTAAAAGAAAGAAACAGACAATTTGATTGTTAAAACTTTAAGATTCAGTCAAGACATGAAATAGCCTAATGACAGTTTGGCAAAATAGATAAGCAGCATGTTGACGCACGGATATTACACACGTGCTGAGTATATACATTAAGCCTTTGAATTGGAGACTCGAGGTTTAGCTCCAAATAATTGTGTAAAATGATTTGAACCTCAACATTTACCCAGCAGAAGGCAACACACACAGACTCGAAATGAGTTTTGATGAGCTGTTGTGCTATTTTGGTTGACAACGTGAACTCCACACTGCATAGTTATACTTCACATCTTTATTCTGACCGGTCGCTGTCCGTTCAGTGTAAACAACGCCCTGTCTCCATAACTGGTCTACACACTCGCGACGCACAGAGCTGTTTGTTATGAGAGGTATCAACTCTCTAAATACCTGTTTCAAAGTTTCTCCCGTCTTCCTGTGTTTGATGTACTAGATGTACCGAACTTATCGCTAACGCTAGGTCAATATAACTTGTGTGCCTCACTTATTTGTGTCCCCGGACAACACCATGCTGTATGCTGTGAAATAAAGAAGCGTCACCATAGTAACGATGGCAACGGTAGATGACGAGAGTCACACAGTGAAACGTGCGACATTATGCCCGTAACAATGTGAGCAAGTTAGTTAGAAAACGTAGTTTACTGTAAATGTATCCCCCAATTAAATACCATATCATATCCATTATGTAGCTAATTTAGTTAAAATTAATCCACATTCTTGCCAGCAACTCACATTTTGCTGTGTTCCAGAAACGAACCTTGCTTGTGCTCAATTAGCCGTGCTAACATTAAGGAAAGTCACAGAGAGCCAGGACTAAAATGGAAATTTCTTGTTTAATACAGAGGCTTCCCGAATAATCTTGCGACATATCAGACTTATGAATGTGTTCACACTGTCATTCATCGAATGAAACACAGTTTTATGATCAATATCAATCCTACCTTCCACCACGAGTCCCGCCAACCGAAACTGTCCTCAGCAAAGCAGAAGTGATGACGCATGTGCACCCTTCAGTGCACACCCAATATCTTTGGGTTGATATTATTCAGTTTATTTGTGTAGAAATTGTTACTGTTAAAAAAAAAGCTAAAGAAGGTCAAATGTACCCATTATAATACAGTTCACTTGCTGACCTAAGTTTTTTTTAGTATAATTTAGACAATTTGTATGGATTATATTACTACCCACAAAAATCTTTTTTAATAGTGTAGGTAATCTTTTTTCACACATTCAATTGACTTTGGCTCATGTTAGGGATATAATAAATATTCAGAAATATTCAACCCCAATAAAATCTTTCTCAGAGAGCTAGATTTTGCTTTGGATGGCGTCTTTATCAGCTGAGGGACACAAAACATAACAAAGAAAATGTATTATGTTATATTTTCGAGAAGCCTTACGTGGAGTTAAAACCTAATGAAGCCTTTGGGAACTCTATAATGATCCCTAATATGCTTGAGCTGTCTTGCATAGATAAACCCCACCCATGAAGGTGTGCAAGGCGAGTTGCAAGCATGGCTAAGACAAAGGAGCTTTCACAAAAACTGAGAGAGGAAATTGTTATTTTATTGCACCTGAAGAGCAATGGATACAAGAAGATTTCCAGAAATATAACATTCCAAGAGACAACATTAGGAGCTTTATAAGGAAGTTTAAAACGTATGGAACAGCAAACCTGCCTGGCCGTGGGAGAAAGCCCTGAGCAACTTTTTAAGGACAACTAAGAACCTGGGTTACTGCAAAATGCCTACAGGATGACCTGATGAAGGCAGGGACTAGTGCTTGAGTGGCAACAGTACAACGAGCACTGAATAAACAAGGACTTCATGGCCGGACTCCGATACGCACTCCACACTTGAACAAGAAGAACATGAAAGGTCGACAAGAATATGCCAGGAGAAATTTGGATAAGACTGCAGAGTTTTGGGAGACCTTTCTATGGACCGACGAAACCAAACTGGAACTTTTTGGACACATGGACCAGCGGCATGTCTGGTGTAAGAAAGGCCAGGTGCATCACAATTATTTCTTTTGAGGTGAGGGGGTTGAATATTTCTGACTGCAACTGTATAAGGAATGAATCAAATCGATGAGTTGAAGAGATTCGCAATACTATTTTTTTAACTGCAGCGGGTGCTATCTCCTTTAGCTGTTCTTGTTCGACGTCATCACGTCTCTTGCGTCTTGTAGCTGAATAGAGGCGTAAATAAATAGTAACCATTGCAATTGTGCTGTGCGCTTGTGTAACAGTCATATTGCAGGACTTGTCATAGTGAAGGGGCTGCATCCTGTTGTGTCACCTGCATGTACACGCAATGCTGCTGCTACTGTCACACGTAATGACGGCTAGGTTATGCTTTCAGGCAGCTGTTCAGCTAATGTATTCCCATTAAGACCTCGCCCCAGTGTTGGTTAATGCTGTGGCCACATAAACAGACCGCCCACAAAGATGACTTGCTGTATGGCTCTGTTAAAAAGAAACAAAGTGTTAAAAAGCAATCACACAATCTTCACCTCAGAGCTGCATTTATTGAGTAACAAACTGGTTCTCACTTCACATCCCAAGGCATTAAACATAGTAAAGAGCAGCTCTCAGCTGAAGTGCAGAGAACAGCTAACGTGCATGGAACAGCTAACATGCATTGAACAGTTAAAGTGCAGAGAACAGCTAACGTGCATGGAACAGTTAAAGTGCAGAGAACAGTTAAAGTGCAGAGAACAGCTAACGTGCATGGAACAGTTAAAGTGCAGTGAACAGCTAACGTGCATGGAACAGTTAAAGTGCAGTGAACAGCTAACGTGCATGGAACAGTTAAAGTGCAGAGAACAACTAACGTGCATGGAACAGTTAAAGTGTAGAGAACAACTAACATGCATGGAACAGTTAAAGTGCAGAGAACAACTAACGTGCAGAGAACAGTTAAAGTGCAGAGAACAGTTAAAGTGCAGAGAACAACTAACGTGCAGAGAACAGTTAAAGTGCAGAGAACAGCTAACGTGCATGGAACAGTTAAAGTGCAGTGAACAGCTAACGTGCATGGAACAGTTAAAGTGCAGAGAACAACTAACGTGCATGGAACAGTTAAAGTGCAGAGAACAGTTAAAGTGCAGAGAACAGCTAACGTGCATGGAACAGTTAAAATGCAGAGAACAGCAGAGACCGGGAAACCCCATCTGTACAGGGTGTCCGTCTGTGCCTGTGTGGTAGACCAGTGATGGCTTGCACTGCAGTATCACGTGGATAGCAGTGCCCAGCACAACATGGTGATGAGTACAGAAGCGCAAACTAGGCAAAGTCCAAGGCTACCAAAATAAAGTATATACAGTACATATAATTATGTGATCCATTCTGCAATATTATTGGTACTGGGACTTGTATCATTGCCAGAACCGCAGCCACATTTTGGTCAGGATCGCCTCCATCCTGAATGTTCACTGATCAGTGTAATTTTCTTGTGCGACCACAGGCTGGACAAAGTTTCCTAAATAAGAGCAGCAGGTCTAAGTTTAGCAGTGAAGCCAAAATGCAACATCCCTGTATGAGGATGCTCTATGAGGGTCTCAGGAGGTTTATGATGGCATTCTGGTGGGACTGATGTGTTTAATATCACACCAAGTCCTCTCCTAGAAGGATTATTTTGCAGACATCAGCCAGACTTTGTAATCCTGAATTTTTATGTTATGATTGTACAATAGTGAATTCATTTTTATATTTTTTTATTATTTATTTTATCACTGTTTAAATATTCACAAATGATAACAATAATAATTATAATGTCAAATTATATCTCCTCAGCTGCTGCACCACTTGTCCCCACTCCTCAACCTTGCAGTGCTGCTGGACCTCTGCCAGATTACCAGGACCATTCTTTTACCCCAACTTTTAAACTGGGGACGACTGGCACCGATCATTCCTTGCTCTGGTGAAGTCTTATAAAACGTATATATATATATATATATATATACATATACACATATATAAACATAAAAATGTGTTCGCGTGTAGATTATGTTGTCTGTGGAACTAACGTAATAGACATGTTAAATTAACTACACTTTTAATAGTATTGTTTCTCTACTCTTTTTGTAGCTCCCCAGCAGCCCATCCTTACTCTGCTGGAACATATCGAGGAGCAGCAAATGCAGCTTGCTGCTGCTGTCAGTAATCTTGCTGTAAGGATGGGGACAGAGTCTCCTGTGGCTGAGATGCCTCACAGTATCAGTATCTCATCTGTTCTGAAGCTGGCCCAGCGCCGGTCCAGAGTTGAAAAAACGGATCAGCACCAGGGCACTGGCCCAGGTCAGTTTTACGGGTCTGGCCTAGAACTTATGGAGGCTCCAGGCCACATCTGGGCCACATGATTTTTGACATCTGGGTATATTATATTACGTCATACACCAATATTAGTTATTAGGCTAGTATAACGGCTTGGCCTGTTCAAACAATAATCTGTTTACACATTTGGCAGGATGGAAACATTAAATCAGAAGCACGTTCCCTGTACTCTGTGTGTTTGATAAGGGCCTGCCTTTAATTTGTGCTTTTTAGTCCCACAACAAACTAATAACTGTTGATCTGTTGTAACTAGGGATGCCCAGATCCATCAGCGGCCAATCATTATCTGCCAAACTGATCAGGAAAAACACTCAAGCCAAATCTCTGACTAAACTCACAGACTAAAGTGAATCTTTTGTTTATTCACCACAGAAACTTGAGAAGTGTCAGATTAGATATATTTTGGTGAGTTACATTTCCGTGTTAGACTCAGTTCATGGCTGCATCCGCAATGTCCTGTTTTACTGAGGTGGCCTCGTCTGTACTTTCTTTTTCATGTGAAATTATTAAGTAAATCAAGATATTTATTGAGTTACAAAATTGATATTTTAACATTGCATTGTACAAGAAAACAGGGTTTAATATTATTGTGTTTTGAATATAACGCGAATACCCAATTTTTTTTTACTGTAATCCGATTAATAATCGATTAATCGATCGTCAAAATAGTTGTTAGTTGCAGCCCTAACAGGATGTTATTTATTTATTTTTACGAACTTATACACTTATGGCCGGCGGTAGACTTATGACTGTGTTTTAATTTCAAAGAAAATTAAGCAGGAACCGCAATAAGGAGCCTGTGAGGGACTTTATCTATCAAATAACTTTGTGGAAAAGTTACAAATAAAGTAAAAAAATAACAACAACGGCCCGGGAAACACTTCAAAATAAAACCATTGTGTACAAATGAGGGGAGTCAGAATTCTAGGGGCATTTACTTTGAAAAAGCATACGGGAAGTGCCTGTGACTGTTACGACAGGAAGAGATGTTAATATTGCTGTCAGAGATCAATAGGACTCATCATAATTCATTTTCACCGTGTATCTTGGCCGAGAACCACACAGTTCGCGGTAAAAATAGGCGAGGCTCCTTCAGCAGCGTGAAGACTCTCATCTGTTTTCATGCATTTAAAATGAAAATAAACTCATCAGGCACATGCCACGCTTCCAGTGTTGCCAACGAAAGCGCACATTGACCTGATGCGCTCAGCCACATACTAGGTTTTGACCTAGTCTTGTTGATCATGAATTTAACAAAAGTATTTCAGTAAAATCACATTGGCCGCTGCTCTTTCAAAGTCAATTTTGTTAAGACCACGATATTGCTCCTTTTTTTTGTTGCCAAACTTCAACAACTGCTGCTGTCTACACAACAGACCATCCTCAGACACCAAGAAGGCCCTTGCCACGGCATTGGTGTGAGTTTCCATGCCTCAAGGACTAAACAGGCAGTGGTTATGTAAGTTCATCTTGCTACATAAAAGTAGCAATAATTATTATTTTTTTATCTCCTGAAATAGTAAATATATATGATGCTTTCATAGTGTAAGTGACTGTTCTAATTGGTTTGAAGGCCTAGCATTACACATTTAAGGTGTGACTCTGTTCAAGGGTAAACATGTACTTGAAATTAGAAAATTGGAACCATATTGTTCAGGAGGCCCCCCCTCTGGATCCGCCCCTGGTTCCAATTTTCTGAATAGCTGTGGGTAGATACAAATTACTGGCCTGCAGTGGAATTGCAATGTCAGTCTGCAGTTTTACTGGATTTTTGAAAATATCCAATTGACAAAGTAATAAAACAGACGCTGTGCTAGATTAAAATGTATCGTCCATTTGTAACAGAAAGCACACTAAGGCCATGTCTACACATGTACACAGGTATTATTGAAAATAATAAGAGTTTTAGCCTCCTTCCTCTCCAAAAAATCTCATCCACATGAGCAAGGTTATCAAAAATCCCAGTCCAAAAGCAAACCCAAAAACACAACAGAAACGCTGTCATGAGAACGCCACACCAACAGACAGCGATATAACCTGGTCATGCAAATGCACATTTGACGTAACATTTTCATTTTGTTTACAACCAGTGGTTTTTAATTTTTCTTCCTTTTTTGCTCAAAGTAACTGGTGGTAACTGTGTAATTAACAGGTGGGGACTAACATGGGACAACGTGATGTGTTTTACTCTGATGTACAGACATTAGAGGTCAGGGCTTCATGTAGCGTGATGTGGAGGGGGGCATTACCGTAACTGCTGCAGCGCTAGCTTCACCGCAGTGCTTCATATAGCGTGACCTTAATTCCTCAGTTCTCAAAGTTACTAGAAAAACTTTTTGTATCAAGACTTGACTTTTTTTTTAAAAGTAAAACTTGCTAATGGACAGTCAGTATGGTTTTAGAGCAGACAGATAGACTTCTATGGCTTTGATGGAATTAACAGGATGTATGGAACATAAAAATATGCTGTTGGAATATTCATAAATCTAAAAAAAGCTTTTGATACAATTGACCATGAGGCACATATAGATAGACACATCCTTTTTCCATTTTTATTAATGACCTCCGCTCGATCTGCTCTGAATGTTGTGTCCAACAGATGCAAAAGTAATATACACTTCCAGAACCAATCTACAATGATTAAATCAGCATTGCAGTCTGATTTTAATACCTTGCAAGACTGGCTTTCATCTAAGAAATTACATTATTTATTAAATAAAACTAAATCTCACACTATGATTTTTTTATTAATCCAAATTAATGCTTGTCTTGATGGTACATATATTTGGATCTAAAAAAGGTATATCAACACAAAATTATAAGCAGCTTTCCAACACACAACTCAACATAAAGAGGAGCTAGATGAGGCAGGGTACAAAGGGCTGCGGGAGGCGCCAAATCAACAACCAAACACTACTCAAAACATCTTCCTACCTCACATTTTATGTGCTGCCTTGCTGCATTAAATGAAAATGAGCGAAGTGAAAATAAAACCCTTACTGACTTCACTAATCTTACCTGTGTATAATATGGGTTGGCCTGGCTTTGTTCATGTCAATTTCAACACTGTGGCACAAGTGGGTGTTACGTGTGGCCAGTTAACCTGTTGTTGCTCCTTTCTCTCTCTCTGCCTGTGTCTCTGACTCTCCCTCCTCCTTCTGCCTGCTGCGCACCTGAGTGCAATGAGCGCTCAGGGAGGGGGAGGAGATGTAGAGGTGCAGGGAGAGCAGAGTGGGGGAAGGCAGGCACACGCAGACAGCAACCTCGTGATGAGGATGGTTTTCTTTAGTTCCTCCTAACTTTCGTTTTTCTTTCCACAGGTCTTTTCCACCCAGCATGAATAATATTGTTGGGTTTTGTTGTTTTAGTTACGACGGTCTCCAGCTCCTTTTCTTTTCACTGAGTTCAGTAGTGATGACTTTGATCTTTGTTAAATAAACAAATAAAAACCCTGTGGGTTTTCAAACGTTCATCTTTTGTGTGGCGTCCGTTTTTAAATATGGTGCGGTCCTCATTGTGTGCCTTTGTTTTTTTCCCCTTGTACTTAGTTAGAGAGGCCGTAACAGAGACATGAAAAATCAGCAGCTAGAGCAACAGTGTTGTGCTGTTGCTCATCATCTAAGTGGCTGAGCTGACAAGGCAACACTTATGAGTATTTCTGAATTTGGCAAGCTCTGCTGACAGGAGGGACGCCCAGCTAAACCATCATCGTCGCCAGGATTAGCTGCAGTAACGATTAACGCGGAGCACCCACTTACATTGGAGGTTTTATCTTGTATGGCTGAATCCAGTGGTGTCGTCTATGTGATATGCAGGTATATGCTGTATACCGTCTAGGAAAGGTCCCAGATTTCCGTATACCCACTTTAAAATGCTCAAGGATACATAACAACACGCTTTCATTCATGAAATTCACTTTGTGCGCTCTGTCTGTATTACGATGCATGGACTTTTGGACCAAATGGGTTTCCGTCGACCGTGACATGATGTTACCAAGGTAACAACACAGTTGCCAGTCAGTAGCTATGTAGTGTTTCATGTTTCAGATCAGATAACCTTAACGTGTAGAATCACCACAGAGATGTGAAATGAAAGCAAACTCAGAAAACACTCTTTCAGTGTCTTCGTTAGCCCGCTGGCCCTGGAGCCACTGCGCTGGGTGAAACTGCTAACGTTACGGAAAGTACAGAAAGGGAGCCTGATACCTGTTGTAAGGCTGATGCTACCGTAACGTTTAGTGATAGTGATGCTGTCATCGTACCTGGCGAGTGGAAGTCTCATAAGTTATTCTAACGTTACTGTAATGGAAGAGGATTGTTTGGTATATTGAGTTGCATCTAGAGCGAGCTAACTTCACTCATGTTTAGTTTGGTTGATAAATGAATGCAGGAGAAGGGAGGAGAGCTGCTGCTGCTGTTGTTGGTGTGTGTGTGTGTCTGTGTGTGTGTGTGTGTGTGTGTGTGTGTGTGTGTGTGTCAACAGAATGCAATGTTTTGATGATACACGGTAATATAAGTTACAGGATATGCCCTTGTTCCTTATAGATTTGAACTCGACCTGACCAGCCCTGTGGAGAGAGAGTCAGTCTCAGGAATTTAAAAGCATCCTTGGTTCAAGTGGAGAGACAGAAAGTTTGGTAAATATCAGCCAACATGCAAAGCTGGTATAAACAACTGAAATTAATAAAGTCAATTACTATATGCAAATGGGAGTACAGTTAATTCATGGTCATCTTAAAGGTGCATTAATTTCAGACATTTACACAATTCCATTACTATATGATCTGTTAGATATCAGTAGTCTTCAGAGCTTTTGAAAGAGTTAAACATTTGTCTCCTTTTGTCTGCTTTTTATGCATTTGTTAGCCATGGTGTGAATATGAATATGAATATGAACAACTGCCTGTTAAAGTCTAATGTTGTTTATAATAAATGGACATGTTGTTAACAAATATCCAGTCTTTCAGAATGCTCTCAATTATGTGTGGATGCATACTGTATGCGTTAATAAGTAGTGGGGGGGGGGGGGGGGGGGCGCTTTGGGACGGGTGTGTACGAGGCTGGGCGGGGGGAAATACCCACTACAATAAACTAGACTACACCACTGGCTGAATCGGCTGTGTTATCACGAGTGTGACACAGCTTTAGCATGTTTATGTGACAGATGCAAGTATTTGTTTTTCTGTCAGGAGTGCTAACTATGTAATCGATATCACTCCGTTTTTTATGGATAATGTAGGGCCCTGGAAAACATGCGGCGAGAGACGGGCCAGGAATGGGTAACAGGGCGAACACTTTGTCACCATCTTAAAAATGTTGAGCTCAGGCAGAGCGGTCAAAATGAGTTTTCATTTTTGTCTGAGATTTGGCGAGCGCTTCTTTATCAAGGCATGAGCCTGATGCAAGCGTTCGCAAAATTGGCTCACAAAGTCGAGGACATTTTTTTCCGGGGAAACCGGACTCCAGGGACCACGTAAAGTGTGTCCGAAAACAAGTTCCATCGGACTGAAACCCATGGATTCCTGCACTGATTCACGGCTGCGAGTAGACCATATGGAACGCCCTCATCCCAGCTTGTTTCTTCCTCCAGACAATACTTGCGCAGCATGGATTTCAAAGTTTGGTGCTATCACTCCCGTGCACCGTGTGATTCCTGATGGTACACACTGGAGACGACATGCTCTACGTTCAGGGACCTAAGGACTTGTTTAAAGAGCTTGGACTGAACATTTGTGCCCTGGTCCATTTGAACAGTTTTTGTCTCATTTTCTTCTAACACAGCAAAGCAGCGCACAAAATGTGAGGTAGGAAGATGTTTTGAGTTTTGTGAAAAGTTGTCACTTTTAATCATCGTTGTGGAAACAGCAGTCTCAGCGACGTAAGAGGCTTCATCTTCATCCACCTCTGTGTTCAGGGCACTCAGGGTGAAGACTTGTTGGTATGGTGCCAGAGCAGAAGTATAAGATGGTGTGCTGATGTGTCCGGATGGGTCACTGGGCAGGGATGGAGGAGCAATATGTCGTCATAAATACTGCCTATACTGTTCATTTGTAAATAACTCTTTTGTCTGTAACTTTTTTTGCATTGTGACTCTTATTTTGTTTTTAACTTTATTTTTGCATTTAACTTTATTCTGGCAATTATATTTAATGCTGGAATTGATATTTAAATCACCATAGATCTACTTCTCAGCATTGGATCTTTATCTTTATCTCTTATTTTATTGTATATATAATGCACATATTTGACATTTTTTCTTACTTGTATTTTATGCCATATATTTCTCTATGCTTTCTCTGTGTCAGAGCAACTTTAAAACCTGAATCGCCCCCGGGGATGAATAAAGTATTTCTGAGTCTGATTAGTTGTCCTCCATTATCACACATCTGTCAGGTAGAACATCACCAAGCTGATATCCTCTCATCTGATCCTGTCATAAGATGCTATTGAACAGGAGAGGCTGAAGAAGGAAACTAATAAAGGCGTCTAATCTGTCATATCAATATATGAGTTATTCAAACTGGTCAATCACACAAAGAACAAGTCTCCTGTGTTAAAGTCACTATTTGTTTTTATAAGCATCTCAGCATCTTCTCATCTCTTAACATGTTCAAGCTGATAATGACTGAAGGGAATTCACTGTTATGTTGTCAGTCCTACAGCCCGGTGTTTGGTGTATGTGAAGGAAAAATACATCCTTTTCATATAGACTGAACACAGCTGAAAGCCCCTGGAAACCCAGATCCACAAAATCCTTCTCACTATGCAATTTAAAGTCTTATGTACACACTTTTAAGCATGTTAACGGTTTAGAAATGACTTTTAATCCAAACTGGAGTTATTGCCATTCTTACTTTGTTAACTTCCCTGACGCGGGGGTTAAATTGGGCGTGGTCAGTGAAGATATTTATGTCGTCATAAATTTTCTCGAACCAATCGTGAAATAATCAACAGCAGTTGCCCCGCCCTCACAGGTGCAATAACACTTCTGGGCTCGCGATCAATCCCTCTCTCTGAGTCTGCGCTAACTCGTGTCCACACACCTTGAACATCTCTGCACACACCTGTTGCAGTTACCTACCTAACGATCGCCTGTTTTCCCCATCATGCCTGTGTGCTGTCCCCGGGTGCACATCCACCATCTGAGATGACAACGTGTCATTCTTTTATTTTGTAAATGCGGCGGACTTGGAGAAGCAGCAGTGTTTCCGCCACATACATTTAATGAATTGTTGCAGCCGTTGCTTCAGAAGTTGTAATTGAACGACTCTTTGGAGATTTCCGCTGCAAATCAACGATCGTCCATCCTCTCCTCATTGAGGAAGAGCACTGAAACAGTGAACTCATGAAGTCTTGGCAACCACATAAACAACAGCAGAACCAGTTTACTTCTAACGGCAAAAGAGGGTCCGCTCCGCATCGCTGACATCGGCATACATGTGCAGTTCTAGTACGCAGTGTAAACAATCCACGTGCCCATATCAGCTGTGCGCTCAGTATCAAACTTTCAGCTCCCTGGCGATCTCCCTCCAGCAAGCTGCACAATATTGTACTGAAATGAGGAGATATTGTCTGTCTAACTCCGTACGTCCCTACTGTAAATACATTGATTGTCGCGCTTCATAAAGCTTATAAAAGGAGATGTCATTCGGTAACGATCGATCGTTTAGGACGCTACGTCATTAATAACGTCCCTCGTGCGAAATTTGCGAAAGAGAAAATATGTAACTTTTGTGACTTAATTAAACAGACTGCTGATGAAGACAGTCAACACAGCAGACAGAGAGACAGACAGAAGCGGGGGCGGGGGGGGTTGAGCGGGGCCAGTAGTGGTGCAGGGAGCAGAGGTGCAGGTGTGTTGGGGGACTGAAGCAAAGTGATCAGGTTAAAGTAGTTTGTGAAATAAAACTTAATGAGGTGAAGAAGAAAGTACAATTAAAGTGTGGAAGTAAGAAATAACCATCTAGAAAGAGGGTCAGTTACATGTGATGTGCTTCTCACAGAAATCATTGATATATGAGATTCATTGAAATCAATTAATTACAAAGCCTGTAATTAATTAGATTCATTTTTTTACCTGACAGCAATAGTTTTGATATGATGTGCACATGCGCACATACCTGGGTGGTGCAACACCCTCTACCCTGCTGCTGAAAGTCCTAGAGGAAACACTGCTTTCCCATGCGCCATTGTTGTGTTGACAGTTGCCATGAGAACTCGGACAGGCGGACCCCGGCAGGTGTCAATCAACACGGGAGCTGCCACGCCTACACAGTCCTGAGAAATTGTCTGCACAGCCAAACGAGCTGTTTTTCAAGAAGATTTTCTCGTGGTTCTGAACGTTTATTTTCACTCAGATCTTTGTGGATGCTTTATGACACACTCACAACTGATATCATATATGCATTTTTGCTATTTCAAGCTGAGTTTCCAGGGGCTTTAACTCACCTACATGCTGTTGCCCTTCAGAGGCCTCACTGTGACGGCTACACTGTGACGGCTACACTGTGACGGCCACACTGTACCAGCTCTTTTATTGCCTAGTGTTTATATGTACTGACAGCATAAGAAGCAGATCATAAACCACCTGCATCTGCTGTGAGAGTATTCCTGCTGAGACATTTTTTATATTGGATCGCCATAATTACATCCCAATGATAGTGTCTGCAGGGACAGTCGATGGGGTGCACAGATGAAAGGCATTAGGCTGACACAGCCTGTGAATGCCCCATGGAATTACAGAGACCACCTCAGCCAAGAGGAAATGCTTTCTGAAGAGCACTAATTACATTTTGACACAATAAGGCTCCAATGAAAGCAGACAAATGAGAACCTTTCAATTGGCTTTTATTTTCCCCTGACCTGCCACGCTCCACCGTTTTAATCTCCTCTCCAAAAGGGATTTAGAGAAAGTGAATTTAGCTTAATGTTGTGCTGATTTGATAGAGCGAAAGCATTCTAAATGTAAATGCCAGTGAGTTGGATTAGCCGAGGTGTGCGCCGTCCAGGTTGAATTAGTTTGTGATGCAGGGGGATGATGGTCATGGCAGTAAAAGAATTTGTGGGTGTTAAGGCATGAACAACTGTGTATGAGAATATACATCATGGTGCATTCACTCGACATGAACACTTGTAAAATATGATACCAGCGAATGCAGTTGTCATGCAGTAAATCATGTGAAGCTCACACAGTTCCACTGCTGTGGAGAGAGATGCTGACTCAGCTGAGTGCTCATTGTGTGCTGTGCCAACATTTCAGCTTCACACTGTACCAAATGGCAAAAAAAATGGCTATATTTATTTGTGGAATGAGCAGGAAACGCGCTGCAAAGACTGTCAAAATACAGCACAGCATGAGCACATACAAGAGGAATCTCTGTCATTGGAGACGTCACCACTCACACTGCTGACACAGAGCCAACGTCTGTTAGCACTATTGCAGTGGGGTGTGGCTGCAGGTAAGGCGAGCACTAGCTACTCATTTCATGTTATTAGCAGTGTCAAATGGTATTGCAAAATGACTCGGTGGACACTTAAGAAGTGACATGTAAAAACTGACAGTTCAACTATTAGTGGACAGTGACCTGTTCAGACTTAGGATGACTTTAAATCGACTGGACCGCTGTAACCCTGCTGCTCATATACAGCCTGTTTACCTCACCTGTCAGCAGGTGATGATGTCATGAACAGCGAGTGGTTCAGTTTACGAGGGTTTCAACAGGAAGTCATGAGTTACAGTTTAACGAAGCCTACTTTCACTTGTCTAGGCTTTCAGGTGTCCTACATGTACTTTCAGGTGTGTGGAGAGTTCACGCAGGAAATGTTTGATTTGATTTCACGACCTTTGTTTGTATCACAGCAGACTCCAATATTTCACCGTCACTCCTGGAATCATTTCATAAGATAAAACACTTTCCATAACCGTTCATAACAGGGTTTTATTGAAATCACTGAATAACTTTAGAGTTTTCAAAGTATCTTTTGGGGGGAATTTGTCGCAGCTTTTTAAACAAGTATTTAAGATATAATCTCACAGATCTCAGTTGATGAGGCAAGTCCAGCCTCAACAGATGTGAGTCCAGTTTCTGCGTCTGTAACGAAGACAGCGGAACCTCCAGAGCAGCTCGACCAGATATACCTCCTCTCTTATCCTGTCCTTTGTAAGCTTTGACAATCAGTCAGTTTCTGTTGTCTCATTTGTGCAGGTTAAGCGTCTTCAAAAGAGGCCTGTGGTCAGGTGTTCAAGGCTGGGAAGGATGTGACTTCACCAATTTGTAAAAAGAAAGTAAAACAAAGTCAACAGAAGGATGAGAGAGCTGTCAGTCAAGCATGTTTTGTTCACGCCCCCACAGACCTGAGAGGAGAAACATAAAAACACCTGAAGATTTTATACACAAATGATATCAGCTTTTTGTTAAAACAGTGAAATAACTTGTTATAATGAGCAGCAAACAGTCAATCAGTTCAAAAGCATTTATTTCTTCACTTATTTTGAATCAAAGTCACAACACAGAGTTCAAATTCTTTTTCAATTGTTAATTCACTTTTTGTTTGTTCTTCTCTGATCAGATTAAAGGGCAATTTAAAGTGTCCGATTGACCTACAAGCTGCATGTTTTTGGACTGTGGGAGGAAACCGGAGCGCCCGGTGGAAAACCACGCATGCACGGGGGAGGACATGCAAACTCCACACAGACAGGTAGTGGTTCTGCTGTGAGGCCGCGGTGCTAACCACCGAGCCGCCGTGCTGCCCTCAGAAGCTCTGTAAAGGGTTGTGCAGCACGGTTCCTTCACAGAGCTTCACTTCTTACCTTCCTCATTCCCGACGACACCGACCCGGTTGAAGCAGAAGGTCCTCATCATCCAAGAACAGAAGCGCTGGTAGATGTTCTTCTTCCTCTTCTTCTTCTTCTTCTTGTGGTGCTCGTCCTCACTGTCCTCTGAAGTCATCGCTGGTGATTGAGGTGGTGATGTGTCACATGAGACCTCCAATGTCTCGTTGGGCCCGTCCTGCAAACTAAACACACGCGCGCGGTTAGAGTTTTGCTCCTGTGATTGTCATGAACACATAAACACAGTGACGGTAGAAGTTCTCTGATCTTAAAGAAGAAGCAGTTATTCTACAGTTCAGAAAGTAAAAGTCCCTTACCTGTCGGCTCTCTCTTCATCTTCCAGCTGCAGCGTGTTCTCGGCAGCTGCAGGCCGGACCTGGATCACACGGCATCGAGGGGCTGTGAGAGGTGGAACGGTTCCCTCATCGGTTGTACTCTTCCTGTGTACAAACAATCACTGTTAGTCTGATGTAAAGCTCTTAACCTTTCTAAACACTGCAATAGAAATGGTCCACCAACGTGGAAAAACAAAAAAACTCTTCTTACTGGTGTTGAAGGTCTTGGTCGTCTTGGTGGTCTTGGTAGTCTCGGTCATCTTGGTCATCTTGATGGTCTTGGTCATCTTGATAGTCTTGGTGGTCGTCCTGGGTGATGAATGGATGAGTGAGGACCCCGAGGGGAGTGATCCTCTGGCTCTCATCCATCGTCAGCATGGCCTTTAACAGCTCGATGCAATGCTCTGTCTGCCCAGCCTCAGCTTTGTCGTTCCTTTTTCCCCTATAGATCTAGTTTAGGAAACAAGTGTCAAATCCACCATCAGTCAAGTGACCCTCATGATTCATACAAAGACACAACACTGAAAATGAAAGTTCACACTTACTGTTTTCAGGTCATCCAGAGAGGAAAATGAACATCTCCTGAATGTGACGTCAGGGGCTTTCCCCAGATACTCCTCACGTGTCTAAAAGTAAAGTTCAATGAATTGATTTTAATGTTCTTATTAAAAGTCATTTCATAACTCATCAGCAACCATTTGACAGCATCTTACATTAGTGTTGAGCCATGTCCTCGCTACAATCACCATTTGGTAGTGTTTTAAGACAGGATTGGAAAGATGTGAATTCCTTATAATGTTAGCTAGGAACTGGTTAAGGGTTGTGTTAGCTGATTTAAATGAGCTGTCCTAATGAGCTTGCAAATACATTGTTTTCATAACTCGTAGGCTACCCTTTTCTAGCTAACGTTACTGTTAATTAGCCAACGTTACCATTGGTAGCCAACGTCGGCTAGGAAATGGTTGAATTGTACCTTTAACTATATACAGTCATGGCCAAAAATATTGGCACCCCTGCACTTCTGTCTGATAATGCACCACTTCTCCCAGAAAATGTTTGCAATTACAAATGCTTTGGTATTCACATGTTTATTCCTTTTGTTTGCATTGGAACAACACAAAAAAGCAGAGAAAAAAAGTCAAATCTGATATAATTCTACACAGAACTCCAAAAATGGACTGGACAAAATTATTGGCACCTTTTCAAAATTGTAAGAAATAATTGTATTTCATGCATGTGATGCTCCTTTAATTTGCATTTAAACTCACCCGTGGCAAGTAACAGGTGCTGGCAATATAGAAATCACATTTGCAGCCAGTTAAAATGAAGAAAAGTTGACTAAACCTTTGTGTTGTGTGTCTGTGTGTACCACACTGAGCATGGAGAAAAGAAAGAGCAAAGAATTGTAAGAGGATTTGAGAACCAGAATTGTGGAAAAGCAGGGAAAATCTCAAGGCTACAAGTCCATCTCCAGAGCTCTTAATGTTCCTGTGTCCACTGTGCGCAATGTCATCAAGAAGTTTACAGCCCATGGTACTGTAGCTAACCTCCCTGGACGTGGATGGAAGAGAAAATTGATAAAAGATTGGCACCTAGGATTGTTCGAATGGTGGATAAAGAATCTCAGTCAAGTTCCAAACAAATTCAAGCTGACCTGCAGACACAGGGTACAACAGTGTCAGCTCGCACTATCCGTCGCCATCTGAATGAAATGGGACGCTATGGCAGGAGGCCCAGGAGGACCCCACTGCTGACACAGAGACAAAAAAAAGCCAGACTGGAGTTTGCCTTAACTTACCCGAGGAAGAATCCTTCTGGGAGAACGTCCTGTGGACAGATGAGACCAAAGTAGAGCTTTTTGGTAAAGTCCATCATTGTACTGTTTACAGAAAACGAAATGAGGCCTTCAAAGAAAAGAACACAGTCCCTACGGTCAAACATGGTGGAGGTTCACAGATGTTTTGGGGTTGCTTTGCTGCTTCTGGCACCGGATGCCTTGACTGTGTGCATGGCATCATGAAATCTAAAGACTACCAAAGAATTTTGGGGCGCAATGTAGGGCCCAGTGTCAGAAAGCTGGGTCTCCGTCAGAGGTCATGGGTCTTCCAGCAGGACAATGACCCAAAGCATGCTTCAAAAAGCACCCAGAAATGGTTTAAGACAAAGCGCTGGAGAGTTCTGAAGTGGCCAGCAATGAGTCCAGATCTAAATCCCATAGAACACCTGTGGAGAGATCTCAAAACAGCATTTGGGAGAAGGCACCCTTCAAATCTGAGAGACCTGGAGCAGTTGGCAAAAGAAGAGTGGTCCAAAATTCCAGTAGAGAGGTGTAAGAAAGTCATTGATGGTTATAGGAAGCGATTGATTTCAGTTATTTTTTCCAAAGGGTGTGCTACCAAATATTAAGTTGAGGGTGCCAATAATTTTGTCCAATCCATTTTTGGAGTTCTGTGTAGAATTATATCAGATTTGACTTTTTTTCTCTGCTTTTTTGTGTTGTTCCAATGCAAATAAAAGAAATAAACTTGTGAATACCAAAGCATTTGTAATTGCAACAATTTTCTGGGGGAGGGGTGCATTATCTGAAAGAAGTGCAGGGGTGCCAATATTTTTGGCCATGACTGTATATATATATATATAAATAAGTTGTTTCAACTTGACTTGAACTTTTCTCTTAACAGTCCATTGTCTTTACAGTTTCTGATCAATCGCACCGCAGTGAAATGATCATTAGATAGATTCATTAAGTATATAAGATTAGCAAAACTAGATTACAGCATTAGAACAACATTTGTGCTTTGCACCCTGAGCAAGACGTCAGAGGAAATATCCACTGTGTGAATATGTTGAATGAGCTCATTCCCTACAAACAAGCTGATGGAAACACACTTAAAGTCTGGTAAGGATGACACAACTTTTAGTACCTTAAGCCTCCAGGTATCGGCCCCCGTCTTGGTGAAGAACATGTGTGTGTTTCTCCCCTGGATGAAAGGATCGTCAGGCGGCACACCCAGAAGATCAAATATGAACTTCATCTGGAGATAAAAGAGCGTCACGTCAGGATATGCAGCAGGAACGCTTCGTTTCTCGTCTGCTCTACATGCTAATGCTAGTACCTACTGCCATAGCTAACATTCAAAGATCTCTAAAGCACTAAACATCACATAATGTCCCTCAATCATCCTGAAAGTTAACTTTAACAATGGACAAATCACTTTCTTGTGTTTGTAGCTCACGACTAAAGCTGCACTCAATCTTTTAGCAAAAGAGTGGAAAAAATGTCGAGTAGCAAATTACTTACTGCTTGATATTCAGAGTCTGTTTGGATCATTAGACAGCCAAAGAGCATGGTGAAAACCAACTGCCCCAATGCCCACATATCAATGGCCTCTGAAAATGGTCGGCCCAAAATAATCTCTGGAGCTCTGTGGAAGAACGAATCACAATGAGCTACACCGTCATATTTTAGGATTCAAAATACACACAGAGAGAACATCTCGCAAACCGAATGAATGAAATTAAAATGGTCATTTCTCTGCTTCTTACCTGAAGCTAATTGTTTGCAGAGGCATACCCGGCCTGGCTTTAGATCTTTTTATGGCCAAGCCGAAGTCTATCAGCTTGACTTTAAAGGGTCGTGTCTGATTCACCAGCATGATGTTGTCTGGTTTAATGTCTGTATGGATCACCCCAACGCTCTTCAGTGCGTTAAGCGCCGTGGCCCCCTGCAAGCACAAAGTCATAAATAACTTCAGAGACTGAACCGTGTTTTTACAGACCTGTACTTTCCAATGATGGTGCTGTATTCATACCTGTTTGGTGATGATCTTGATGTCATTTAACTGCATAGCGCAATAATTGTTGTACACAATGTAGTTGTCTAAGCTGATATCTAACTTCTCAAAGATGAGCGCCGGTCCAAGCATCGTGTTGAAACAGTCGTGGAAGGTTTTTGTCCATCAACTGTCTCATTGTGGTGACCTAAAGAGGCAATGACACATTTTTAAAGTAAGTCATTATGTTTACAATTACAAATATCAGGAAAAACAATGGCTGCTTAGAACAGATGTCTTAATATAGATTTGTGTTCGTGGACACATATTTCCCTTTATTTCGTGCCAGTCTACACAAAGTTTAAATGAATGTATTTCGATCATCAGGTGATGTAGGTTAGTAGAGAAATAGTGGCGTTTGGGGTCGAGGACTGTCAACAAGGAAACCAGAGACCAGTTCTAGTCCAATGTGAGACCAGAAGTTCAATTATTCTAACTGATGTAAGTTACATCATGTCCCTTACTTGTCCTGACTTTCTCCTTTTAAAGTCTCCTCAAAGTCCCAAATGTTAACTTAAACCACATCAGAGTCAGCATCTCTGACACTATGGTTCTTCCTGGATAAGTGGAAGAAAGAGGATGGATAGCCAAGTAGTTTTGGTATCTAAACCGAACCAAACCAAACTGTCTGGTTTGGACAAGGTGAGCAAAAGATCGGGATTTTGGCTTAAATGACACTAAAGATATCCGTCAAACTGAAAAACATCCGGAATTTGTGCTGACAAACAACAAAAAAAGTGTCCATCTGCACATTATCATTATCATAGGCAGACGTGAGACTTTGTTCAGGAAACCATCGTGGTTTGGATTAAAATGAGCAAAGAAGTTATGAAACTTAAGTTCTGTATCGGGAACGTATTGGACACAAATATGATACAAACTCCTTGGTAAAAGTCTCGAGTTCCCACGACCCAGACGCCTTCTTACCAAGTTTCTCCCTCTTAATTCTATCTCACCTGACCTCCTCCACTGCTTCCGTCATAACATGTACGGCCGCTAGAGGCAAACATCCTAAAACGTCTTGAATATGGGTCTTATTTGCTGCTTGAATTGACGACATTTACGGCTTTATTTTTGGTGGACTGTCTGCATATTGTGTTGCTTTAAGCTTAGTCCAGGAGCTCCATATGTTAACAGCAATACCCATTTATGTTATTCTCAATCACACCAAATATAACTGACAAAAAACAAGGCACCTACTGAACTCTGACTATCTCACCTCTCTTGAAACACTATAGTATTTGGGAAGCTTCACAGCCACGATGTCTCTGGTGTTCGTGTCCAAACATTTTAACACGTTGCCGAAGCCACCTTCACCCAGCTCCTCCATGAACGTGTATCTTTTTGGGAGTACGTAAGCGTAGGGTGATTTTCCTTGTCCCATTTCTTTTCTGTCAGAGACCTGGAAAGAAATGAGCAAAATGAAGAATGAAGAAGTTTCTTTCATTAAAGATAAGAGTTTATCACCTACATTGCTGTGTTGTACACGTGTCTGTTAGACACATAGATTCTCTCTGTGCAGTAAACTGAAGAAGAAACAGTTTGTGTCTCTTGAGCTCAGAAACGTTGCTTCATCAAGGAGAAAGAAAGAGTAGCTTGCCTGTAGCACGGTGATAAATTTCTGTCGTATTCGTTGGACGAACTTGATCTAATGCCTCTGTCACTCGATGCTGGTTGTCTGTCTGACCGCTCACAGTGAAATGAGCAGATCAAATATTACATGTAGAACTTTTACTGACGCCAGAACTCTTCAGGACAAGGTCCAAGCTGCCCTTTCTACAGTCCATTTTTGTCACGGCAACATGTGTTTAAATGTAAACACGATGCACCGAGGCGTGTGTTCTGAGTGCAGTCAGAGTTCAACAGCTTTCACTTTAATATAATTGTGGAAAAAATGCACACGTTAGCGTAGCATTAATGGGTTTACTGGTGTGTCCTACAATGTAAAACCAGACCTACAGAAACATCCAGTTTACATGTGTAGTATCTGACCTGAGATGTGAGTTGCTTACAAGTGACTCTGGAATGTTGTTGTGCAGGAGTAGTAAAACAAATGGTATATGCCCTGCCTAAAATGATGTATATGGTACTATAAACATGCCAATGAGGAGAGAACCATGTCAAATGTGTTGATGAGTTAGGAGTCTTTTGGGTTGAAAGAAAAGGGTCTTTGTCCTAATGTGAAACACATGGTAAGAGAAACATACACACACCCCGGACATATATAAGTGCATGTTGAACTGTGTTTCGGGGGGGGAAATATTCGGCCGTGATGATCTCCCAGGTATTCATGAAACCTGTCTGATGCTGATTCTTTGTAATAAACCTATGCTTATACATACAAGTCGGTGTCAACGGAAGTTCTTTTCATCATCTGCGCATCATCGATTTCTGAGAAACAACACATGAAATACACGTCAATAACCCTCGAGAGCAAACCCACTGATCATGAAGTCCACTGACATTATTTCACATAGTGATGAGAGCAGGCCTTCACTGCAGCTGACCCTGTCTCACTTCACAGTTTAGCACAGGACATAAAGACAGTTTATAAAGACATCAGTGGGATTAAACACATCCTTGATACAAGAGGACAAAAGCAGCTCATCTGTTGGCTGAAATCACGACTGTAGCAGGCAGACTGTATCAGCTGTAGCTTAGCATCACAAACAAGCTAATTAGCATTAGCTCTGTGAGTTTGCTTGAATTCAAATGACTTTTATTCTAATCTGACTTGTTGTGAAATAATAATCCTGGAAACACACTTTCTAATCTGGTCAATTTGTGCAGATCACGATGTTTTAGACGTAGAGCTTCATCAGGTTATTTTTCAGGACAAAGAAACTGGATGACCCACATGGAGCCATCAGGTGACTTTATAGAAGGACTTATAACTAATAACATACCAAATATCATCAGGGCTCCACACACCTTCAGTATAAATGGACAGTGGATCATCGTGTACAAAAAGCACAGCGTAATAAAGAAGCTCTATTGAAGTACACTGAAAAATATCCTCAGCGTCATATTAATTAGTAGCTCATTATATGCTTCTTGGCTGCATACATGACATCATGCTAACAGACTGATGCTAAAGCTAACAGGTCCAAGGCTAAACATCAACATCCTCATCAGAAGATCCATGTAAAAGACGTTTAAGATCTTATAGTGTGAAGATGATTAATCCCAACATTAGTTCAGTATTATACGGACAGTGTTAAATCAAACTGCTAACATGCGTTCGTTTTGATGCAGCTATAAAAAGCATCACAGAGGTTAGATTTATACTTTATTGTTTGTGTATTAATGAAAACAAAATGAGTGCAGTGAGCTTCTTCACGCTGCATAAAAGACAGATTGTTCACACCTGTGTTGTTCTTAGATCAACATGTGAACAGGCAACATTTGATTTCTTCTATACATTTTTACATTCTTAGGGTTAGGGTTAGTTTGCAGTTTAAATAAGCAGCTCCAGAGCTCTGTACAGTATGTGCTGAATATCTCAGCAGACATTGACATGATGGCGTCTTCAGATTTTCTCAGGACGTGAGACAGCGTGAGGAAAACACAGACAGGTCTGTGAGCTCTCGTGTCAGCTGTGTCAGCTGGCTTATCTCCTCTCCTCCGTCCACATCCTAAAATGGTCAATCCAGCCCAACTCTTTTTGCATTGTGTTTCAGATCCATTGACTTCTGACCAGCGTTGGATGGTTAGCATCGCGCTCAGGTGATCTGTGAAGGAGCATCATTTGTGTTAGGGCTTGCTGTTGTCTTCACATGTTTCTACAACTTCAACATCCAATATCAGGATGAGGCAGCCTGCACACTCATTCATACAGAGGTAAGTGTCTCGAGTTATTCTAGTTTAGTTATGGTTTTGATTTGTATTTTGGGTTCAGATATTATTTCTGTTTTACTTTGTCTCTTGTTGTCCTGAGTTCTTATTGTTTAGTTTTGTATTTAGTTTATGTCTGTGTTGTAGCTATGATTTAGTCTTGCATTTCCTTTGTATCATTGTTTAGAGATCGTCTTACTTTGACACCATGGCTGCTTCTCACGCCCCCTTATTAGATATCAGTTCCTGATTGGACGCTGCAGCTGATCAGACTCATGTGAAACTTCACAACATCACCGGAGTTTCATACCGCAGAGAGGAAGAAGTGGACCTTAAAACAGACTTTACAGGGCGCCTTGAAACCGACTATAAACAGCGTCCCTATGATGAGTCGGTATTTGACTACCTGAGATCGTTAGAACAAAATATTGAGCAAAACGTCAAAACGTCGTAAAAAGTCAATAAAATGCAGTGAATAACTGCTGATTTGATTTGTTTTCTGAGTCAACATCTGAGTAAAAATAAGTTAATTGTCTAAAAATCAAAAGTGGCAAAAACAGATTCATTTCTATTAAATGTAATTTAAAAATTACCTCTGGTCATGATCAGTTATTTCCCCTGTTAGCTTTTATTACGGATGAATGAATGAATTCAGAGGGAGCAGGAGAGTCTCTCTGTCAGCAGGTAACACTTTTCATTCAGTCACGTGTGAGAGTGATCATCAGTGAGGTCGGGTTTGATCAGCGTGAAATGATTTCTATTTTCCCTGAAACTTTTAGCCTAATCAATCATTTCCATAGCTCATGACAGTATTTGGGCTTATTAAATAATGAATTCAGATCAGATGATCAGTGATCAAAAATGTAAATAATGAATAAATAATATAAACACACAGTGCTGGTAAGAAATGTCCGTATGGCTCTGAGCAGCAGGAACACAGACTGCAGCCTGTTCTTCATGTGCATGTGTCATGAGAGGTGGTTTGGTGGGTAAGATCGAGCCTGCCAAAGTGAAAGAAAGTGGGAAAACCTGAAACCGAAATACAAGGCAAGTAGCCCATTTAGCATAAGAAGTTCTGTTAGACCTGTTAAAATGTCATTGCTTTTCTGCTTAGAGCTAAGTTATACAAGCCATGAGAGGAACAGATTCAGTGTGTGCGTGTGTGTGTGTGTGTGTGTGTGTGTGTGTGTTGTACAGGAGTTAAAGGTCCTTAGAACTGGGGTTAGCACAGAGGGAGGAGAGGCCACTGCCGCATCCTGGAAGTGGTACTCCAGTATGGATGAGGCACTGGGCCGGAGGCCTAGCATCCCGCCTCTGGTCCTGGTTGACTCATCCAACCAGGATGTGGTGGTGGTCTCTCCACCCTCACCCAGTGAACCCCAGCGTGAGGCAGAAAGGCCCAATAAAAGAGGAAAGGAGGCAGAATGGGCTCTTATGTTGAAAAAAGTCACAGACAGGGATGAAGAGAGGGAAAAGGTGTTGAGAAAGAGGAAAGACGAGAGAGGATAGTGCTGGTCCTGGAGTCTCCTCTATGGCACGTGTGGTCTTTAAAACTTGCCACGCCTGCAGTATTGAGCTGTAGAAAGGGGTCAGTCCAGTGAGGTCCACATCCTCAAGCTGCAAAAGGAAAAGCTGCTTGTCATAACCCCAGCGCCCAGCTCTCCTCAGCAGCAGTTGAGCTGTGTCCAGCCAGCTTGGGCCACAGCTATAGAGCAGTCTTTGTGTTGTCCAGAGTCTAAACGAGGCGATTTTTGATGGGATGTTAACAAGTCCCTGCCCACCCTCAGCCACTGGCAGATAAAGGGCTGCTGCCTGAACCCAGAGTTTACCAGACCAGAAGTCCAGGATGACCCTCTGAATGTCCTCCATCAGGCCTCTAAGTGGAGTCAGAGGGACTAGTCTGTGCCAAAGAGTCGAGATGACCAAGTTATTGGCGACCAGAACTCTTCCCCTATATGACAACTGCGGCAGCAACCATTTCCATTTAGACAACCGAGCGCACACTTTCTCCTCAACTCCCTCCCAGTTCTTTGTTTTTTGTAACCCTCTGTGCCCAAAAAACCCCCAGGCACCTTCAGCCCCTCCCTCCCCGACTCAAGTCCTCCAGGCAGACTGGGCACCACCTGATCCATCCACTGTCCAAACAACAGAGCCTCGCTCCTTGCCCAGTTCACCCGTGCTGACGTTGCCTTTTCATACAGGGACAGGGTGTCCTGCAGACACCGAACATCCCCCTGACTGAAAACCAAAATACTCACATCATCCGCATAAGCAGAGAGTGTTGGGGGACGTTCAAGGCCGCAGGACTCGGGCAAAGAAACCCCCCGGGCCAGTCCCTCAACCTGCACAGCAAGGGCTCAGTAGCTAAACTGTATAGCTGGCCCGAGATGGGACAACCCTGTCTAATCCCCCGCCGTACAGGGATAGGCCGACTCAGCCCTGCCCCCATCTTCACCAAACACTGTGCGTTCTGATATAATAACCCAACCCAAGACAAAAACCCATCACCAAAACCAAAAGCCTTCAGGCCAGAAAACAAGTACAAGTGATCCACCCTGTCAAACGCCTTCTCCTGATCTAAACACACAATACCACAATCAACATTATATAATTTACACAAGTCAGTGACATCTCTCATGAGGAAAATATTGTCCATTATTGTCCTGTCAGGTACACAATAACTCTGGTCAGTATGTATGATACTCCCCAGGAAGTCCTTCAGTCTGTTCGATCAAGTTCTAGAGAGTATTTTATAATCCGTGCAGAGGAGGGCGACCGGCCTCCAGTTCTTTAACAAGGCCAGGTCTCCTTTCTTTGGCAGCAGGGAGAGTACTGCCCTCTGACAAGACACCGGGAGAGAACCTGTTCTCAAACACTCCAACAAAACACTGTGAAGATCAGATCCGAGACTTTTCCGGAACCTTTTAAAAAAGTCAGCGGGTTACCTGTCTATCCCAAGGGCTCGACCTGAAGCCATTTGATTCACAGCAACAGTTAGCTCCTCCAGAGTCAGCTCACTGTCCAGAGCAGCCGTTTCCTCCTTGCCGAGCTGAGGAAGACCCTCCAGGAGCTCCCCACGGCACTCCAAGCTACAATTCTCAGCCCCAAAGAGATCCACGTAGAAACCCATGGCATGGCTCCTCATCTCAGCTGGATTGGTTGTAACTCTGCCCCCTGGAAGCTTCAGGCAGGACATCAGCTTCTTCTGTGCCGCCGATCTCTCCCTTTACCCTCTCCTGCAGGAGGGAGCTCAACTCCATCCTCTTCTCCTGCAGCAGAGGGCCCATGGTGGAATCCGGGCTCCGATGTAAGCCCTCCTCAATGGTCTTGATTTTGGTCTCAAGGTCTTTAACTGCTGCTTTTAACCGAGCAGAAGAGTGAGAGGTGTATTGTTGACGGAACACACGGATCTGGGCTTTACCAACCTCCCACCACGACTTCAGGGAACCAAAGTCAGCTTTTTTTATTTGCCACTGTTTCCAGAAAACCTCAAAGCTTTGGCAGAAATTGCTGTCATGTATTAGTTTGTTGTTAAAATGCCAGCAGGAATTAACCCTTTCACCTGGTGAGGTTATTAATTCTATGCAGACAAAATGGTGTTCTGTGAAACCGACCGGACTGATATAACAGTGATGCAATTTAGGGCTGAGAGTTTTTGACATGTAAATCTGGTCCAGTCTGGCTGCACACACCCTGTTGTTGCTGACCCTGACCCATGTGTACTGTCTAGATTGAGGATGTTTGACTCTGAAGGTGTCTAACAGATCTAAATGAGAGATGACAGAACGAAGAGCCTGGGAGGATGGTGGGTGGGTTTCCTTACCTATTCTGTCTACAGTAAAATCTAAGGTACAGTTAAAATCCCCCCCGATGATGATCTGGTCCTGATTATAGGACATCAGCTCATTTTGTAGCAGGTTGTAAAAAGCTACTCTTTCTGCTCCAACATTAGGAGCATAAATGTTGACAAAGCAGAACACAGAGCCGCCTATCTCTGCCCTGACCACCAGCAGCCGACCCTGCACCACTTCAGCACATGACTACACATTAGCATTAGCAGAGGCTCCAAACAGAACAGCCACCCCTGCACTAGTTTGTTCCATGGCTAAGCTTACAGGAACCCTCCCACCATAAAGCCCAGTCCGTCTCATCAGAAGGATTACTGTGTGTTTCCTGTAAAAACAACACATCAATCCTTTTGTGATTAGAGACTTCAGATATGAGCGCTCTCTTGTGTCTGTCTCTCCCACCATTGATATTCAAAGACCCTATTTTAAGGCTACGCATAGAGAAGTGAGACAGGAGAAGCAGACCGACAGAAAACAGCAAAGAACAGTGGAAAGAGGAGGACACCTTGTGATGCATGATCATTTTTACTTCTTATTTTTTCGGAGAGTTTTAACACTTGCTTTTCTCAGAGTTGTGATGTGTTTTTTTAACCTGAAGCATTTCTTTTCATCCAGGAGGTCAAAACCAACCTGTCTCTTTAGAGTGCTGACTGATCTGATGAACTTGTCTGTCTGTGAAATAGTCGCTCACTTTCACTGATTTATGTTTCATCCATAAACTGGTTTAATTGTTGTAAAGAATATAAGCCAGTGCTCCTGTTGGATGTTTCGGTATTGTCTGAGTCATAATCCTCCTCCATGTCCTCTCCTTCACATGATGCCTGACTGCACACTGCCTGTCCTTCACTAACAGTCACACCTTCACCAGTGAATCTGGACGAAGCTGCTTCCTCAACATTTTGATGGTTTCCTTCAGCAGCTGCAGACTGAGAGCTGCTCAGGTTTACTGCAGCTACAGGTGCATGCTGCGCTTCAGGCTCACTCTGACTCTCCCTCTCCAAGCTGTTACTGCCAGACTTCAAACCAGCGTTTCGGGCTGTGACATCCCTCACAGTGCAATCCGCCGCCGCGCTCACTGCAGGTCCAACAGACACAGATGCAGAACTTGGCGCAGGCACGGCAGCCGCCCCCTGCTGTCTGTGCGGACAGGCAAAGCGCTTATGCCCCACATCTCCACATTCAAAACACTTCATGTGCCCTGAGCTCGCATACACCAAGTTAGACCCATCACCGTGCTTCACCCTGAACGACACCTCCAGACTTTGAGTAGGCAAGTCCAGGAACATAAACACCTGCCGCCTAAGGGACTGCACGTGCTTCAGCTTAGGATCTTTACATCCTAAACTCACAGTTTTATAGCCGCTTGCAAACTTCCCAAACCTGCGGAGCTCGTTCTCCAGCAGCTCGTTGGGAATGAACGGCGGAACACCGGATGCGGTGATCCGCGTGGAGGGAACAAACAGCGGGGAAACATACAAGTCCCTCACAAACACTCCGCTCTCAATCAGCTGGCTCTGGCAGAGGCTCATCTTTTAGAAACACAACCACACCTTTATTCATTCTGGATGCAAAACACAGCTTGTCATGACCTACCTGCTCACCAACAGCCAACAATACCTCCTCCACCGTCAGATTACTGTCCGGCGGGACTATCCGCACTCCCTGCCGGATTGACGGAGGTGGCGTCTCGGCGGACGCCATTCCTCCCGAAAACACGAGGGAAACCATAACAACGACCTGTCTCTCGCAGTCAAACACTCAAAAATACTAATAAAGAGGCTTACCTGATCATGCAGTTAGAAAACAGAGGAAAATACAGGTGAAAACCTGGGACAGAAACAATTCAAAACCCGTGCCACTCTCACGTCCGCCACCTCCACTCACGCTCACACACACCGGAAACGAGGAGAGGAGAAGAGAGGAGAAGAAGGAGAGGGAGCAGCTGGAGAGAGAGGAGAAGAAGGTTCTTAGCAGAACCAGAGATGAAGTTCATCAGAGTGTGAATACTCTTTTTTATGACCGAGTATCTCAGTCCAAACACAAAAAAAACAATAGAACGTCTCCCCGAGAGCCTGAAACCATTGTTTTAACAGGCCAAACAGAGGAGCGAGCCTCGGACACTCAACAAATAAATGAGACAAGGTTTCTCCGGCCCCAGGATCAATGTGTGCTCTGTATCTGTTCCTAGCTATTGCCCCGTGTACAAGCCTGGGCACTGCCTGATCCCTCCACTGTCCCACCAGCAGAGCCTCGCTCTTTGCCCAGTTCACCCGTGCAGATGTTGCTTTTTCATCCTGTCCTGCAGACACCGAACATCCCCCTGGCTGGAAACAAAAATATTTACATCATCCGCATAAGCAGAGAGTGTTGGGGGACGCTCAGTGCCACAGGACCGGGGCAAAGACAGCCCGCTGAGCCAGTCCCTCAACCTGCACAGCAAGGGCTCAGTAGCTAAACTGTATAGCTGGCCCGAGATGGGACAACCCTGTCTAATCCCCCGCCGTACAGGGATAGGCCGACTCAGCCCTGCCCCCATCTTCACCAAACACTGTGCGTTCTGATATAATAACCCAACCCAAGACAAAAACCCATCACCTAAACCAAAAGCCTTCAGTGCAGAAAACAAGTACGAGTGATCCACCCTGTCAAACGCCTTCTCCTGATCTAAACACACAATACCAACATTTACATCATAGAATCCACAAACATCAATTACATCTCTGATGAGGAAAATATTGTCGGTGATTGTCCGGTCTGGTATACAGCAGCTCTGATCGGTGTGTATGATGTTTCCCAGGATGTCTCTAAGTCTATTGGATTAAGCTCTGGAAAGTATTTTTTAATCCGAACAGAGAAGAGCCACCGGCCTCCAGTTCTTCAGTAAGGCCAGGTCTCCTTTCTTTGGCAACAAAAAAAGCACCGCTCGCTGACAGGAAACAGGAAGAGATCCTGTTTTAAAACACTTCACCAAAACACTGTGTAGATCATGACCAAGAACGTTCCAGAACCTTTAATAAAAGTCAGTGGAAAGGCCATCAATCCCCAGTGCCCGCCCAGATGTCATGTGATTGATGGCAAACGTTAACTCCTCCAGAGTCAGCTCACAGTCCAGAGCAGCTGTTTCCTCCTGGCTGAGCTCCCCACGGCACTCCAAGCTGCAGGTTTCTGGCCCAAAAAGGTGTGAGTAGAACTCCACTGCATGGCTCCTCATCTCAGCCGGATCTGTGGTCACTCTGCCCCCTGATAGCTTCTGACAAGACATCAGCTACCTGGTTGAAGAAGAAAGAGCTCAGGGCGTCCATGTCCTTAAGCTGGAGGAAACGTGACCGGACCAGGGCTCCCTTTACTTTCTCCTGCAGGAAGGAACTCAACTCCAACCTCTTCTCCCGCAGCAGAGGACTAGTGGTGGGTTCGGAGCTCCTATTTAAACCCTCCTTTTTAATTTGGACCTCCAGATATTTGACAGCTGGCTTAATCCTGGCAGAAGAGTGAGAGGTGTACTGCTGGCAGAAGACCCGAACCTGAGGTTTGCCTACCTCCCACCACAACTTCAAATTCAGCTTTTTCTGTTTTCCACTGGTGCCAAAAGCGTTCAAAACTTTGGCAGAAAACACTATCCTGTAAGAGTCTGTTATTAAAGTGCCAGTAGGATTTAACCTTTTCACCTGGCGAAATGATCAGCTCTGCTGCGGTAAGGTGATGGTCCGTGAAGCCCACTGGACTGATGTTACTGTTAACTATTTTGGGGCTGAGAGTTTTTGACATGTATATTCTATCCAGTCTGGCTGCACACACCCTGTTGTCGCTGACCCTGACTCATGTGAACTGTCTGGACTGTGGATGTTTTGTTCTGAATGTGTCAAACAGATCGAGGTTGGATATGACAGAGCTCAGAGTCCTGGAGGACCGGGGGTGGGGTTTTTCGCCGATCCTGTCAACAGTGAAGTCCAAAGTACAGTTAAAATCCCCACCAATAATAATTTGGTTTTTCAGCAGGGTGTAAAAACCTACTCTCTCTGCTCCATTGTTTGGGGCATAGATGTTTACGAAACAGAAAGTAGAGCTTTCTATTTCTGCCCGAACAATTAAGAGCCGGCCCCCACCACCTCAGCACAAGATAAAACAGAAGCTTTAGCAGACGCTCTGAACAGAACCGCTACACCTGCACTGACGTTGGTTCCATGACTGAGGTTATATGAACCCTCCCACCATAAACCCCAGTCTGTCTCATCGGATGGATTAGTGTGTGTCTCTTGCAGAAACACATCAATCATCTTCTGAGTGGAGACTTCAGATATTAAAGCCCTTTTCTGTCTGTCTCTCCCACCATTAATGTTAAAGGACCCGATCTTAAGGCTCTGCATGAAGAGGTCAGAGAGGAGAAACAGACAAGCAAAAACAAGCAGAGGACAGTGAAGAGAGGACGACACCCTGTGATGCATGATCATTTTATTTTTTTGTCTTTTTAACAGTTTGACTGCCGGCTCATCTCAGTGCAGTGAGGTGTTTCTTTAGATGGAAGCGTTTCTTTTCGTCCAGGTGGTGAAAACCAACCTGTCTTTTCAGCGTGCTGACGGATGTGATGAATTTTTCGATGTTACTAAAATAGTCACTCACTTTAACAGACTTTTTATTGAATGTTTCATCCATGAACTGGTTGATTTCTCCCAGAGAGTAAAGCTCTGTGCTCCTGTTGGATGATTCAGCTGTGGACACATTATCTGATTCACAGTCTTCCTCCATGTCCTCTCCCTCACATGATGCCTGACTGCACACTGCCTGTCCTTCACCAGTGAGCACATCTCTGCCTGCACAACTTGTGGAAGTTACAAGATGCCACAACCGCAGCACAATCCACCTCCGCACCCAGGGCCGCGGACCTGGAAACGGACGAGGCACTTGCCATGGACTCGGCAGCGGGCGCAGCCCTCGCCGAACCCCCAGCCGCGGGCACGCCAGCCGCGGACACAGCGAGCAGAGCTGCCCGCATCATCAGCAGCATTAACCGCCCCCCGCTGTCTATGCGGACAGGCAAAACGCTTGTGTCCCACATCTCCACACTCAAAACACTTCATCTGACCTGAGCTCGCATACACCATGTAAGACCCATCACAATATTTAATTCTGAAGGACACCTCCAGAGTCTGTGTCTATGTAAAATTAAAAAAAAAAATAATAATAATGGCATGTGCTCCCTCACTGGACACACTCCCTCCCAAAGGGTCTGGGAGTGGTCCGTGTACAGGACGGGCCAGAGATTTGGGCCGTCTCTGTAGCGGGCCAGCACTCACCTCTGGGCCTGGGTGTGGCCCCATGTACAGGATGGCTCACAAAGAAGAAAAAAAAAAAAAAAACAAACAAAAAGAAATATATACATATATATATATAAATAAATAAAGGGTGTTTGGGTGTGGGGGGAGCCCTCGCTGACCCGTCCTGCCTTTCTCCGGTCAGGGCTTTCGGGTTGTGCCCCTAGGGGCCGGGGGTCTCCTGCTCGCCTCTCCGATGCCCCGGTCCGGCCCCGCCCCGGCCCCGCTCTCATTGCTGTATAACATTTTGATTAATTAGCATAATACTCATTATCATAATCCACATAACACCTAGTTATTCATTTCTTTATTTTATTCACTTATTTCTGTGCCACAACTGCCATACCCCCCACATGTCCAGGATCCTCAACACAAACTGAACCTGTCATACAAACATTCAGCCACACACACACACACACACACACACACACACACACACCACACCTGATTCTAATTTCTACTCCCAGACTGTAATGATATCAACACTTACACTGTCGTAACTTTTCTATACTGTTGGTTTTTTTTATTTTATTTTTTGGGTTGTCTGTCTGTTTGTTCTGTTTATCTGTTTGTTTGTTTGTTTTCTGTTCAATGTCACTATCTTGTTTGTCTTGTTAATCCACAAATTAAAAAAAGGAAAAAAAAAAGAATCTATTGATTTTTGACAGCTCTTTCAAACCTGATAAACAAATTGGTTCTGTTGTCAAAACTAGCTTTTACCAGCTAAGACTCTTAGCCAAGGTAAAGGCCCATCTCTCTCCCAAAGATTCGTGCTTTTATTACCTCTCGGCTAAACTACTGCAACTCTTTGTATGTGGGCCGAGACCAGTCGTCCTTCTGTCGCCTGTAGTTAGTGCAAAATGTAGCCACTCGTCTGTTAGCTGGTAAAAGAAAGCGTGAGCACATAACACCAGTACTGGCCTCCCTCCATTGGCTTCCTGTCAGTTCTAGAATTGTTTTTAAGATTTGATTGCTTGTTTTTAAGGTCTTAAATGAGCTGGCACCACCTTATCTAGCAGAACTCCTGCATCTGCATACTCATGGTAGAGCACTTAGGTCGACAAATCAGATGCTCCTGGATGTTCCCAGATCTAGACAAAAAAACTGTGGTGACCGAGCATTTGCGTAAGCTTACCTGTTCATGACGGTCGCTTTTCTTTTAAGTCTGTTTGCTTCATCTGAGCGTCGGGTTTGTTTCTTTTTCTTTGGATTTTCACTTCTTGTTGAAGTTGTATCTGTAGTCATCCATCTTTTCTTTGTTTGTTCAACCATAGTCGATTACTGTTTACTCACACCACTTGCAGAGAGCGGAGCGCTTAGCTCCGCCTACCCTCTCTGGCAGACCAACCACTGCTGGCTGATGGAAAACGCGTCACTAACTGGGCGCCGCTTGTGATTTTTTCCGTGAAAGTTGCACCAGACACCCAGTCTGTATTACTGCAAATGTAAAGGCTTTCATCAGTGGGCCATAGGCTCAATCACCATTGTGTTACCTCATTCGGCGATAGATAGGGACTTAAAAGACATTTATTAATCAATATTAATGAAACCTTTATCCCTAACCTGGGGCAGGTTGAGCCACAGTTACACCTTTTTTTGGGAAGTCATATTTTCCGGGCCCTTTGTCCTGGAAGCAATTTTATAATTTCAGTTGATAGGAAACATCCTGAAATAGATGATATGTTTTAAGCATGCTTCTGTCTCGTTATTAACTTTTTATTAAGTAATAATTGGCTCATCTTCCACTCTCTGCAACAAACTCAACAGGTTGAGCTTATAAAGGTTCTTTAGATCCGTATCCACTTATATATTTAAGCCCACTGGGCGACCTCTTAAAGGGAGACTTGTGTGGAATAGTGTCATAATTAAATTCTAGCAGGGGTAATATTTCACTCTTCTCAAGATCAATTTAAAAGGAGCTGTACAGGTTCAGCTTATCCACTAAATAGGAGAGGGAGCTTTCATTTCTTTGCTTGAATGTAAAGTCTCATAATATTCGCTGTGGTACCATAACTGTGAGCATAAAAGCTCCTGCACATCTGCTGTTTCTAAAGTATATTTACTTACGGTTTATTTCCATTAGATACAAAGAAATGAATCACCAGCCTTTCATTAAAAATATGACTTTAAAACTTAATTTCAAACATTAGTCTGGAGCCTAAAGATCTTTAGATCACAACATGAAGATAAAAAAAGGATCATAATTTCCACTGAGCTAAAAGTCATAATTGTATAAAATCATACATTTGAAAACATTTTTGGCAGTAAAAATATTTGAATTTGTAATTTTTTAAACCTATCAAATATTCTTTACAAAATAAAACACATTATTTATTTGATCTGTTGGCAGTAATGAGATGAAGACCTGCATCTGTAAAGTGACCTCTGTGTGACGGAGCTCTGACACCTTCATGAAACATTTCTCACAGCGTGTTTATAAAATAAATCTGTATACTTTTGTTCTTAAACATTTTTTAGACATGAAGAAACCAAATATTCTTCTGAAGTCTACTCCTCTTTTATTTTGACAGTCCACAAATATAACACACACTTGTTGACACACTTCACAGTGACAGTGTTTCTTCTCATCACACAGAGGATCTGGGGCAGACGCTTCTGTACAATCATGTCGTCTGATGATTTCTTGATCTCCACGAGAAGTTTTGTTTTCTCTTTCCTGCCAGCAGCAGAGGTCAAAGGTCAGGCACTTAAGTTGGAGGACGAGAAGGAGGAAGACGGTGATGAGGATCCACTGCTGCTGTTCAGAGTGAAGACACTGGAACGGTCACATCCTCAATACTTGGACATCGTTCTGGATGAAGTTTCCTGAAGAGGAGGAGATAATAGAAACTTTAACTGGCTGTCAAACAAGAGACTTTATCAAAGACATTAAAAGTTTGGTACTTAGATAAGCTTCATTAAAATGTTAGACTTACTTCAGGTTTTTTATTGTGTTCTTCAAGCTGCAGATGCTCCTCTTGGAAAACACTGGATTTGAGATGGTGGGCACAAAAAGGCTGATCCTGTCGTCTGTGAATATGAACTCAGAGGGAGGCGTGGTCTGAAAAATACATGACACATGACAATAACGTGACACAAAGTGAGTGAGAAACTTTGCAGCAGGAGAGAAAGAGACAGGAGGTTTTCCAAAGCAACAAGAGGAACTGAAAAAAAACAAAAAACAGAGGGAACGTTTGGAGAAAATACATTTTGCAATCTACACCGGCTGCAGCTACAGCAAAGATGAGTCTCGAGATTCCTGGCCATAAATGGGGCTGGCAGTGACGCCAAAAAGTGTGCAGTCTGCCAGAAACAGTAGAAGAAGACAACTTTGCAACCGACTTGTAGACTTATTTAATAATTGTGCATAAACTCTATATTTATGTAGGATGTAGAAGGCAAATGAGAATGAATGAATAGGATTGGTTTACCCTGATGTTGAGGAAATATACACATTCATTGCTCTAATTAGTCTTGCCTGCTCATCAATAACTTCAACAGGAAACTGAAATCCAAGTTGGCCAAAATGAAGAGATCATATAGTTTAACATGGAGTCCTTGGTTGTGGGCATGTATGTACAAAGCAGTCAGTGGCTTTCTGCGCTTCACTGACACGCAGCAGCGGGAAAAACTAGACTTTACGCGTGAAACGAACGGAGCAGCAGAAAACCAGTCGCGTATTACGCCCGCCTCCCGCGCAGCAGACACGGCTGGTGGAGATTGCAGCACTGAATGACATTGGAGCGGTTCTGTCCTGGCACACGCCTGACACAAATATGCTTTAAATACGTTGCCTGTGTAGATTCCCCTTTATTGTTGTTACAACCAATGGAACGACAGGCGAGGACTCAAATGCACGACTCGACACAAGACAGGTTAGTTTAAAAGGTTCAGTCTAAGGTTCAGTACAGTCAGTTCCACAAACAAATCCACAGGAGAAGGCAGAGGCAGAAAACAGGCAATGGCCATTTCACAAAAACAGTCATGAGCACAAGGATAAAAGACTGGGACGAGGTGACAGGAAGGAACAGACAACAAACTGGCAACAAGAGGGAAGACACGTGGGGCATACAAAGAGGGTAAGACGAGACACAGGTGTGGCCAATTAGGACAGGGCTGACAGGTTGTGGGAATCACGGGGAACAGGAAGTCTTGAAGACAGACACAGGTAAGCTTCAAAATAAAACAGGAAGTGACAAAATGAAAGACATAACCTTAAGGAGTTTGATGGGGTGTGTTAATTGTGTGGAAATCTCGGATCCCATCGGCTATAGTCCGAGACGATAAAGCCTTTGGGGACACCAATGAACGTCAGGGGCATTTTTAGGACTTAAAAACATCTGGGGCTTAGCCAAATACATCTGGGGCTAACCTCACACCTTGTAGGGGGGTCCGGGGGCAGCTGGGGGTTGTTGATTTTGTGGCCTCAATTAAATTGTTCATCTCATCAGATATAACAAATCTCTCTTACTCAATCTCATACTCACATATAAATATCTGTCTCTCTCTCTCTCTCTCGGAGAAGAAAGGAGAAGAAAAGCAGAGCCGTTCACCAAAACAAAAGATGTGAAGAGCCTAATTATCATGTCTGTAGGTTTACCTTGGGATGTCACAGGAGGATCTTCGGGTTAGTTCCTTCCTCTCAGAGCCGGCCCGAGGCATAAGCGAACTAAGCGGGGGAAAAAAAATCTTTTTTTTTTTTTTTTTTTTTTTACATATTAAATAAATTAAACAAGTGACATAAATGAGTGAGCTTTACCCAAATCTTTGGGTAGCTCTCAGGATAGCCTGCACTCTGCCTGTGACAGTTGCCTCAGCAGAGAGGAGCTTTTCCAAGCTCAAATTGATCAAAACATACCTGAGATCCTCAATTGCCCAGGAAAGACTAAGTGGACTTGCTGTTATTAGCATTAATAACAAAGTTGGCCAAGCAATACCATACAATGATGTCATCGGTGACTTTGCCTCCAGAAAAGCTAGGAAGGAAAGATTTTGAGGACAGTTACACTGTATTGAGACTGTGAAAATATGATTATTTCTCAACTGTTTTCAACAATAATTGTCATTGTTGAACCCTTGATGTTATTATGTTTCTGATTTCTCAGTTTTGTCATTATTTTAGCAAATAATTTATTTGATATGTTTTGTGACAGTTTGTTTTTAGTTAATAAAAGAGTAAAGTCAAAGTTAAAAGTTTTAAAAGCAAAAGTGGAATACTGAGGCACTTTTATTATTTAAGTATCTATTCTTTTTGGAACATTTTATTTTTGATTATATTAATGTTTGTCTGTTTTGGTTTTATTTTGTACTTGAAGATTGCTAATTTAATTCATTTTAATTTGAAAAACAAGTCATTAAACTGGTTTACTTGTTTACAACAAATGCAATCTCTGCTGTTGTATTTTGTCATTTTTCAATTCGAGTTCAGTAAACCACACTTAGTACTTCACTTTGAATATGAAAGTTTAAAATAAATTTGTGATTTTAGTACCCTCTAAGGTTAAAAGGTGACTGGTTTGGTGTAAATAACAACTATATTAATACAGGGGTCTACCAAGCCCAGGGGGCCAGAGGTCTAGAGGGGCCAGGAGCCCCAAAACATGGGGGCGGTGGGGGGGTCCTTATGCATCTGTGCCCAGGGGGACAGTAGTTCATAATCCGTCACTGTAGTAATACAATTTATAATGTAAAGTTATAGTGTGACATTTGTGTCAATAATCGTCAAGCGCAGGTGACTCCGCGGTGGTGGGAGGGGGGCCCCCAAAAGGCTTGGGCCGGCCCTGCTTCCTCTGCCAGCAAAGTGTGCTCCTACGTATTAACTTTGAACTTTGGCACTGCCACTTGCAAGACTGCCACTGGCTTCTTGATGGAGCTGAGGTCCCTTTGTTAAATCTTCTTCAGTAAACGCCTCAGTAGGCTCTGCTGGCTCTGCAGCGTAGTACCAGGGGCACGAAGAATTAAAAAAAATTACAATTAAAAATAAAAAACATGGTACCAGGGGCGCGAGATTCTGGGGGCTGCTGCTACTTGCTGTATCCCAGGGAGTGTGCGTTTTTCTTAAATCAAGGAAGTAGCCTAAAACTTCTTACTTTTAGAAAATGCTGCTGCTAATAAAAATGCAGTCCACTCTCACCAAATTCTTCGTGTCTCACAGTGTGTAACAGTTTATTTACATGTACTTGAAAGTTCAACTTCCACCATTGAGGGCGGAGACTTTAAGAAGAGCTCATGATTGACAGCTCCAGTAGACTGCTGGAGCTTCAGAAGTCGACACGGAGATTTGGGTGAGAGCGGACTACTTTTGATTTCCAGCTTTTGTTTGATTTTGAGACACGGAAGGTGAGTAATATTTCCTGAACATACTGTTTAATGCTTTTTAAGCTGAAATATGAAGTTTAATGGTCCGCTTTGCATGCGTTTTTGTGGTGCAGCTATTATCCGTTAATAGGTATCAATTAAGTTAAAATCTGCTTTTAAATGCTAAAACTCGACGCCTTTTCACTGTTAATAGGTTTGTTAGTGTTGACAAAGTCTGTATATGTTAACAAAGCTGTTGTGTAATGCGTTTGAAGCCGAAATATGAAGTTTAAAAGTCCGCTTTGCATGCGCTGGCGCCGTGCGTCTGGGTGCCATTATTTACTACGTATGCATAAAAAAACATGTTTTTAAATGCTAAAACGTGACACATTTTCACTGTTAGTAGTTTGATTAGTGCTTACACAGTCAGTACATGTTCACAAAGTTGTTGTTTAATGCGTTTGAAGCCGAAATATTGAAGTTTAACGGTGCACTTTGTAGTGTGTCTGTTACACATCAATCACTACTTGTACATAAAAATTATGCTTTTGAATGCTAACACGTGACGCTGCTTGCAGCTTTAATATTAATTATGATGTTTAATTATTATGTTACTTGATTTCCTTTTAGGCATGACCAAAACTAAAACACAGTGTGAATGCCCCCTCTGTGGAAAACTCCTTCAGTGTGTGGCCAAACACCTGAGGGTGATCCACAAGTTAAAGAACCCGAAGGAGCGGGCCATCCTGAACAATCTGGCCACGGGGAGAGTCCTCCTGGGTGGGGGACAGTGCCCGCTGGTCCTCTGCAATACTCATGTTTTGCATTTGGAAAAGCACCCCAGAGGTCATAAAGACCTCACCCAGCGCCGGGTGGACAGGGAGCTGAGGTCCCTCAAAAAACGTTGTGCAATGAAGCAGCTGGCTGACCTGAGGGCATCAAACCCAAATCCTCCAATGGTCAGCCCGCTGGACCTGGACGAGGAGGATCCTGAAGAGGGGCCTGGTGGCTGCCAGAACCCCTCCTGCGTTAATGCCTTCCAGCAGGTGAGGGAATTGGAGCGGGAGGTCCGGCAGCTGCGGCAGGACATCCAGATCCTGAGGGTGAGCGAATCAAAAATACATATCAATTAAAAAATGTATTCACATTCATTAAAATTAATTTGCAGTTCTGTTTTCTTTCGCTATTTCTCTCTGTTTCTCTCTCTCTCTCTCTCTCTCTCTAGGGGCAGCAGCAGCAACCACAGCAGCAGGCAGGGGGGCCAGGGCCTGCACCCCAGGGGGCCAGTGTCTCGGCTGTTCCTGGCCAAAAAAGGACGGCCAAAACAAGACACATTGTAGAGGTGTGAACAGAGAAGAATAGAATAGAATGTACTTTAGTGACATCAGTTTATTACAGTGTATGACACACAAACTTTTTCTCCTTCACAAAGTCTTTAACTGAAATCTGTCTTTTTATTCTGTCTTCATATACAGACCAGTGAGGACGATGAGGAGGAGGAGGAGGTAGAGGAGGAGGAGGAGGAGCAGGTGGAACAGGGGCAGGGGCAAGAGCAGGTGGAGGAGCAGATGGAACAGGGGCAGAGGCAGGAGGAGGGGGAGGAAGAGGAGGAGGAGCAGGTGGAGGAGCAGGTGGAACAGGGGCAGAGGCAGGAGGAGGGGGAGGAAGAGGAGGAGGAGCAGGTGGAGGAGCAGGTGGAGGAGCAGGTGGAGGAGCAGGTGGAACAGGGGCAGCAGGTCAAAGAGGCCGCTGAGCCCCGCCAAAAGTCCACACCTGCGGGGGGAGAGTCGGAGGAGGAGAGCCGGAGCAAGGTGAGTGAGATGGTTTAGTTAATCAGTGATCATACACATATTTACCAAGTGTGGAACCCTGAGGAAAAGGAGGACACGTAGTCATGTAGTTTGGAAATTTAAAGGTCAACTACACCCTTTTTCATTTCCGCGAGGGCGAGAGAGAGGGCCTTAGGAAGGCAATTAAAAATATTGCGGCGGAGCAGAGGCATGGTCAGGTGAGTGACAGGATAGGGAAAAGTTTTAATGATGCAGTGTAATGTTTGATAAAAAAAAAATTATTTATTCTTTTTTTTTTTTTTATTCTTTCCCATAAGCACCGAAGCCCTGCTAAACGCCTGCCAAGAAGATTTTTGGAGGCAAGAGTAGAGCCTCCAAAATGAGGAATCTGTCCTTCCCCTCCTCAGTGGGTGAGAAAGAACACATTGTGTATGTGTGCAGGTGTGTGGAGTGGTGTCATGCTACGCTAAATGTTCATCACATCTTTGTTGTGTCTCCACAGAGAGCTATCTCGAGGATTACCTCATGTTCGTCTTCTGCCCTGAGGGGACGGTCAAAATGCAGCAGAATGCTGTGTCAAAGGTCAGCAGGGTGAAGGCCTTCCTCAAGTACATGATGGTGGGGTGGGAGTCCACCAGCTATTGGACCTGGGAGTTTTTGTTTAACCCCAAACACCTGAAAGCGTAAGTGTTGGACTTTGAAACAAGTACTGAAAACACAAGAATGATAGAGAGTAAATCCAAACTTGTCTTTTCACAGATACCCCGCAGTCCTGAAGAAATTTGGTCTGGCCCCCCCCACCGTTATCCTTTACATAGGCGATGCCATCTCCTTCGTGGAGTATTTTAGGGATACCCCGGCCCAGTACTGCCGCCTCGGCTCTGCTAAGACCACCGTCCTCTTCAGGGTGGTGAAGAAGATCTACAAGGACGTCAGCCGGACCGTCCTTGGTCACCAGAGCCTCGTCAAACAGGCAAAGCAGGGCAGGCTGGTGACCAAGGAGTCCTTGGCTGCCTGCCAGAGGCTGGCGAGGGACAAGATCCCTTCACTCCTGGGTAAGGCTGTACTCCTCCTGTGTCTGTGTTTGGTGGTAATTCGACGTACATCACTATGTTGATTTTATGGCTAAGAATCTCTCTCTCTCTCTCTCTCTCTCATTTCAGATGACATCAAAAAGGCGCCGCCAAAAGACCCCAAAACCAGGTACAGTTTTTTTGGGTACTTGGCGGCGTACCTATCGTCCATTTATGGCCACAGGACAGGCGTCCTGACCAAGATGAGGGTCAAAGAGGTCAAGGAGGCGCTGGGGGATGACAAGGCGGGGTACCTTATTAATGTAAGTTTAAGTGTAACGTGAAACATCATCGTTATGTGATTGTTGTCCCATTCATGTAAAATATGGTTTTTATGATAATAAAGGTTCAGTCCATTGATTTTTCTGTCTGTTATGTCTTCTCTGTCTGTTGCAGGTCATGGACTACAAAACTGTGAGGAAATACGGCCTTGCCCAGCTGTACCTGGAGCCCAGGGAATATGGGTGGATGAAGGAGTGGCTGACGTTAAGGAAGAGAGCTGTTCCCCTCAACAGCTACTTCTTCACCAGCCTAGGCCGGGGGGAGGCCAAGGACATGGTGCGCTACTTCCGTCGGGCTGGTGGTCCTACCGGGAGCCCCCAGCCTCCTCGACGTGAGGTCCGCTGTCGCTCCCTACGTGAGTATCACAAACACCTGACACTTGTCTTCCAGGGGGTAGATTTAATCCATACTGACCTAAGGCTGATCTTCTGTTTTTAGAACTTTGAATCCAACGACACAGAAGTTCGACAGGTTCTGTCGAACTTCATGTGTCACAACATTGCAACAAGAAAGCAAGAGAAATTTTATGCGCTGCTTGAAACCCTCTCCCGGGCCAAGCAGATGCGGGAGATGTTTGTCTGCCTGTCATTAAGACAGGAGCGAGCATCTGCCTCATCTGCCTCTGAGCCTGGGCCCTCCACCTCAGCCTCTACAGCCCCTGCTCCACAAGCCGCTGGCCCACCCACCAGGGAAAGGCCTCTGTCTTCCCCCGAGAAGACCTCGGAAGAGGGGGCGGACTCATCTCCCGAGGAAGAGGGGGAGGAGGAGGAGGTAGTGAAGGTAAGTTAAAACATTGTAATTATTATAATGCCCCAGCCAACATTCACTAAGCTCAATGTGTACTTTTTCTTTGTTTCTGATACAGACACCAAAAAAGAAGAGACCGTCACTCTCGCAGAGACTGGCGAAGAAAGTGAAGGAGAAGGTCGGGCGCTCCCCAACAAAGAACTATTCCCCATCCAAAATGGGTCGGCTGCGACCTCGCGTCCTTTTGAAGGACATTTCCAAGACCTCGTGTTAGTTTTGTATAGGTGTAGTGTGTAGGATTTTCTTGGTGTTGTTCTTTGTTCTTTGTAATTGTGTGTTCTTGGAGTGTGTAATAAATATTTTTGGAGAAAATAAATATATATGTAACCTCCACATGGGCGCTGCCGTGACGTGGCGTGGGGGCTTAACGCCTGTGTGATCTTTTGCCTGATATTGCCCAGAGGCAAGACGGTCACACAGGCTAACTAAAGTGCCCCAAAACCGCAACATACCTTTTTTTCAGATTGCCAGAGGGACCTTGACGCGGTGACTATGAAGGGTAAGTGTTGCTTATTTGTTTTTAATTATGATGAAGTGCTCTAATTTCACATTTTCAGTTTTAAAATGAAGGGGTACATTTGGGCTACTTTTAAAATGAAGGAAGTAGCCCAAAAGTGCTCCAAGTGTCAGAGGTAACTATAGGGTACTTTTAAAATGGATAAGGTAACCTAAAATGAAGACCTACATGAACAAAACTGCTTCAAGTGTTTCAGCTAAATCTGATACATTCACCAGCCCTAACCATGCTCAGGGACTTGGGAAGGGATGGCAATCTTACTTCAGCATGCTACCCCCAGTCTGAGTACATCCAAAGGTCTAGGTGCTAATATCTCCAAAGTCTTGCTGAATTGGGAGAAGACACTTGATAGAATTCATGTATAGGAGAGGGGCTCACAGTGTGCCAAATTTGAAGGAAATCGGAGGAACTCAAAATTTTCACCACCCGTGATACTTGGACTGACCCCTTGAGAAAATGGCTGGAAATCAAGTGTCTCAGATTGGCACCATTTTCACACCACTTAGTCCTCAGTATGAGGGGAGGTCAGGGTTAAAATTGGAGCCTCCTAGCACCAGGAACTTTGGAGATATCAGCAACTCATGCCTTCATTTTGGGCCACTTTAAATAGGCAGAAAGTAACCCAAAATTCACCCCATCATTTCAGGTTTTCAGATGAAAAATGACGGTGTGCCTGCATCCTCATACATTAATTTTTGGTTACTTTGAAAGAACAGAAACCGAAATTTACCTCTTCACTTTGTAGCACTGTAAAAAGGACAACATGCACGCTATTTCACTATACCGATACTAGACTGAGCGGACACATCAGACCAGGACCGATTGGGGGACCGTCTGAGGACTTTGGGGCACAAATTGAAGAAAACTACCCCAAATGGAGTGGGTGGGGTGGCCCCCCTACCCCCACTATACCCCCTCCCACCGATTAGGATAACGTCTGAGGACATTGTGGAAAAAAAGTTCCCCAAATTGACAACAACTACCCCTAATGGAGTGGGCGGGGCCACCTAGACCCACCCAACCAATCGGGAGACTGTCCGTGTAGTTTCAGGACGAAAGACCCCCAACTTGAGAAAAAGTGTCCCTAATGGGGTGGGAGGGGCCACCCCCACCCTCCCGACCAATGAGGAGACGGTCTGGGAACTTTGGGGGAGGGAAGTTCCCCAAGTTGAAGAAAATTGCCCTAACTTGACCCCCGGGGTCTTTCGGGTCGATTCGGGGGGGTCCGCCCCATATGTAAATAAAGCCCCTCAAGTGGAAGGGGGCGTGGCAGGGGGTCCTGGGGGAGGTCCCCTGCCAAGTAGCCCAAAGCGAAGCGGGGTGCCGGCGCTGCGCCACCTCCTGGGCGGCAGGGGTCCCAAATCGACTTTTCAGCTTCCCTCCGAAAATTCCCTATCTATCTGGGGGGGGGGGGGTTATCTATACTATGCAATAGTATATATATTTAAATTCAATTTAAAACCCAGTTTACTGGCAGTGATACTAATGCCATTTTTCCATGACCTAAGCTATCTAATCAATGCAGATGCCAGGCACGAAATAATGTGTTTTCCTTATGACATTAGAAATTGTGTTGCTTATCTACATGGGAAAAGTGTGTTTATGTCAGTATGTGATGCAGATCACAACTAAGTCCCATACAAATCATTTGTTTCTTTGGTTTTGCCAACAATAAGTGTGTTTCTCAGTGTACTGAAGTAACTCTCTCGTTGCAGAACATTTCTCTGGATGAAGAATGGAGTTGATTCCCTTCAGAGGATATAATCTGTCCAACCCAGACATCAGTAACGTTGTTTATTGCTTTGTCTATTTTGCCCTTAGCTGTAGTTTACTGTATTATAGTTGACTGTATGTATGTATCTGAAATTGTATTATTTTGCCTTTTTTCTCAATAATATGTTTTATTTGTATTTTTACTATTTGACAGTTCATGTGTGGTTCTGAATTAAACGTTTTAAAGCTCACACGGTTGAGCACTGACTTTTTTTTTTTTTACACTTAAAACATAAATGACTCATCAGGGGCTTCTTATTATACCTTCATTTTTTGCAGCCACACAATCAAAACCCAATTAACTAAAAATTCCGAAAGGATACCAAATGTGTCAGGCAAGATTTTGGGGAATTGTGTATAAAATGATGCACAAAAAACAATCGAGGGTTTTAATGTTTTGCAAAGTGTAATATGTAGTTTCAGTTAAGACTATATTATAACAAGATTATGTAGAGTATACTGCGTGTGTATATGCTTTCTAATCCGCAGGTATCATTGCTGAAGATGTGTGATAAATAGAGGTCAGCAAGATATGTGTAGCCCACTTGAGGTTCTCACAGCTGTTGAGTTCAAAAGATGATAGCAAGGTGCCACATGTCCTCAGCAAATTCGACTCAATTAAATGAAACGAGGAACTGATCTAAAGCTTTGATATGAGGCAGTTTAAATCCAAATCTTAAAAAATAGTAAATATTGTAAAACAACCACTAATGGTTGAATGTTATTGAGCACATTCACTCGAGTGCTTTTCCTGAATATTCCATATTGGGCTACTTCATACTTCCACCCACTATGTCTCAGAGGCAAATGTACTTTCTACACCACTGCATTTGTAGTCACTGGACACACCAGTGTCACACCAGATACTGACTGGTTTTCTGACCCCCCTCTGACCCCTCCGGACCCCCCCAGTACAGTAAAACTGCACATTTTAGAGTGGCCTTTTATTGTGGCCAGCCTAAGGCACACCTGTGCAATAATCATGCTGTCTAATCAGCATCTTGATATGCCACACCTGTGAGGTGGATGGATTATCTCGGCAAAGGAGAAGTGCTCACTGACACCGATTTAGAGAGAAATAGGCCTTTTGTGTACATAGAAAAAGTCTTAGATCTTTGAGTTGAGCTCATGAAAAATGGGAGCAAAAACAAAAGTGTTGCGTTTATACTTTTGTTCAGTGTAGTTATTACATTTTAAAATAAAAAAAAGTACAACCCAACGGTAGCTTTAGATTTAATAAACACAGTAAGAATGAGTCCGTTTTCCTCCTCCTCCGGCAGGCTGAGTGAACATGACGTTTGATTTTATACCAGGCTCGCCCGTCTGTTTCGGACTTTGTTCATCACAGTACCACAGCAGTGTGGTTACTTTGGTGTATGCTGAGTCATAAATCAAGCGCCCCCTTTCTGACCTGCACACGGCACATCTGCTGTCTGCCAGACACGCGACAGACAGTTAGGCCCCGTTCTCTGTACGTGCAGTAGTGGTGGGCGGATCGATCCAAATATCGATAATATTGAAACCAACGTTGGCATTGATATTGACCAGTGTGATGAGATCGATACTTTAGTTTCAGTTTCTCTCCTGTTTCTCTCCAGCCAGGCCCGGCCAGCAGCACACACACTCAAGCAGCACAGAGACGGAGCAGAGGAATGGCAGAGAGGAAGAGGAGCGCTGTGTGGCAATACTTTCAGGACGAAAGTGATACAACGGCACGCTGTGTGATTTGTAAAAAGGCTGTGAGATACAGTGGAAACACGACAAATTTATACAAGCATATGAAAAACCATGCAAAAGACAACACCGAGCTACAGAAACGGAGAGAGGAGGAGAGAAATCCCCCACCCCCTGGCCCCGACAGACCCAGACCCCCGACCCTGAGGCAGAGGTCATTGGCAGAGGCCTTGCAGTCTGGAAGAGAATATCCAGGTAGATTACAGTGGTGAAAGTAATATTTTAGTCATCTTTGGCATTAGTTAATGTACATTTTCAAAGTGCAACTGGTCATTTGTTACTTTAGCCAACTCATAAAGTATAAATTATACTAAAACCTTTCTATGATACATTTATCCCATTGAAATGTGTTATTTAAATGAATACATTTACTGGAATTGAAACAAATATACTGAATATAATATGGCTCAGATTTGATTGATTATAATTACCCTTTTGTGTTAACTGTGAAAGGGATACTGTATGATTACTATATTTAAATTACAAGTAGATGTGCTACAGACTTAATTATTTTATCATTTCACTTAGCTGAATCCCCAAGAGCAGTGGAGATTACGAAGAGCCTGGCAGAAATGATTGTGAAGGACCTGCAGCCTCTTTCCGTGGTGGAAGATGACGGCTTTAGGAGTTTTGTGAGGACACTTGACCCACGGTACAAAATTCCAAGTAGAAAATCTTTAACAGAGGGGAAACTACCGGCTCTTTATGAAGACTGCTGCTCTAAGGTCAGAAAGGCATTGAGTGGTGTGGACAATGTCGTGCTTACAAGTGACATGTGGACATCAAGAGCCACAGAGGCATATTTAACAGTCTCATGCCACATCATAGATGACAACTGGCAAATGCTGGCATACGTGCTAGAAACGTGCTCTGTTCCTGGACAACACACTGCAGACAATATTTGTTCACAATTAACCAGAATCGCGGAAGAATGGGGCATAAAGGACACGATTCTGGCTGTAATAACTGATAATGGCCCCAACATGGTTGCTGCTGTGCGCAAAGCGACAGCGCCCACAGGGGGACAGGGCCCACAGGGGGACAGGGGGACAGGGCCCACAGGGGGTCAGGGCCCACAGGGGGACAGGGTCCACAGGGGGACAGCGCCCACAGGGGGTCAGGGTCCACAGGGGGTCAGGGCCCACAGGGGGTCAGGGCCCACAGGGGGACACCGCCCACAGGGGGTCAGGGCCCACAGGGGGGCTTCTGGGAACATTTCTTTGAACTCAAGGCTTTGGGGGTTGTTTAGTTATTTGCACTTTATTTATTTTTTTATTGTGTCAAAGACAGAAAAGAAGTGCACTGAAGGGGAGAAATGTTGTTTCATTTTTGTATTGTATTTTCTGAACAAACGTTCTACTTGGAAAAAAAAAAAAGTGTTTGTTTTGGAGTGATAATTTTGTACACTTTGTTTATTTAAGAAAAAGAAATCCAGAAAAGAAGTGGAATGAAGAGATACATTTTAGTTTCTGAACACTCTACCTGAAAAAAAGAATTTGTTTAAATTTGTTCTTGAGTGATAATTTTGTGCACTTTGTATATTTAAGAAAAACCTTGTTTTGTTGCTGTTTATTATTATTGTTTCTGAACAAAAACTTTTATTATGATAAAGTAGTTTCTATTTACCTATAAACTTTGCCCAAATTCTGTCCTGGGTTTTAACTAATTAATAATCCAAAGGAAAAATCACAAAAACACTTAAAGGTCATGAAAATTCATTCAGATTTAGCAATTTGATGATGCATCCACCTTAATTATTAAAAAGTACCGGTATCGGTATTGGTATCGGTAATACTGGCCCTGCATTTACTTGGTATCGGATCGATACCAAATCCTGCCGTATCGCACACCACTAACGTGCAGCCCGCCGGAGCTAGCTGTGATCTGAGAAAAAGAAATGGTAAGTTTAAAGACTTGTTTTCTGCTCAAACTTTAATGTTGTGTTGTGAAGGCTAATTTTATACTTTTTAGACCGTGTTGCACGATTAGAATACGAAATTAGAATAGTTAAATTGTTAAAACGTCCACTAAGCTGCTGAGTTGAAATTGGCTAGCTAACACTGAGCTATCAGAAGGCTGCGCGGTGCTTGTATGTCAAGTTCACCAGGCAAGACAAGGCTAACTACAGAATTATCATTGGCACATTGATATTTTTTCTATTTTTTTCCCCATAACTCCTCTGCACCGTGTGTAAATGCAACGAGTGTGACCCCAGTTGACACATATAATGCATATAATATGCATCATACTCCGACCGTGCGCTCTGCTGCATTGACACTCTCGAAACGGATCCGGTGGGGATGGGTGCTTGCCCGTCCAAAGGAGCAAAACCCTGAAACCCGATTCATGCTTCTTGCGGTCGGCGTCGTCGGCGACCCCGTCCGCATTGTTACCAGATGTTGGAGGTGCTCGGCGGGGCGCTCAGACCCCACGTGGACCCTGCTCGCGCCGTCTTGCGTAGACGGCAAGAAGCATGAATCAGGCTTGACACTGACGGAGCGCGGCTCGCAGGCAGCACGTGTGAATGTTAGGGAGGGTGCTTTTTAAAAGGAGGGTGGATTGAAGTTAAAGCACTGTGGTGGCAGGTGTGACTGTGTGGCAGTAGAGGGTTTGATTAGAAATGCATCCTTTTTTTTTTTTGACAAATGATCACTTTTTGTGCGTAAACTTTGGAGGAAATTCTTGAAAATTAAATCGTTTTAAATCGTAATGTTTAGTTTGAGGTGGTATAGGCCTATTATAAGAATAAGCTTCTGATGCATCAGCATGTTTAGACACACTTTTTAGCAGTGAATGATTCAACATTTTATTGGCTGGTGTATTTAAATATGTCTACCTATGAATTGAAGAAGTTGAAACAGTTAATTTCTCACTCTGAACACACTGAGATGAATATAAACTGACTGCGTTGTTGTGCCCACCAATGGCCGGAGTCCTCCTGCTACTGGTTGCAGCATTCAATCTGCTCGTGAGAAAGGTGAGTTGCAATTTATTTGAGTTGAGTGAAGATGGAAGTTAGAAGCGGTGTGGGTTTACACCAGGGCCTGATATTCAGTATTAAATGGGGAGTATTCTTCACAAATGGGGGGGTTTCGTTGCCACTGGATCAATGTCAGACCAAGATTTAACAGCCTGCATTTGTGCATTTGATCACAATTTGGAAAGAAAAGATTCAGAGTGAGCGATTATTACTGACTTAGTTCATTATTTAGTATAAGGGTTACCTCGATTATATAAATAATGTAAGCCCCTTAACACATTGAAATTACAGCTAGTCAACAAATAAGACAAATCATCTAAGATACAGAATACATAACCCATTTAGGATAATGTTCATTAATTTGACTGCTTATGAAATTCGAGGCGTATTGCGTCAGGTGAGCGTATTGCGTCATTTCCTGTTTTCTCGCTGCTACTGTGTTGTCCTGTGCTGTTTGTAGCTGCTGCTAGAGCTCGAGCTAAATCGATTAATCTGCTGTAATTATCGTCACTGTGGTTATTCAGCTGCTGTGTACTTAAACAGACACTAGTTTTCATCAAGCACTCTCGTAGTTGCATTAGCGACATATCTGCTAAACCCTTAACTTTATACTCACTTAGCCATTAGCTTAGCAGCTAGCCTAATCCATTGAAATGGCTTCTCCTTCTCCCTCCTGCTCTCCTGAGATGTTGTTTAGCTCTACCTCGACCTCCTTTACGGATAAGTAGTAAGTAGTATTTTTGGAGCTATGGAGGCGAGGATCACGGAACTAGAGACGCGGCTCCACACCTTGGAAAACCAAGCATCGCTAGCTGCTGTAGTCAGCAGCAAGCCCCCAGGGCCAGTAGCCGGTGCGGGCCGACCTAGCGTAGCTTCTCCCCCGGCAACTCCCGAGCAGCCGGGATGCAGTGGCTGGGTTACTCTCAGAGGGAAGCATAGCCGCGAGACGAAGCACACGGTCCACCACCAACCACTTCACGTTTCAAACAAGTTTTCCCCACTCAGCGACACACCCGCTGAGAAACCAACTCTGGTTATTGGCAGCTCCATAGTCAGAAACGTGAAGTTAGCGAAGCCAGTGGCCATAGTGAAATGTATTCCTGGGGCCAGAGCGGGCGACATCGAGTCCAATTTAAAACTGCTGACAAAGGATAATCGTAAATTTGATAAGATTGTAATTCATGTCGGCGTTAATGACTCCCGGTTACGTCAATCGGAAGTCACTAAAATGAATGTTGAGTCGGTGTGTGCATTTGCAAAGACGATGTTGGACTCCGTAGTTTTCTCTGGACCCCTGCCCAATCTGACGAGTGATGACATGTATAGCCGCATGTCATCATTCAACCGCTGGCTGTCGAGGTGGTGCCCAGCAAACGATGTGGGCTTCATAGATAACTGGCAGACATTCTGGGGAAAGCCTGGTCTGATCGGAAGAGACGGCATTCATCCCACTTTGGATGGAGCAGCTCTTTTGTCTCGTAATATGGCTAAGTTTGTTAGTCGTAAAACCTGACAAACCAGAGTTGAGACCAGGAGGCAGAGCTGTAGTCCTACACACTCCTCTGAGCTTCCCTGTGAGCAGTTTCCCAGCCACAATGTTAATGTTATAGAGACTGTGTCTGCCCCCCAACCCAGGCCTTTTATTACAGTTAATTCAAACTCAAATAAAAAAGGAGTAAATCAAAAAGAATTAATAAAAATTAAAGCAACAACCGAAGTTATGCCAAAAAATATGAGAATTAAATGCGGTCTGTTAAATATCAGGTACCTGTCATCTAAAGCTCTATTAGTGAACGATCTGATATCAGATGATCATATTGATTTACTCTCTTTAACTGAGACTTGGCTGTGTCAGGAAGAATATGTCAGCTTAAATGAATCCACTCCTCCCAGTCATCTTAATACTCATTCCTCGAGACACTGGTCGAGGTGGTGGAGTGGCAGCTATCTTCAGTTCTAGTCTTCTAATCAACCCTCGACCAAAACTTAGTTTCAGCTCTTTTGAAAGCCTTGTTCTGAGTTTTTCACACCCAGCCTGTAAAACTTTACAGCCTGTTTTATTTGTGATAGTATACCGCCCTCCTGGCGCATACTCTGATTTTCTAACTGAATTCTCAGAGTTTTTATCAGATTTAGTCCTGAGTTCAGATAAAATAATTATTGTAGGGGACTTCAATATTCATGTAGATGTTGATAATGATAGTCTTAGCATGGCATTTATGTCCCTTTTGGACTCTATTGGTTTCACTCAAAATGTAAACCAGCCTACTCACCGCTTTAACCACACCCTCCACCTTGTTCTAGCTTATGGCCTTGAAACCGAAAACTTAAATGTCTTCCCACAAAATCCTCTTTTATCAGATCACTATTTAGTAACATTCGATGTCCTATTAACCGACTACTCTCCAGTTAACAAACATGTACTCACAAGATGTTTGTCTGACAGGACTGTAGCTAAATTTAAGGAAACAATTCCAGCTGCTTTTAATTCTTTACCACATCTGTTTACTACAGAAAGCTCTGATGCTAATGTTAGTCCCTCTCAGCTTGATCAGTTTGTTGATAGTACTGCAGGTTTGCTGAGGTACTCTAGACTCGATTGCCCCCTTAAAAAAGAAGATTATTAAACGACAGAGGCTAGCTCCATGGTATGACTCAGAAACTCGTAACTTGAAGCAAATGTCGCGTAAATTTGAAAGAATGTGGCGATCCATCAAAACAGAAGAGTCTCGTTTACTCTGGCAAAATAGTCTTAATAAATACAGGAAGGCCCTACGCTATGCTCGAGGTGTCTACTACTCCTCCCTCATAGAAGAACATAAAAACAATCCCAGGTACCTTTTCAGCACTGTAGCCAGGCTGACAGAGAGTCACAGCTCCACTGAGCCAAGTATTCCTATAGGCCTGAGCAGTGATGATTTTATGAGCTTCTTTAATGACAAAATCCTAAAGATTAGAGACAAAATTTGTAACCTCCTGCCGTTAACTGGTGCAGATGTATCTTTGGAAACTGCTCAAAAACCTGATGTTTACCTGACTGTTTTTCTCCAATTGACCTTCCTGAGCTAAATTCTCTGATATCTTCGTCTAAACCATCAACCTGTCTTTGAGACCCGATTCCAACCAAGCTGCTTAAGGAAGTCTTTCCCTCAATTAGCACTTCTTTACTAGATATGATCAATATGTCTTTATCGACGGGCTATGTACCCCAGTCTTTTAAACTAGCTGTAATTAAGCCACTTCTTAAAAAGCCTACCCTAGATTCAGGCACCTTAGCTAACTATAGACCTATATCTAACCTTCCTTTTATCTCAAAGATCCTTGAGAAAGCAGTCGCTAATCAATTATGTGACTTTCTTCATAACAACAGTTTATTTGAGGACTTTCAGTCAGGATTTAGAGTCCACCATAGCACTGAGACAGCACTTGTGCGAGTTTCAAATGATCTACTTACTGCTTCAGACAGAGGACTTCTCTCTGTACTCGTCCTGTTAGATCTTAGTGCCGCTTTCGACACGATAGACCATCACATCCTGTTACAGAGACTAGAACATTTAATTGGCATTACAGGATCTGCATTAAGTTGGTTTAAATCTTATTTATCAGATCGATCTCAGTTTGTTAATGTTCATGATGTGTCCTCTATGCACACCAAAGTTAGTCATGGAGTTCCACAAGGTTCTGTGCTCGGACCGATTCTTTTTACCTTATATATGCTTCCTCTGGGTAATATCATGAGGAAACACTCCATTAATTTTCATTGTTATGCAGATGATACTCAATTATACTTATCTATGAAGCCAGACGAAACCAATCAGCTATCTAAACTAGAAGCATGCCTTAAGGACATACAGATCTGGATGACTGGAAACTTTCTGCTACTTAATTCAGACAAAACTGAAGTTATTGTGCTCGGCCCAAAACACCTAAGAGATTCTTTCTCTAATGATATAACTGCCCTAGATGGCATCAGCCTGGCATCCAGCACTACTGTTAGGAATCTGGGGGTTCTGTTTGATCAGGATATGTCCTTCATCTCCCACATAAAACAAATATCAAGGACAGCCTTCTTTCATCTTCGCAACAAACATCAGACACATCTTGTCTCAAAACGATGCAGAAGAAAATAGTCCATGCATTCGTTACTTCCAAGTTGGATTATTGTAACTCGTTACTATCAGGCTGCCCTTATAAGTCACTAAAAACTCAGCTGGTACAAAATGCTGCAGCACGTGTGCTGACAAGAACTAGGAAGAGAGATCACATCTCTCCTGTATGAGCCTCTCTGCCCTGGCTTCTTGTAAAATCTAGAATAGAATTTAAAATGCTTCTTCTTACTTACAAAGCTCTTAATGGTCAGGCACCATCATATCTTAAAGAGCTCATAGTGCCATATTACCCCGCTAGAACATTGCGCTCCCAGGATGCAGGCCTGCTGGTGGTACCTAAAGTGTCTAAGAGTAGTGTTGGAGGTAGAGCCTTCAATTACCAGGCCCCCCTCCTCTGGAACAATCTACCAGTCAAGGTCCGGGAGGCAGACACCCTCTCTTCTTTTAAGAGTAGAATTAAAACTTTCCTCTTTGATAAAGCTTATAGTTAGGGCTGGCTCAGGCTGGGACCAGCCCATAGTTATGCTGCTATAGGTTTAGACTGCCGAGGGGATCTGACACACCAAGCTTCTCTCTCTCTCTCTCTCTCCCTCTCTCCCTCTCTCGCTCTCTCTCTCCGTTTCCGGTGTGTGAGCGTGGTGGTGGAGCGGTGTGAGTGGCACGGAGAATTCGAATGGTTTCTTTCACCTGGTTTCTGGTTTCAGTGTTTTTCTGCTGTATGTGCGTGATCAGGTAAGAGTATTTCTATTAAATCTTTTTGCGGACTGTTCCCAGATTGATCTGCTGGGTTTGAGTGTTTGTTTGGAGGAATGGCGTCCGCCGAGACACCACCTCCGTCAATCCGGCAGGGAGTCCGGATAGTCCCCCCAGACGTGAGTGTGTCTGTGGAGGAAGTTCTGCTGGCTGTGGGAGAGCAGGTGGGACATGACAACCTGTGCTTTGCCTCTCGCATGAATAAAGGTGTGGTGGTGTTTATGAAGACAGAGCCGCTGGTCTTTAAACTCATCGAGAGTGGCGTGGTGCTCCGTGATTTGTTTGTACAGGTGTCCCCGCTGTCAGTGCCCTCCACGCGGATCACCGTCTCCGGTGTTCCGCCGTTCATACCGAACGAGCTGCTGGAGCATGAGCTCCGCAGGTTTGGAAAGTTCGCCAGCGGCTTTAAAACTGTGAGTTTGGGATGTAAAGATCCCAAACTGAAGCATGTACAGTCTCTGAGGAGACAGGTGTTTATGTTTTTGGACTCCCCCGCACACACTCTGGAGGTGTCCTTCAGAGTGAAACACGGGGACGGCGCGTATATGGTGTACGCCAGCTCAGGGAGCATGAAGTGTTTTGAGTGTGGAGATGTAGGACAAAAATGCTTCGCATGTCCACACAAGCAGAAGCAGGCTGCTAACGCTGCTAACGCTGCTGATCCATTTGGTGACCTGTTTCGGGCTGCGCCTGCGGCTGATGCCGCGTCTTAGCGCGGAGGCTTGGCTGCGGCTGCGCACGCTGCTGGGGCAGCGACGGGTGCAGAAGTGGGTTATGCTCCTCCTGCTGCTGTTAACTCTGAATCATTTAGTGTAAATGATGAGTCAGTGAGAGAGGCTGTAGAGACGCAGGTGTGTGCAGCAGATGATGTTCAGTCAGGTAAGTTTAGTGATGTGTCTGTAGCTGCTGTAAACCTGAGCAGCTCTCAGTCTGCAGCAGCTGAAGGTGAATCCCACCTTAATGATGAGGAGGCAGCTCCCGTCAGCACAGGAGGTGTTCAGACAGGGTGTAGTCAGGCTTCATGTGATGGAGAAGAAATGGAGGAGGACTAGGACTCTGATAACACTGAAACCTCTAACAGAGGCACAGACCTCTATACCTTAGGGGAAATAAATAGTTTCATGGATGAAACATTTAATAAAAAAGCTGTGAAGGTGAGTGATTACTTCAGTGACACAGAGAAATTTATTAAATCAGTCATCACTCTGAAGAAACAGGTAGGTTTTGACCTCCTGGACGAAAAGAAAAGGTTCAGACTAAAGAAACACATCACTAATCTGAGAAAAGTAAAGAGTTTAACGGTCCGTAAATCTCGAAGATAAAATGATCATGCATCACAAGGTGTTTCTTCTTTACAGTTGTTTGCTTGTTTCTGTCTGTCTGCTCTTTCTGTCTCTTTTTTCTATGGGGAGCCTTAGAGTAGGATCTCTAAACATTAATGGTGGGAGAGACAGACATAAAAGAGCTCTGATATCTGAGGTCTGTGCTCAGAAGAAGATTGATGTGCTGTTCCTGCAGGAAACACACAGCGACCCATCTGATGAGACAGACTGGGCTTTATGGTGGGACGGTTCCTGTAAGCTCAGCCATGGCACTAACGTCAGTGCAGGTGTGGCTGTTTTATTCAAAGCCTCTGCTAATGCTAAGGTGCTATCCTGCAGTGAGGTGGTGCAGGGCCGCCTGCTGGTGGTCAGAGCAGAGATAGAGGACTCTGTGTTTGTTTTTGTAAATGTTTATGCCCCAAACATTGGTTCACAGAGAGTAGCTTTCTACTCTCTGTTAAAAAACGAGCTGATGGCTTTCCATGAGGACCAAATTATCATCGGGGGGGATTTTAACTGCACTTTAGACTTCACCACAGACAGGATAGGAGAGGAACCTCACCCACAATCATCCCGGTCTCTGAGCTCTGTCATCTCCCACTGCGATCTGTTAGACACCTTCAGAATCAAACACCCTCAATCCAGACAGTACACATGGGTCAGAGTCCACAACAACACAGTCCGTGCAGCCGGACTCGACCGGTTCTACATCTCTAAAACCCTCAGCCCCAAACTGGTTCAGTGCCACATCAACCCGGTCGGCTTCACGGATCACCACTTTGTTAGCTTTGAACTAGCTCTGTCTCCAGGTCAGAGGGTGAAGTCCTGCTGGCATTTTAATAACACACTGCTTCAGGACAGTGCTTTCTGTCAGAGCTTTGAGGTGTTCTGGGAGCAGTGGCAGAAGAAGAAAGCTGACTTTGGTTCCTTGAAGCTGTGGTGGGAGGTTGGAAAGGCACAGATCCGTGTCTTCTGCCAGCAGTACACCTCTCACTCCTCTGCCCACTTGAAAGCAGCTGTCAGAAACCTGGAGTCTGACATTAAGAACAATGAGGAGGGCTTACAGCGCACCACCACCACTGGTTCACAGCTGCGGGAGAAGAAGACGGAGCTGAGTCCCTTCCTGAGGGAGAGAGTGAAGGGAGCCCTGGTCCGGTCTCGTTTCCTGCAGCTGAAGGACATGGACACCCCGAGCTCCTTCTTCTTTAACCTGGAGAGGTCCGTGGCCCAGAGGAAGCTGATGTCCTGCCTGAAGCTTCCAGGGGGCAGGGTAACGACTGACCCAGCTGAGATGAGGAGCCACGCTGTGGATTTCTATGCAGACCTCTTTGGAGCGGAGGACTGCAGCGTTGAGTGCCGCAAGGAGCTCCTGGAGGGTCTTCCTCAGCTCAGCGCGGAGGAAGCAGCTGGCTCTGTAGGAGCTGACTGTAGCTGTGGGTCAGATGGCTTCAGGTCGAGCCCCTTGGATTGACGGGCTGTCGGCTGACTTTTTCAAATGTTTCTGGAACATTGTTGGAGCTGATCTCCATGCTGTGCTGCTCGAGAGTTTGAGGACAGGATCTCTCCCGGTGTCCTGTCAGAGGGCAGTACTCTCCTTGCTGCCAAAGCAAGGAGATCTGGCACTTTTAAAAAACTGGAGGCCAGTAGCCCTCTTATGCACGGACTACAAGATACTGTCGAGAGCTCTGTCCAACAGACTGAGAGACTTTGTGGGTAACATTGTTCACCTGGATCAGAGCTACTGTGTCCCGGACAGGACGATTATGGACAATGTTTTTCTGATCAGGGATGTGATTGATGTGTGTAACGTGTTTGATGTAAATGTTGGGATTGTGTCTTTGGATCAGGAGAAGGCGTTTGACCGGGTGGACCACTCTTATTTGTTTTCTGCACTCAGGGGTTTTGGTTTTGGTGACGGGTTTGTATCGTGGCTTGGTTTGTTGTACAGGGGTGAAAAGTGTTTGGTGAAGATGGGGGCAGGGTTGAGCCGGCAAATCCGTGTACAGCGAGGGATCAGGCAGGGCTGCCCCATCTCTGGCCAGTTATATAGCTTAGCTATTGAGCCCTTGCTGTGCAGGTTGAGGGGTCGGCTCAGCGGGTTCTCTGTACCCGGGTCCTGTGGTGTTGAGCGTCCCCTTACAGTCTCTGCTTATGCAGATGACATAAACATCTTCATCTGCAGCCGGGGGGATGTTCAGTGTCTGCAGGACACCCTGTCCCTGTATGAGAGGGCAACATCTGCACGGGTGAACTGGGCTAAGAGCGAGGCTTTGTTGTTGGGTCAGTGGAGGGATCAGGCAGTGCCCAGTCTGCCTGGCGGTCTTGAGTGGGGGAGGGAGGGGCTGAAGGTGTTGGGGGTATTTTTGGGCACTGAAGGGTTTCAGAGACAGAACTGGGAGGGATTAAAGGAGAAAGTGTGTGCACGGTTGTCTAAATGGAAATGGTTTCTGCCGCAGTTGTCATATAGGGGAAGAGTCCTGGTCGCCAATAACTTGGTCCCCTCGACTCTCTGGCACAGACTCGTGGCTCTGACACCACCAGCAGGATTGATGGAGGACATTCAGAGGACAATAGTGGACTTTTTCTGGTCTGGTAACCACTGGACCAGGGCAGCAGCTCTTTACCTGTCAGTGGATGAAGGTGGGCAGGGGCTCATCAGCATCAAGGCCAAGATTGCCTCCTTCAGACTGTTCACAGCCCAAAGGCTGCTCTATAACTGTGGTCCCAGGCTGGATACAGCTCAGCTGCTGCTGAGGAGAGCCGGACGTTTTGGATACGGTAAACAGCTGTTCCTGCTGCAGCCTGAGGGCTTGGACCTTCCTGGTCTGACGCCGTTCTACAGCTCAGTACTGCAGGCATGGAGGATTGTTACAGTTTCTCGTGTGGCTGAGGAGACTGCGGGCATGTGGTTGTTCGAGGAACCCCTGTTTTTCAACGGCTTCATCAGGACTCAAACCCTTCAGTCAGCCACCCTGCGGTCCAGCCTCAGGGGGGTGGACTGCACCAAACTTGGTCACCTGATGAGGATGACATCTACCTCTGTGGACTTGTTTAGAGAGAAGACCAACATCACATCCACCAGACTGGTCCACAGGGTGGCGGAGGAGGTCTGTGCTGCACTTCCGCAACCTCTGAGGACCTTTGTGAGGAACCGGACTCTGTGTGGCCAGTGGTCTGAGGGCAGCGAGTATGGTTTTCCCTCCCTGTCTATTGCCCCAGCCGTGGGGGGGTGGCAGGAGGGGGCTGGTCAGCTGCTGTCCCTCAGAACCCCTCTCCTGGACAGGTTCCAGGACGCAGGGAAGAAGGCCCTCTACCAGGTGTGCGTCAAGGTCCTCCATGTCCGGTCCTTGTCAGGGATGAGAGAGTCGAGGTGGGCTGAGTTCTTTGGTCCAGACGTTTCCCCAAAAGGCAGCTAGCGGTCCCTGTACAAGCTGCCCGCTGTAAAGCGGACAGCAGACCTCCAGTGGAGGATTGTACACGGGGCAATAGCTACGAACAGATACAGAGCACACATTGATCCTGGGGTGGGAGAGGGCCGTTTGTTCTGTCCTCAGACTGAAACCTTGTCTCATTTATTTGTTGAGTGTCCGAGGCTCGCTCCTCTGTTTGGCCTGTTAAAACAATGGTTTCAGGCTCTCGGGGAGACGTTTTCTATTGTTTTGTTTGTGTTTGGACCGAGATACTCGGTCAAAAAAGAGAGTATTCACACTCTGATGAACTTCATCTCTGGTTCTGCTAAGTTGGCCATTTGGCTAACAAGGAAGAACCAGGCCCTGGGAGTCGGCAGCGTGCAGCCGGTGCCGGTCCTACAGGGTCTGTTGAAGGCCCGGCTGAATGTTGAGTTTTTGTATTATAAAATGACGAACAGACTGCAGACTTTTAGCCAAGTATGGGCCGTTGCAGATGTTCTCTGCTCTCTGAGGGGTGATGGAGAACTTGTTGTTAATATGTGATTTTTTTTGCTGATGAACATTTTGTTGGTGTCTTTTGGTTTTTCTTTGATTGTGTGAGTTAAGAGACATTTAGTCCGTTTTTTATTATTGTTGTACATTTATGAGTTTTCCCTTTGAAAATAAAGGATGTTTTAAAACTCAAACTCTCTCTCTCTCTCTGTCTCTCTCTCTCCCTCTCTCTCTCTCTCTCTCTGTCTCTCTCTCTGTCTCTCTCCCTCTCTCTCTCTCTCTCTCTCTCTCTCTCTCTCTCTCTCTCTCTCTGTCATATTAATGCAGCTCATTAACTCTGTATCTTCTGGTCCCATTAACATTACTAACCACATATCTTCCCGGGAGTTCTCGTGCTCCCTTGTCTTGAAGGTTCCTGGGGATCGTTGCTGCAGACCACCTGCTGCTGTGGACCTGCTCGACTGCAACAACTACTAACATCAGCCTTCCCCATAGTATCATTATTGTTGCTGCTAATGCTAATAGTAGACCTGTTGACTTCAACTGTTACAATTACGATTACCTCAGCCTTTATCATTACTCTGCTTCTCTCGCTAATTTATTTTTTGCTAATCTTCACACTAGTGTACCACTATTATTGGCATTGTAACCATAAGTATGTATTACCTGTTGTTGTTGTTGTAACAAGAACATATGTTGTTGTTGCTCTCTTTTCCCGTCTCTATCCTGCATCTCCTTCTATCCCATTCTCGGCCCATCCAGTCGAGGCAGATGGCTGTTCAACATGAGTCTGGTTCTGCTCGAGGTTTCTGCCTGTTCAAAGGAAGTTGTTCTGCCAATGTGCCGAATATTGCTAAGTGCTACTCATGGTGATTCATGTTGGGTCTCTCAATAACTTAACAAAGAGTCGGTCTGGACCTGCTCTTTTTGTAAAGTGTCTCGAGATAACTCTGGTTATGATTTGGCGCTATACAAATAAAATTTGATTTGATTTGATTTTGATTTGTGATGAAATACCTAATTGTGGTTTTCTCTGCAACTTATTTTGGTTTTGTTCACTAACTACTTTAATCTGCTCACTTTGCCGCCCTTTTAGGAGTCGTGTGTGTGTTATCCACAAGCACTTGAACTCCCACTCTAAGGCCATGTTCACACTTGACTTCTTTTTTCATCTGCCAGCGCCTTTTTTACATGCGACCCTATGGAAGAAGGATGATGCCTTTTCTAAAAAGCGGACGCCCTTTTCAGTTGAATTGTTTTCACTTTTCAGAAAAGCGCTGTGTGATGTCAAGCACGTTTCTGACAGCTGACCGATCAGGACGGGTCGAGTAGGTGCGCGTGTACCTTCCCAATTAACCTACCGGTGTAGTCACTGTATAGTTACTGGTGGCCAAAAAGATGTGGTGTGAATTGCGTGTCCGCTCCGGTCCGTTACGGCTCCGTGCACCCTCGTCCGTCAACACTCACCGGCTGCGTCCGCAGCTCGGAGAGCACAGCCAGACAGCTGGAGTATGGAGATAAAGGAATTCCCGCGGTAATTTTACAGATTTCACACCGTTGTGAAAAATTTGTGGACGAGCCGCGTTAATGACTTAAAACGTACCAAAACAATTAGCGGTAATTAGTGCAGGATGGACAACATGCCAGACACTGAGCATAATAAATGCGAGTAGTACAAAGAAAAGGGAGACCGTTGTCTAGTCCTGAGCTATTCCCACCAATGGCTTCAACATGTAATTGTTGAGATACAATACAGATGAAGCCTTCAGGTGGAGAAGATACATATAAATATCCACTGTACCACATCAGTGCTGCCCCTTTCTCTCTTCAGTAACTCCATCATTGCCAAGTTAATGCATTTGCATGAAGCTGCCCATCAAAACTTATTATACTCGTGATTGCATGGAAGGATTTGTATATTCATTTTGAGTCGAGTAAGGATTTCATCCTCTGACATCTCTTGCAGATGCTGGTGTGGAAAAAGGCTCTGACAAAGAGAATGAAGAGGTAGACATGACATCTTTGGGCTCTGGAAATCAACAGGTAACCACTACATGCATAACCTTACAGAGTTTACTTTTATAAATATTTTGGGTGAATAGTTTCTGAAAAAAAGAAAAGAAAGCTGATTCTGATAGTTAAATGTGCTAACTTTTCTACAAAGATTTATCATCTTCACTGAAAATGTATATGAACTTTGCAAATATTACATCTGCATACATCTATCTTTAGTTTACTGACATTTTCCTGTGTTTAAAGTCGTAGTGCAATGGAACACGAAGCTCAGGATCAAACTACAAATCACAATGCATCTCCATGCATCATAATAATTTCACATCCTCAATCGTATTACCTATATATGTACACATTGATATAATTCCAAGTAGAGGAGGGCGATATATCGAATACACTCGATATATCGCAGGTTGTTGCACGTGAGATGTATGAAATGACTATATCGCGACCATCGAGTACAAATTGTCACATAAATGTTTTCAGACGTGGGTATGTAATTCTCTTTGGAGTTTCGCTCCTCTCACAGCAAGCAGCACACTCCCCCGCCCATCCAGAAAACTGTTTTTGTATTAGGAGAGGAGGGAGAAGAGCATGGAGAGAGCGAACAAAAGTGAAGAGCCCAGGCGAGTTAACGAGTTACTAGTAAGAGACGTTAATTGTTAAAAGACAGTTTGTGATTGAAACGCTGCACAGACCCACCGTGCTTTAGTGGCAGCACCTCACTCTGCAGCGCACAGCCAGCCGTACATTCTGAGAAAGAAGAAGACGTCCACATCCGGCTTCAGTTAAACAATGTGCATTGAAAACTTCAGGACATGCAGTATAAATGTAATTATCTTAAAACTTAAAAGCTACTACGCAAAAGATCAGTTCTAATTCAGCCCTACCCCCGATATTCAACCATCAGAAATATTGATTCTGATGTGTCTGCGCGAGTGTAGAATACATAAAGCGCTGCGATCTTACTTTGATTCTAAGGTCTTCAAAAAGGAAACGTTGTTCACCTTGTATTTTGCTGGTGACATTACCATAATGTGCACACTCTGTTAGCTCTACAAAGGCAACCAACTCGTCCGGATTTCTGGCCATACAGAACAACTATTGGACAAAAGCTCTGACTCGCCATACATGTCTAATAATCTACATTTAGGAGCAATAAAGCACAGAGAAACCAACGCTTTATTCCAACAATTTAATTTAAATTTGATCATTAATATGATCATGCGCTCTGAGACAGCCAACAGTGCCAACCTGTTGCGCGCAGAGAGAGAGTGTCCGTGTTTTCAGACCTCTCGGGATATGGAGCTGTCTAAATATTTGGCTGCAGTATGTTTTATTTGTTTTTCTCATGAATGTGATAACGTAACGTGAGTGACATTAAACCAGTGACATGCGTTCTTTCATTGTATTTTTGCGTCCATAAATTAGACTATTTAAAGCCTATTTACCGATGACATAGAGTCTCCTTCCATCTTATGTCTATCAAAAGTGCTGTTGAAACCTTCGTTGACAATGCCCAACGCTGTCTTAATCATGTTTGAGCAGAAAAGGATCAGAAAAATCTGCAGAGACCGTCTGTAAAAAATACATTACCACCCGAAATTACAGAGATGCCGATATGCATCAAAGGGTTGAATTTAACATTTATATAGTGATTTAGAGGAGAAATCAGAATATCGAGATATATATCGTGTATCGCGATATAGCCTAAAAATATCGATATTGGTTTTAGGCCATATCGCGCAGCCCTAATTCCAAGAGTAATAAAACAAGCCGTCAGATAAACCTGAACTCTTTTTTACTTAAGAGAGAGCATGGACAATAACTCTCTGTAGCAGGTTGTTTACTTAAATATGGGAAATAGTAGTAAAAGGATCTTTGTTTATCTCTCTCTTGCTCTCGCTCTGCTGAGTCTGCACCACTTTTTTATCATTTAAAATACTTTTTAAGTTCAATGAAGGGGAATGAGGCTACATGTTTTTATTGATACCTTAAGTAAATACTCTGTGCCGTTTTCTGTTTAACTAGTTTTAACGGTTTCAGTTACATTATTAGTCTTTGCTTTAGATAAAAATGACTTTGCTACTACATTATTAAAGTGACTATATGAATGTCAGTAGTGATTAGTGAATTATACATTCCCAGCTGTAGTTTCCTTGCTAAACAAGTACTATAAAGTAGGGCTGCACGATATTGGAAAAAAACTGACATTGCTTTTTTTTTTTTTTCTGCGATAAGATAAAAAAATGACATTTTAATAACCATCTCTCTTGGCGTCTATGGCACTACTCTGAAACAGAACAGAAATGTTTGGCTCCTGCTTAGTTTTTACCTTCTTCCATTATTCTTGATCCCGAGGTTTTTGATCGAAGATCGATCTCATTAATGAATCAAATGATGAAGAAATGATCCCTTACAGACTCTCACCTGTCTGCCACAGACCTGGAACTGTTAAATACAGCCCCTTATATGATGTTAACTATAAGCAAACTGTCAGATTGTCAAAATCCCTGCTCTGCTCCGCTCACATTCACCGCTCCCTCTCTATCAGTCGCTCGACCAATCAGGCACGTCGCTCTTTTAATAAAGAAGGACGGTTACCGACCACTGTAAGAACCCAAATCAGAGTAAATGATGTTATTCCAGACATACTTCTTTTGTAGGTGAATCACGGAAAAGAAAAGTACATGATGAATTTTCCTCTTAGCAATCAGCAAAGGAGTTGTAGAATGACGTTTTGAGTTAATTTGCTCCCTCTCTCACATCGTCGTCATCACGATGTGACTGTTGCACACATCGCGATGAAACGTAAAATGGTGCAGCTCTACTATAAAGCATAAAAAAACCCATTCTCTTACCATAAAGGTAGACTCATATATTTTGACCAAAGATACAATGTCACAATTCCTCAACACAACAAGATGCCTAAAAACTCGTCTGTTCTGGCAGAAAACTGCCATTGTCATATTTAGTGCTTCTAATTTTTCTTCTTGTCCCCCCCCAGGAAGCTGATCAGTGCTCAAGTGACACTGATAATACCATTGGCCTCACGTCACCTGATGTAGACAAGGACAGAGAGGACAAGGACAGTGTACCTGAGCTGAAAAGAACTGAGAGTGTTTCAGTCAGTTGACCTGCCATGGCTTTTGTCAGTTTACTCCATGATCTTCCTGCATAGAGGACGCAGTCATAGTTTCTCACACTCACAGAAGGCTGATATATCCTGGAAAGAACCTTTTCAAATATTTGTATGAAATTGATTTCCATTACTTTATCATATGCTTTTGGGTTAACTACCTCTGATAAAATGTACAATGATAATAATTTTGGGGCATATTACTTAAAAGGTGATCTATGTAGTTTTGGTGGAGAAATGTGGAAGTTGGACAAGTGTACAGATTCTGTGGTATATGTTCATAACTCTATACACAAACTGTGTTTGAAGATAAAATGCTACGCAGGAAGTTATGGTGGGGGGGTCTGCATCAGTGACACCGTAACGCTCCTGGTAGCTTTTTAGCTCCAAACAGTGTTCAGGGACCCATTTTTGCTTTGAATACAGTTTGTGTATTCAGTTCAGACAATATAGCATAGAATTGTTTCACTTCTCCCAATTACCTACCAAAATGACACAGTGCACCATGAATTAAAAAAGGTTATCTTGTGTATTTTGCACATCCCAAATGTCCATGTTTGCACTTTTTGGTACTTTGTTTATGCCTATGAAAAATTTGTATTTGTCATTTGATTCGGCAGTATATAAAAAAAACATTTTATGCATGCATAGGGCATAATGATGCTACAGAAGAAACCGAATGGTGGCAGACTGTACACCAAAAGGTTTTACTGTGTGTTTTGCTCAAAGGCTTGCAGTAAAATTGCCCGCCATTTAGAAACAAAACACAATGACAAACCAGAAGTGGCCAGAGCAATGACAAATCAAAAGGGGTCAAAAGAGAGAAAAATGCAAGTGAGCTTACTGAGAAACCAAGGGAATCGTCTACATAACAATACGGTGCTGAAAGAAGGAAAAGGAGTGGTAGTTCCCAGTCAACAGTCCAGCACTGAAGGCGAGGATTATGGAAATGTCTTAAAGGTGCGCTATGTAGTTTTGCTAGAGAAATGTGAAAGTTAGAGAAGTGTACAGATTCTGTGGTATACGTTCATAACTCTATACACAAACTTACTCAAAGGAAAAAAAGGGTCCCTGGAACACTGAAGATAAAATGCTACGTGAGAAGTTCTGGTGGGGGGCCCAAGAGTGAAACTCCCCTGGTAGCTTTTTAGATCCAAAAAGTGTTCCAGGGACCCATTTTTTGTTTGTGTATTCAGTTCAGAAAATATAGCATAGAAGTGTTTCACTTCAACAACGTTCACATTTCACCTCCAAAACTCCATAGTTCACCTTTAATGCTTAAATTCAGAGGTGGAAAGAGTACAAGAATATTGTTCTCACGTAAAATAACAGTTAAGGTTTTACTTGCGTAGATTTAAAATGACTACTAAACTGCTCTTTACTAAAAGTACTGAAAAGAAAATATGATCTCTCTGTCCTATGTCGTGCAAAAACAAGAGAATATGAATCTTCAACCAAGGACCAACTTTACAGTAAAGTGCAATGACACATTTTATCATGTGGAATCAGTACTCATGATCATGATCCTGAGCAGTTTAACTAAAATATATATGAAGCGGTTTATAAACAAGCCATCAAAGTAGCCTTCAAACTCATATCTTCTTGACATACGTAAAATATTACAGATATCCAAATCATGTGAAATCTTCCAATGGTGAGACCATACAGGTTTAGATGAAAGGTGGTTGTATAGAGTAAATAGTTTTCCTTAATGTTAGACGGTACAGTAGATCTGGATTTGTATATCCAGACAACAGTTCATTTATGTCCTTTTGATCACGGTTTGGTCTGACTCGTCGATCTGTCTCCTCCTCCACCTCCTCCTCTTCCTTTGATCGCCTTTTTGCCTTTTGATTTTTTTACATGGTAGCAGATGCTATTTAAGTTGTAGAAAAGTACAATACTTCTCTCAAAATAAACTTCACTAAAAAGTACAATGACTGATTTTAGAAACTCCTCAGAAATAGGACAGGGTCACAATAATTACGCGATTATACACGACTCATTTAATTTGTCACTTCACCCCTGCTTAAATTGAATGCATTTAACTTTTCCTCTCTATTTTTTCTCTCTAATCACTCTCCTTAATGCATCATCTTGCCCTTCTACCATAGGGTACCACAGGAAAGCCCATCCATTTAGAGCCTTTTTCTTTGGTTTCAGATGACGAGGTGCCACTGGCTGGGGAAGTGTCTGCAAAATGTCAAAGTAAAAAAGGTAAATTATTACAACTTATGGTTAACACACTCCGAATGTAAGCAAACCTTGCTTTATTAATAACACCCCTGGGGCCTATACATAAAGCCAGGTATCTTGGGTTACCTGTCTTCACTAAATCAGACAAAAGAGATCATGCTGAGTCATTATTAACCTGATAGATCAACCCTGAGTTTCTGGAAGCATGTTCACTTAAAGGAGTTTACTGCTGATAAATTAAATAAAATGTTTAAATACTATTTTTATTTCTCAAATTCACATTGCTAACATGTTTTTAGCCAGGAGCTTGCCCAATGGGATCATGTTACACTGCATGCAGACCTTCTTTTTGAAGTTATTTGCTGTCTAGTTTTTTCAGGTTCATCGCAAACCAAGAGAAGAAAGTGGTCGGAAGAGGAAATCCAGGCTGTTGAGAATACGCTCATGGACTTCATGAGAGGAAAGGTTCCCGGTAAAGCCCAGTTTCTTCAGTGTACTACAGACTTCATCAACAGCGCTTCAAGACAGGAGTTGGGAGGCGGTTAAGTTCTATGTGAAAAATCGCATTGACGCTCAAAAGCGGGAATCCCTGAAACAGAGGTAAGCCTTGAGATGTACAAACTATTTCCTCGTAACCTGCAATCATGGCTTCACATGAAGAAAAGGCACGAGGACTACTGGTAGTTCTTTGGGGAGCTCAAAAGAATCCCATGAACAATTGAGACTTTGAAAGAACATGAAGGAGGGTGTTTAAAGACAGTAAAACAAAGGCAAGTGTAACAGGTAGAAGAAATTACAAAATCATTTTTTGTTTCTTTTGCTATTTATTTTGTTGTACTGCATATTAATTTCACCAAAATCCCTCATTTATTCTGTTGTTATATTTCTGCTTGCTCTTCTTGGTATTGGGAGTAGTGTTTACTGTAGAGTTGTGTCATAGCGCCCTCTAGCGATCGTTAGCGGACATATCGCTCCATTCCCGTCTCTCGTCAGTCTGCACTGAACATGACTGTGAGAGGTACGTACTCAAAGCAGCGCGATCATAAAGTCTGAAGTTTACGTTTTAACATTGGTTTGAATGCTCACAGCAGTTTCTTTAGTTACAATATTGTTATTGTTTTTCTGACATGTTTTTACCTGTAAATGTGAGTTTTGAGAGCTTGAAAAACTAGCTAAAACACGTGTTAACTGTAATGTTAAGTGGCTGGCTTTCGCCATTTTACCTTCTCATAGGATCCATGTTTAAGCTTATCCTTTTCTCATGTTAGGCGTGCTTTGTGAAGATAGGAAGCCTGACAGCGTTTTTGCTCTGTTTGAACTCACTGCAGCAATAAACCTGAGTTCGCCAAGAATTGTCACTTTCCAGTGGTTCTTTGCACGCCTACCCAGAACACAACGCAGAGTGGCGGGGACCGGCAGACTACCCCAGTTACACAAGCCTTGACTAGCATGGACTACCTCAACACCAGGACTGTTCCTGGGAAAAATCTCAGAGTCTGGAGTGCAAGAAGATTGATATTAATAAAGAGGAGTTGATAGTTTCCGAAATGTTTAATGTGCAAAAAAACACGAGCACTTAAAAGCGAGAATTAGAAAACCCATTTGTGAACAATTTCAGGAGTTGAAAGTCTCGCCTGTTTACTGTATTTTCCTTTTGTCCGCGAAAGAGCAACTGAGTTTACCTAAATACCCTAAGCTGCTGTAGTGTATGTGTCTTAGTCTCTAAGTCTCCGTTAAAAGATTGTAAAAGATGATCAACAGATTTACTGATCATAAACTACAATCAGTTGATATTTACAGTTGTTAAATGCCAAGAAAATAAGGGGAATTATTTCCCAGAGCCCAAAGGGGTCTTTTCAACAGCCTATTTTGTGTAGTTTGTTCCTAAACTGAGTTCATTTTTTATAAGCTGTGCAAAGCAAATGTTTGATTTTTTTGGCTTGAAGTTATGAAGCTATATAATTCTATAAACAGTTCACCCATCTTAAGAGTTTTGTACTATTGACATAATGGTATGGAGAGCTCTAAAGTTTGTGAACCGTTTTACAAATGTAAATACTGTATTTGGATATATCTCCAACAACATGTATTTTGAAACCTCATTAGCATGTATGTGTTGCATGGCTTGTATTTTGTGTGTTGATCTTTGGAACTAATGTTTTTGCATATCATTAATGATGTGTAATAATGTTGTGTTGCAGCTTGCAGCTCTTTGAACTTACCACACTTAGTGTACAGTTTTTGTACATTTCTTTAATTTGAAACCTTAACACTCGAAAGTGTAATGTACATGTATATTTGTTTTACAGTACAGTGCAGCATACAGCACTTCCGTTTGTATTTACAGTGCAGTAAATGTTTAACAAGAAAGCTGAATAAAAACTGCAGACTAATCCAGGTAAGAGACATTTTTTAAAGCTATCTATTGACTCTAAACTTTCCTTGTATTGCCTTGCGTAAACAAGCCTGTAAATGTATTTACATTGTTGTTCTTTTGACAGATGTGAAACGGTGACCCCTGGTGGTGGTTTGTAGTAAGACACAATGGGTCTGTCCTCACCGGAATAGAAAAACCAGAAAAAAAATAAGATTTTAAAATTTTTGAAATATTGATACTTGAATACATTTTTGGGATACCAGAGCCCTTTTAGATTTTTTGGAGTTAAAACAAAGTCATGATAACATTTAAAAAATGTTATCCTCACCTTTCACCTCCTTGCAGGAATCCCCACGAGGTAGCATAAACAAGTATGTGAGAGTGAGAGAGAGAAAAGGGTGTGTCCGTCTCCGGACAGGAAGAGACCCAAATGGAGGTTGTGTCCATTAAGTGACCACATGGCTTCAGTGGCAAATAGGGGAGACAAAGAACTCATAAAATGGCCGTCTTAAGGATGGCCACTGAATGCTGTCCTTTGTCTCAACCAACTTGCACTGAGCACATGGGACGGGTCGAGACCCAGAGAAAGAACCGGGAGGTTTAATTCCTGGCTAAAGGTCAAAAGGTCAAAAGGTCAGTCCAAAATCTTGTATGTGTGTAAGTTTTAAGAGTGCCGGGTTAGGAAAGAGAGAGGTTAATTTAGCAGGCAGACTGTCTTTGTGTAATCAACTACCATCAATACCTGACTATGGCCCTATAGTGGATGACTTTGTGCAGCGGTGTGAAGAGTCACATCTTCAACTTAATATATCCAAAACAAAGGATATGCTGATTGTTTTTAGCAAACAAACCCACACACGATGCCACAACCATAAAAGGTCAGTCAGTGGAATGTGTGGAATCCTACAAATACCTTGGGACTATTATAGATTTTAAACTGAACCTTTAAAAAAACTGTGAGGCTGTATGTAGAAAAGGACAACAGCATTTGCACTGTCTGAGAAAATTGTCCTATTTTCGTGTAGACAAAACCATGATGACCTTATTTTATCATGCTTTTATTGAATCCATTTTATCCTTGTCCTTGGTGTCATGGTTTGAAGCCTCTCTGTTAAGAACAAGAACTCCTTAAATCAAATTGTGAAATGGTCAAGTTAGCTGACCGGCGAGTCCCAGCTGAACCCCTCTTTCCTGTATAACAAGCAGTTACAGCCGATAGCCACGACCATTTGAAATGACGGTTCGCATCCTTTGCACAGTGAGTTCCAGCTTCTTTCCTCGGGTCGGAGGCTCTTAGTCCCACGCTGTAGAACGAAACGTTTCAAAAACAGCTTTGTTCCAGCTGCAATCACACTGGTAAACAAGCTGCAGAACCTTTGCACAGAACTGCACGAGTCACTTTGGAGCATGTATCTTATATCTTACTTTTTATGGATGGATTGATTCTTATCCCATTGTTTTATTCTATTTTATTGAACTGTTTTTATTCTTTTAACCTATGTCTGGTAGGAATTTTTACTTGTGGCGTTTTTAATTATCTTAATTATTTGCTTTTATTCCATGCTTGTATTTCATGGATTGCAGCACTCTTGTTTCTTGTTTATGTTTCTTGTTTTATGTCTTGTCTAGATTGTCAAACTGTGTTGGATGTTTCGACTCTCGACTGCAAAGCTAGTTTACCCTTGGGTATCAATAAAGTAACCTGAACATGAACCTGAACAGACATTACAACAATACAACTCGGTAACGAATCAAATCAATAACATTACAATTTTCATGAACCGGGGACCAAAAGGAAGGACTCAACAGCAAACACAAAACCAGTGGACAGATTTCAGAATGGTTTAATGCCAGGCAAGGTTCAGTACACAAAATAAGAAGTCAGAAACAAGCAGACGTATCCAAAGAAGGTGAGGCGAAAAGGCAAGGTAAAAGGCAAAACAGGCTCAGAATCAGAGGTCAAAACACGAGAGCTAGGAACAAAATGCTGGAACGCGACACAAGGATACAAACGAACTGGCGACGAGACAGGGGAAGACAGGGGGTTAAATACCCGAGGTAATGAGAGTGATGAGACACAGCTGGGGAGAGCACAATCAGGAGCAGGTGAGCACACGACGGGGGAGGGGCAGGACACAGACCTGAAACAGATACAGGGGTGAGTGATTTCAAAATAAAACAGGAAGTACCAGACAAGACACATGAGGAGAAAATAAAGGAAAACTTAACCTAACAGGCAGACATGACAGCAATAGAGTAAATATTCCTGCTTATGTAACCGGCTGATTGGTAGGGTGCGCTCCGGAGTGTGTCAGGTTAAGGGGGGAACCAATCACCTGTGGCTTTTCACTCAGTTTCTGGGGATAAAATACCCTGTCTTTGCTCCCCTCACCCTCTGCAGTACTTCCGTTTCCAGGGCAGGTATGGGCCGCGCTGAGTTTCATGCTGTCTGTATTTGTGTAGATTGTGATTTTAACTTTATTCCAGGCCGGCGGTTGACTGGTTGCTGTCGCTGCTGTGTCGGTGAGCGGGGGTGTTGTGACATGTCGGGGTGGCGAGCTTAGGGAGCGATGCCGCTGTAGCGTTGCGGACAGCCGAGGTAACCCCTTATTGTTTATTTTTGTTTATATTAATTATAATTTTGGTGTCATGTTGGTCAGTCAAAATATTAACATGTTCTGTTGCAGACGGCCACTGTTGTCTTGCCTTTTGTTGCCTTTAGTTAAAGCTGTTGTTGCCTTTATTTATTGCTTTTGTTGCCTTTATTTATTGCTTTTGTTGCCTTTAGTTAAAGCTGTTGTTGCCTTTAGTTAAAGCTGTTGTTGCCTTTAGTTATAGCTTTTGTTGCCTTTAGTTAAAGCTGTCGTTGCCTTTAGTTAAAGCTTTCGTTGCCTTTAGTTATAGCTGTTGTTGCCTTTAGTTAAAGCTGTCGTTGCCTTTAGTTAAAGCTGTCGTTGCCTTTAGTTAAAGCTGTCGTTGCCTTTAGTTAAAGCTGTTGTTTCCATGAGTTAAAGCATTGCTTTGTCTTCAGTTATATTTTGCTCAGTATTATTCTGTTGACGCGGTTGCTCGTGTGCTGCGTAGATCTAACCTGCTCAGTAGTCTTCACGTTGTGGGAAGGGGCAGTAGGGGTATCGGCGCCGGACCTGTTGTATCAGGGCTTTCTTCTTCTGTTGTATCTCATTAGTTGTGTGCCTTGGTTCTTTCTTCTTTTAGTTTGCCCATTGTAGTGTTTCTTTTTTTTCTTCTCCTTATTTAGATGAGATAAACAAAGGGGCACTGGAATTGCAGGGGTTCCGGTGCTGGTACAGCTGCGCCCCCTACTGGCAGCATTGCTTCCCCCTGAATAGACTGTTTGCATGGCCTGATGTTATTTATTGGCTAAATTAAATATAATTGTGTTTTAAACTAATATTTTTGCTGAAAGAAAATAAAGATTGAATTTATATTTGTAAACCACGCCTTTTGTATTAATTTGTCAAACGTGCCTGTGTATTTTTCTTTGGTTTATGGTTCTCACAAAAGGGGAACCCTCATGTTAAAGGGGGCGGGGTCAGGTGTTACCCACCGAATATTCTTTGGGTGAGAGTCCCAAGGTGGCGTTGTTGGTCATCTCCATAATAATCAGTCAGGCAGAGCTCCTCCTCTAGACCTAAATCGGTTACACTTAGTAGAGATGGACGGCCAAAACAAGACACATTGTAGAGGTGTGAACAGAGAAGAATAGAATGTACTTTAGTGACATCAGTTTATTACAGTGTATGACACACAAACTTTTTCTCCTTCACAAAGTCTTTAACTGAAATCTGTCTTTTTATTCTGTCTTCATATACAGACCAGTGAGGACGATGAGGAGGAGGAGGAGGAGGACGATGAGGAGGAGGAGGAGGAGGTGGAAAGGGTGGAGGAGGAGGAGGTGGAAAGGGTGGAGGAGCAGGAGCAGGTCGAACAGGGGCAGAGGCAGGAGGAGGGGGAGGAGGATGAGGAGGAGAAGGGGCAGGTGGAGGAGCAGGGCCAGGGGCAGGAGCAGGTGGAGGAGCAGTTGGAACAGGGGCAGAGGCAGGAGGAGGAGGAGGAGGAGGAGCAGGTGGAAGAGGCCGCTGAGCCCCGCCAAAAGTCCACACCTGCGGGGGGAGAGTCGGAGGAGGAGAGCTGGAGCAAGGTGAGTGAGATGGTTTAGTTAATCAGTGATCATACACATATTTACCAAGTGTGGAACCCTGAGGAAAAGGAGGACACGTAGTCATGTAGTTTGGAAATTTAAAGTGCAACTACACCCTTTTTCATTTCCGCGAGGGCGAGAGAGAGGGCCTTAGGAAGGCAATTAAAAATATTGCGGCGCAGCAGAGGCATGGTCAGGTGAGTGACAGGATAGGGAAAAGTTTTAATGATGCAGTGTAATGCTAAAAAAATTTTTATTTTATTTTTTTGATTCTTTCCCATAAGCACCGAAGCCCTGCTAAACGCCTGCCAAGAAACAGTGCCTTATACAAGGCACTGGAGAAGATTTTTGGAGGCAAGAGTAGAGCCTCCAAAATGAGGAATCTGTCCTTCCCCTCCTCAGTGGGTGAGAAAGAACACATTGTGTATGTGTGCAGGTGTGTGGAGTGGTGTCATGCTACGCTAAATGTTCATCACATCTTTGTTGTGTCTCCACAGAGAGCTATCTGGAGGACTATTTGACGTTCGTCTTCTGCCCTGAGGGCACTGCAAAGATGCAGCAGAACGCTGTGTCGAAGGTCAGCAGGGCGAAGGCGTTCGTGAAATACATGATGATGGGGTGGGAGTCCACCAGCTACTGGACGTGGGAGTTTCTGTTCAACCCCAAACACCTGAAAGCGTAAGTGTTGGACTTTGAAACAAGTACTGAAAACACAAGAATGATAGAGAGTAAATCCAAACTTGTCTTTTCACAGATACCCCGCAGTCCTGAAGAAATTTGGTCTGGCCCCCCCCACCGTTATCCTTTACATAGGCGATGCCATCTCCTTCGTGGAGTATTTTAGGGATACCCCGGCCCAGTATTGCCGCCTCGGCTCTGCTAAGACCACCGTGATCTTTAGGGAGCTGAAGAAAGTCTATAAGGAAGTCAGCCGGACCGTCCTTGGTCACCAGAGCCTCGTCAAACAGGCAAAGCAGGGCAGGCTGGTGACCAAGGAGTCCTTGGCTGCCTGCCAGAGGCTGGCGAGGGACAAGATCCCTTCACTCCTGGGTAAGGCTGTACTCCTCCTGTGTCTGTGTTTGGCGGTAATCCGACGTACATCACTATGTTGATTTAATGGCTAAGAATCTCTCCCTCTCTCCCTAGATGACGACATCAAAAATGCGCCGCCGAAGGACCCCAAGACCAGGTACAGGTTCTTTGGCTACTTGGCGGCGTACCTATCGTCCATTTATGGCCACAGGACAGGCGTCCTGACAAAGATGAGGGTCAAAGAGGTCAAGGAGGCGCTGGGGGATGACAAGGCGGGGTACCTTATTAATGTAAGTTTAAGTGTAACGTGAAACATCATCGTAATGTGATTGTTGTCCCATTCATGTAAAATATGGTTTTTATGATAATAAAGGTTCAGTCCATTGATTTTTCTGTCTGTTATGTCTTCTCTGTCTGTTGCAGGTCATGGACCACAAAACTGTGAGGAAATACGGCCTTGCCCAGCTGTACCTGGAGCCCAGGGAATATGGGTGGATGAAGGAGTGGCTGACGTTAAGGAAGAGAGCTGTTCCCCTCAATAGCTACTTCTTTACCAGCCTAGGCCGGGGGGAGGCCAAGGACATGGTGCGGTACTTCCGTCGGGCTTGGGCGGAGATGGGCCTGCCGGGAGCCCCCAGCCTCCTCGACGTGAGGTCCGCTGTCGCCACCTACGTGAGTATCACAAACACCTGACACTTGTCTTCCAGGGGGTAGATTTAATCCATACTGACCCAAGGCTGATCTTCTGTTTTTAGAACTTTGAATCCAACGACAGTGAAGTTCGGCAGAACCTGTCGAACTTCATGTGCCACAACATAGCGACACAGGAAAAGTTTTATGCACTGCATAAAACCCTCTCCCGGGCCAAGCCGATGCGGGAGATGTTTGTCTGCCTGTCATTAAGACAGGAGCGAGCATCTGCCTCATCTGCCTCTGAGCCTGGGCCCTCCACCTCAGCCGCTAAAGCCCCTGCTCCACAAGCCGCTGGCCCACCCACCATGGAAACTGGTCCTTCCTTGCTCCCATTTGAAAAGCGGGCAGACTCTTCCAGCTGCTGCTAAACTACGGTTGCTAGTTCGTGCTGAGTAAACTGGTAATCTTTTCAGCAGGATCTTGCATCGCTGCTGAGGCCTTGCTCGGTTAGCAAGGCAAGAGAGCTGTTGACTTGGAGGAAACTGCGGCAGCAGCTCAAACCTTCTTGGAGGGCAGTGGAGAGTTTGTGAGCGTCAGAACTTCAGAACAAAAAGAACCCGAAACAATGGAGGTCTTCCGGTTTCACAGACCTGGCCATGGGGAGGGGTTTTCACGAGAAGGTGTGAAAACCTAGAGGCTGCTGGGAGTTTGAGTGTTAAGTTCAGCGGCCTCTTTGAAGACTCAGTTTAAAGTCCATAAATGAACATGTTCCAATATTGGAGATGCAGTGAATCCCAACAGTGAAGACACTGGAACGGTCACATCCTCAATACTTGGACATCGTTCTGGATGAAGTTTCCTGAAGAGGAGGAGATAATAGAAACTTTAACTGGCTGTCAAACAAGAGACTTTATCAAAGACATTAAAAGTTTGGTACTTAGATAAGCTTCATTAAAATGTTAGACTTACTTCAGGTTTTTTATTGTGTTCTTCAAGCTGCAGATGCTCCTCTTGGAAAACACTGGATTTGAGATGGTGGGCACAAAAAGGCTGATCCTGTCGTCTGTGAATATGAACTCAGAGGGAGGCGTGGTCTGAAAAATACATGACACATGACAATAACGTGACACAAAGTGAGTGAGAAACTTTGCAGCAGGAGAGAAAGAGACAGGAGGTTTTCCAAAGCAACAAGAGGAACTGAAAAAAAACAAAAAACAGAGGGAACGTTTGGAGAAAATACATTTTGCAATCTACACCGGCTGCAGCTACAGCAAAGATGAGTCTCGAGATTCCTGGCCATAAATGGGGCTGGCAGTGACGCCAAAAAGTGTGCAGTCTGCCAGAAACAGTAGAAGAAGACAACTTTGCAACCGACTTGTAGACTTATTTAATAATTGTGCATAAACTCTATATTTATGTAGGATGTAGAAGGCAAATGAGAATGAATGAATAGGATTGGTTTACCCTGATGTTGAGGAAATATACACATTCATTGCTCTAATTAGTCTTGCCTGCTCATCAATAACTTCAACAGGAAACTGAAATCCAAGTTGGCCAAAATGAAGAGATCATATAGTTTAACATGGAGTCCTTGGTTGTGGGCATGTATGTACAAAGCAGTCAGTGGCTTTCTGCGCTTCACTGACACGCAGCAGCGGGAAAAACTAGACTTTACGCGTGAAACGAACGGAGCAGCAGAAAACCAGTCGCGTATTACGCCCGCCTCCCGCGCAGCAGACACGGCTGGTGGAGATTGCAGCACTGAATGACATTGGAGCGGTTCTGTCCTGGCACACGCCTGACACAAATATGCTTTAAATACGTTGCCTGTGTAGATTCCCCTTTATTGTTGTTACAACCAATGGAACGACAGGCGAGGACTCAAATGCACGACTCGACACAAGACAGGTTAGTTTAAAAGGTTCAGTCTAAGGTTCAGTACAGTCAGTTCCACAAACAAATCCACAGGAGAAGGCAGAGGCAGAAAACAGGCAATGGCCATTTCACAAAAACAGTCATGAGCACAAGGATAAAAGACTGGGACGAGGTGACAGGAAGGAACAGACAACAAACTGGCAACAAGAGGGAAGACACGTGGGGCATACAAAGAGGGTAAGACGAGACACAGGTGTGGCCAATTAGGACAGGGCTGACAGGTTGTGGGAATCACGGGGAACAGGAAGTCTTGAAGACAGACACAGGTAAGCTTCAAAATAAAACAGGAAGTGACAAAATGAAAGACATAACCTTAAGGAGTTTGATGGGGTGTGTTAATAGTGTGGAAATCTCGGATCCCATCGGCTATAGTCCGAGACGATAAAGCCTCTGGGGACACCAATGTACGTCAGGGGCATTTTTAGGACTTGAAAACATCTGGGGCTTAGCCAAATACATCTGGGGCTAACCTCACACCTTGTAGGGGGGTCCGGGGGCAGCTGGGGGTTGTTGATTTTGTGGCCTCAATTAAATTGTTCATCTCATCAGATATAACAAATCTCTCTTACTCAATCTCATACTCACATATAAATATCTCTCTCTCTCACACACGCACACACTTTTACCAACATGATAAAATGTGATCACTGTTATTTTTCATTCTAAGTTTTATTCTGTGTGTCTTCTCAGCAGTGACCACTGGGTGGTGACAGAGGTCATTTGAGGAGACCAGCTCTCCTGCTCTTGGGGGATGGGTCTAAATTTAGCAATGAACCAATCAGGATATCCGCTAACTTAACATAGGTCCTTTTGAATTGCACAAACCAGATGCTGATGTTCTCCTCACTGAGCTGGATGTTCCTCAGCTTCTGGCAAGCATCATCTGTGTCTGTCATGAAAGAGGAGGAGAAGAAAGGAGAAGAAAAGCAGAGCCGTTCACCAAAACAAAAGATGTGAAGAGCCTAATTATCATGTCTGTAGGTTTACCTTGGGATGTCACAGGAGGATCTTCGGGTTAGTTCCTTCCTCTGCAGCAAAGTGTGCTTCTACGTATTAACTTTGAACTTTGGCACTGCCACTTGCAAGACTGCCACTGGCTTCTTGATGGAGCTGAGGTCCCTTTGTTAAATCTTCTTCAGTAAAATTCATCAGTCAATAGATCCATGCTCCGTTTAAGTGTGAGCTCTAGGTATTGGTAAAAATGTTCACAGTGGTTGGAACTACTCGTCCAGCCAGTCCAGGTCAAGGCCCCCTCCCCGGAAGGACTTCCGTTTGCCCCCATAGTCAAACTTTAGCTCCTGGTCAAACTTGATGTCCCGCAGTGCCTTGAGCAGGATGACGTCGGTGTCCTGTCCATCCACCTGTAGTCTGCAGTGGAGAGGCTTCAAGTTGGGCCTCTTGGACGAGTGGTTTATTCGACGTCCAATTGTGTCTGCGGCAGGGTGGCATTGGCAGGGGAAGGTCTTTGCATCAACGCAGAGGTCCCTCTGCCCCTCCATCATGGCCCTGCCCTCGGCAGCCGTGATGACCTTGCCGTGAAATGGCAGACGATGTCACCCTTGGCAAACAGCCTTGTTGCAACCACTCCTGTAAATCAAGAGAATATGAAGTTTTCAATTACATTTCAATTTCATCTGAATAAACGTGACAGGTTGGCACAACTTTCAAACATGTTTTGTTCTGGGTGGAGCTGAAGGTTAGCCTAAATGCTAAAATGCTCATTTAGGTGATAATATGTTCTCCCCTTACAAGAAGATGAAAGGTTTCCTCACCTTGCCCTTTCTCTCCACCAAAATCTTTAACAGCCAGGCCATGCCGAGCCACGCTCTTCAGGATTGACGGATTACCCTCGATGGATACTTTTGGAGCTGGCTTCCACATTGCCAGGACCTCTCCTGGCTTCGGGTGGTTGGCCTTCCACCCCTCCTTCTGAATCAGCCTGGCCAACCTTCCTGGCCGACGGTTTCCGGACACAGAAGTGTGCTAAATCAAATAAAAGAGTAAAATCATTTCAGTCATGGGAATCATTTGTCACACTGAAGAAATGGACAAGTTTGAGTGACTCATTGATTTCATGTTGTCAATGTTGTATGTCATGGATTGGAATACTTGCACAGCAGATGTTCCTGTCTCTTCGAATACTGGCAGGCTCTCCACTTGTCATAAAAGACACGATCATCCGGAAAACCAGCACTGACCCTCTGCCTCTTGTTAGGGGGCTGGCCGTCTGACGACAGGGGGAACGCGGTGAGGAATTCAGAAAAGTCCCTCTTTACAGCCTGGTGGGTGGAGCTGGAGGCGGAGGTGGAGCAAGCGGTGGAGGTGGAAGCCTTGGGTGACCGATCTGGTGGAGTACAACTGTAACGGGAAGGAACACGAGGGTTAAAATATAACACGCCAGAACAACTTGATAATCTGCTGTAACTGTGATGTGTTATGTCTGTGTGAAGTGAATAAACCTACCGCGCAAAGGTGTCCATCAGGACTGCTGTGGCCACGATAATTTCCGGCGACCGTACCCTGTAGTATTGTTTGGCCACATCACTTGTATGGCCCGTGTAGTAGGCCACATCCTCCATCTGTCTCTGAGTGAACATGGCTGAGGCCTGACCCTCAGCAGCCCTTCGGACCTCCTGACTGGTGGCAGTTGGCATTTTGTAGCTGCAAGAAAATGTGACATGACATGTTCATTGTGATATGATTGTGTCTGCTAACAGGGCAGAATACAACAAACATTCACACATGCATAAATGTAGTTACATACTGGGCGTGGAGGCGATTCATGTCATTAGTGACACTGTGGACCTGTTTGCCGTTGGATGATATGAAGAATTTGTCGGGGGTTGAGTCTGTAACGTATTCCGGCCGAATGCGGTCGTAGTAGCACTGAAACCACTGTGGGAAAAAGAGACAATTACTTGAATGTAAAACATTGTAAACCAAATACACTTTGTATCACACTAAAACATCAATGTTTGGCTGCTTAACAACTTACAGCTTCCTCGTCCTCCGTCAGGGCAAATGTTGCGATTTGCATCGTCACCGTCCTGTGCTGGCTAATGCCGATGACATACCGGCCGCGGACCCTCATCCGGTTCACCCACTCCTTCACCTGGAAAACAATCACAAATGAAAATGTGTAAATGCATACAGCCATTAGAGCACATCAAGGGGACAAACTGCTTCAAGCTGCTCAAATAGATGCACTTACAGCCAAGCCTTCCACAGCTCCTGGCCGCTGAAAGTGGCGAAACACCAGGACCGCTTCACAGTAATAGTGGTAGTAGGTCTTTTCGGGATCATAGACCTGCTCCTGTCCCTCCATGAGCTTCCCAAAGGTGCGCAGGAAGGTGGCATTTGCAGTGTACAGTATCTCCTGGCACTCCCTGACACTGCGGATGCCCCCAACAAGCCGATTGTATCTGGATGAGAGAAAAAGTGACACAAGCTGTTAGAAACAGCACACTCATGTAATTGTTGTTCACTACTACAATCCAGAGTAACAATAATAGAGACAATACAGAATGAAGTATGACATTTACTTGGTCTGGCACACAGCCTGAGAGTGGGACTTTGCAACCGGCTTCCTCAGGGTCTGCAGCAGCTCTTTGTAGCTCTGGCACTTCATACGGAGCTGTGAGTCAGTCTGCTCCAGGTCCAACCTGGTCTTCAGGTAATCCATGAAGCGGTTCATGTTCTTGATGTAACTGAGGACAGTGGCTGCGGTCATGTCCGTCTTCTGGAGGCCTGTGAGGTGGCTCACAGTATTTATGGAACTGCAATTTGAAAACATAGCAGAACATGCCAAATATGTGAGCGAGTTAAGGTCAGGTCCTAACATCTGACCAATGTGCCCCTCAATACACACACAAAATCTGTGCTTTGCACAGGCACACTCAAAGCATATAGACACACTGGGCACACTAAAACTGCTCCATCTGTGACATTCGTTCTTAATACAAATGCTTAATATTGTAACATTCAAATTAAAGGTTCTGGGCTTACTAGTCCCTCAATACACCATTAACCATTGTAACGTCATCATTAAGGATGCACCATACTGGACTTTTTGCCGATATCAAATGTTAATATTTTACAACTCAACTGGACAATAACTGATACTGCTATGTTCACTTTTATCCCAACCTGCTTAGTCAATTTACTCTTTCAAAGTAGCTGCGCCTAAATTAGTGACTGCATCTGCTGAACAGACAATTAGTGGTTTAAACTCAATTTTAACTAAAAAGTCCCAAATAAACTTAAAACTGAGCAGAATCTGCACTGAATTGTGCAAACAACACACACAAAACATGACTCACAGGATATCGGCATCTTGGCTAATATTGTTGTGCACCCCAAATTCACACTGGGCCAAATTCCAACCAACAATCAATCGCAATGAACATGGACGGTAGTACCCTTGGAGGGAGAGAGGAAGTGCTATCCTACACCATATTTGACCACTGGTTTTACTGGCCAATAAAAGCTTTCCACTCAGCCATGCTCTTCTTGTAAGACAATGTGAGATCTCTCTCATGGATTTTGTCTAAGAGGACCTCTGTCTGTATGACTGAAAGCAGAGTGGCTACACACTTTGGATAAGTCAGGTGTTGGGTATAATAGTAGGCCATAAGGTATGAAGCACTCTCTGTAAGCTTGTCTTTTGGAAAGGTGGTTATTGCCACATCTCCTACCACTAGGAGGCAGTTGGACGGACTGACAATCAGGACTGGGCAGGAGAGAGGGCGTTTCTTCAAGTAGGAATTGGGGTCTTCTTTTTCCTGTGACACAGAACACAGACATCCTTCTGTCAGGATAATGCATTTTGGTCATTTGGAACCTAGGGTAGAGGGTTGTTTACAAACACATAACTTTACAAAGCAAAATTCTGACAAAAGTTACAGTACTGAGAAAGCTCCATCTGAAAGTGCTGTTTTTAACTATCCCCAATGCATTTACTGTTAACATACTTCTAGCCTTCCAAAAGAACTAAAAGTTAAGGCTAGGCTAGTCTTGATTGGTTATCATTAGGGTGATAAAACCTGCTACCATGTAATGCACCCATTTTTGTACATACTGTGACATAGCCAAGAAATCTACCCAGTGAAAATCCTCTTTCTAAAAACAAATGTTTTATGTGTCTTGGAAGGCTTAGAACATACAGTGTGTGAATAGGAAATACATTGGGAGTTGTCAGAGGCAGCACCTTCAGTTATAATTTTTTCCCCATACTGCAGTCAAAATGATCCTGCAACATTTTACACAGCTCACCTCGAGGACATGCACCAGAGCCTCACTCGCATCTCGTACCCTCTTATGAGGAGCAGACGTGGAGGGGAACAGTGATGGCAGCACACGTCGGATCTCAAGAGCCTGTTCAGCTGTACAGGAAAAGATTCATTACTTACACACTTGGACAAAGTGCACAAGGTCAAACCTGATCAAAAAGGTATACAACAGACACAATGCTTAAAAAAAACAAACATTCAGCAAATAATGGGATAGCCATCATAGATGAAAAAGAAGGACGACAAAACACTAGCTCATGTACTTGACAATTAATATGCCTGAAGGTCCACCCTAAACCCTAATCACTAACAACACCTAAACATCATTCCCTACCTTTGTCCATTCCCATTGGGGGTTTCAGCGCCTTTTTCCATACACCAAAAAACTGCACCTCCTGGCAGAAGTCATGCCATCTTCCCTTCAGTTCATCGATGAAGTTGGTATTATCCTTATCCAAAATGCGTTGAAGCTCCTCCATCACCTATGAAATATCAAATATACCAATACAGACATTTGAATATATCATTTAAGAGGAAATTAGTATTTTAAACATTGTGTGTGATACCATGGTTTTAATCATGCACAGTCAATAATGACTTACATGTCCAACGTCCTTGAAACAAGGATAAGCTTCTAAAACCTTCTTGTGTCTGTCCTCCTCGCGAACGGTATTTGAATCAATGAATGATCTTCTGGCTACAAATTCCAAATCGAAGAGATGAGAGACATCCTGGTGGTTTGGATTTTTTCTTTTATACAAGGTTTGTAGGGTCTTGTAGTGCTTGGCCAAGGTTGCTGGACTGTAGGTGTCTGGACTGTCAACATCAGCAGACTTGTTAGCTGTAAGACACAAAAATACATAATTAATATGCCTCAGTTTAAAAAAAGTTCATTTCATGTTGTTACATGACAAAAAATGTCGTCAAAAAACTGCCATAAAAATCATACATTAATGTTACATTAAACTTTTAACAAATATCAGCCCTGACCCTAACTACCAAATACCTATTAATTTTTGGATTTTTAACCATTTTTTAAAAATCAAATCTTTTTTTGTATAATAAATGCATGACAACTATTTGCTCGAAACTCACATGGTCATTCAATCACATATAATTGCATGTAGGCACACAAGTACACCCCTACAAAGATGCGCACACCCCCACTACACACAGTCATGAGGCAGTTGGACAAACTCACCATCAGGACTGGACAGGGCAGAAGGTACTTCTTCAGGTAGGCTTTGGGATCTTCTTTTTCCTTCAACACATATTTCTGATAGGATAATGTAAGTTAAGGATAATTTCAGTATTTTGGAAACCAAGCCAAAAAATTACACTCGATTAAAAAGAGCAAAAATGCCGCTAATGAGACACATGGGTTTTAAATACATAACATTATTTGATATGCTGGAGAAGTTATAGAAAGTAATGTTGCACACTAGACTGATACTAAAAGGTACTGCTGTACCCGGCTGTTCAAAATGATACAATACCAGCTTTTTATTAATACCACATTTCTGTTAAAACTTAATTTCTACAATAATGTTAATAAATTGATAATATAACCGTACAAATGTAGTGTAAATACCTATCCTCTGATGTCCATTTTAAAGCCTTTTACTTCTGTCATGTCAGGACTGTCATCTTGACCAACATTAGTTTATCTAAAATATAAATACCTCACAAGGGCAAATATGTAAATGCAAAGTTGAAACTCACCTTCTAACTCACTTTCTTTACTGTCTGAGCCTGGGCTGCCACTTCCTTCTGTAGACAGATCCAGAATGATTGTTGAGTCACTTGAATCGATTTCATCTGTGTCTGTTGGCTGCTCAAGACAGCGCCTCTTTGTAGAGCTGCAAAGATTAGTCACTTAATCAATTAGTTGTCAACTACTAAATCAATCAATCCATCTGACTTTATTTGTATAGCACTTCATACAAACAAAATGTAACACAAAGTGCTTCGTAATAAAAAGCAATATCCCCCACACACATCCAAAGCAATTACTTTGTAGTCAAACACTATAAACACTAAAATAAGAGCACTCATTAAAAACGGGAAGTGAGGAAACACTAGAGACAGATCACCCAGGACATTGAAATGATTGATCATTTTGTGTTATTTTTCTTTTTTTTCTTGTGAATGTGAATATTTTCTAGCTTCTTTAGTCCTCTATGACAGTGAAATTGGGATCAAAATGGCACGAGTAACGGGAGGCGAAAATTCACTTTGTTTTTGGTCTGAACACAACATAGTATACAATATTATCCACAAAGCGCAATTCAGCTCCTACAGTTAACCGACCACACATAACACTTCACACAACAGGTGACAGAAGGAGCGTGATGTGACAAATGGGAGAAAGAGTTTGAGGCACACCGTGCTGCTGTCGTGGGTCACATGTGGAGCAGCGCCAGGGAGCAATTAGCTTCTTTTTTAGCTTCAATTACGTGTAAACTAATTTCATTTGCACGCCCCTGCACTCGTAGGTTCATATATGATAAAGAATAATATTTGCATACATTACCCCTTAAGATCGACACTGCGACATCGTCCAAATCTTCCATGCCATTAGCTGGCTTAGCTAGCTAGTTAGCTCCGCTAACGTTAGCTCGACTCGCTGTCTCTGTTCGGCTGCAACGATACACAATAAACACTGAAAACACACTGAAACGTCGATAACATTCAAAGGATGTGCGATGTGAAATACAAAAAGTGAGCACTGGATACAGTGCTTTAATTTACTTGCAATGAAACACGTCAAGATCAAATCCAAGTCGGTCCCATATAACGTTAGTTTACGCCCACATTCTCATTTTCAGCAGCTAGCTGGCGGGTGTAACCATAGTAACGAGTTTTTTACGGCAGTCTTGCTCTACCGACCTGTGACCAGTTTACCGTCCTCTTGCCTGTGACATCTTTGCTTCCAACAGGATTTGGCGTTGCTTCATATGCTACATTTTTGTGGCATTGACTCTGAAACAACTTTTGAGTCACATTAACACCATGCACAGTCGCAGCCCTGACTTTCGCGTCGTGTGCGGGATTGATGGCTGTCCAAGTGAGTACAGGGTGTATAACTCCTTCTATTATCACGTGAAGCGAACACACGCGCATCATCTACTCCAAATTGAAGCGGCGGAGGAGGAAGGACCGACCCGCCACGGTTTACCTGGAGCAGGTGAAGGGACAGCCGCAAACGACCAAAGTAATGCCAGCCCTGTGGCTGAAGCGGAGGGCTCAAGCATCGTCATTCCAGCGGTAAGTCGTTACACGAGCTAAGATTTAACGTAACATTTATTTAGGTCAACTGTGCCTGATCCAAGCACGTCCACTAAACATGTTTGTTTTTGTCAGTGACAGGCTCAGAGTTGTAATTTTAAGATAAAGTAATAGCAGTGTTGAAAGTAATGCGTTACTGTAATTCCACTTCTTTTGTCAGTAACGAGGAATCGAACCAGTAACGCAAATACAGCTAGCCTACTGAGATTTAAATCGGCTAGTTAATGGTTACATTTATGTAGACAAACGCAGCCTACCGCCCCACAGATTGTCCAAGTTATGATCTAATGTCACCAGACATTACATTACAGCCAGCATCAATTAACCTGTATTTGATTGCAAACATATGAGACTCAGTCGTGATAAACTCACCATGGCTGAAAAGTGGAGTGGAGTGCATATAGATATACTGGACTGCAGCTTTGTGTCTCTGCCTCCTGCTGCTGCAGCAGTCCCGTCACACAGTTTTTTACTCATCCGTCTGCTGGTAAATGCATTCAAATTTAAAAATGGTAATCCAGTGTTGAAATACATGTTGAAATCAGCAGGGTGAAAGCTAGTTAGCTGACAGAAGGAGGTTTACATATGATGTGTTCAAGGTGGGCTCAGTAAAATGACTATTGGGCAAAGTTAAATAAAATGTCGTCATGATGTGTTCAAATGTGTAAAGTCGAGAAATCGAAATTTAGGTACACTAAAATAATAGCAGTGTATCTGCACATTAATAAGATAATTAAAGCAAATATTTAGAAGTAACACAAAAGTTACTTTTCTGACAACTGCTTAATTTTATATGCAGTAATTGGTCAATTAATTCACTAATTTGATTATTAGTTGAATTAGTTTAGTTATGTAATTCAGTTACCAGACTTCATTGAAAAAAAACCAGTTAATGTTAATGTTAGTCATTTAAACAATTAAAAATTACAGGTTATCCTTCAACAGTTTAGATCAAGCATAGAGGATGTAATATGTGTATTATTAGCTTATCATTCACAAAGTTATAACTGGCAGGTGAGACATGAGTCTTCATGACAATGTGTGACAGGATGTTGTCTCCTTATAGCTTATTGGAATACAAGTTCAGTTCAAAGGCCTTTAGTAATGTTAATTTATTGGCAAGAGAGCAAGTGAAGGGATACAATTTAGTATGTGTGTCAATCTTAACACTCATGATTTTTTCTGATGCTGTCAAAGTCATTGTTTTTTTGTAGCACTGTTTTGTTTTTATTAGTTGTTTTTGTTGTTATTTTACAGACTCAAAATAAAGACACCAATCAGTAAAAATACACCCATCTTGTACCTTTTTATAGGGAGAAATCTAGCTAGCTAGCTTAACCAGGTAGTTGTCAGATTATCTGGTGGTGCTACCTACAAATGCCAATATTTTCCCTGTTTTAATAGATATGTTTTTTGTTAATCTCTTTCAGAGTGGATTTCAAGCAGATGGAGAGGGTTGCATGAATGTTGACTTTCTAAACATGCAACTGCATTTCTTCTTCAAGCCACAGAAACCCATGGACTGACACAGGTTATTTATGCCATTGATTTTCCAAGTAATTGTATTTCATTTTTAGTAGCAAGCTTAAAAGCAATAAGCTTAAACTGTAGAATGACTGAGCCACTGTTCAGACCTGGCATCTTCGTTGATCCGATCCCAGGTGGACAGCTAAAGGTATGTCAGAGAAACACCTGACATTAGAATGTGTCTCCACATGCTTCTTCAGTGACCACTTGTGCCCGGATCTCACTTCCCTGCTATATATGCAAATGGACACATACTTTGCTTACAAAATCTGCCCATCCACTATATTTGTTGAGCATAGAGACAACATAATACACCCAACACTTACACTTTTATTTAGCACTGTCCACTTGTGATCCTATTGCTCAAAACGCATTTCAAAACGCATTTCTTCATACCTCTAAGATAACTACTGCATGACTTGGAAAGAGAGTAGTGACAAAGTCCTGAATGTCATTCCAAAACTTAGACTATGAACTTCTGATCAATTGGTTGTATTGGTTGGTGAATTGGGCGTATCCTCATCTTCATCAGCGGTGGTTTGTTTTAGGGGGGATCATTTTACATAAGGAATCCCCATAAGTAAGTATTGTTAATTATTAAATAGACTACGCAACTAAATGTCTACAGACTACGCCTACAAAAGCAGACACCATGGCCACAATCTATGCTGCTGCACATTCAACCCGTGTGGACCGGCTCACATGAGTCAGCCGTCACTGTATTTTTCAGATCAAAAAAAGTTTTAATAATAATAATAATAATAATAATCTATTCACAACCTCGCCCCTCCTTACCTCTCCGACCTCCTGCACATTGCCACTCCATCCCGCACCCTCCGGTCTTCCTCCTCCATCCACCTCACCGTACCCCCTGCCCGCCTCAGCACCATGGGGGCCAGAGCTTTCAGCTGCTCTGCTCCCCAGCTCTGGAATTCCCTCCCACCCGACCTCCGAAACTGCACCACCCTCCCGATCTTTAAATCTAATCTCAAAACCCATGTGTTCCGCCTCACCTACTCTCCCCAACTTTAAGCACTGTCCCTCACCCACTCCTAATGTATTTTATCTGGTTTGTCTTACCCTTGTTGGTGTTTTTACTCTTGTTTGTGTGTTGTTGTTTTTTGTACAGCGACCTGCCTTGAACTGGTAGTGTAAAAGGGGCTTCTCTCGCTCTTTCTCTCTCTGGGGAAGTTGCCCATAAGTGAGGAAGAAAAACGATTTCAAATTATAAAGAAATTATTTAATGCATGAAACGATATTACATTTCAATGGTCCTTATTTTTCATGTGTTACAAACATTTTCACCTGAATCTGCACAAGTGCGCTCTGTAAATCAGACTGCGCATGTACATATCGGAGAAAGATTAGCCTAGCCTACAATACAAAATAAAAGTACAACCAAAATAATACTCATTTGTTCTACTTTTCTTGTGTGTTAGATTAACCATTTCAAGACCAAAACAAGAAAGTGTGCAGTCACTTCCCTTTTCAACAGTCTTTAAAAACAGAAAAAAAGCCTACTGACTCTTGTCTTCCATGTGTCATTTGTTAGGTTAAATGGAATAAATTAACGATCTGATGATACACGTACCCCAGACAGTTATCACTATAAAAACTACTTTGACAGATTTGAAGAAGGAACATAATTTGAGGCTACAATTCTATGCTGTGCTTGTGTATGGGGCTTCTATGTGTAGGCCTTCTTTTCGTATGGAGGCTCACCTACACAGTAGCCTAACAAGAAACATCAATTAACATTTCTACTCGGCAAACTGTGATGAGTTATTGCAGCAATGTGTAGGGTTAATAAAAGGTTTTATTCCTTAATAACCTCAAAATGCATTAGCCTACATCACACTGAGCTCAGAGAGTAGCCAGACCTGTCTTTTTGTGCTTACAAAGTGGATAGGCCTATGGCTCCGTTTTAGGACGGGTCTTCTGATAATGGCATAACCAACTGATGGTGACACGATTGCATGCATGTATAATGTTCAATTGTATACGTAGACTATCTTAGGCCAACAACCTTATAAACACTCAAAAATAACAGTAATGTAAGAGGCAACTAGTGCAATTTTTGGAATTGGTCTCCAGGGGGATTAAGCCCCATATGACTGTAAGGTGCTGGTACATACACAAAATCCAAGCCCAGTTTTTAACACTTAAAGTTACGTTTCCCAATACAAACAGGCCACAGTGTTGGTTCAACTGGAGAACTATGAAAACATAGAGGGCGCAATTTCTCAAGGGCTGTTGCGTGTAGTAGGAAACGGACAGCAGTGAAATTACTTTTGTATCTGTATGTCTTTACCTCAGACTGCTAACTGAAATGAAAAGGTCTCTTTAGTTCCATTTAAGGGGTGATAAATCAAAATGTAATGATACTTTTTATTTCCGATATATTGAGGTTAAATGGAAATTTGTGGTGGTAATCTAGACATTGTAGGCCTTGGGCCAGCGTTTTTCAATTTTTTCAAAGTGTGAGGCGCGCCTCCCCTGGTGGGCCAGTGGATTTCAGGGGAGGTGCAGCGTGAGAAAAAAATACCAGAAAAATTACTGTAAACAACAAGAGTTTGCGAGAGAGAGAGAGAGAGAGAGAGACTGGTCAGGCAAACGGGTGGCGCGTTACTATCTTGAGGAAGCAGAAAGCGACTGCACCATAGACAAACAAAAACCTATGGTGCTGTATGTCCCTGCTATCTAAAGGCCACATTAGTAAGATTGGCTCACATAGGCGAGTTCACAACACCCAAGTCTCTGCTTATAACTTGGATGGGGATGTGCTGTGCATTTGCTGACACAGTGAAATGTAGTTCAGACGACTCTGAGACAACAAGCTGTTGTGTTTCCTTTGTGTCCTTACATGTTGGTACAGCTTTTGGTTTGGTGCCTGGTGATGCCACAAGACTTGGCCAAGCTCTCCGCTGCCTCCACACATGCCTGCTTCAGGGAGATTCTTGCTCGAGCCAAGCACGCACCGGAAACTCCAGCCCGAGACTGACAACCAAGCTCTCCATTAGGCGTGCTCTTTCGGATATGCTTTCTGCAACACACTCACACACACGCAACTGAGAGGTACGTTTATTATAATTGTCATAACTTGGACTGATGCATACAGCCATGCGATCCAGCAGCAAAAGTAAGCTAATAAACATCTACTGCCTACCTATCATGATGGTAAACACACAGAACTAAAAAATAAAAAAACTTTTTTTTTTTAACCACAAGCCACACACAGTTTTCGGCCAAAATACACGGTGAAAATGAATTGCGATGAGTCCTATTGATTTCTGACAGCAATATTAACATCTCTTCCTGTAGTAAAAGTCACAGGCTCACTTTACAACACTTTCAAACCCCTGACTCGGGCTACAGGACAAGAAATCTCTATCAATAAATCAATAACTGAATAATCGAGAAATGAGTGAATAATGAAGCAATGGCAATGGCAAAAGGCATATTTCCTCAATAAATAGAAAGGATGATATAAAGCTAAAATACAAAGAAATGTGTGCGACTTTGTATGTTTTTGTAACATTATGGTTTGTGGTGCTGTGCTGAATAAAACTGGCAACAATTCAAGTTCTGCCTTCAGAAAACTTTCTCTGTTACTGCGAGTCGCCGGAACCCGTCAGAGTTTGCTCCTGCAGTAAAATGAGTCATTTTTTTATCACAGAGTCTTGTGTTAGGTTCGTCTGGGTTACAGTAAATATTAGAATGAGTGCGGTTTACTCCTCCGGGATGAATAACCATGTGATTCCTGTGCAGCTGTGGGGATTCAGTTTTAAGTGTTGCTTCTTATATTGTATCTAAAGATGTCATCAAACTATGTGGAGTGAGATAACCACTAGATGGCAGCACAGTCATGCACATAAATACATTAACTAGAGGCTGAGTGACTCACAGTAGTTTTAATGTTTTGTTTTTTTCTACTGAGAGCTGGCTAACACTCACAATGAGGAGCAGAGTAGACTCTGTTGGGATAACAGTCGTGGTCACAGTGCTACAGTCCGTTGCTTCACATGAAAACTGCTGCTGAAATGCCCTCCTGGATGCGTCTATGTTAATAAATAATACATAATAAATTATAAATGTAGGCTGTCCTATATAATGAGTCTAAATCATTACAAAGTTAATGGTTCCTTGCCTAGCCCCTCAGACAGCCTGCTGGTTGATGTTGTTTCACTGTTTCACTTTAGATCAGAATAAACCAGGTCTAGGTCACTGCCAAGGACAAGGGCAGGCTGCAGCATGTCATCCACTCTGCAGAGGTGTTGGCAGCGAAACCCCGCCCTGTGGCACAGAACCCTATCCAGCTTCATTGTCACTCAACGTTACATCAACGTTACATGAAGGACATTAATGTTAAGCCTTTACATTTGACTCTCACTTTACATAAAGGCACAGCCTTTGGATTATCATCTATGTACATTGAACAGTCAAATTGTAAACTTACTCACACTCTGCACAAAATATACAGTGCTTTTATGTCACACATATATATCATATCATATATAAAACACAAACAGAGTGACAGCGAGATCGAAAAGTGGCCGATGGCGTGCCATGGCACATGCCACTTGATGTGCCGGTAGTTCAGCGGCATGTGCCAGTCCCTGGACTGGTATGCCGAGCTTGTTAGTGGCATGTCAGTCGTTTTTTAACAGAAGGTGGTGCTCGAAAGCGGAATGCTATTCTTAGACCGTCACACCAATACCGCCCATGATGCATATTAAAATATATACCAGTGGTCTTGTTTTACGACATTTACTGC